>NC_088171.1:115125365-115734532 GCF_028769735.1 Zonotrichia leucophrys gambelii | reverse complement strand
ATGACTGGCAAGTATTACAAAATTAGAATTGGTGACCTCTTTTCTTCAGCCCAGCTGCAGGGACATATTCAAGTCTTTTAAGTCAGGTGGGCAAGTAGAGGTTTTAAATTTGTTCCTGTCAGTAAGATTCCCAACATTTTAGTTAGGATACATTGCAGATATTGACTTAGGAAAAAAAGGAGAATAAATCGGGAGTGATAAAGGTAAAATGTGATAAATTAGTAGCCTCAGATAGCCACGGCTTTTTCCAGGTTTTGATAGTATGGTAAAAATAATCTTGGCGTTCACAGTACAGTCCTTCTTTTGTGAGACTGATCTAATAAAACAGGAATGTGCTCACACCCACCAAAGAAATAATCATTATTCATGCTTTGTGGAAAAAGGTAGAGTTCCAGGTCTGCAGTTCTTGCTCACAGCTACATTATATAAAGAATTATATTTGTGTAATTTATGAAAATGTACAGTTGTGCCAGCTGGAGAACATAGAGTCAATCTTGTCTGATGTTGCACATCAGCAAGAATTATTGAACAAGGAACGAAACCACTGTTGCAGTAAAACAGTGAGCAAAGTTAAAGGAGTAGAGAAGGATTATTTTATGAAATGCCCAGACATAAACAGCACCAAAATAGGACTCAAAGTATATATTCCTGTGCGAATATAGCTGTAACCACAAAACTGTTGCCATGCTTTGGCTGTGGCCCTCTTCCAAAAGAATTTGTTATATCGGAGCAACATGCCTAATGCATTTTTTTGTATGAATATAATGAAATCAGGGCGTGATTTGCCCAAATGCACTGACATAACCACTGCATACATTTATGTGAATCCATCAAATGTGAGGCATGTTGCATAAGACCACTCTATTTCTTACAGCTCCCTGAATAAATAATGTACATAAGCCTCCTCAGAAACAAAGTCAATAACGAGCTGTCTGGTTACATGTACTTTTGTATGGCTTCTGGTTAACTCAAAAGCCCCAAATATGAGATACAGAGCTCTGGAATATGGTCTGAGTATGAGATGCTCTCTGGGGAACCTTTATCTTCATACAGGGTCTTTTTTAATATGTGACAGTTTTATATCAAGGATAATGATCTTTATATAATAAGTAATCTAAATACAGTCAAACACATCATGAGTGAACATGGTTTATTTGGTAGAACAGCTTCATAGATCAAATTTTAGATATCTTTCTAGTGGCTACATTAAAAGGGATATTTTTGCTGTTTTCTGGCATGTAATGTATCTGTCGCTTAAAGTGGAAGGCATGTCACTCTGGTTTTTCTGTTGACACATGCTGCAGTCTGTTGGGAGTGTCATAGCCAAGAAAACCACCTTGTGATATTCTTCTCACTTTGCACAGACACTTTGCCAAGAAATGCTGCCTTGCTGCATTACCAAACAGAAAACATTTGAAAATTCTGGGCAGTGACCAGAGAGGTGGCTAATACATTCTTACTGTTCTCACTAGTAAACAAAGAATCATTAGAAATTTCTACTCAGTGCAATTCTTGAAAACATATACGCTGATTCAGGTCTTAATGCCTCCGGTTTTAGTCAAAGACAACTTTCTCTATCATCTCTTCAACTGCTATTTAGATTTATGCCAAGTCCTTTAAAATATTGGCTAAAAAGACTAGCCTGTTTAGCCCTCAGAAGGAGACAAAACAAAATCTCAAGCTTGGTTCATAGTATGTGTCAAAAACTGACATAATGGCCAGCAGCAGAGGGTGGGGGGAAAAGGCAAAGGAACTGCCCTTGTCAGGTTTTGAAAAGCAGCTATTCCAAAACACAGGAAGTAGTTGTGTGTGGTATAATGTCCATTTACCTAGGGAGATATTGCATTTCCTTTTACAATAGGACTGTGTTTTCATTTTTCAGCTTAGTATCTGTCTGTATATGTTGAGTGCACAGAGTAGCAGTTTTTCTGCATAAGTTTCTTAATTGCCCTAACGGTTAAATGTGCCATTTCAGGTAGTTCAATGGACATCCAGCTACTAGGAAATGAAAATCAAAGTGTTCATCAGTACTTATTCATGTACATGCAGAATAGGAGAGTATCACAGTCAAATATGAATTTACAAGTTTAATGACTGATTTAAATTCTGCCTTCATACGGACATTACAGTCGATGATAATGTGTGTACATATCTGAAAGGAGAGATGATTCCTTGGGTGTTAGTGTAGAAGATCAAGTAAAAATCTGTCAGTTACAGTTAAAGATGGAAAAAATAATGAAGTGTTAATATGAAAGAAGGAATGAGGTCTTTCATGCCTGATTTCCCAGCCCTGAACCTTCAGGTTTCCAATCATATGCAATTGGAAAGCTACCTTTAGCTGAAAAATCATGTTAAGATCTTTTCAGAACCGGTGTTTGTCTCCATCTTTAGCTTTCCTGTCTACTGCACCAAGTATAGAATAGAGACATGATGTCTCTAGTGAGCTGCTGGAGGATCTTTAAGAGAAGTTCTCATGCTTCCATTGCATTTCTTGATGCCTTGTGAAGGCTGACCTAGAAGAGAGGCTAGATGGAGCTAAAGAAACAAGTAGATAATTATTAGAAAGCTTTAATGGATACACCTTGGGCAGTACAAGAGCCCAGGCAGGGATGAACCCAAAATGGTCACAAAATGGATGACAAGTCACAGGGTTTCACACTTTTATAAGTTCTGGTCCATTAGCATATTGGAATTAATTGTCCAATTTAAGCTATTAAACTTTAGGTTATGAAGTCCCATCCTTCTTGATTTTCTCTCTTCATTCCACCTTTGCTTGTGCTCTTGGGCCTGAAATTTGGATCATTTGTCCTTGGTCCCCAGCTAGAGAAGGAATTGTTTTGTCTACCTACTCAGTGAAGAGAGCCTACTGTCCCATGATATGAAGCTCAGAACTACACACTAAAGCAGTACAGAATGTGAAAAATATAAATGCTAAAACCTGAGGCATCATTCTCTGCATTTCACATAGTTCCTCTGACAGGATCACAGTCCAAACTACAGACAGGTTAAAGGGAATGAAGGAAGAAGAGATCAGATTGAGAACTTAATGTCTGACACAGAAAGCTACTCCTATGTCTTCTGGGTCATGATTCAAATCCCATAAAAATGTTTGGAAAGGCTTACAATACTTCTGATGGACTTAGAATTAAACCTTTGCTATGCATAGAAGTGCTCTTATCCTGGTTTTTACTTTTGCTTGAGAAATTTCTGTCTGTACCTCTGTTTCCCTGTTTGAAATGGGGGAAAAGATGTCTATCTGCATTACTAGCACATAGGGTTTGGAGGGTACAGTAAAATAGAGTGCTGGAATTCAAAATGTTGTATGTTAAAAGTCTTTTGTATTGAAAAATCCTGTATTATTGTACAGGATTGTACAAATAAATTATCTGCGTTACCTTTCTCATTGTGAAGTTAATGCATTTCCTTAATCTTATACCTGTTTGTTTTGTTAGAGAAAGCAGAAGCTATTCTGCTTCTGTATTCTTCCTCAATGCAGAATTTGAGTTGAAGGATTACATTTATTGTATCTGAGTATGGGAAAAAACCAAACCACCAAACAATACAGATATTATAAAAAAACTCATAAATTTGTGTCAGTCTCTGCTTCCCAGGTCTTAATCGAGATTTCTCATCTTCATTCATTGTCAGTTTTCCCAGAGCAGATTGAGATAAATGTCTTTTATCACCCAACAATTGCAGGTGCACATTCCACTTGGAGGAGATGGTGGTAAGTGTCTGTATTAGATAGACAGAGTATAAAGGGCTAAAATTTTCCCCTGTGGAGAGAATGGGCTATAAAAGCAAGCAAGAATTTATGCTGTGTCTTTGTGTATCCGTGCAATGTTGTGTCCTGATGTATGTGTATGCACTTCTGCTCATGGGCCTGCCCTCCTTTCCTTAGGCTGAATATGATACCCAGAGAATCCTCCTCAAGAGGTGTGCTGGCTTAGGACAGCATAAACAAAATCCTCCTGGTTACTGGCATGCTTCAAGAAGTGGGGCTGCAGGTCTGTGGTGGCAGCAGTAAGGAGCACATGGTGGTTAAAAAATGCATGGGAAATGTGGAGATCCTTCAAACTGCTTCATGAAGGAGAAATGTAGTGGTAGAGCACTCTGAGAAGCTGGAGGGCTGTCCAAAATCTGTCCTGTAATGCTTAGACTCATTCCTGATGCCAGGAGATGATGTCTTGTGGTGTCTTTTCACATAGCTCTTCATACATGTTTGCTGGAGGAAGTAAACCATACTCTCAGGAAACCATTTGCATTTCATTAGTTCTAGAGTCCATAATTTTGGATTTTATCCTGATGGTAGCATTTCAGTGGACCCCAAAAAACTGCAATATGTAGCATACCTTGGATGTCGTCCTTTTTGATTTAGCTTTATTAAAATTGTGATAACACAAGTTTTACATGGATGAGAATGGAAAGGTATTTAATGTCTTTGCTTCCTTTTAGTTTGACTGAAGAGTTTTCAACTTCAGTCCATAGCAGAACTTTTACATTGGCATAAGAATCATTTATTTATTGTCTTGGCTTTTGGAAGGCACTTGTGCAGTGAGGCAGATTGTTGTCTATTTTGCCACTGGGATTTTTCCTGGCATGAAAAAAGACACTTGTGGGAAGATTTTATAATTCACGTGGTGAGAACTGTACCCGTCCTTCAGTCCCTGTGTTTTTATAAGCTCACTAAACCATCCACTCCTAGCTGGAGGAGCAGTCCAGAAGCAGGAATTGACAACAGCCACAGACTCATTTGCAAAGACTGGACATAAGCAGAGTGCCAAGAGGAAAGTTTTTTGGTAGAATTGTATCTGGATGTAGCAGCAGCACAGACTTAGACAAATTTTGGCTAGTGTTCCTGCCAGATAGAGACTGGTGTGATTTGTACTACTTTAATCTTTCTGAAGGAAACCTGGCCATCAAGTTATGTGCCATGTCTTGAATGGGTGGAAATTCACATTATGTGCTTGTGTTGGCCACTAGTAGTTGTTCTGTTCTTTGCCAATTTATGCTTATCAAGTATTAAAGTACTGATCCTTGACTCAGGATACTTCAAGGACTCTTGGTGAGATGTAATTTCATAACCATCTAAAAGACTTGGGGTTTGTTCCAAAACATACACGTCAACTGAATCCAACTAGAACCAGATAAACATTTTCTACTGGCATTTCTAATAGGGATACTCTCAATTTTAGAAGATTTTAAGGATATTTTCATGACTTTTTGAAGACTTCTGTGCTGGTTACTTAGTTGGTAATTTCTTTGTTAGCATGTGCAAGTGTTCATTTATACTTTTGGCATCCTTATTTTACTATTTGCCTCTGTGGAACAAAAGCTTTTTAAAATACATCAGTGAAATGTTAACTAAGAGTAAAATGATCATATTTTAAGGTTATATTTTCTGATTCTCACCAAGTGCTTACTTGGGATGAAATCGCTAGTGGGATATTTTAATTCTATCCATCCCTGTTGGCTGGTCTGAGAGCTCCATTTTGTGCTAAATGGCATTTTTAATTTGCAATTAAAAACTCCCCCAGCCTTCTCTAAGTTTGACTACATGCCCACCCCTCTCTTTCTGCATTCAGAGGAACCTGTCATCCTCCTGTGGGGGATTTCTTACAAATTAGAGAAAGGAGAATCGGCCTGTAGAAATTCCACTGTAAATACAGGAAGAGAAATTATCTTATAACATTAGTGCTGTTAACTATACTATTCAAAGCTATTCAGATCACCTTGTTATTTTCTTTGTAGGCATTCTTATTTCCAAAGTCCTTCTACCCCTAATGATACCTTAAGAGAGCCAGTTTAGTTAGATAGAAGCACAACTATTTCAGACTGCAAACACAAAATTGAGCTTGTAAACATACAGACTTGGCGTTTTGAATATCTGGTCCTAAATGTTTCATGGCCCTTATGCAATGCACCCTTATAATTGAATTACAGAGAGAGGATAACATGTTATTGTGTTGTCTTCTGTTGGGTTGGTTATAATTCTTATCATGTGTTTCCAGAAGACGTTATTTTATTTGATTCTTGGCATTTCAGACAAGCCTTTAATGTATTTATTTGGGAAGGGCTCCTTGTGTAAGAGCTACTTGCTCAAGCAAGGACTGTTCAAATGGGTAAAGATAAATCACTTGGGGTTTATTTCTGACACTTAGGCACAATACGGCACAAGAAGAAGAAAACTAAGTGGAAATAGGTTTTCATGGAAACTCAGAGCCATGGTGGCATTTGTGTGTGTCCAAGTGCTGTCTTTACTCACCAGCACCTGGGTCAAAGGAGCAGCATGACCAGCTGTGTCTCTCCCAACCCATCTTTGTCATCTTGGGCATGGTCCCAGAGAGAAAGAGAGCAATGCCTTTGCCTCTCCAAACGACAGGACTGTGATCCTGCCTTGTCCTGTGTGTCAGTGGGTCTTCCCACGCACCTCCCATGCTGTGTGGCCATGCAATGCTCACAGCAGGGCAGTGAGAAAGAACACGAGGTGCCAGGCCTGCCCAGCCCTTGGGAATGAGGCATGGGTGATAGCCAAGGAGGGGACTGGTCACATACCCTGTTTAACACAGGGAGCCTTTGGCATGGCTGCAGGAATGTTGCAGAGGAACCTGTGAGACTGTGTGTTGGACTTAATGTGGAGTTTGCTGAAGAAATTGTTCAGTGTTCAATGGGTATTAATTAATTAAAAACATGTGTGAAAGTAAAAAAATACTTGAAGTTGCATATTGATAGGTCTGAGCTGTAGTTAAGCTACTTAAGTGGCAACTAGAAATAGTGTATGTGATATAGTAAAAGATTTGCATGACATAAACATTGTGAGTATCAAGTTGTGGCCCATATACTTCCTGTGATATTACCATTGCTAATCTTATGGCTTAGAGCTCCATGCCTGACAAGCTACTTATACATTATAATAAACTGTTATTACACAGGCACCCGTGCAGAGTAACCATAGTTACACACACAGTACCTTTCTTTTGGTTA
This sequence comes from Zonotrichia leucophrys gambelii, assembly GCF_028769735.1. Lineage (NCBI taxonomy): Eukaryota > Metazoa > Chordata > Aves > Passeriformes > Passerellidae > Zonotrichia > Zonotrichia leucophrys. Next base: position 115,727,548 of record NC_088171.1, on the reverse strand, counting down.
AAGTAAACACAAATATAATCATTGGGGTAAGTACTTGAGCTTTGTAGGTTAAGAGTTTGCTGCCAGCAGTGAATAAAAGGAATATATCCAGCAGTTCAAAGTAAAATTCACTCACCCTTTTATGAAGATTGAAACATGCTATTAAATAAATCATTACAGTGATTTGTTTTATTTTTGTCTTTGTGATATGATTACTTTGAGTCATCAACATTTTTGTTAGAGAACCTGAAAAAAAATCTTTAGTACCAGCCTCATCATCTGAGTGGAGTGGCTTGACAGTCCATTCTAATGCATTTTAACCAACTTATAAATCATTTTCTGGAGGCTAATGATTTATTACTGCTGTAATGAACTTCAGAGGCATCAATACATTAGTACCCACTGTGAAAAAAAGCCATTGTCAAGTCCTATTGGAATGATGATCAGTTTACTATTGTTATTAATGACCCTGATCAACTCTTTGAATCTATGGATAACCCTGTTAGATGACAGAGGTCTTCCATTTGGGCAAAAATCAATGTATATGTAAAATAAAATTATGTGGCTTTCTGGACCTTTTATCAGTGCCTACGTTCCCATTGTCTGCAGAGATTCAGAACTACTTGTAATTTCACCGAAGCTGGGGTGCTTCAAGAATAGGAATCCCTGGAAATACTTTATATTCAAAGTTAGGCAATGTCACAGTTCTAGGAGAGACTGCTTGTTGCTTTTTTTCCCTAAACACTTTCCAGGTGTGGATAAGCACTGGGTACTTAATAGACTCAAATGGAATTCTCGTTGCTGTATCCTGTATTTTGTTCCTGTGCTGGAAGGAGTCTGTAATACAAGGAAGTTAAATGTTACAGACTGTATGTATCCAGTGCTGGTTCTCAAGTTTGTGAAGTATAGTGCTTTTTCTATTTCTTTTTGGAATACAAAATAGACTTCAGTGGCTTGACCAAAATAGTAATTACCATGTTAGGGGTTTTTTCCAGTGTTCAGAGATGTCAGAAATTTGACCTTTGAGGCTTTTAAATCTGACCTTGTTGCTTCTTTCCATTCATTAAGCTACAACCTTTGCTCTCTTGTCATAAAAGATAAATGAAGATTCACACAATCTTTATTTAAGAGAAGATTTATTGTTTACATTAATGTAGATTAAGTAGGAGCAAACCAATTATTTATTGTGCCAATCATGTCTTCTTGAACTTTAAGTTAGTTATCACAGTTCTATAATTATCATTTCCAAATGTTCATTGCAAACTGAAAGCATTAATAGATTTTGTAAATGTCTTTGAAGATGTTATTTTGTATGAATAAGTGGAAAATTATATCTAACCTCTCATGTAATGATCTAGAAAAAGAAATTAAATTTCAAAATTCAGTAGACAAAATGTAGTCTTCATACACATTACATTGTCTTAAAATGAATATTTTGCTGAGTACCTCCTGCTCTGAAAGCAAAAAATATAATTTTCTGTTGCCAAAGTAGATTTGTTGACAAATTAAAAGTGAGGGTGATTTTAGCAACTTAGGAGTTGTTCAAATTCATCTTTTTGCTTATATAGCTTTTGATTAAGAAATGGATAGGCAAGACCATACAGGTGAGAATTTGTACACTGGGGTAGAAACCTGGGTTTTGTTACTGGGTTTGGTTTCATTTTCAGTTTTGTGAGTGTATCCATCTGAAAGGAATTTGTTTGAAATTGCACATTTAATGCTAAATTATAACTAACACTATGGATTCACAAAGTGACATGAAGAAAAGAGGCAAGAATAACCTCCAGCAAGTGTGCTATCACATCCCTGAGGTCTGGCTGAATCCAGTGTAAATGTTTTTCAGACATCTCAAGGGAGGTGTATATTGCATCCCTAGGAGCAGTCACCTCCCTCCTTGCTTCAGGCATGACAGTGCCAGAGGCAGACATGGTACCTCTGGAAATGTGGGAAGAATCTTGCTCCTCCACCATTCATGTGCACCATCACCTGGAGTTGCTCACTCTTGCTACAAAGCTCAATGGTAGCCAGATGATGGTTTCACTTCTAGCATCTCATGTGTGCTGTAATGTGCGAAATTATGTGAAACACAATCTTGCAAAGAGGCAGGAAAATCAGCTTTGGGGGGAAAAAAATCGTCTTTGTAAAAGATGGTGAGAATAGGGCTGCTTTTAAACAGAATTCTGGAGATGGGCAGCAGTGGCAGCAGCTTGGAGTCCAAAACATAAGGGTTCATTTTGTAGAATATTTTAGACAAATATTAAAGCTAAGCCATATACAACAGTGAAATCAATGTGTACATTCAAATGTGAGTTATGTTGGGGGATCATGCTGATATGCTGTAGCATAGCAGTTCATACATTCTCTGATCCTGACTTTCTGAGGCCTTGGGAGCCAAAGTATAGCTTAGCTCCTTGATTCATGTGCAGTTCAGTGAGGCTTGGCTTCTTAAGCATGTCAGATGAGATCAAGCTTTGCAAATGCTCACAAGTTAACTAGCCAGACCTGCCATCTCAGAGCTCCACTGGAAAATAACCCAAAGCCATGTGTCATGTATCCACACCTCTGAGAAGGACACATGGATAGATTGTTCAGGTCAGCCGACACACTGCAGTTTGGGAGGAACAAATTAGGTAACAGTGGGATAGCAATTAGGAATAGCTGCTTCATTCAGCACTTTTTAGAAGACTAAGTAGCATGGCACTCATTTCAGTGAACATCTGCTACATAAATTAAATAGTTTCCAGGAGTTATCACAGAAATTGAAAGCTGTTTTCTAATTCCACCTCCTGTATTTTACTGTTATTCCTAGTTTAAGTGGGAGCGTAACTGCACAAAATTCTGTCTTTAAAATGAACACCTATATCATACTTTCTGAATTCTTTATTAAAGTCAAGGTTTAATTTAGTTACTAAACATTTTCTTAAACATTTTCCTTACATTTAGAATGGGATATAGTTGAATCATCTCTCATCTTGCTATCAGTATATATTATTCTATACATAACTTTTTTTAAACACTCTCTTGTATTGATGACCTCCCTAATTTAATTACATTAAGTACTGAAACATATTTGTTTCTCCCATGAGAAAACACAGTAACTTTATTGTTACAAGAACTGAATTCAGAGAATGTAGATTTACAGTACTTGTTCTGCTTCTTTAAAAAAACTCATTTATTTCTCTGTGTGGGAGAGCACTTTGCATTTCACCAATATGTTTAGGAAAGCAAGATGTCCACAAGATAGCGTGCAAATAACTCATTAAGATTGGTATTTCTAAATATAGAAGAAACTATAGCCCTGGTTTATGTCCCATCAGTGTCAAAAGAAAGAAAAAAATGCTGGGTTTTTCTGTCCCTGAATCAGAATCTCCATGCTAAAAATCATCACAGAGTACTCTAAAGAACCATTCTCAGATGCAGGGCTACCTGATTTCATCTTTTTTTTCAGATTCTGTAAGTTCCTTCCAGGAGAAGGAGGGAATTTCCTGTTGTAGTTTCTACAATAGTAATTACAGCATCTGGATTTGCTAGAGGCAGAAACAAAAAGATGTCTCTTGTTAAATTGTTGACAGTAAAACTGAACATTTTCTTTAAAGTCAGTAAAGATTTTCACAGTAGTTGCCAGCTACAGTGGACCAGTCAGAATTTAAAGATTATCACAAGTGACAACCACTGAGTAAGGGTAGAAATTGCATTAAACTGCAATAAAGGGATGCTCTGATGATTCAGAATTTTAACCTACATGTTCTAAAATTTCAGTCTTAGAATGCTGCCATAATATCAGTGTTAGAAAATAGCATTTACTAGGAATTTACATAGGAATGAGGTGTCAGAAAAAAGAATTAAAACAAAATAATTAAAAAATTGAAAAGCATGAAAATTGAAAAGTGTGGCATTTATGTGGGCACAACTACTCACCTATAGTTCAGCTGAGGAAATTAAAATTATCCAATGAATTTTAACACCTTGTAGAGTTCTTTTTTTCCCTTTGAGCATGTTTATTTTTGCTAGTCCCAAAATTTAAAAATTAATTTCAAGCTGAAAAATTTGAGCATCACATTGATATAAATCAGAAGTACTTCTAGTGTGTTCAGTCTACCAACGTTGTTTGCAAACATATCAAGATTAATTGGTCACAAATCTGCTATCTTTTTCTAAAATTAGGGAAAACATTTTGGATGCAAGGACAGCTTGTCACACTCCAGACTGCAACAGATACAGAGGATGTTAGGCCTCAGTGTAGAAGGATGAAGACACTACTTCTTTGTTTCTTTTCATGATGTTGGGTTTTTTTTCTTTTTGTTGTACTTCCTAACTAGCAGTGGCAGTTTCTTACATGCAAAATATTTTTCATTCAAACATAAGATTTAGCATCTGTTATGTTAAACACTGCAAAGTGTAGTTATTTTTCAGAATAATATAATACCACTGATACAGTATGATATAAAGCAATGTGTATAATTTTTCAGTACTTTAAAAACTAAGTTATTTTAGCAATGCTTTGAAGAGACAGAAGTATTATTTGTTTATGAACAGGGATTTGACTGTTTGTTTGTTTGTTTGCTTGTATTGTTCAGCCCTTATCTCTTTTTTGTGCTGGAATGGGATTGGTTTAGGTGGCAGAGAAATTATTTAAGAATTCAATTTACCATTTCTTAGCAAAATAGAGCCCCACTTACTATCCTATGGTTTTGTTGACGCTACAGTGCTGGCAGGAGTAAAATTTAATAATCTAAAAAGATTAATTGGAGTTACCAAGGGAAGCAAGTATTCTACATATGACCATATCTGAACAATCTCTCTTCAAAACCAACACTTCTTGTGGCAGATGTTGTTTGCTCAACTTTGAGAACAAAAGTGGTCTTTTCAGGAGCCAACCATAAGAGGTCCATGTGCGCTGTGTAAAAGCAGTTCAGAATTTTCGAATTAAATCTAGAAATTCTCTACATTTAAATATATTTTTTGAAAGTTTTCAATATTTTTCCTAAATATTGTAGACATAGGAATTAAAAGTCTTAAAAATTGGCTTTATGAAAGATTAGGAGTAATTAAATGCATGGGCTTGATTTTAAGGTTTCCATAATGGGATGCAGTTTTTACATAGTGTTACAGAAGGCACTTTAGGGTCCATACTTTTCTGTAACATGCATATTTTATGTTTATTTTGGAATAAATATACAGCTCTCCTTAAAATGGTATAATGTAAATGTAATGCCAATGCATTACATACATAACTGTTTTATAGTTAATGATCAAGGCTAACAGGAGCATCTAGGTATGATCTTCTTTTATTTGCTTGTCTTCCTAAAAAGCAAAATAAACAAGCCAAGATTTTCATTATTAATGTGGTTTTAAGTGTAGCAACACATATATAATTTCTGGAAATGCCTCTCAGTCGAATGCAGTACATTTCCTTTATTCACCACTGAAGGAGACCACTTGTAAACTCATTCAGTTGCTTATCTGTAAACACCACTGGGCCCCTGTTTTGGCCTTACATTCATGAGGAGCACATCTGCCTTTCTCAGATGAAGAGTTAGACACTTAAAATGACAATTTCACTTACTGTAAATTACACTACATATGTAGCTTGTCTGTCTGAAAATCATTTGGCTTCTTGACTACCAGAAAGGGTGTGTTGCATATTGAATATAGGAGAAGAAAGGATAATTGAAGGAACTTGACCTCTCTAGTTGCGTTACTCATGCATTACTCCTCTTTCAAAATAAAATGTGTAAAAAGGCAAATGTATATGCTGAAGTTGAATTTTTTCTATTTGTTTTTTTTTTCCATATGCTTCTAATTGACTTATTCCACTAGTTGCTCTTGCATCCTTCATCATTCCTTCGTTAGTTATTAGTTATTAGTATTCATTAGTCCCGAGATCTATGTACTAAACCTGGGAAGGTAATTATGAAAATTGCCCATGCAAATTGGGTAAAGGCACACATAAATTACCAGTTAGAGACTTAGCTAGTAGTCTGCTTGCATATTTACCCAAATTGCATTCATAATTGCAGCAATTATGTGAACAGTCATGGATGCAGTTTTGCACACACCGCAATTACATTTTAAAATTTCTTCATGAAGTGACTAAAATCATTACTTTGCTGAGAAAATCATGAGAAGGTAAGGTAGGTACAAAACTCATGATTACTAGTAGAGGATGACCCTATTCTGGGTTATAAATGAAACTTAAAAGAGCTGTACTAATGCCAGTGGTTGAATGGTAGACTGGCATGAATAGCTCAGCTAATATGAGGGCAGCCAGTGGCATAAGAACAAGACAAAAGACTTCAGAAATGCCTTTGTGTTACTTGGGATGTTCCTCTGTCATGTCATTTTAAGATTGTGTGAATTCTAAGCTTTCAAATTATTAGCTGTTCTCTTCCATAGCATGTGAGTACTTGCCCGGTCAGAGAGGCTTCCAGAGTTGCCTTCTGGCAGGGCAAAAGTTTGGCACATAGATCCCATCTCATATTTGGGTTCATTTTATCCAATTACACTAATCTGGATTAGACCTGTTACTTTGAAAATTAGAACCAAGGCCTCTGTCAACAAATCTTATTTAGGGGTAGCAGAAGAATGTGGGGATTTCAGAACAAGCTTGGTGTGCTCACAAGCCTGGGAAATGTAAGAACCTTTGTTTTGTGCTGTATGAATGTTATCAACTATCATCATGTTTCCTTCCAGATAACAGTAGGTTAGATGGTCCAAACAGAAGTTAGAAGTATATTATGACTATAGACCATCATCCAAGAAGAAAAGGAAAGGTGAAATACATCCTAGAGGTCTTCAGATTTTCTGTAAAACGAAGAAACTATTAATCCAGACTAAAGCATTTCAACCCTTTGATGAGCTTGTGAGGCTGGATATGCTGAGAAAACACAAGGGCCATTTCTTTGACATGTTGTCATCTCTGTGGACAGCACCATTCTCAACACAGAGTGGGTACAGCCTTCTCTAACTTGAGAAATTCTTCCTAAAGCCCAGCTTTGTAGGATCTAAGTAATCTGTGATGTTATCATTGTATCCATCACTTTCTTCACTATGAAGTCATCATTTCCAAAGCTTGAAAGTTCTTGCATTTCAGGGTGGCTTTTTTTAATGTCCTGAGCTCATGTTCTGTAAATTTCTTTATTCACTATTTTCTACCTTGCAGACAGCAATTGATTCCTTCCTAATTTTCACTATGAAACCTTTCTGTATTGTAGTGGGTTTCATGCAAAACAGGTGATTTTCTTTGATTTTTTTCTATTGTCTGTGTTAGGATCTGCAGAACAAGTATTATATCACAGCACATTCTTACCAAACACTCCACTGTTCTTTCTTGGCATTCAGGGATGGAATTAAATCACTGTATATATAATCATCAAATATTGGTTTCCCAGGTGTTGGTGGCTGCTCAGGAACCACTTGAAAGTAAAACTTTGTAAGATGAATGAGAAAAAAGGGAATTTTCTCAGCCAAACCAAGGTTGCTGCTGTATTCTAAAGAATAATGGGACAATAAGATCTTCATAATCAAAAAGAATAGACTGAATAATGAGTTTAAAAAGAAATAAGAAGTTGTGATTACCCAAAGTATTTCTTTTCAAGAAGTTATGGGGTTTGCTTTTTTCTCTGAAGTTGTTTTGGTAAGTTGATGAGGTTATATTAAGTAAGATATCCACATTTAGAAATATCAAACCAGCAAAATAAAGATATATTCTTAATTAAAAATATAATTCCCTGGATTATCTTCAGTCACATGCCAATATAATGGACATCAACAAAATAAATTTACTAATTTTCAGCTTTTGAGACTGCTGGATATCTGTTCATCTTCCACATAGTTGAAAATAAAATAATTGAGATTTTTCCTGTTTCAGAATTATAATATTGGACTTGGCAAGATGCAGAAGGATAATTACACTGGAGATGTTAAATAGGTTTTAGAGGCAAAATTGTAAATAATACAATACAGAAGAATGATGGACTTATTAGCATATCATTAAATTGCTTTCTCCCTGAGAGCCAAGCATATTTTTCATAGCTCACAAAAAGTATCTTGCCCAGCAGTAACACATGGGCTTAACATTTGCAAAACCCACAATATTTGACAATGGCATTAAGTTTATATTACAGAGGAAATTATGACAATACAATTACAAATATCAGTAAGTTTATCACTTGATAACAAGATCATATGTATGAAAAGCAATCTTTTCTGAGTTAAACATTTTGCAGTCCTTTTGTTTCAACTTCCATTAGCTCTATCACTCATGCTGAGAATTTACAGGGCTGCAACATAGCAGCAGAAATATTTGTTAAAAGATTCTTTCACTAATGTAATTTAAACCATTCAACTCATTTTTATTAGTCTAAATTACTTTTTTTAAAGATTTTTTACTCAATGAAAAGTAGATTCATGTGGGATATGGTGTGGTTTTTCATAGCTACTGGTATCAGTCAGAAAAATATCTTTCTCAAGGAATATTATCTTAGTCCAGAAACACTCAAAATGCACAAACAAAATCTGAATGACTGTGGATTTCAGGTGAATGATGAATAATGTGCATTCATCATTAGTACCAGGGTGCCAGGGAGTTACAGGAAGGTTCCTCTGGTTTCATGCAACTGCTGCATATGGGAATGCAAGAGCGAGCACAGCACCCCAGATCCTACCCAGGCTGGAAATGGCTGGCAGAACAGTTTGCTTAGACAGAGGTGGAATTTATAAATGGGCTTTCAGAGCACTGACCTGACTCTTCCTTTAGCCAGCCATGCCTAGAGTTACTCACGTTCAGACTTTGCTTTGATGCTCTGGGAGGTTTTTTTGATGCTCTGGGAGGTTTTTTTTTGCATTCACTGTAAGTCACAACCCCAGACAGGACCCCATGGCTCCAGGAAATAATTTCAAGATGCTCCACATCACAGTGCCCAAGAGGAAGAATATAGAAAATGGCATACTAGATCTACCTGTGTGACTGTGGGTTCAAAAATCCAGCTTCATGTCCCATTGGAGTGGAAACAAGATCCATGAAATGTTTGTGCAGAATGGCAGGAATTCTCATAAACTTAATGATGGGGATAGTGAGAGGACAAATATCTTCTAGAGCACATAGAAGGCCCTGGTTTTAGTCCTTTCTCTGCCTTCTGTGTGACAGAAATTTTCATTTTTTGAAAATGAAATTTCAAAATTGAGGTTCCTTCTGCCCTGTATTTCTGTTCAGTGCCTAAACAGGTGGATGACACTGAAAAGACAGCCACTTCTCCCTTGAAAAAACTTTTCCAGAGAAGTAGCAAACTTAGATTAAATCTCATTGGCAGTATTTTAAAAGTTCTTTGTTCTAGTTGATGTGCTGCTCCTTCGGGAAGGAATTGGCATTTTTTGTGACTGAGATGAGAGATCAGTTTAGATCATTTAGGGTTTTCCTGTAGAGATAGGAGGAACAAGACAGCCCAGTATTGTACCAACCTTTCAACTGTCACAGCTGGTTTGATGTGATTTTCTAACCAGAGGGAATTTTTTGACTCTTCCCACATGGACATCACTATACATTGCTGTACATTACCTGAGATGTACCCAATGCAAATTCCTTTTCTTGGTGGTAGGGAGGGTTGGGTGGTGTGGTCAGGGTGCCTTTGTGTGTTAAAGCAAACAGCAAACAACATGTGACAGGTAAGAGTCACACTGCCCAACTCACTGCAGGAAGAGTTTGTCACTGCTGTGCTGAACACCATAGGAAAAAACCCAGAACAGAACAGAACAGAGCAGAATAGAATGGGACACAATAGAGCAGAAGCCAAGGAAGGTTACACAACCTCACGCTGGTGACTCTGCTGTTGTTGGTCAGCCACAGGAGCAAAGCATTGCAAAGGCAACAGGAGCTGCCTGCATCCCCTTTTCTCCCCTGCCCTGCACCAAGCACGCTGTTAACATTATTTCCAAAGATATAGTTTGTATTCCTAGACTTAATCATTTCATGTCCCCTGGATGCCTCTATTTTTATTGTATTAAAGAAGGGGAGACAATATTCTGTCTCTAAGGCATCTTTCTGACTTCATTTCTTTTGATGAAAGGCTATTGATTCAGGTGTGTTTGAGTGAATCTGTGAATATGCTGCTTACTCAGGAGTTCTTTAGCATCATGAAAATAAATGTGAAATGCATTATTGTTTCCCTCATGCAAATAACTGCTGAAATAGAAAATTGTTCTTTTGTCATTTGAAAAAAAAAACAAGAAACAAAACCACCAAAAACCAAACAAACCAACAAAACCACTTTAGTGATAACACTGTTATCAGGAGTTGTGTGGTAGAATATTTGCCTTGTACCTCCTAGATTCCATTTGTCTGCTGTCAACCTATACCTTCTGTTAAGCATTAGACACTTCAAAAATGAGAAAAAGATAACACAAATTATTCACCATTAATTCTTTAAAATGAGTCACTATTAAAAGCTTAATTGTTTGCTGAGAGGGTCCAAATTAGTGGACTTTGCAAGATCAAACAAAATTGAAGATATTTGTCCAAATTAAAATGGAAACATGCATCCAGAATATACCAAATGAACATGGATGCTTCTGTAATAATAATTTTATTATCTTCAGCTTCCAGGCCAGACTTTTAATTATGACCCTTTATATCAGGGAAAACCATGTACTCAGGATTAAAAACCTATTTCTTTAACTAGTCTAGTTAAAGACTGTGGTTTGATATATTCTATGCTACAACTTTTATAAAAACCAGAGAACACTTCTAATAACACTTTTCTAATTTCATGGTTCAGTGCACAGTCAGTAAAGATTTAAATAATTCAGAAAGAAAGCCTATTCTGTTTCTTTATTAGAAGTTTGAGTCAGGCAAATTCTTTGACATTTAATAGGTTTTTAACCCTTTTAATAACTTCTTATAATGAAATTTATTGGAAGTTGTTTTAAATAAAGGGTTATTATATTAGAGTGAATAGCAGTCGGTAGTTTTTTATGATTAGTTTTGAGACCTTGGCCCTGTGTGGCTCAAAGGATATTAAAACATAAAATAGAAAAGAATGTTAATAGTCACCAAATTAACTGTGTACCAAGAAATATAGAAACTGTATATAACTGCATTTTTGTGATTATGTGATCATACTATAAAATTTTGCAGTCAAATATTGAGTATATAATAGCTTTAAAGGGGCTTAAGATCACTTACAGATCCAGTACTATATAAAACAACCTTAAGTGTTTTAATTTTTAACAGAATGATTTTGAAAAGATTAGTGTAGTAGATTTAATAGGAGTGAGGGGGTTTATTATTTTTCATTTAGGGTTCTCTTTACATGTGAGTTTTGTGCTGTTTAATTTTAAGGCTGTTTTCCTAATCAAAAGAAATTTTGAATGATCCTTTCAATTTATTCTAAAAATGCAGTGGGTGTAGTATATAAAGTACTCCTGTGTATAGCACTAGAATATTCCCTAAATACCCACTTACTTTAAAACTTAGTCTTTCATTATACAGTTAGCTGATACAGAAGAGAGTTATAAAAATGAGATGATGAAAACACACCTCCCCTCCCTCTGTTAGGTGGTGCTTTGAGTTATTCCTTTCAATGCGTTTTGAATGGTTCTCTGTGGTCGTTTCACTGTAACCTTGACTCTCATAAAAAATCCTTCTTTAGCACTTGTTCACTTATAGGTCTTCTAAAACAAGACTTGGTTGGAAATATGATTTCTCCTTTAACTTCATGGAAACAAAGATCTGATAAATTGTGAATCTTTGGGTTTGCTCACTCTTTGTTCGTGACAGGACATACATACCAAGTACCAGTTTTAGTCACTCTAATCAGTAAATTCAAACTTCCTGTCAGATTTCAGATCTCCAAATATTTGGGTCACTCTTTTGTTTTTCTCTGGCGTATAAATACAGATGTTCAAGTTATCTCAAGTTTTAAGCTCTCTCATGAAAAAGCATTACCACAGTGGAAAACAACAGATAAAACTGCATGATTTGTGATTTGCTTTTTATTCCCTTGCCATTAATCTAAGATCCTGACCATCCATGTGCATTGAGCAGCCACAAGGTTCCATTGCTTGATCACCTGTATGAACTGAATAAAAGGTGTCTAAAATTGACATTTCTGTGGTTTTTGATGCTCTTTTAAGTTTGAATATATGGTTGTACAGAACTATATAATATCCTGTGTTGAAAGGGACCCACAAGGATCATTTAGTTCAAGTCCTTGTTCTGCACAAAACATCAACAAGAGTCACACCATGTGCCTGAGAGCATTGTCCAAACACTTTTTGAACACTGTCAGGGATGGTGCTCTGACCACTTATTTGCCTGGGGAGCCTGTTCACCATTTGTATGATGACTATTGATTGCATTTTGTAGCATTAAAAAAAAAAAAAAAATTATTAGGTCTGTTTGGTTTAGCAAGTGTCTTGATCCTAAATTGTATCATTTTCCAAACACTATCCCTTCTTTCTTCTCTTTTGAAGCCTTCACTTACAGAATCAGTGATTATGTAGGAATTACTTTTTTTCCTCTCTTTTTTAATGAGCATCTCTGTGTCACTGGAAAACATCTTGCAGATGTGCATTGGCTTATGGTAGAAGATAATTAAAATGCCTGAAATAAAAGCAGTAACATTTCTAAGCAAATTTCATGGCTTTTCAGGGGGTTGGCACAACCAGACTAATACTGCATTTAATGTAGTGTTATTTGGGAGCAGAGAGACATTCAGATTTAATACAGCACAGGTAGTAGCACAAGTTTCCTGGGAATATAAATGAGAATACTACTATTAACAGAGGCCCCCTCTGCTTAGCGAAGAATGTCCACCTGGTGACTCAGGTGGGTCATGCCAGTGAAGAAAGGACACTATGGGTATCTTCATAGATAACACTTAAGATCCCCTGGGGTTTTCTCCTATTTTTTTTTTAATTAATTGATTGAACCATAACTTTGTATAGTCTGAAAAGTTGTTACTCTCTAACTTACCTTAACCACTCAGACAAGAAGAACTGTCAGCCCCTTCTGCAGTGTCCATCAAAAATATTCACAAGAGCATTCAACTTGTAGAAAACTATGAAAAAATCATTTCAAGAACTGCTGGTGATAACAGTAATAATGTCTGCTGCTCCTTGATATGAATTTTCTCAGAGTAGTGAGATATGTGAACTTCACTTGCTTCAGTGAGTAAGCCCTGTGTATTTCTCCTTATGTTTTAATGTTTTCATCTCCAGTGAATTATCTCTAATGTTTCTTGCTTGTACATAGACCTGTTGTATTTACTTTGATCTGTTAAGGCAACCTGTCTTTCTTCTTTCATTTAGTGATAACATTTATTATAAATGAATCTAAATAGGGAGGGACAACTGGGACTTCTGCAGCTTTTCAGAGAGATGTTGCCTCATGGTTATTAATTATACCTAGAAAAATAGCATGAATTATTTTGCTAACAGCACATTCCCTTTGAAACTGCCTGTCTGATGCTTCTCAGAAAAAAAAAAAATTTGCTTCCTAAAGCTGCATGCTAGGACATTAGTTAAGACTCCTGAAATTTGACTCTTTCTGCATCTTGCATATGTTAACCAGCTTGTATCAAAAAGGCTGATAATTAATTTTGGAGGTTTTTATTGCCATGTGATACCTTCTGTGAGAGATGGAGGATTCTATCTGAATGCTGTGGCAGATGAAAATATCTGTATTTTGTGGACTTCAGAGCACAGGAAATATGAAGGTTATTGGATATAGTCCAGAGGATAGCAGAAAGAATGATAAGAGGTGTAGAAAACATAGTATACGAACAAAGTCTTTCAATCTTCAGGTTTAGTTGTTTAGAGTAAAGAAGAAAAAACTGAAAGGAAATTCATAACAGCCTTCTAGTGTGTACAACTTTTCTGTAAAGAAGGAGAAAAACATTCCTCATGTCCACTGGGAGTGAAGTAAAAAGCAGTAGGTTTAAATTACAACACAGGAGATTTAGGTGAGACATTATGGAAAAAAGCCCTTTCCACTGTAAGGATAGTTAAGCACAAGAATTGCCTAGGGAGGTTATGAAGAGGTTAGACAAACATATGTCAGAAATGATTTAGGTATAGCTAATCCTGCTGAGAGATAATGTTGGACTAAATAACCTTTTGAGGTCCCTTCTAGCACTATTTTCTGTGATTCTGTGATTAGGATACTGTACTCACATTGTCCTGCCGTGAGATGTTTCCTTACAGGGATGGTATCACTGAATTCTGCACTGCATGCTTTGCTTTGTTTTTACAGTAAACTGATGGGATGAACAATAGTCTGATGTTTGAAGCTCTTTAGCCTTATTCGTAGTACCTCAGGAACTTTGAGCAGGGCATTAGGAGCTCATCTTCAACCAGACAGCCCTGTTCTGGTTTTGCACTACCCATGTGTCAATAAGGGGCTCTGGTACTCACCTTAGGTTTAGGGACTTGTACTGTCTTTTAACTTGCAATCAAACTCTTATTTGGCTAAATGCTCAATTTCTGCTTATAAGCAAAATGCAAACAGAAAAAAAATAGACATGAAAAGAAATGTATCATAGCTTCCCCATAAAACCAGGCATGTTCTAAAGCTGGATATCACTCAAGTTGTGAAACATCCTGGAGCTGGCAGATGGAGAATGATATTAAAGTGCCAGATATTATCATTATTACCTCATCACAGAAACCATTGAAGACATCAGTTTAAGACTGTCCTTATCCTCTGTAACACTCAAAACTCTTTAACTTTGCTCTTCCATTTGGCATTCTGCCATCCGTCAGGATTTCTGTTCAGCTTTGCATTCGGCAGGAGCGTGTTCTCAGTATTGCCTCTGCATCCTGAATATGGCTCCAGCACAGCCACACAGCCCTGGGCTTTGTAAAACTCCATCTGGAGGAGCAAGGAATATGAGGTCTCAGATTTTGAAGTAGTTTAGAAGAAATTGGTCATACTTTTTGACAGAGTGTATGTCTGATCAGTGCTACTACTCTGCAGAGATGAGGTTGTCACCGCATCTGTGACAGGGACACACCATTATGCCACAGCAGTGACCTGAGTGTGTAGTTTTCATGGCTGAGTGTGTTCTTGAACCTACAGAGGAGGTGGGACAGTTCTTGGTTTTGTTCATCCTTTAGGAACATGGAAGTTCATGTTTTCCATGGAGTGATCTCACAACTTTTTATATTTATGTGATTAGTTGCCCATTCTTACTGAAGGAAGGAGCAGTTTCCATTTTCTTAGACAATCCCACTTTTTCACCAGGTAGAGGCAGGAGGGGAGAAGGCAGGCTCTGCAGTGCATGGTAAAGAGGTGAGCCAGAAGCCTCACCAGCAGATGTGAATCACGTCTGTGGATCCTGAGGGCCACAGCTCTGTGAGATGGACTTATGGATGCTTGTTCTCTGCAGGCAGGTCCCTTAGGTGGGGGGTTCTGGCTTAGCATCTGAAAGAGAAAATGTACTGTTAAACAAGCTTATTTGCTGCTTACACCTGGTTTTCGGCAGGTAGCCTGCTATTCATCTGTAAAAATTCAGGAGAGAAGCTGAATTCATGTGAAAAGAAAAATACTGGGGTTTTTTACTCCACCACTTCATTTGCAGTCCTCAGAATTTCCCTGGTGAAGTGTTCTCTTGCAAATATATATACACATGTATTTTGTATGGGGATACATTCAGTACTGTTCAGTTGTTATATTGTCTGAAAACACAGTCTATGTTCAATACTGGAGCTAAAATGATATCACAGACTGTTTAAAAGTGTATGTTGTTTAAAGGAGACAAACACAGAATGTTCTGTATTATCTATCTGATATTTGAAGCTCTTAAAGGAGAGATCTTTTTAAATAATAGCAGAATCAGAGAATCACAGAATGGGTCATGTTGGAAGGGACCACAGTGGGTCATCTGGTCCAGGCTTCCTGCTAAGGCAGGGTCATCCTAGAGTGCATGGCACAGGATTGCATCCAGATGGTTCTTGGATATCTTCAGTGAGGGAGACTCCACAACCTCTCTGGGCAATCTGTTCCAGTGCACAGTTACCACTCCCTCACACAATAAGAAATTTCTTCCATATATTCAGGTAGAGCTTCTTGTGCATCAGTTAAGGCAATTGTATCATATTTTATTTGAGGAAAAGTAATTAATATGGTCGCCTTGCTCTGCTTTTAGAGACAGATAATTTTGAAGTTCATTCAAAATAAGAGTTAGGAGTTTCATATAGTGTTGTTAGATTTCTAGAGTTCATAAAATAATTAGGATGCCTTCCCTTCCTAAAAAGCAGTCAAACCTTTCCAGCCTTTTCTGGAAGGGTTTATTCTGCACCACGAGATGCTGCCCCAGGAAAACCTGAGGGCTCAGCCCCTGCAGGGTGCAGGGTGCCTGGGGAGGGCACACACCCACTCTGAGTGCTGCAGACAGGGTGAGGGGAGGGCTCTGGGGAGGGTTGTGCCTCCCTGTGCCCAGCGCATGAGAGACTGTGTGGGTTCCCATCCCTTTACTGTTTGCCCCATGTTGGCCAAGAGAACTCCCCCAGTGCTGCTCCACTTTCCCCAGCTGCTGCCCAGCTCAGCAGCTGGATCCAGAGCAAAGGGTCTGAGCAGCAGTTGCAGCTGCATGGGCACAACTGTCTTGATACAGATTGTCTGCTGGAGGCAGAGATAATGATAGCTTTCAAGGCTAATATGCTTGGCAAGGAGGGAGCTGATACTGGAGGGAAGGGACCAAGAAATCAGTAGTAATTTAAAAATATAAATGTCTACCAGGATTCAAATTTCAGCCTTCAATTGATTTCATCCACTGTGCTCTCTGTGCTCATCTCCTCCGGTGCTTTAGTAGTCATTAAATGAACTTGGAAAACAAGTTTGTATCGATAACTCTTTTTACCAAAAGCTATTAATTTCTAAAATAACATAAATACAGGTATAATTGTGATGTCACATTGTCAGAAGCCAATTCAAATGCCTTTCAGAGATACAAGTACATGTGAAGTGGTAAGTATGCCATAACTAATGGTATTATTAGCTTGATTTACTGCCAACCAGTCACCTTTATGAAAATCAATCCTCAAGCTCATAAAATAAAATATCTCCCAAAAATTGTTACATTTTTACACTGTCAATAATAAGAGAAAAGGTGCAGTTATGGGTTTTATCTTTACTTTTCCCTATGTGTTACTGGTTGAAAGGTATCTTACAGATTGCTGTGATATGTGGGAGTGTGTATATGAGCAAGAAATAGGTTACAGAAGTCATGAGCTATAAAAAGATTTTTAAAAAAATAAAATCTGAGTGATCTTTAGACAATTAAGATGACATGTCTAACAAAGACAGTCAGTAGAATAAATGTGGCTATGTTAATATATTGAACCACTAACACATGTCCTTATCATAATGGAACTTACACAATGGTAGCTACTGTCAGATTCTACTTTATACGTACACACATGTTTTCTGATACACAGAAAGACAACTGTATCTATTTCACTTCAGCTCTGAACTGATACTTCTATTTTAAATCACCCACAGAACATCTTTGCTTAAATCTGAGCTTTCTCTGAAACTCTGTGCTATTTGTCATATGAGTATGCTGAAAAGAGGTTACAGGCAATCTGCTGAGGTCTGTGTGTATGGTGCATTTGACCTCTGGACAAGAAAGGAGCTTCATCCTCCAGTGCTTTTAATTCTTATCCTTGCAGAGGCTGAATCTGTTGCTTGCATTCAAATAGTATGTCTTGTTAATGCTAAGAAGCAGTGACCCACATAGCACAATGGATTCATTTGTCAATCCTGTGATTTCTGAGCTCTCCATTCATATATGTCTTAGCATTAAATCGACTCAGAAATCATTTAATCAGTCTATCAATGCATCCTTCTTGTCAATGGTCTGAATCCTGAAAAGTCCAGCTCCTCATTGGGCAGCACCAGGGGAAATAGATTTGGACCCAATACTAGATATTCAGACTCTGAAAATTCCCTGCAGCTCCCAAATCGCAACTCAAAACCACCAAAATCCTAAGTTAAAAAAAGCAGGATCTGGAAATTATCTTGAATTTTGAGGATGTTATTGTTCTGGTCTAGGTCTGAACTTCAGAGTGCAAAGCTGTCCCTGTTTGTTAGCATTTCAGAAATACTCTACACACAGTTACAGAAAGCAGTGTCCTTTTGTTCCCGCATGAAAAAAACCCCTGAGCTTTCATTGCTTTCTTTTTGCTATTTCCAAAGGCTGAGGCTAGAGCCTGAATTCTTTATAACAGTCAGTGTTTTGCAAATGTCAATCATATCCTATGTTTATTTTCAGTATTTACATGTTTATTTAAGTACTTGCCATTTCCTTTAAGCCTTACATAGCCAATCAGGCCAACCTGGAAGGTCTAAAGGAATAGAACACTTTATTAGTGATATGCTTAATACAGTTTTTTTCCTCTTGTAGATGCAAGATTTACGGAATACAGAAGGAGCCCAGTATAGTTCCCATCCTCAGATGGCAACCATGAGGCCAAGGGTTCAACCTGCAGATATTAGGCAGCCAGGAATGATGCAGCACGGGCAGCTGACTACTATTAACCAGTCCCAGCTCAGTGCACAGCTTGGTTTGAATATGGGTGGAAACAGTGTTCCTCACAACTCGCCCTCTCCACCTGGAAGCAAATCTGCAACTCCTTCACCATCCAGTTCAGTCCATGAAGATGAAGGAGAAGATAGCTCTAAGGTAGGCTTAGATGCTAGGATTGCTATGTAAATGGTGGATATTTTTAGGACCTGCTAAATGGATGATATGGCCACAGTTATTAAGGTGATACTTTATACATGATTGGTGGTTCACTGAAGTGAATAAAGGGTTATGAATACAGAACTTACAATATCCAGACAATTCTTCAGGCAGCTTGAGTAAATTGCATCATTCCTCTTTGTGAGAGCAAACTGGAATACTGTTGGACACTGAAAGGAGAAAGGATAGTCATTCCTTTAGGACTTTAATATAAGGGTTGAGTTTTCTCACTTGCATAGCAGGGATGTTTGTTCCCAGTTGAAGATCAAGTTACTGCTATAAAAAGTATGAACAGTCTGTGCAATATGCTAGTCTTTGCCACTTGGTCACAGGATGTGTAAACAGAACATCATAGCAACCAGAACAGAAAGATCCTATGAACTTTAAAAACCTTACCTTGAAAATCTGGAAGACCCTGTATGCATTCATACTTTTGAGAGGTGCTGACACTTCATCATGACATGTTTAAGCTTCATTTTCATGTCAGTGCAGGAATGAAGTGATAAGAGAAATTTGCATAATAAATTTCTTGAAAGGATAAATGTCAATCTATGTAGCAGGTTTCGCATACAAAAATCTCCCAAATCTCCCAAAATCCTGAAAACCTCCCAGAAATACACAAGTCTATTATCTTAATTTTGCAGACAGAAAAGCTGAGACACAGGAAGACTGGGACTTTGTACTAAGTCATCCCTTAAACTAGTAATAAAGCATGTTGAAACTGGGGACCTGCTTAGCTCTGTTTTGTGGTCACTAGAAAAAAGCAGCCCTGTTAGAGCACTCCTGCAGTGCAGAGTGTGCCACAGACGTGTCTGGTGGGGAAAAGTTGCAGACTTGCAGGGAATGTGAAGAAAACATATTGTGAGTCACTGAGGAGGTATAATCCAGTCAAGAAATGTGAGTCTGATTTGTTTTAACATTATATTGTTTTTCATGCCTCCAGCTATAAAATAATCATGTAATTGGAGACATATGTTTTACTACATTTTGAATAAATTCTGATTCAAAAGTTTTATTTCAGGACATTCCCCTGATTTCACAAACTTTGGGTTTTAAAAATTACTGAATAATTCATACATTTTAAATGAGCACTTCCTTACTGAGGGAGACTTTAGAATACAGTTATGTAAAAATAATTCCAGGCAGCCTTTACTTTTTCAGAATAATTTATTTGCTACTTCTCTTGCATTGCTAATATTTTTACATTGCTGGGAGTGTGCAAGATGCTCTAAACTTCTGGAGAAAATATCCATTCAAATAATTTGGATTTCCTTTCTACTTCTATCAAGTATTTCAGTTATTTAATCAATATTTTTCATGTACATTTTCACTGTAGCACTTTGTGCTAACAGAAGTGTAGGGCTGTGGTTTAAAGCAAGCAGTAGTTATCTGAAGCTAGTGTTTTTAATAGAGAAATACAAAGCACTGCAGACTATTTTCTTTGTGAAAACCAGTTTATATAGCATTCAACTTTTAATAAGGATGTTACTCTCTTTAAAATCCTCTCATGCTTAGTCTAAGCAGAAAAAGATGACAAATGGCACAATGCATGACACAAAATTAAATCCAGTGTGCTAAAGTAGATACATTGCCTTAAAATTATATTTATAATTTCACTGCTAAGAGAAAAGTTTAAAAGGATATTACATTTGGTTAATATTGACAGAGGCTTAAAGTCTTCTCCATCAAGTATGGTTTAAACAGCAAGCTTGATGGGGAGCAGATAATGCTATACATGTCTTCTGTGGGATTTCTTAGGGCTTTGTGAAAACACCTGAGGCTGGCCACCTATGGAGACAGGCCATGGGCTGGCACACCTGACCCCATGCAATGGTTCTGTAGTGCCCTCTGCAAAAGACAGAAGGGGTTGAATAATTAGCCTAAGTGTCTTGTTGTACTTCAAGATTTAAAGCTCTCCACTGTGTATCTTTTTGGCACATTGCTCTTTGTGGAAGCTGCCAGTGAGTGGCCAAGAATACTCAAAATAAATCAGTTTTCTGTGGAGATCTTTCTCCCCAGATACAACAGTATTACATTTTATCAGAGTTGCTTTGGAGGGACCTGTGAAAGGTCTCACTCCAGAAATCCACTTCCAAGTGAAAGAAGGCACTGGATGGGGACAGGAGCAGATAGATTGACTGTTCTGTCTCGTGAGAACACCTGTCTTTTAACTGAGTATAACTTTGTGAAATTTGGATTCTTCTCTTTGATATATAAACTATCATGCAGATGTGTGGTATTATTTAAGAGATCAGGGCCAGAGCTCATTAGCCAGTCCTTTGGTAGGAATACAAATGCTGCAGTGATAGGGTTGCTGTTGGAGTTCACTTTTTGTGCAGTCAGAGATGTAAGACCTCTCTCAGTTTATGCCAACTGAAATGTGTGGAAGAGAAGCCACTGGTCTTTTCATAGCACTTTTGGTAGAGAGGTCCCTAAAAACTATACCTACTACTATCTCGAAAAAAAAATTACAGACATCTCAATATCCTGTTAATATTTATATGAATTTAGAGAAAGAGCGTGATGGAAGGTGCAAAAAATACATGCTTTGCATGTACATTTGGACTAAAAATGTAATTGTTGCCCTATGAACCACTGGTTTCCATGAATGAAGGAAATGACCATTTACCTTGATATGCATATTCCAGATTCCAGTATTAAGCTTTACAAACTGATGTAATTGTTCACGTACTGAGCTTTGTGGATGTTCATTCCATGATAAATATTCAAATTGTTGTAAGCCTTATCCAACATACCCAGAACTAATGGCAGCAGCTGCTAAATGTTATTTGGCAATACTCATTCTCATAACAACTCTTTCATATAGGCTGTTCAGACTTCAACTGTCCTATATTCCCTGGCTCAAAGAAAGGGAAAGGAGCTGCATTGTAGAGGGCTCAGTTTCCCTTCATGCAATTGCTCTAAAGGCAGGACAGCTGAGGTGGCTTGACCATGAGATCAGTGACAACTGTAGCATAGTTGTAAGGCTGGATATACATTCAGGGAGCTGCTAAGACCATGGAACTGTGAAATGTAGCCTCAGACTGAGGGTATTGTCTCTGCAAAGAGTGCCCATCACTAAGGCTCCTTAATTCTCACAAATCTCCTATGTGGGGCTATTGTTAGAAGCAGAAAAAAGGGAGAACTACTAAAAAATGAGTAGTTGTAAGTAACTATAAAAACATCCTAAACAAAGTCACCACTTAGCACATGCCTTATTTTGACCACCTCAACATTGCAATATTATATTTCTGTAATTCTTGCCATAATTCACACTGTTGAATCGTTAAACTTGTACTTCGTTATTGCCAAGCATAATTGTGAGCTGCTGGAAGCATTACTGGTTTGTAAATAAGTATTTCTTCATAGATGGATAACAGGGTCTTCGTCTGTGTTAATTTGCATATCACTTATGAGAGAAATTCAAATAATGTATTTTAAAAGAAAGATAGCAAGAGGACTGCAAGTAGCAAGAATTAAATAACAGAAATACAATTACTAAAGAACTGCTGCAGCATATTCTCCTTATGTGGCAGAGGTTTTACAATATTTACTTTATATGATAGGAGTTATAAGTGGAATTCTGTGTTGTCTGTTCAGCCTATTATGCAGATGGTGCTTGATTAAAATCTATTTTAAACTACAGCGATTACTGCAAGATAGTGTGCATAAAACAGCTCTCCTAGCTCCATTAAAGGCTTTGGTACTATTGCAGTTTATTTTAAATATGCTTATAGACATTTTCCAGGTTCTCAAGGGACATTTAGATATCAACGATGTGCCTTACTTGATAGTTTTAAATCCTACACTAGATATTCTTGTGATCTATTACGTGTGCAACATGGTTAATATACACTTTTTTAAAGTGAAAGATTATTGCTTTCTTGTGATAAATAAGTTAAATACATCACCATAATTAAGCAATAAGCCATGACAGGAGGTGGATTACCATGAGCTAACTACACCTCCAGGGATTTTGAGGCACAAGTCTATGCCTAGCAGAATATATATGGTTTTTATTTTATTTTCCATCTGTCTCTGCTTTGGTGGTTAGAAGTGGAGTCTATGAAGCTGATGGACTGATGGGAGCATAAGGTAGACCGTCATCTCAGCCATTTGCAAGGTTATTAGTACTGGAATTCTGGTATTCTTTTTATTTCGTTATTTTCATATAAGACAAACAGAATTTCCCCTGTGAGTACTCTGTTTTTAACAGTGGGTTTTCAAAGTCTCTTGATCATTAAGGTTGGAGAATAAGTTTTTAGAGCTCTTCACAAAACAGCTTACCAGAAGGCACTTACACTAGTTTCTGTAGTATATCACCTAGTTTAAGGGTAGTTAAAGTAATATGGTATCCTAACATACAGAGAACTTTTAAATCGCATTGGTTCAAAAGTAAACTGAAAGGAGAAAAATGTTAGTGAATCACAACGGAAAAATTTTAACTATAGAGCTAATTATTTCAATGTCTTCTTGCTCATGGAGTTCCAGTTGCACTGGACTTCTGAAAAGTTCAGACTAATGTTCTCAAATTACACCCCTAGTTAATTGTACTTTAACTGCTAGTTTTGTGTATCCTGTAGAATTAAAAAATAGCAAGAGACAAAAAGCTGGATAACTTAATAAAGGCTATTTAGTTTTTCCATATTTTCCAAATCCTGGCAATAGGCTGCATGTCTATTAACTTTGTATTAAAGTTGCAGCTACTGTAACATAATGCTCAAAAAACCAAGTAACTTCATTTTCAAGTTCTGGTCATTACTTTGTTGCTGTTTTTAGTAAGCCACAGAGATTCAGATTTTTCACTATAGTCACTTGACTTCTGTTGGACACCACATATTGAGGCATATAGGAAAATTAAAAAGTCATTTTTCTCAAAATGTGAATTTCCAGCCATTTTCCTCGTGCAGTTCAATGATTTGAACACCTGTATCCTCCTGTGCCACTTGATACGCATTATTAAAAAATAATAATAGAAGGAAGTGAAAGAAGTCATGCCTAGTAGATCCTTAGCCTAGAGCATACCATTTATGCTCTTGATCTTCTCTTCTCTTAAAAATGCTTATGATGCACAGTGCTTTGGTCATGCCGACAAAAGAAAAAAGCTTTTGAACCCACTTGTAAGATCACACACCATTTCTACAGATACAGTAAATTAAGTGATCATATCAAGAAAAGCTACTTTGCCATGGAGCTCCAGTGTGTTGAAGAATCAGGTTATTGTCCCTTTATGTGCTTGTAAGTCATAGAATCCTAGAATAATTTAGGTTGGAAAAGGCCTTTAAGATCATGGAGTTGAATTGTTAACCTCATATTTCCAAGCTCACCATTAAGCCATGTGCCCTGGAGCCCACACCTAGACATCTTTTAAATGCCTCTGGGGAGGGTGATTCTACCACTTCCCTGGGCAGCCTGTTCCAACGCTTGACAATCTTTTTGGTGAAGAGTTTTTTCTTAATATCCAATCTAAACTTCCCCAGGGGCAACTTGAGGCCATTTCCTCTCATTCTTGGTTGGCTTGTAACTTGGGTCAAGAGCCCAGCATTCACTTTGCTACAACCTTCTTTCAAGCAGTTGTAGAGAGTGATGAGGTCTCTCCTGAGCCTTCTTTCCTCCAGGCTAAACAATCCCTGTTTCCTCAGCTGCTCCTTGCAAGGCTTGGGCTCCAGACCTTTCATCAACTTCACTAGGAAAATTGGGTGCTTTGGCATCCAAATGCTCATGTGGGGGCTTTTTTCAGGTGGTGTATAAATAAAGCACATGGGCTTTCCTCCATACACCATTCCTCTTTCACTCCTTTCCTCAAACCATTTGCTTTTGCATGAGCAGATATAAAAACTACTCAGCCAAATCCAGATAGGTCAAAACTGATCCTTTAAAGGGCTCTAAACTGTCTATACCGGTAAAGGTTTGTTTCTTCAGACTTTAATTAGAAAGTATGTAGGGGAATGTCTGTAACTTGAATTGCTTGGTTCAAAATCAGATTTTCTCCGAAGTCCCTGGAAGATGTACCACCAGCTGCATAAGAAATTGATTTGAACAGTAGTCTGGGGTCATTCTGGGGAAAGATGAGAATAAGCAAAAGGTAGAAATGACAGTGTTTCTGCTGTCTGCAGATGGTTCATGTTGTTGAACTGATACTCAGGCTATAGAGAAACTAATTTCATTTTAATTTTCTCATCATTTTCTTGCTATAGCCACTAGCAATAAAACTTAGAAAAGGTGAAAAGATGACCAGATAGAGATTATAGCAATTATTTGAAAGAGGAATATAAATCATTATCCAAAATACTTATAGTGAATTTTATGCGTGTGACTAATGCAGATAGTGTCAACATTTGGAATGTCAAAGATAACAATAAAAATTCCATTTCTGCATGCCAAATCCAAAGTTTTTGCATCACAGAGGCTGTAACAGTGGTTGGAATGAATTAAACTGACTTTTTTTAATAGTACTTTCCTAATTTTATGTTACAGGTCAATGGTGGCGAGAAGAGACCTGCTTCAGATATAGGAAAGAAACCCAAAACTCCCAAAAAGAAGAAGAAGAAGGACCCAAATGAGCCACAGAAGCCTGTGTCTGCCTATGCATTATTCTTTCGAGACACTCAAGCAGCCATCAAGGGCCAAAACCCCAATGCTACTTTTGGTGAAGTCTCTAAAATTGTAGCTTCAATGTGGGACGGCTTGGGAGAAGAACAAAAACAGGTACAATATGTGCTGTAGCTCAGAGGCTTTGTTTCAGGAAAGTGTTATCAGGGTCATCTGAGCACTGTAGGCAGCTTCTTTTGTTAGCCAGGATGAAACTTGAATATGTGCCATCTCAGGAATATGATTTAAAGAGGCTGAGATAAGGAGAGTATCATTTTATTATATCTGTATGAAACCACTAAAAGAGTTTACCTTGTTTTGGGATGTGGCACAAGTTTTAGGATTATATTTAGGAATGTTTTATGCTGAAATCTGTGGGTCTAGGATTTTGCAATGTCATTGCCCTGTATGTGAAACTGCTGGGTACAGGCCCTTGCTGCCGAAACTTAGAATATCTGAGCTCCCACTTGCAGATGTTTCCCTTCTCCATGATCCCATGATGCCAGGAGTAAAACTGAGCTCACATTTGCTCCCAAACCACCTGTCTTTTATGAAAGAAGTTAGTGATGTGTTGACCCAAAGAGAGCTAGGGTGGATGCTGGCAAAGGGCATCCTCTAGCATGTATGTGGGCTGTGGAAATCACTTCCCAAGGTTGCTTCTGTTTTCCATGGAAGGCCTTGGTTCTGCAACGAGACCTGAAACATTGCAGAAATAATTCCAAGTCAGGCAAAGCTGTGTAAAAGTGGGCAACTCTGGAAGCTCATCACATTGAAGTGGTGACGGCTGGCAAATACCATGGGTCCTCACTGTACCATGCCATTGCTCTTCTTGTTGTAGTTGGTTACATTTTTACTAACTGCCATCAGAATGGATTGGATTGATAAAGGAAAGGGAACTTTAAGAAAGAAACAGATATGGAAGGAAAGGATGTTCTGGGTGAGAGTTATATTGGCTACGGGAGAGCTGGACTGGGGTTTATGTTAGCACAGAGAGTGGAAAAGTACTGGGAATGAACTGAATCTCCTTCATTCATGCACTGGTATTACAAAATTGCAGTTAAAAAACTAAGAATTAAAAAAAACTTTTTAATGATTTATTGGTAGGTAAAGTTATTTGGGCTTGGAAAAAAAAAAAAGGTTACTTTGCTAATAACTGGGTAGTGTAAGTACATCTAGATCGTTGCTAAATATACCGGTGTAAAAAGAATCAAGATTTGGCACTCACTGACTAACTAAAAAAAATAAAATAAAACCTCTTGTTATCTTCATCTACCAATGAATAAGGCCAGCGTTTGGAAGGGTTTGGCTGGAAGAAAAGTAACTTTCTGAACACAGGTATCAGAAAAGTCACTTGGGCTGGCACATTGCAGTTATTTTCTCGTGTTGTATCTTCTTTTCCCTTTTTTAATATGCCCAGCAAAGGCCAACCTAAAAGACTGTTAAATGCATAAAATACACATTTCTTTTGAGCTTGTCATTGTGAGTACTACCATCAAAATATTAAAGTTCTTCCATAGAAATGTGTAACAAAAATGCATGAAACCCTAAATTTCCAGCTTCACTTAAATTTCCTATTCATGGTTGAGAGCAAAATTTGAATAAATCCTATGATGTAAGAACAGAACATTTTTTTTTTCCTTGTCTTGTTGCTGTTAATCTAAGTTGAAACACAGATGAATGATGCATTTTGGAATCCATATGACACATGCATATAAAATGGCTGCAACTATGTTTTTTAAGCCAGTTCTTTAAAAAGTTTGGGTTAGCATATCTTCATTTCTTTTTTACTCATTTTGCCTATCCATTATCATCTATTAAGTACATTTTTAAAATTCCAGGCCGAAGTCCTTTCTAATTTAGCACTGTACAAAAATAATAAAAGATAGTTCCCATTAAAAAAATAAAAATGGCAATCCTATTTTCTACAATAAATTTAAACTAATTTTTTTTTCCATTAGGGATCTAATAGTAATGATTACAAGACATCTTAACTGACTAGATAGCCTGTATTTTAAAGACTTAATTTTTCAGATCCAGAGCATTAGTAACTGCTATGAAATCTATGTCTCTGGTAGGAAAATTGGACTCTAAAAATACAAATTATTAATGTAGCATTTGGTATTTGGCATTGAAGAAGCTTCAGAAATTCAAAAATAGTTAAATAAAGAAACAATAACATCATTAGAGGACAACTTTATTGATGAATTATACTTGTTGAAGAGGATTCAATTATCATAAAGCTTCTGGCTTATGTTTTGGAAGCTAATGCTTATTCTGAAATTTAAATAGAAATATATTTCCAAATTATGTTTCCTGAATTGGAACTCCTTTTCCTATTTAAATAGTAAATATAAATGAATCAGAAAGTAGAACATAATACAGCTTTTGAGAAAGAATAGCCTCATGTTTTCATGCTAAAATGAAATCTTCTTTGTTACTGTGATCTGAGCTATTTTTTCTGAAATGCATAGAATTCTTCTTGTTTATTCCTGAAGATTGACCACAGAATAAATAAAAATATAGAATCTCAGTACAATAATGACCTAAGGGCAATATATATCCAAGACTGCAACAAAATTCTGATAACCTGGCACATTGAAAAGCCTTGTGCTATAACCACCTCTGTCTTTCAAACTGTGAAGAACTAGGAAAGTGTTATTTGAGAAAATAGGATTTGAATGACATAAAAGGAAATGGTGTTATGAGCTACCTGACTATGGGTGCCTTACTGAAGTTAGGGGAGGGTTATGCTTAAACTGGGTTGCACTCTGATACTCTCACTATGAGAATAATGCAATTCATTAGACTAAAGCAGATACCAGTGTACTTCCCTCTTAATTTAACATATGAAGATATTTGAATTTTTGAATCATATGTTCCCATTAATTTCTGTATGTAAAAAGTCCATTTGCAAATAATGCTGGTGTGTGCCTTTATTCTATTTTTCCAACTCTATCTACAGAGTCTAGAAGTTAAAGGGAGTTCAGTGGTTGTGGTGGACTTTGTCACGGACTTCTCAAATTCTGGATAGAGTGCAATAATTAAACGTGATCAGAAGCAGGCACTGTTCTTCATTTTTCACTGTAAATACTTTCTAAAATTGTTCAGATTAATAAATCTGTGAACAGTAGGCAGCTGTAGCAGTAGTGTGTTGAGGTACATTCTCCTCAATGCTGTAGCCATAGCACTGGGATATTTTTTTTCAGTGACTTTTCCAGTGCCTCTCCTATGATCACAAACACTGTTTTCTCTGTAGTACCGTTCTTCTGTGCATCCCATTTCTATGGCTTATATATGTGCATCTTTGCCCTTTGCACACTTTTTTACTGCAAAGGGGAGATAAACAGCCCCCAGGAAAAAGGGATGAGCATGCTAAATGGTCGAGTCACTGGCTTTCAGACAGAACGCTGGTTTAAACTGGGTAAAAAGGCTATTTAGGTCATTTTCTGTCCTTAGATGAAAAAGGAAAGTAATTTTAAATCAGTACCAGATGTGCATGTACTAAATGAACCTTAAGTTTCTAATTGGAGTCCTAGTAAAGCTGTAATAGATGTGGCAAATTACAAACAAAATGTTCTTGTTTACATTAGTGTAACTTTAAAACTTCAGCCAAAGACCTTAATAAATGTTCTGTTATTCTAAAAATGGAATTGAATGTCTATTCAACATTCAACAAAATTAATCTCTGGTGTTACTTCGGTGACTTAACTGGAATTCTAGTAGGAATTAATTTAGCCTCCTATGAACAGCTCAGTGTGCATACTTGTGTGTGTGTATGTGTTCCTGTGTGTTTGCTTCAACATTGCTCTGGTCCTACAGCTGGGAGAAGGAGGGATTCACCCAAAACTCAGCAATCAGAAGAAGCAGGTGAAGTGACTGTTTGAGTGCTGTGGCAGATGCTTTCTTTCAGGCTGCATAATTCATAGACAGTAATATTAGCTGCAACAGTTCAGCTCAATAGCAACACCTCATTATTTTATCCCTCAGTATTTATTCCTACGGTTGACGCCTCATGAAATTACTGTTAATGTGTTTATATAAGGGCAGATCTGACACAAGTGGGAAGAATTTAATTTCCCACTCATTCTTTCCTGCTGATGTGTCCTCTTCCCCTGGTAGAAGTGGCAAGTGTAAATAGTTAATTTGCTTCAATTATGAGCCTGTCCTGCTAAATTAGAAGCAGCAGGAATATGAAGAGCCAGAATTATACATATGAGGCAGCTGACAAATCCTCCGAGCTCACAAAATCAAATCATTTACTCCTCATTGGTGCTCAAAGACCCACTAGATAAAAGCTGCAGTTTATTCTTTAATATCTGATGGAATTGGATTGTATGTTACCAATACCTATGTAAAACTAAGTCCCTGTGCATTAGTGTCAATGTTTTTGGTGCTGTTAACATTTTCACTATAACCCCCAAGCTTTCAGGGGTTTTTATGTTGTTTCTAAAAGAACCCAGATTAATTTGGCCATGAAAAATAACAAAACATGTTTAATAAGTTTTTCTTTTGACCACAGGGATGTTTTAGACATAGCAGCACATATTAACTGCTGGGATGACCAGGTAGATCAGGAGGGGATTTGCAAACAATGCTGGCCAACACCTCATATTTCCAGAGTTTCTGTGTGAAACACCACAAGTCAGATCAAAGTGGATCCAAGATCAGTGTTTCAAGATCTCTTGACTCCACCGGTCCTTTGGGAACGCCCAACCTAGATCCTCCTCCCAATGGCATCCCATCCCTTGACATGACAGATGACATCACCCACCCCATGGCTGGCAGAGCCATCGTGTCCCCATGGCATTGCCATGCATGTGGGGTGCTCTGTGACAGGATGTCAGACAGCTCAGGGGACTGGCTGCTGAAACAGCTTCAGAAGATGTGCACACCATGAGGTCAAAGTAGTCAGTAGCATTTTTAAAACAAATTTTTCATTTCTTCCCTTATACATGCTGATGTACTCACACAGGCATTTGTTTATCTACCTCTCATTCTCCCTTTAGAAACACTTCCTTGCTCCATGCTAATGAAGCAATCTCCAAGGAGTAACTAACACAATTGTAAGAGGATGAGAATGTACCTCCAGTTTAGTAGATAAACAACCACACAAGGTTTAGCTTTGTTTTATTTTTGTAAATGAGAATAGGAAGAGAAGGCACATCTGTGTGTGCACACTGCCAAAGTGAATTATAAGCAAAATGGATTCTGGAATAGGCACAACAGACAGCAACTTTACATCTTTCCTCCCAGCTACTTGCACCTATGTGCTTTCACCAGTCTTGCATCTTAGGAGTGTTTTGGAGATGCACTGTTTTTGTTTACAGATTCCTCTATTGAATTTGCATCTCTACCCTTTGAAGGTCTAGGCTGGGGTGTTAAGATTTCAAAACAACTGATCCTCATCCTGGTGTATTCTCCTTCTCCTTTCCTCTGAAAGCATCTGGAATGAAAGCATCATTAATGAGCTGGAACACAAACGGGCCAATAATAGGCACATACTATGTGCAAATACAACTCATGTCTATTTACACATTAGTAAATTTATATCTTCAGGTTTTTCCACTCTTGCTTCTACATGGCCAGTCCTTGAACCCCTTAACTTCCATTGAGGTCAGAGGGGAGATGTTTCAGGCCCTCTGTACAGTCACAGGGAACACCAGACACCCCCTGCTCTGGGTGGATTTCTAACATCCATTTGCAGTACAAAACAACCTTGGCTCCTAGAGAAATATTGCACAAGGCCCCTGAGTTATGAAATGTTGACTTTAACTCCACTTTCTTATTGTACTTGGAAGCAGATGGGTCAAAAGGACCCTGGGTTTCAAATACTGCTGTAGAAATGTGCATAAATATTAGATTTAATTTTCAGCTTATTCTTCTTCCCCAGCTTTTAGCCATACATTTGACTTCCATAGGAACACGACTTTTATGTCATTTGCATACAAAACTGGATTTAGGCCCAATTATTATATCTCCATTCAGGCTCACATCCTTTAAAAAAAAAAAAAAAAAGAGTACCAGCAGGTGGAAATAATCATCAGATAAATCATGTGTTTAATGTCACTTGTTTTGTACTCAACTTTCATCCAGTGTGTTTCTGATAAAGTGTGCAGTCCTGTTGCTGTAAGCTGAAAGCATCAAGACTGTAAGGTCAAATTATTTAGGCCTGGCACAAATGGCTGCAATTTCCAGTGTTCTCCAGGAGTCTCATTGTTTGTGCTAGAGCTGAATTTGGCCTGTGATTTTTCCCCCACATGCCAGAAAGACAGAATTCTTTCCCCTAAGCCTCTAATATGTCATTAGTGTCTTTTCCATGCTCTACAGTCTAAGAGACTACTGAGCCATATAGCTAGCCCTGGGCCTCTTTGTTACTGTATGTACTTAGATTGAAAATCAAATGGTAATATATTTCAATGTCCATTAAGCAATTCTGAGGATTTTTTTTTCTGACTGCTGTGGGAATATCTTTCTCCACATTTTAGATGAGTGTGTGCAGCTCTAGGTGCCTTTGATACAAAATCAGGAGATTAAAACTAGAGATATGTCTCCCACTTGGAAAAAAATACAAGCTTTCTCTATGAGCTGAAATATTTAGGGCCAGGAATGACAATCTGAATGTGGAATTTAATTTTGGATTGGAGCCTACTGTATTTTATCAGATGACATTCCTGTAACTGTAGTCCGTGAAAATGACACTCCCATGGGATATAACACTGCAGAGACCAAGAATACAGAATCAGTCATGTTGCTTTTTGATTTACTGTTTTTGCATATACTGTTTTGTGGGGTTTCTGGAACACTTCCACCAAAACAAATGTGGGCACTTTTACATCATTTTAAAAAGACAAATATAACTTGCTTGCAACTCTCAGCTCTAAAGAGATATCCACAAGATAAACAGAAAATTTCCCTTTCTTTGTCATCCTTGTACCATCTATTTAGGCAAAGCCACAGAAGTAGCATGGTTCTTTGTAATTTGCTTTGTCATCTAGGAGACACAGAGCTTTTGTAGACTTCCATAAAACACAAATTCTGAAGGTGTCTTTTTCTTCTAAAATTATGAGTCAGTTTAGTTCACTGTCTCCAAGTCTAGGATCATCTCTAGAATCAAAGGGGACTGCAGTCCCAAGCAATAATTTTCCATTATCATCTGATAGTCAAAACTGAGGATGTGGTTGCAGACATTTGAGCTCTTGTGATGACTGGGGGAAGGGAGATTTGTTCCCCTCAGGCAATAAGGGTGCAAGCCACAAGTGACAGGGTAGTAATCCTGCTGCTTACTGTGTTGTGACGTGTTGATAATCCTCCACAAGCAA
This sequence comes from Zonotrichia leucophrys gambelii, assembly GCF_028769735.1. Taxonomy (NCBI): domain Eukaryota; kingdom Metazoa; phylum Chordata; class Aves; order Passeriformes; family Passerellidae; genus Zonotrichia; species Zonotrichia leucophrys. Next base: position 115,694,919 of record NC_088171.1, on the reverse strand, counting down.
GTTAGAGGAAGTTCATTGTGAAAAAATGGCTAACCAGAACAAAATCGTGGCTTAAGACACTATAGGTATATTTCAACTCTCTCTATCTATCTATCTATCTATCTATCTATCTATCTATCTATCTATCTATCTATCAGTAATGAACTTCATATTATAGAGCACATAGAAAAGCACAGGAGGCATAAAGCCTGCCTCAAAGAATTTATGATCCAAAAAGACAAGAACTGAAAAGCAGTTAAAATACATGAAGTAAAACATGACCAGAATCTGACAGCATAAAGCAAAAGTGCTTAAGTTCTACTGTGGCTTTAATTTGGTGAATCTAGTATTTGTGAGTGGTTGTCCTATAACCTGCCACCCTTCTGTCTCCATGTGGAATTTTGGATGCATTCAGTTTAGGGATGTGTATCACTGTTGATAAGTAGAGTTTGGTCCTTGCTGCAGTAGCTCTGGTGGCCCACATACATTGGCAGCCCAGGAAACCTGAGCTAAATGTTGCTGGTGCAATGGCCTGGGGGCTGGTACCAACTTGTGAGAGCCCAGGGCATTAATTTTTCCTAGTGGCCTCATTCAAATTATATATTATAGATGTGATTTATATGATATTATATGTTATATATTATATCTATTGTATTATTATATGTTATCTATTTAATTTCTACTTTTACTTCTATTTCCATTTCTATTTCTACTTACATTTATATTTATACATAATATATCTATATTTATATGCACAAAGTAGGGGTTTGTACTCGCTGCTTTTTACACACTTTGCTGCACAGTGTAAGGGAACTTGGAGCTACCTTGGAAGTGCAATTAAATGGGGACCTGTGTATTATGCTGTTTGCATTTGCGTGTGTGAAGCACAGTAGGAAAATAATGCCAGCAAGTTCCATTTATAGATAAATGTAGGCAGTCATGGTGTTTTGGGGTTTCTATAACATGCTGAAGAGAAAAAGAATAAATTAAACTGACCCACCCTGCACATACAAAATGATGTCTTTTTCTGCCAACATTCATTTTTTTCCACAACTGGGACAATATAGAAAATAAAATACTGTGTAAGGACACAAATATGCTGCCTGAGTGACAATCAGTTGACGTTCAATTATCATGTTAATCGAATTAAAGCAAAATGGAAATTACTTAATTCCATAACTATGTGTTCCTGTCAAATTACTTATTTAATAATTGTTGCTTGCTTGACAGAGGACAAGAAAATGACCTTATAGGAGATTTCTAAGATGCTATAAATAAAATTAAATGTTCCCACGCTACAGTATAGATAAGCAAGTGAACAGAACCCTGCTTTATGATACAGGAAAATGTTAATTGTATTATTGGATATGATGTGCTTGATAATTTGGCACTGTCTTAAGCATGAAGCTCAAAAGACCTTCAGCTGTTTTCTAGAGCACACTTGAATCATGACACAAGTCTTTTTCCTCCCCAGATGTGCTGCAAGAATACAAGCCTTATACTTACAACAACACAAAACTATTTAAGCCTGAGGGCTAAAAAATTCTCACAGCTGCAGAAAAAAAAAATTAAAATAGTTTAAGAGAAGCAGCTGACTTGTTCATACCTGTTTGAGGCACTGCTGCACATGCTGAAGACACTCCCCACCTGCCCTGCCTTCATAAGCCCCCAGTGCAGGTCCAGTCCAGAATGGAGCCAGAGAATTGGTACCACTGCCAGGGCCACATTCATTTACATCCAGAGAGAAATACTGATGACCAGAGCAGACTTTGTTGCTGTTTATGTTACCAAGTGTTCACTTCCCAGAAAGGCAGAATTTACCCTAATTTTTAGTCTAGGCCATGACCAATCAATTTCCAAAACCAGCATGAGGATCATCAGCCTACTTGTATACTAAACTAAGCACTGGGCACCTTGGGAAGGACACAGTGAGAGCTCAACCTGTTTGCCTCAGAGGACACAACAATGCTTTTCCAGGGACAAACTGGGGTGAGCTGATGACCTTCCAGGCCAGCCAGCCTGCAGGAGCCATTCTAGCCAATGCAAAACTCAAAGCAGGCTGAGGTAATCTAAAACTTTTTCCCACCCAGTAAAGTAAAGTATATTTTTTACTATAATGACCTCCTGTTAAATCAGTACATTTTATTGTGCCAGGGAAGACATGGTGTTCTTGTGATTATTATTCATTCACCTAAAGATTCAAAAGAGGGCAAGGCAGGGTGTACACTGAACATGGTAGATGCATAGGTAGGACATAATTAAATAACAACTGTCTGATGATATTTCTATGAAGTAGTGATGTTTTAGGTGGAGATTTCCAGAATTGTTGTTAGTTTCATATTATTGAGTTAACCTTGTGCAGTATTACTATTTGCAGGAAAAGTCAGGTCTCAGAGGACGCTTCCAATTATGCTGTGACTGTAGAGCACAGCAAGAGTGTCTATTTTTTATATTTGTGTAATGCAAAATAAAACCCAATGTGGAAGCAGTAGATACATGATCTTTTGAAGAACATTGATTGTTCTGTGTAAAATTTGTTGTTCAGCTCTGTTTTTTAAGTTGGCTATCAGGGTGATGCAGAGGCATTGCAATATACAAAGCAGTATAACTTAGTCTTTGTTCTGTAGGTCAACCTGAATTAATTTTAGTAGACTGCTGACTAATTTCTTATTTGTTTTCAAAACAAATAGTAATTCCCCTAATAATCACAAATGATTACAACTTAAGAAGCAAATTGCTACCTTTTTTTTTTATTTGCAGAACAGTAGGAGATCAACAAACACTACATATTTATCTTAATCTGGAGAAATTACAAGGGTGCAAAGATACAGTTGCACAGCTAAAACCAATCTTCTCCCCTCTCTGTCTTTATAGTTACAATTTTTGAAGCCTAAGACTTCTCTGTTTCCATTATGATCTTTTGCTTCCCTGGGAAGCAAAATCTTTAATCCTTTTAGGCAGCCTCTGAGTTTTGCCAGCCTGTATCTGAGATTTGTTCTGTGTCTGAAAGTAAAGCGTTAGTGAAACAAAAAATTGTTTCACGAGTACATTCTTTATAAAAATGGTTTTGTACTGGATCCTTCCAGCCTGACATTACCACTCTCCCTTTGTTGTCTGCAACTGTATTGTCCACTGTGTGTACACTCTGTGCTGCCAGGTCCTCTCCATTTACAGGACTGCAGGTTTTACTGAAGCATTGGAAGATCAAAAGAGAGCACTTTAAAGTTCCCTAAAGTTTATCTTTCTAGGGTGGAGATGTTCATGTGTGCTTTTAGCTGTGGAATTCAGAAGAACACCCCAAAATTCTCCTCCTAAATAGCTTTGCCTGTCTTTTAACTTTGAGTCAATAGCCCAGTTAACCAGGCAGTGAGGAATGGCAGGGGGAAGGTGGACAGTCTTTACTTTCAACATGGGGGCTTTCCACAGGTGCCCAGGTTGTGCATTTGGCTGGAGAAGTGGACAACAGATACACAAAGCTGCAGTTTCATTTTGTGCAATATTATGAACCCCAAATGTCCGTCCACATGTGAATTAACCTTTGGCACGTGACTTAAAAATCATTAAATATAACAACAATGAAAAAGTAAATTTTATTTCCCTTTATTTTTCTCCCTCACTTTTAAACCTTTAGATATTTTCTAAACTTCTCCTTTCAAGAAGAAGGATGAGGAGTCAGTCCTGCTTAGTTACATGAAGCCCAGATGCATGCATGACTCCTAAATCTACCCTTTCAGGAAAAAACCCAAAACATGAAGTAATGAGAAACTCATGACAATATTTGCAAACAGAAATGTTGAGTTGCTCCTAAATCTGTCAGTGACATGGCTAACAGCAAGTCATTAGCTAGTCTCCATGGGTCACAACCTGGTTCTCCTCCTGAGAGCTTTCAACCCTAAATATGCATACATGCTTTTGTAACATTATGTTACTGTAGTGCTATGAAGTCCTGCTTAACCCTGCAGATAGTCAGTTTTGGTCTTGAAATCTGGGCAAAATTGAAGTGATTCTCTAAGGTCTTTAATCTATTATGAGATTGTGCACATGCCACATTTAAAATAATTTGGTGAGTTGAGAGAAATGTACAGAAATAGATCCATGCTTCTGAGAAGTTAATTAGACCGATATGGGATCAAGACTGGAATAATGACTAACATTTATTATCCTTAGCAGCTCCATGAGCTTCTTTGACTGCCCCCAACAGTTCAGCTAGGGAAGAGAGGAATTCTCCTGGCTAATCTGTGGTGCTGTCATCTCCTCCTTCATTTAGCTCAAATGTCTTTCTGCAAATTCCTGTCTTCCTCAGGGGGTTTTAACTGGTCTCACAGGTGGAAGCCAGCAGAGAGGGTCACACCCACCTTCCCCCATCCACAAAGGTCCCATTTGAAAGTGCAACCTACACCTCACTTTGAGCAATTAAACTTGAGGTGCTATGAGGGATATTGTTTTTTCAGTACTGCTGGTTAGTTAAATGGTGTTTCACAGTTGGAATAATATTTTCTTTAAAATATTTGATGTTTATTATTTCACTCTTTAAGCAATATGAGGAGGAAAGGCTGTTTACTTAAAAAGACATAGAGACACACGAGTGATATATAAAAACAAAACCAGATTAATTTACCAATGTGCCACTCTTTGTTTTTAGGTATACAAAAAGAAAACTGAAGCTGCCAAGAAGGAGTATCTGAAGCAGTTAGCTGCCTACAGAGCAAGCCTTGTATCCAAGGTAACACATGATGTATATACATACACACATCTATATAGTAACATATTGCAAACCATCTTCAGCTGAGCACCGCAGTATTTAGTGCAAATTGCCTTGTTTATTATCACCTTGAACTTGTGTTTAAGTTGCAAATGCTCAATAAACACCGTCATCTGTCCACATAAAGATATCCTTTCCCTCCTGGTCATCAGGACAGCACTTCAGTTTGGGAGTAACATGTAAGTTCAACAGGGGAAGGAGGTAGTGGCAAACAGACCTCTATATAACAAACGTGCCTGGCAGCCACTGTGCTACCAACAAGGAAAAAAAAAATATATATATCACACACAAAATGCCTAGGTTTGGTTTTGTGGGTTTTTTTACTACTGCTTTTTACCTTGCAATCACAAGACAGAAATAGTCAAGATCAGATGATATTGCAGATTTCCGTAAGAAATGTGAATTTCCATTTTATGTCCAGCAGGACATTGTGAGCACAGCATGGGTCACCACTAAGGCAATGGTGGAACATTCTTTACTGGAACACACCAAGTAGACAGCCAGTAGCAATTTTCTAAATAGATTTATTCAAACATTCTCAGTGCCTATAATTTTGCAGTAGACTCTTTAGAATTTGTAATAGAGTTTTAAATGTCTATTACATTAAATGTCTATTACAGTGCAGAAGAATGTGAAATAACCATACTGTGTCAATGTGAAAAACCCATTGACCAACTTCAGAATCATACCAGTTAGAACCACTTGCTTTGGGTCTATTGAAACAAATTTAGATAAATTTTGTTCTTACTTAAATAAAATCAATTTTAGAGGTAAAGAGCACAGTATGAAGGACTGGCATATAGGGCATGAGAAGAACTTCTTGGTTAGTTTCAAAATACTTTTGGGGCTCTGCACACTGTATACTATATTAATTTTTCAGAGGCTTTGCTATATGATTAGGCATGCAAGGACTTTTCATGCATGCTTCTGCATTATCTCTGTATTTGGTCAGTGTTTGTTCTGAATTTAAAAGTCTGAAATATGGCTGCCACCTAATTCATTTTTGAGAGTTTTGTCCTATAATTTTCCATTTTTTAGCTGCCATTTAAATACTCCTGCATTTAATTAAAGTTATTTACAGTATACCTTTCATTTCTGTATTAGGACTGTTTGGTTCCAGAAATAATCATTGTCTTCAGAAAGAGTAACATGTGAGCACAAGCAAATCTTTTTTAAATAGCTTGCTTATTGGCAAAAATAGGTCTAAAAAGCTCAAAATATTCCAGTTTTAACCCAGCTTTTCACTTGAGAAGATAACTTTGCTGTCATTATTCAGTACATCATGGACTATTTACGTAACACTCTTTCATGGCTTAATTTTGAAATGCACAATATAAAAAATGTGATTTTTTTAAACAATAAAAGAGTATATTATGGCATTTTTTTGAAATTTTTTTTTAGAAAAAAATTTGGAAGACTCTTGATCAGTTCAGTGCATTAATCCATTAGTGCAAATATTCAAATTTGTTGTTAGTCAGAAAAGCACTGAAGCATTTTCTTAACTTTTAAGCAATTATTTAAATTCTGCCCATAATGTAATGTTTTCCTCTAGTGTGGAAAGTATAAAAATATAAACTTAATGAAGCTGAGTACTGATTGCTTATTCCCATGAACACACTCAGTGAATCTAAAAGAGCTGGCATGTAACAAAAGCAAGTCCATTTTGGAATAAGGATGTAAAATAACCATTTGTAATATAATATCAGTATATTCTACATTATCATTATTAAATATTTATATGGCACCAGAAGAGTTGTGGTTTTTTAGACAAGCCTGTAAGCATGAGAGAATATATATAATACATAATTAAGGTTATTTGGAGTCAAAATGGTCTTTTACGTTGATGTTGCTACATTACCATCCATAAAAACTACTTTTAGATGGTATTATTAAGATTCCAAGACCTCATTATCAAAAGCTTAGACATGCCAAAAGTAACACACTTTTTCCAAAAATTCTTTATTACCATATTAGTGATTTGCTTACAGTTATATTTTGTGCTTTGTGCCTCACTCTGTGGTACCTCACATTTATAATCAGGTGTTCACTCTGGGTCCTCCTGAGTTGTATTTACTGCATGTTGTTTAACCTTACTGCTTTATAGAATGTGCTGCTCATGCCAACAGTGCTTTGGTGTAAAGAAATTCTCACTAATGCTTGGGACCAGGAAGTTTATATAGTCCATATTTTCAAACACAATTGTGAAATCAGGTTCTCATTAATTTTGTGTATTCTCCTTGGAACATCTTTTTTTCAAAGTATTTGAACAATATTAAGCCCTTCATGTTCATAGCAGAGCTCCAATGACTTCGGGGTGGCAGCTGTGAGATACTCAGTTATGCTTCATATCCCATCAGGATAGGCTTTGGCTATCCAAAAGTTATCCAATTATCAAACTTTCTTTCATATCCCCTCCTAGAGGTGTCTGTCTGCAGGAAGAGGCAGGCACAAGTAGGCAAGGGTTCTGCTCAGGTCCCCTCTGTCCAGCTCAGCAGGTGCCTTACACCTCCCAGAGCAGCTGCTTTTCCTGTTTCCTATCTTTTTGACTGATTCTGCTGCCTTTTTCATTAAGTACTACTGGGTTTTAAACTAGTGAGCCTATGAGAGTCTGTGCATGTTTTTTCTGCATTTAATTGCAAGTCTTCTCTTTTCTGAAAAGCAAGGACTGGACATATGCCATGTTCTACCTCAGTAGTCCAGACTTGGAACTGAATTCATGGCACCCACCTTGGCCATTTGAGATTCCAGAATAGTCAAAGTAGAAGATTACAGAGGAACGAGGTAGTGTCCTGCTGCCAGGACACTTCCTAGCTTCTGCCTGACAGCAGAATAGTGGCATTCAGACACACTGGTGTTCCTACCGAGCTCTGGGGTGGATGTGGAGAATCAGGTGGAGGGAGTGGCCTGCTCCATGACACTCAGCTCCTTGCCCCTTTACTCTGATTTTTTTCTTTCCTGCCCTCCCTGTTCATTGTTTAGAGAGCTGAGCAGTTCTGTTTGGACTTTGGCTCACACACACCCATACTGTGCATCATATCAGACTGTGTTATTTGACAAAATCATAGCTGAAAAGAGTGGAAGTGTCACCAGCAGCTCTGGTAATAGGATTGCCAGCCCATTTCTAGTAAACTTCTAAATGCTTTCATTATGTCTTTATAAGACATGTATGGCTACCACTCAGTAAATAAGGCAAACATATGATTGTATAAATATGTCAGTATGCATTAATTCCCATTCATTTATAATTTTACTTCCTGTATTTTCTCCTTTTTTATTATACTGCTTGAAATTGATATGTTGTTGAATTTGTTCATGTGTGTAAGAATTGATTGGTAAAGTAAAAACACATAACAAAGCATTATATCTTCTGCTATGCAGATTGCCATATTGCTTATAGTACTGACTAAGCCTTTGCATTGTAAACAAGTGTCTTTATATTTGCCCTCAGTTGCAACTTTTAGTACTATTCAGGTCCAGAAATGCAGTCTCTGATATCTGGTAATTTGTACAGCATTACATAAAATGCTGTGAATTGCAATTTTACTTTTTTTCATAAAACAAGCACTTTTTCTAGCTTAACCAGCCTTTTTTCTGGCTGACATTAGAGGTTTTGCTGCATCTTTCAAATATATATATTTAATACGGATGTATATGGGTAAATGTAAAATACTTTCATATATTACATAGGTTCACCTATGAATATTTATAAAACTTATAAAATTTATAAAATATTTATAAAATATATATATGGTAGGTATTCAGCATGCATAACATATTTATGTGCATTGATTCATATATATGTGTTAATTATAACAGTACAACTGTATCTGTTTCAGTAGTACAAAAAAGATTTTTTTGTCCCTTTTTTATTCTTTTTGACTCGATGAATCTTTAATTCTCCACAATTTCAAGTTTCATGAAGATATATATTAGTGACTATGGCTGAAGCTAAAACCTCTCAGCAAGGGGAATATTATTCAATATCAAAATACTCAGGCATATTTCAAAACTCTGATGCTGTATCTAAGTCAAAGTGGTGTCCTCATTTGACTTTGAAGTGAACACATTGGACATTTTTCAGTTTTGTGGACAGTGCAAATCCTTTGGACATGTAAAATTACTTCTTGAAACTTATGGCAGACTTAGCTTTTCCTAGTCCATCATCTTGCAATTGTGGTTCATAAGAAAACTAAAGGTCATATCTGTAAGGCTGACTTTGCCTTAATGCCATTAGCCCAGCAATTTGTAACCAGAGAGTTCCAGGGACCCAAAGTATCTGTTACATTGCCCGTGGTGTAATAAAAATGATCAGCCTAAGGAACTCAAGTCTCTTAAAAATGCAGTGGACATAAATGAAAACATTTTACTTTCTTGTAAAAAGCAATATGGAGACCATGAAAAGGAAAAAAATAAATACAAAAATTAACAAAACAAGCAAACAAAATCAAAACAAAAAAAAAAAAATCAAACTCCCAAAATAAGCCAAAACTAAAATGATGAAATTGATATTAGTTTCCAATTTCATATATGTATGTGGGAGAGCACTTGCCTAACATATAAAAAACCAAAAAGATATATTAGGTCTCCCTGATCAAACATTTCCCAACTATTAAATAAATGCATATGTGCCGGTGTGCTCTCTCCACAATTTGTTTTCTGTAACTGCATCACTTCATAGTGGCCAAGCTTCAGATGAAGAGAGGCACTGTATCCTGGCTCACTTCTCCCTGAAATAAGCAGCTGCTGTGGTTTGGGACATTTCTTTTGGGAATAAAATTTTTAATATCTCTTGACCAGAGTTAGTGACTGAACTGTCTTGTCTCCTGGTCAATGCTTTAACAGGTTGGCTATTGCATGCAAGGAGAGCAGCGTCCTTTCTGCTGCTGGCAAAGAGGCACCTGCTGCTGAGAACAGCTTTTCCTACATTATAGCTCGACCTAGTCCATGCAGATGTTTTTGGAATTTCATTAACCAGTTAGGCTATTCTCAGTGAAAGCATAAGAGAAAGAATAAATAAAAAATAAAGTTATGTTTGATGCATGATATTTTTTTTGGTAGCTACAAGTGCTATAAGGCATATGGCAATATTTCTCTTAAAGCAAAAACCAGTCCCAGAGTGATGACATACACATACAAGTTTTACCTTTTTCCATTAGAATCACTAGATAGAAAAACTGTAATGAAAAGCTTCCAAAGCAGGTGCTTCATGCTTCTGTGATACCTCATTCTTTCATTATTTCTGGAATTATTATGATGTAGTCAGAAATTTTTAAAGAATTGTAAATTGAATCCTTTATGTGCAAATATGTGATGCATCAGAGTATCTGCTAAATAAATGTGTATTTATAAAAGAATTATCTAATCATAACACAAGTCCAAGCATTTTTTTTTTTGCATAGCAAGGAAACCAATGATCTACTGCAGCTGAAAATAAAGAGCAAACTATATTTAAGTTAGTTCCATGAATTTGATCTGAGGCTAAATCATGTGATACTTTACATTCAGCAGTGCAAAAGCTGAGAGATGCTCTCACATAATTTCTGCCGGCAGAAAAAGTGGCAGAAATGTTTTCATCTTGATAGAAGCCAGATTTTGATTTGAAGAGGAACTGTGTTTGTTTTTGAAATGAGTTAATAAAACTAGATTTCACTATTAGCCTAGTGCTTCCATTTGGGGAATTAAAACACTTGTATCAAATTAAAGTTGCATATCCTTTATCACATGTACCCAGGTTACATTCATAAAACATCCATTTTTACTTACATATCCTAAATGAATCCATGACAATCCCCTGTAGATGATGACAAAATGTATATTTAGATTTGAAGATGTTCTTCTGAGCCACCTTGACTAATTATAGATGACAACCCATGGCTTACTCCTTTGTTTCTGAAATATCAAGAATGTGTCAAAAAGCTTTTTGAACTCTCTGGGGTCCTAGATGTTGTTATTGCAATAGGTGACTGGAATTAACAAAATAGGAAATGTCATTTGATAAGATCCTCTTGTGGCTTAGGTAGGAAGGCAGCTGCGCTGCAAATATGCATATGAGTTATGCACTGGAGTGGAGAGAGTTAAATCAAAGGGATCTCTGCAGGAGTTAAAGAGCTAAGAAGAAGGAGAAACAGTGCTGGAGAGAAGTCATTCTCTCATAAGCATCTTCACAGGGGTATTAATAAAATGGCTGAGCCCACGCAAGCTAGGGAAAGGGATTCTTCTCAAGGACAGGCTTGGGGTTGGAAGTCACCTAAAATGTCCAAAATGTTACAAGCAGACAGGATTATGTGAACACAGAAAAGCTGAGAGAAGGAATAAACAATTCAAGATGCTCTTTCCACCAAAGAGACAGCAAAGACAGCAGATGCAAACTTGAGCTTAGGTAAGCTTCGTAGGAGCTGCATAAATATGCAGCCAATTTCCTTCTATCTGCTTCTGTAATGTCACAGCACTGAAGAGAACTCATTTTCAAGCTGAGTCAGGCCTGCCTAAGTTTGATCACAGCCTGCACAGCCTGGAACATCCCAGTACCAGCTGACATAATCACTGCTGCTTCCTGAATGTAACCTCCATTCTGGTCACAGAGTGTGAAGATTGTTGAATTCCTCAAGGACAGACACCAGTCACCAGGTGTGAGCCTGGCACTGTCATGGAAAGAGACAGTGTGGCAACCACATTGGTTTATGATACATGTTCATGCAAAACCTGAATTAGGTTTAGTTCTTTTCCAGGCTTTGAAATCCTCATATAGTGCATGTTCCAGTCTGTAGAGAGAGGAGGCCAAACTTCCATTTTTTATTTAAAGAGAAACACCTGTTTCTGATTTAAGATAGACCTGTGTTACACCATTATGGCTTTGTAAAAAAAAAAAAAAAAAATTCTGAATTTGGAGTATATTGTGTTTGCCCACAAGTAAAGCTGCTTACACTGTTTGTTGTTTGCATATTGCCATAAGGCTTGCTTTGTCCTTGAGGAGGTTCCTCAGCATATATTTAAAGGACACATAAGCATCCAGCAGTACCAAGAATATTTACTGAATGTTCTGAATGTATTTACTGAGTACTTTACTACAAAGGAGAGCTTAATTGGTGTTATTAACAAAGAAGCATTTTGATAATATCTCATCTGTAAACAACTGAAATTATATTGCTCCAACTGAAAGGCTTTGATCATTAATTTTCTGAAATCAATAGAACAAGAAAAAAAACCTTTTTTCCTCTCTAAATAGAACACCTCTGGTTTCTTTGGGACAACACTGACTTTTTAGTTTCACATTGCAAGCAGCAATATTAGTTGAGCACTGCATACTAGAGTGAAATTATTGTAAAAATCTATTTAATTCCCACATATTATTCTATGGCAGAAAAGAATTCTGGATATGAAGCATGTATAAATTATGTAAGTGGAAGATATCCATATACATCATCTGGAAATACATCTATGTAGTCCTGCTTATTGGCAACATTTCTAACAAAAACTGCATTGACATGTTAAAAATGGAAATAAGTGTAGGCACTTGTAGATTCCAGGCATGCTTCTTATGGATCAGAGGTCAAAAGCAGTGATCATCAGCTGGGAGTGATTCTCAGCCTCTATTAGTCAGATCCTACCTGGTTTTCATGAAAAATAAAATGGACATCCAGACATTAATACTTAAGTAACAGTAACAGTGCTGGGCTGTGATCCAAATTCTGTTTGAATTAATAATAGATTTTCCTTTACATTCAGTAGTCTAAAGACCAGGCCCTTTGAGTACTGCCTTGTTAAAACATGTTCTTGCTTTACTTTCAACCACATGGATGTTTATGTTCCAACAGAAATGGGATTGCAATCTCCAACAGTAGCCAGAAGGCAGACACAATTTAGAAAGAGAACCAATACCCATGTGTAGGTTTCAAGAGCTGTTTGGTTACACAGATACATAGGTCAGAACTTAAAGTGTGAGGTTTCAAATTGTTTCCAGGTTTTCAGGTTATATCCCAAAGATATGGAGATGCCAAAATGGCATCATCTAGGCTTTTTCTTTTTCCTATAAGACAGCTAAATTGAGCAGGATGTCTTTACCAAAAATAATTTCTTAATCACAGGGAGAGTTGAATAGGGTGAAATCTCAATGTCACTTTCCTCTAAGGAGCAGACACACTCCCTGTGCCTGAATGCAGTGTGATAAGAATGATCACTAGGCCCAGGGCCGTTCCCTTCAGGAAAGAATGGCACAACTAAGTGAGCAATGCCTAACCCCCTATTCCTAATCGAATTCTTTAATTTGGCAATAATGCATGAGGAGTTTTGGCACACAGCTGGGGAACAGAAGTGCATGGGAAAGCTCTCTTTGCACTAAAATTGGAAGGGAGATCATGAGTTTGGTGAAAATCATGGGGAATCACTTGATTCAGCACTTTCCAAATTTTGTGCAAAATTATCCACCCTGAACACTTTCTGTTCAGAGCAGCACTCATCTGCATCATCACAGACTTCCTTGAAAATATTATACAAATAAAATAATTTTGTGGACCAAGGGTCATGCACCACCAGTAGTTTTAGTTAATATAATTACACTTGTTAGTTAATATAATTACACTTGTTATCATCAGAGTTACAGTAGTACTTATTTTGATCTGTCCTTTTTCCTGTATCTCTTCTACTTTCATTATCTTTCTGTTGGGATTTCAAAATGTTCTTCCCTTTTTTCTTTGTGTTTCAGTAAAACAACAGATTATTTTGGGGGGGATGGGAAGGGGATTTGTGTTGTGCCTAAAGGGCAGTCATACTTTCTCTGTACAATTCCATTGCCTTCTCTTCACCTTCTGAGTTTAGTTTTTGTTGTTTGTTTTTTATTTATTATTTAATTTAGACAAAAGTATTTGGTGATGATGTTAGAAGGACAGACAGGTCCATAGGAAATCCTTCTCCTAGGCTATGAAGAATGTTAATATTTACAGTAAGGCTTCAACTTGTTCTCAGAACAAGTATAAGCCACTCAAAGAACATAAAGGACTGTTACAAAAAAACTAATTTGTCACCCTAGTGTATGTTCTCTAATGGATGTGTAAAATACCACCTGCCATTAACTAAATGTAATATTCTGTCACCCTCTAGTGGTGGGTGTGCACCACCATTCTTCAGCTAGAACGTGGAAGATCTTCTCACTGCATGTCTAGTAGAAGACTTTTTAGGATTTACTAGGCCCCAGTGTTTGGAGGCCTGTGTGTATGGATTTGTAATTTTGGTCTCCACTGCATATACCTGAATTTTATCCTAGAACTTCATCCTATAAATTAGTGATGTAAATTGTCTCTGTTGGCTTGGGGCAGATTAATTAGAGATTTGGGAGAGCTTTTTAAGTTGTGTGCTCTTCTCCTTGGATAAGTCAAGAGAATATTGGCTGAAATCCAACCTGCAAAGTAGGGAATGTAACTGTGCATTTGAAGAACTTATTGGACATTCTTTCTTAATTCCAATTTTTACCCATAATAAAAGTCCTTGTCTAAGACTGTCTGATACTGCACAGGACCAGTGCAATGCCCATTCTAGTCTGTGAGAACAGCAATTGAGCCCAAAATCATAATTTGACCTATGTGTCATGCATGCTTCTTGTTATATTTCACAGCAAAGTGATATCACAAAGCTGAAATACTTGACATCACCTATTTTATTAGGTCCAGCAATACTTACAAAATATGTATTTCTGACCTAACTGCAGAAAAAAGTTGAAAGTGCAGTATGCTGAAGAATGGCATTTAATGGGTTCATTTATCAAGAGTCCAGTAACTGATAATATTGATGTGTTTTCCACTGATATTGGACAATTTGGTTTCAGATCATATATGACTTAAATCATCCTAAGTTATAGCAAAATACTTGCTCTTAAGCTGAAGTGTTCTGCTTTTTACTGGATCAAGAGATGGTGAAACATATAGAAAGCTGATTCATAGCTTGAGACAACTGAAACTGTCCCTTTTGATCATTTTGCAGAGCTCTTCTCGGAGGTGTAATAAGTGCTATTTATCTCTGACCAGAGACTCTGCAATTCCTCTTAACATAATTCTGCATTTAAAGTATCAAATTATACTATCTATATGTCTGTAATTTTATCAGGGTGGGCCACGCATCCACCACTTATGTGTGAACTCAGAATTGTTCAGTAATTAGATTGGTTGTTAAAGGTGTGTATGGCAGCATCTTTGTAGTGAAAAATGAAATAGAAGTGTGTATCAGTATGTCAGCAAAGGCTTTTTGCAGCACTCACCTCTCCAGGAGGGTTAGTTTAGCCAATTTGCCCTTAGACACTTCAGGAGCAATTATCCCTGCTTGGACCACAGAGAGCCTGCCAGCTGCATCATGGAAAGACAAACTGTTTCCATGAGGGGACTGGGCTCTCAGAAAAACTTCCAAGTCTCTCAAGAAAGAACACAGCCTGCTCCTCCTGTAATGTGTAATAAGCATGGGACACCCAAGAGGAGTCTCCTGACCATGCTGCTAATTAACAAACCTTCTGAATTGCTGAAATTTCAGTAAACCTGCCCATCATTGCTTCTACAACTGGGAAGAGGGGGGGAAATTCTTCCCATGTTTTCATGAACATTAATTCAATGTTTAAAAAATAATATCCAAATAATGGCAGATTTTTCAGCTACTTTCAGGCTTTTATGTCAGCATCTGAATCCTGCAAACATGAACATAATATATATTGCACACGTGTACACCCACATGTGAGCAGAGCTAGGCAGATCCACAGAGACAGAGATTTGCATTAATTTTTTCATATTCATTTAATTTGCCTTAATTTACTGGAGAAAACAAGGGTTTTTTTGCTAATGGAACTGCAGTTACACATAGGGAGAAGGAAGTTATCATTCTCATCTTCATCATTGCATATAATGAAGCAATTTCAGCAGCGCTCGTGTCAACAGATTGTTGGTGATGGTGCATCCTTCAGAAGGAATACAAATAGACTTCACTGACCCTGGAGTGCTGAGAGTAACGTGAAACTTACTCTGACTTGTAAACTGAGCAAACATGACACGGAGATCACAGAATAAGGGCTTGTATTCCACTTTAAGCCTTGTTTTGACAAAGTGACTTTCTCTAGAGGGACATTTCTGCCATTTTTTTCCCAGCATGTTTCACCTTTCACTGACTATTAATCCCAGTATGACTTAACTTCAAATTATGATTCCCACCTATAAGCATATGTGCGTTAATTCTTAAATTTTTTTCTCATTTATTTGAGCACACAGTTAGTACTCCAGATAGCTAAGAAAATAAATGTATGAAAACAATTGAGTAAATTGAGTTTAACCAAATGTAGCAAGTTATAAATATTAGAACAAAAATGTTATTAAAATTCATATTCATTCATGGACAAGTTTTATTATTAGTAACTTTAAGAAATCAGGACTGACCATAATATTTCTGAAAACTGCAGTTTCTCATATCTATGTAGTATTCTTCCAGCTTTAGACTAAAGATAACGTCCTTATATCTAGTGCAGGCTAACATTTATATAGCTATAAGTTTTAAACAGAATTTTTGGATTAATAAAGCATGTTTTGCTAAAAGAGAAATTATTCAGAGTATTTCTATTTCTCTTAATGCATGGCCTATGTAATATGTTTGATGGCATGGATAGCATTCCAACACAAAATATTTCAAAATAAAGGGATTGGCACAGCAGCTAGTGTATTTGTTCCATGCAGCAGAACAGCTGAGGATGGGGTTTAGCCTCTTCATCACGTTAACTAACTGATAAATAACTATTAGCAATATCAATGTATATGGTAAAAGATCTTGAAAATCTTGTCCATGGTTTGCAGATGGAAAAATAGGGCAAGTCAAAAATCACTACAGAGTTTTTCAGTAACCCACCCTCCTAATGTTCCTTTTCAACTAGGCCATGGAATCTGAGGACAATAATAGTGGCTGCTTATGTGAAAAAATGTGTCAGGCTTGGTTGCCTTGGTTGTGTAAGATATTAGATCAGTGATGGCAGCTCCAAGTTTGGATAAAGAAAATGCCAGGCTAGACCAGGAAATGAAGGACCTAAATTACTTATTTTTTTACAATGTTGAAGGCAAAAGTGCAAAGTGAAAAGGGATTAATTATTTTTCTAGAGTAATAACCAAACTCCATTTCAAGGAAAATTTGATGGTCCAGATAAATGTTTGCTTATTGTGCGGCACTTAAACAGACTTCAGGGGGATAGAACAGCCATATTTGGTAACATCTAAGCAATTTCTGATTTTTGTTTTCTCCAACAGAGCTACAGCGAACCTGTTGATGTTAAAGCCTCCCCTCAACCTCAGATGATGAATTCAAAGCAGTCAGTGTTTCATGGGCCTGCCCAGGCCCACTCTGCCCTGTACCTCAGTTCCCACTACCACCAACAACCAGGAATGAATCCCCACATCACCGCCATGCATGCCAATATCCCCAGGAACATAGCGCCCAAGCCCAACAACCAAATGCCAGTGACTGTTTCCATAGCAAACATGGCTGTGTCCCCTCCTCCTCCGCTCCAGATCAGCCCCCCTCTGCACCAGCATCTCAACATCCAGCAGCACCAGCCGATCCCAATGCAGCAGTCCATTGGAAACCAGCTACCAATGCAGGTCCAGTCTGCTTTACACTCACCTACAATGCAGCAAGTAAGTTGGGCCTTCTCAGTTCTCTGGGGAATTATTTTATTTTTGGGGAGGGCGTGGGGAGAGGAGTCATCCAGAAGTTGGTTCCAAAACCATGGTCGTATAGGCTTAGTCTTCCAAGGGCAAGAACAAATGAAGGAGTTTAACTAGAGGATGGAAAACTGCAGTAGAAGTGTTTGTGCCAGTGACAATGTCCAGCACTGCCCATAGATCCATGTGCAAGTCTGTGGCTACCCTGAAATAGTGAAATGCAAAGCCTTCAGGAGTCACACTTTGCAAACAAAAGGCAGGCATGTCTAGAAAAACTATGATTGTAGCTTATGCTGTTACCCTTGTGCTGACAGTGGTGTGGAATTGTCAGAGGAAATGTAAAGCAGCCCAGGTTGGGCTGAACATGCTAGATTAAGTGAACACGAGTGTGTTACATTACTCCACAGTCACAGCTTCATTTTGCTAAAGAGACCTACCTTCTTTTTACTGCAAATAAATGGGCTGTGTCCACCATCCCAATATGGGGCTTTTTTGTTTGGTTTTTTCCCCCTACTCTGAATGTTTTAGATAGTTGATTCTCAATACATTTCCAACGAGTTCTGAGTTAATGCAGACCATCCAAGGTATTGTGCCTTCCAGGCTTACAGAAGAATATAAAGAGAGCAGATAAACTGTTGATTGCATGCAAGAAAATTTCCTTTTGTATTGTATGAGATCTGACTATCAATAATAATATCTTGCTTTGCAAAGTGGCAGTAAAATGAAAATTTTTTGAATGGAATTGCAAGAATCTACAAAATTTGTATGCACAAAACTTGTCAGTACCAACTGATTATACATAGTCATGAACTTGCTCCATGTTTTATATTTCTCTAAAAATTCACCTTTGCTAACAAGGCATTTGCATTTGCTTTCCAAGCCAGAAACATTTCATCTCAAGATTGGTCTTTAGAATTGAGAATACTTGAACGCAAACCATAGCTTCTTGCCAGGAGAGCAATTTAACAGGGGAAGAAATTTTCCAAAGCAGAAAAAAAACCCCAAAAGTGTTGAAAGCAATTTGGACTGATAAACTTAGTTGTTCAGGAGATAAATCAAGATATGCTCAGGAAGATTTGGATTTATTCAGAGACTTTGATCTTAGTCTCAGGAGTGATTTGGAGTAATCAGAAATGAAAACTTGTGTTCACAACTTTTTCCTAGTTCAGTCAATTTGTCACTATCAGAGAAAACAGACTCAACAGACTTATGACCACACATATGTGGAGGCATGTATTCATGGGGGTTTTCCTGCAGTTGGTGTGAGTGTTCCAGGAGAGTCATGCTCAGAGAAGCTCAGGAGCTGACCCCAAGCCCGGGCAGCTGGAATTAGCTGGAGGAAGTCCTATGTGGGTGAGCCAGGAGGGTCTGTCTGGAGATCCTAAGGCCAGAGGAATCCTGGTTGAACCTGAAGTCTCAGAGCAGTGAGAGACAAGGCAATACTCTGGTTCATTTATCAAACATGAGGAATTACATCTGTGACGGCCACCTGTTGAGATCCTATAACCACATTTCAACAAGTTTTTATTGCACAGTGACTCAGTCTTCCAAGTTCAGATTGCTTGCCAGCTCCAGTGTCACTTGCATATTAATCGTCCAATGCAGAATTCCCTATGTCTTTTCCAGAATTGTTAGGCATAATTTACTGAATAGATTTGAAAATCTGTCTCCATTTAGTGAATTAAGAGTTGGGGCTAACAAAAGATGTCATGCAGATGTTTGATACTTACATATTTATACATAAACTCTCATTTTTGTATGAATCAACATTAGGCATTACTTTAAACTCTCTACCAAAGAAAAGCTAATGTAGTATGAATCTGCTAATGTTTTATTTTGCCAAGTTGCAAGCTTGTAGCATAAGGTGTGTGCATCCATGGTTTGAAAGTACTTTCAGTCATCTGTGAGATATATGGCATGCAGTTGACTTGTTTGTAGCTTAAGAAAAAATACAGGACCCTTGGCTGTAGAAAACAGGTCTCTAGAAGTCAGAATGTAGATCTTTATCATGATGAGGTTTTTTTTTTTTTTTAACTAAGGACAATTACAGTTAAGTAAAAATGCTGTACCTCTGTGTTCCTGTTAAACTCACAACATTTTAGGTCAAATGCATTTTACTAACTCATATTCCTTAGTTAGAAAGGCTGATGCTTTTAATGAAGATACTGTGGTGAGATATTTCTGTTTCACTCAAGGCGCTAGTTACTTGCTGAAATGCTTCACTGCCATGCTTCACCTCTCTTCTCTCTTTAATCACTGTGTAATATCTACAAGCCAATTTATATTTCTTACACTCCTGCTTTTGCTTTACAGTCATGCAGCTTTTGAGCTCAAGAAAATCTATGTCATTTCACTTTGGAATATTTTTGGGGGGTTTTTCTAACATATAACAGCTTATAGAGTGTGTGAATTGAATTTAAATATAGCAAAATATACATTACATTATAGGGCTAGAGGTGTACTGACAACTCCCTGATTTGCCATGACAGAACAGAACAGAACAGAACAGAACAGTGGTATCCTGCTCAGTTTCTTAGGTATGGCCCTTTTTAGTCAAGAAATTATAGAAAACACTACACCAGGATTTCATACTGTGTTAGAACATAGAAGATAGGCTGGTCACCAGGAGGCAAATAGCAAAAAGTCAAGAGATTACAATGTAAAAGTAAGGGCCTTTCTCTGACTCAATTGTCAAAGGACTCTGCTCTCCCTTCTGGTTGAAATAGAGCAAACATTCTGCTGATCACAGAGCTTGTTAAAGAGGAAAAGATGTAGTGGGAGAAAAATTGAGCTCTCCCAGCAGCTCAGAGTCAACAGCAGTAAGGAGAAAGAGGAGACACCACACTGTTTGTCTGATCTGTGTTGAGGAGGGAAAGGGAGGTCTGGGTGTGATGTTCCGTCCCAAACAGCACTGTGTAGAACACTCTCCTGAATAAAAAGCCAAGAAGAATGGAAGAATATGAATTCTGAGAAAGGAGAGCAATAGTTGCTTTTAAACCAACTTTTTTTTCCCCTTCCTCTTCCCTCAAGTTGTTTTTTTCCTCCATGCTTAGGTATGGCCACCATAGACCTGTCCAGAGACTCCATGAAGGCAGCAAGAACAGAAACTAGTTAACATACCACTCCCTAGGGAGTGACTTGCAACAAGAGTAATTTTCCTTTTTGGAAGCCTCAGCACTACTCATACTAAATAGACTAATGCACTATAAGAAAAAAAAGAGACAAATTTTGTCATGTCATACTGCAGCATGGAGCTTAATAGGCAAGAGAAGAGTAAGTCTGCCAACAGCTTCCCAGCAGAGCAGTTTTCTGCTGCAGGTGTTGGCTCACCTGGCTGGGCACCTTCATTGCAGACTGTGCTGGAGACATGTTAGAAGTAAAAATCATCAATTGTGGGTTCTCTTTTTTTTTCTTTTTTTTTTTTCTTTCCTTCCCTTTCTTTTTTTTCTTTTTTTCCCACTTTTTTTTTGTTTATTTGTTTGTTTTGTTTTTTGGCCTTTTTTTTTTTTCCAAACATCCCTCTTTGAAATAGTTCATGGCTCACCAGTGTGACACTCAACAGTAGCAGGCTCTGCAAATCCCTGCTCTCTACATATCCCCTGCTTGAACTCTGGCTCTGTGACATTTGATCAGTCACTTTCTCCAGGAAAAGGAGGATAGTTTCTTATCAAAGGCCATCTTGTAGAATGTCTGAAGGACTGCCAACTGCAAGAAAAACCACAAAGAGATCCAGATTTCCGTCCTGGCAGGCAGGAACACAGTTCTCCAAAAAACATTGTGTGTGAAATTCACAATCTCTTCCATGCAGACTTTGAGGAGGGTCTGCTAAGAAGTGCTGACCTGAGGAGAGAGTTCTGTTCCCACTGCTTCCACGACAATGAGCTGATCTTCAGCAGCTCTACAGGGAACAGCATGTCCTTCTCCACATCCAGCACTCCTTGCCTGCACGTGTGCAGCTGCCAAATCAAGAGTGACTGCCAGCTGGAGAAGGGCAACCTCCTTTGAGGATCCACAAAAACTACAGAACATCAAAAAAATCAGAAGTGCTGGTAGCCAAAAGTCCTCAGTGACTGCACAATTTCTGTTATTTTTAAAATCAATTAACTCTGTGGACTATGCAGCTGATGCAATGCATCCAAATTGTTCTGAAACACAATATAAAATTTTGATATTAGCATTTTGGTCATATGCCTAGTATAATTAATTATTTTTTAATTTCTTTTAAACTATCTCTATTTTGAGTTATCTAAATTTTAACTTCTTGAAGGTAGATTATTTTGTCATTTTTTGTCTTCTGTTCCAGCAGTTAATTAATAAATTTTAAAAAGGTCATTACTGTAGACATTTGTGATGCTTGTTTACAGTGATAATCCTTTTAAACTATTAAAAAATGACCATAATCTCTATTCTCATGCTTAGCTTAAAATTAGATCCTGATTTTTATAAACTTCTAATTCTGAAATTCATTATATTTTTCTTAAATATCATTAAAAAGTTTCTTAAATATCATTAAAAAGTAAAGTTTTACTTTTCAAAGTCAAAATCCACTCTGCTGTAGTTTTTCTTTTATCCACCTTTGACAGAGAAGTAGACTCACAGCAGATTTGAAGAGTGTGATTTTTCTTTCATTAAATGCTCATATGAGCATCTTATCACTGTATAATTTTTTGACCGGTACAGAGTTGTCTCTCTCTAGTCTGTTTCTTAGGTTTGACATGATGTTTAATTTTTGCTCAGTTGGCCTTAGATGATCTGATTGTTAACCCTTGTCATTCAAATCAGCACAATTTCTCCAAAGTTCAGGCTGAAACAGCAGCTGAAGCTGCAGCCTGTTTTCACTTGCAAGGTCGTTCTTTCCTTTCTCTACTCACACGGACATTTGTGCCTCTTTCTGAGCACACACCTCTGCCCAGCCTGTTCACTGTGCTCTTGGGTGTGAAGAGTGATGAGGCTGAGGGTTCACTCCCTCCTTAATACACCCAGATCTTGTTAAGAAACCTTTTTAAGGATCCCAACTGGGAGCATCACCTTCCCTGCTCAAAACCTGCACCCAAGCATTGCATGGGATGGTGAGTCCCATGTCCAACTCTGTCCCATTTCAGTTCTCAAGCAGAGGAAGGAAAACTAAATTCTGAATGTCTCGTAGCCATGGCTGCAAGTACCTATGCATAACAAAGCACCAGAAGATTAATGTATGTAACTTTTTTTTTTTTTTTAAATAATAACTCATTTTAGGCTACTTTTAGGTATTTTTTTCCTTTAGAAAATAAATGTATACAGCAAGATGATTGCATAGCCTGCCAAAAATAATAACCTCATTTTTTCTGGTATATATTTTATATACAGCAAACTCAGGAGCCTGCTGTATTTGTCCAGATTTCTTCTTCTTTTTTGTTAAGCTTTGTCTTCGAATGAGGTCAAGAGAAAAAAAAAATCATTAATATCTGTCAACTTCCTTTATAACCTTAAGGAAAAATCTTTGTATGATATCACACAGACAGATTTTCAATTTCCTTGTGTAATAAACAGATGCTTTAGGATTTGGATGTAATTTAAAGGTTTAAAATATCACATTGAGATTGATGAATAAATCAGTTGTGAAGACAAAAACATTGATGCCTGTTGAAAATACCTCTCCAGACAGGCAGGAAATGAAATTAGTTCCTAGTAAAGTGTGGAGATGAGGATCACTCTTTAGTTCTGCTGCAGGCTTTTTAGGACTTGCTACAGTGGCACAACGAAACTGCCAGGGCTACAGAAATCTAATTAAAGAGCAAATGTCCCTCCTGACATCAAATTAATCTTTATCAAGTTCCCTATTTTTATTTCAATCTGGGACAAGAAAATGAAATTTAAAATTCTAGGCATGTTGCAAAACAGTTGGTGATTTTCTCTTGAGCATTACAATGCAAAAACATTCAGCATTGTTTAATTAGACCTCGAAGCACTCATTTTCTGAGCACTTTTTATTTCATCATTGTTTGTTAAGGGCTTACATAAATAATACCCAAATATTTACCACAAGCCTGGTACAAGGCTGTTTCCCTCTGTTGTACAGATCTGTATTTTCAGAGCTTTTTCTGTTGATAAAAAAGCTGAAGTAATTTTTGTTTACATCTTGAACAGTACCATACTTTATCGGTCCTTCATACTGAGTTGAAGTTGCTTAAATGACTTGGCTTTAACAAGCATGTTTTCCATCAGGTATTCTGGTATCCCTCAACCCCCCAGAGGGACCACTGAAACCCTTCCAGGACTGGAGCCTGGCACAGATACCCCTCCACCACGTTAGCATTTATCACCTGAGTGTGCCCTAAGAAACAGAGCCCAATCCCAGGCAGCCATAAAACTAAATAGGACTTGTCAGGTACAAGATGAAAGCTTTGTTACGCCTTATTTTGCAGGCAGAAGAATTAAATTTGGCTCTGCAGCCCCAATCTTAACATGAGAGGTACCAAATCAGTCAAAATACACGTGCACACGTGCTTTGCTGGAAGAGAGCCAAATCAATTTGGCTGTGGTCACACAGAAAACCTGAAAAAATATGAGAATCCATCCACACCCAGTTCCTGAATTAAAACCCAGGACCATTCTCTGACACCTAAGCTATTTATTTATCCTAATTCCAGAAGAAACGGAGTGGATATTGTACTGGTGGTCTCTTCCTTGAGTTTGGAGGAACTGTCTCCTTTCTTCATGAGTGTTGTCCAGAGTTTGTGGATGCTCTCTCTCCCTGGAGGTGTTCAAGGCCAGGTTGGATGGACCTATGAGCAACCTGGTTTAGTGGAAGTTGTCCCTGCCCACCAGATGATCTTTAAGGTCCCTAACAACCCAAACCATTCTATGATTTTAGGAGTACTTGAGTCTCTGTGCCTGCTCACTTGCATGCTTTGCTACTGGCTACTGTCCCTATATAGTGTTTTTCTTGTATATATGATAGATCAGGGGATTCGCTACCGAAGGTAAATCTGAGTGCCTGGGGGTAGGATGTGTTTCTGTGGTTGGTTTCCTCTTACAGCTGAATTAAAAAGGCCTTATGGTTAGTGTTTTGAACAAAAATTATGAAAATGGTATACAAACCTAAATTTTCAGCCTTCTAATTACACAAAACTCCAATCAAAGTCATTGGGAAATCTGCTCAATTACTGTTTCCTTTGGATCTGTTGCAGGTATGGGGGTTGTCTCTGCAGCTCGCTGCACAGATTTAGAGCCTGGTGAAAAGGCAGTGCCTGAGCATGGGGGTTACAGTCCCCAGGGGTGTAAAATACACCATGGGAAGGCTTTATTTAATCTCATTAACAGGGCAGTATATAAGTAACGTGGCAACTAGATGCAGAATTCAGCTGTGAACTTGCTCACTACTAATGGTCCGTTTCTTGGAGTCAACTGGGATAAAGTGAGGTTTCCAAGAGTGTTTAAGGTACTGAAGTGTTACTCAGGGCATTCTCCATATGGAAAAGATTAAGAAATAAAGTAGCAGTCATTTATGGCCTAGGCTAAAACCCATGATCAGGATGAGTGGACCGAGGTGGCAGTGCACATGAGAGGTGGGGCAAAACACCTGCAGGACCTCAGGGAATAGCCAAGGTAGAGAGATGAGAAGAAGTAAGTGACATTCAATTTGAAGGAAGGTAATTTCTGTGGATGAAGGGGGACAAGAGAAAGCTGAGAATATTCATTTATCTTGACAAAGGGTAGCATGGCTGCCTTCTTAAACCTGCAGAAAACAAACATCTGTCTGCAAAATTCCTGTCCTAATGAAGGCTGTGTAAGAAAAGCAATCACACACAACACACTAACACTGAATTAACAAAAAACTAAGAGAGTTAATTCTATCTATTCTGTATGTGATCTTTGGCTGGAAGGAGTGACTTTACAAACTAGGCATCTTGGTGCAAGTTCCTTTTCTGATTTAGTAGCTATGCATAACCAGTTAACTTCAGTGGGAATTGTATGCCCTTGGCCCAGGAAGGAGTTTGGTCTGGATTTTTTCAGTAGACATCGATTGCTTTAATACAACGTTCCCATATTTTACCCAGTACAGCTCTTCCTACTTTACAGGAACACGATGTACAGGGTGAACCAGATACACTAGCCTTGAAATTTCAATTGTTCTCCTGGGTTTTAAACACAATATTTAAACATCAGAATATATCAAAAGAGCTAAAAATGATTATGACTTTTCATATGACAGAAAATTCAGGGAGCAGGTTAGATGTCTCTTTGTAACTTCCACTTTTTTTCTCATCTCCTTGGTTTCAAAAGCAAGTTATTCTGTGCTACTTTCACTACATTAGTCCAACAACTGTTAAAAACCTTTGGTTGAATTTCCGTTTAGTTGAGAGAGAAGTGCAAATAAAAGAAGCAGCAGATGGTCCCTTTGTGACTGAATGAAGAAAAAGGGTTTTGAGAACAATACATGAATAGGTGTAGTCTAATAAAACAGTCAGCCACCTGCTGCCTACATCCTTCAAAAAGATTCTGTTGCATATTCTGGGAATTAGTGACTAGTGTGTGTGCTTATATTTAATCTAAATGGAAGCTCTAAGGAGCAAACAGACCTTTTTGTCCCAGTGCTGATTGAGTTGTTCTCTTGGTTTTGAATTGTTTCTGCTCTGTCTCCATCCTGTGACTGTGTAACAGCAAACACAGTTTTGGCAGTGTTTCATTTCTCAGACTGAAGAAAGATTTTAAAAGTTAGAAAGCACCTACACATTTTGCCCTATTTTAGGTTTTATAACCAAAATCTCACCTGAAAAACTAGTATTCTCTACTATGGCACAGTACAGCCTGCATTTTTACTTTTTTTAATGCACCCAACCTGTTACTCTTTTTCCATTCTTTCTAATGTACTTGTTTTCTCCTCTAGGGATTTACTCTTCAGCCTGATTATCAGAATATCATCAATCCAACATCAACAGCTGCACAAGTTGTTACCCAAGCAATGGAGTATGTTCGTTCAGGGTGCAGAAATCCTCCAGCACAGACTGTGGACTGGAATAATGACTACTGCAGTAATGGGTAAGCAGCCAGTGAATGCCACCTTGTGTTGAGCAACATTCATGACACAAGTATAAGATGGAGAATTTGGGAACAGCATAGTTGCCTGTTTCCCTACAGTGTTTCTGAAGTGTATCTGTGATGGCCCTGTATTTATTCAGCAGTTAGTCTGTTGTGGGAGAGCAATTGTTCAGTACATACATTTATTAGACATTGTTGTCACCTTATCACAGCACATACAGTTTCTAGGTCTCAGAGAACTTGCATCCCATAGAAGATCAGAACTGAAATCTTAGGGCGAAGGAGTAAGAAAGAAGTTTTAAGATCACTGTGTATCAATGAGAGGCAAATGACGTGAGCTATTTTCTAGTCTGAGTCATGAAAATAGCTAGCTGGGCTGGTGAAAAACCACATCAGTGAGAAGCAGGGCTGATACATGGGATACATGCAAGAGAATGGCATGAAGAACACATGATTGTAACCAGAAACAAAACACCATACCTGTAGGAGCCCTGTGTCCTCAATATAAGGTTAGTAACCCCTTCAAACCTTCAACTTGGGCAGCCTGGTTTTTGTGGAGCCATGTTACTGTGCCACAAACTGCCTGGAAACATTTAACACTGAACAGAAGGTATTTTTTCAGTTTTAAATTATCGATGTTGTGCCTTGTGAACATGCCCACCAGCCTGACCTCCCCTTGACTTAGCCTGAATCCCCAAGGCAATGGGAGATAAAAGCTCTTGCTTGCTCCCAAAGTGCCAAATCTAGCCCAGACAAATGAACAGAAAGCAGAACTAAAGAACAGTTTCATCCATTACATTTACTTAAACTGAAAATTTCACTTACCTTATTGTTTTAAAGTGTTTCTGGAACTCAAAATAGAACTGAATAAAAATAATTTTCTGGCTACTAGTTCAGAATAACACCTTTGCTACAACCTGCTGACACTGAGGGGAACTTTAGCTGGTCTGAACAGCAACATCATTCTTTCCCATACCTATCACTGTTGCCCCACGACTTGCCCACTTGTTCAGCAGAACAGTTTCACTTCTGTGCTCTACCACCATGTCGAGACATGTGCTGCAGCCCTAGCTGAAATCTATCCAGCCCACAACTTTTACAACCACTTACACTGAGCTCTGAATAGACTGTCCTCTATCAAACAGGCCACAGCCACCTGTGGATTTGATTCCTGGTCTCTTCTGGAACAAAGCAATGTGTCATTGTTCCTAGAAGTGCTCTCCAGGTGTGCAGTGGGTGTAACTTCCCATCCCCAGCAGCTTTCTCTGAGCACATATCCCTGTAGATAGTCCACCCTGTGTAGATAAGACTTTGTAAATCCATCTGAACTTAAACTATCTTTGCTTGGCTTCTGCTGTTCCCTTGCAAATGCTTATCATGCAAATGCTGCCAATCTGGCACGTTTTGGGTATATCTGTACCAGTAATCAGCATGCCAGAGGGTCAGTAAGTGGCTGACACCTATATTCATGTAATGAAGCTCTCCTGCCTCTGAGGAAACTGGCTGCTTCTTATAGGTCACTTATGGAGCATCATTCCAAGACCTGTGCTAAATCTGGAGCTCCAAGCAGTTTTTGATAGTCAGTGCTACCAGCCCACTACTGCAGGTTTCCTCAAACCAGTGCTCAAACCCATGTCCCAGTCCTGGGCAGTTTTAAAGACAGATGTGGTCTCCAGGTTGCTATAAGTCACTATGACTTTTTCTTATTATTACCATGGCAATGCAGCTGTACTTCAGTGATATGCTTGGAATTAATGACATGCAGTGGGGTTGTGGGGCTGATCTTTTTTTTTTTTCCTTGAAGAATAGAACTAAAAATTTTTCAAATATAGGAAAAAAGTCACATTTGTTCTTTTTCTCTTTGAACAGGGGCATGCAGAGGGACAAAGCACTCTACCTTACCTGAAAATCTGAAACACCTCTCCTTTCCTTTCACTGAGGAATGCAGGGAAGTCTTTTCATCATGGATTGCTTTATGCAGTCAGGGCAGTTCTGCATTTTATTAGAAAATACAAGTTGCTAAGCACTTAGGACTATTTGATCTTGTGGGTCACCCACTCTGGAAAAAATAGTCTCGCTTCTTTCCTTTTCTTTGTTTTTTTCCCCATTTTTTCTCTTTCTTTCTCCTTTCCACCCCTTCCCTGAGATCCTATAACGGACATTGCTTTTCTTCTTCCCTGAAGGAAACTTGGACCATTCAGATTTTATGTTGGTTTTTGCTGTGAAGTGCTGCGGTAGTAACTGCCTTAGCAACTGTAGATGTCTCGGATAAAAGTCCTGGATTTTCCATTGGTTTTTCATAATGGGTGTTTATATGAAACTACTAAAGACTTTTTAAATGGCTTGATGTAGCAGTCATAGCAAGTTTGTAAATAGCATCTATGTTACACTCTCCTAGAGTATAAAATGTGAATGTTTTTGTAGCTAATTGTAATTGAAACTGGCTCATTCCAGTTTATTGATTTCACAATAAGGGTAAAATTGGCAAACATTCATATTTTTACTTCATTTTTAAACAACTGACTGATAGTCTATATTTTCAAAGTATTTGGAGAAAAAAAGTAAAGTAGTCCCAAATTATATTAATTAAAAATATTGGCTTTGTCTCATGAAATAAATACAAAAAACTTAGGAGAAAAAACTAATGATGATAAAGAGCAAACACATTTATTTTGTACTGCCTAAAAAATTGCTTTTTTTTTAAAAGAAAATCACTTTATGTGTACTGGTTAGTAAACGTCATTTAAGTCCTTTTATGTATAAAACTGCCAAATGCTTACCTGATATTTTATTAGATGCAGAAACAGATTGGAGACAGCTAAATTATAACCTCTACATATGGCTATGTATTATTGTTTCTTCATACTGTGTCTGTATTTAATCTTTTTTATGGAACCTGTTGCGCCTATTTATGAAATAATAAATATAGGTGTTTGTAAGTAAATTTGTTAGCATTTTAAAGAGGTTTCTTTGACGCTTTAACTTTTGCTGGCACAAATTGTTCACAACTGATGGTGTGAATACTTTATTTAGTTTTTACAGTGACAAATATAACAACAAACCTGCTTTAATGGCAGAAAATGAAGGTAACCAAGAACTATTTCTCTATTTCTTTGGTTGTTATGGAAAATAAAAAAGGTATTTTAAGTAATTCCCTTTTTAAAGCATTGTAGGAGGAAGTTGCCCAAAACTAAGACTTGAACCAACAAAACTAACTGAATAAAGCTGCATAACACTGCTTCTTGAAACTTCATCATGTTTTGTTAATTTGTCAAGTGGAATAAACATATTACCAAAAGAAATATTACCAAATATGCTTCAGCCATTTTATTATATATGCAAAAGTCCTATAGAATTTTACGGAGTTTATCAGAAATAAATCCTAAAATGAAACGTAAGTTCAACAGCCACAGGGAAAGGGATAAAAATATCCAAAAGAAGGTATTTTGTCAATGTTTGGGATCAGGGATAGCTCTGAAAATATATTTTTGGATGATTTTGTCCCAGATGCCTGTCCCATTAATGGACACTACCATTGATTTGTATTTTCTGTGTGAAATAAAGGAAGCAATTCAGATAGAATACACATTTGGCAATGCCATTGGTTTTTCTTTATAAAACAAAACAGAAACAAAGGCATGCTTGCTTCTGAATGATTTCAGGCAATGTACAATTGGAATCACTTGGCATGTAATAACTAATAAATAATGCAGATCCGATGTGATTACTCAAATAACTGTAGCTGGGAGCTCTAATTTTCCTGTCTTGAAACTGTATGAGAACTCGTGATTAAATTCACAGTTTATTGTTTGTCTGTTTAGTACTTTAGAAATATACCAGCACTACTAATTACCCAATGTCTTCTATTTATTATATTACAGTAAACTACATTTTCCACTCATATTAATTCTAAAGAGAAAAGATAATTACTGAGAATGAGAAAAATCAACTTTGATTTTGACAGGCAGTTTTCTTTTTTCTTTTATGGAAAAGAACTGTGTTATCTTCATTTCTTATAGAGCAGGTGTGCAGTCACATAAAGTTGTTAATTTCAGTATCCAAGCAGAGTTCGAAATACAAGAAAACTTTAATGTAAATAAAAAAATACATCATGAATAAAATACTTATTCTGTATGAACCTCTGGCTAGTTGGTGTCTCTCAGTCTGTCAGCATGGGAAACTGGTGTGTGTGCCATGCAGCAATTTACCCATCCAGTGTGGCTCTGGTACCCATCCTCTGAATGAGGTTATGTGTCTGGTCTCTGCTCAGATGAAACAACTGTGCTGAAGAACAGCAGGTTTTGGCCATGGATATAGTGAAACCATTTTTTCCCAAAAGGAAGATCCAGCTTCAATCCATAGATGTCCATTCTTCATGTCTGACCTCAGAAAAATAAATGGTTGCCAGCCACGGGCAGTCTGCCGTTTATTTTCGGCTGTGTATTGACAGATATAAGTGCCAATAGATGGGTGGGATTCTTCTGGAAGCAGGTGCAACTCCAGTGGAATTGGTGAAGATGTGCCCCATCCTTCACTGCAGCACTGTGCCTTAGGCACCACAGTAACACACACACCCCAGTCACTGGTTGTAAGTCACCATCTGGCCAAACCATGATAATGGGAAAGCACCCAGGAACTAAACTACCTGCACATGGAAGCTACACAGTAACAGCAAGAAAATGTAATAAAAATATCTGTCACAGTGATAGAAACCAAAGGAAATAGTCTGCTGTTCATTGAAAATAATATACTTTAAAATTACTTTTAAAACATGGTGGACAAAATGCAAAGCTGGCAACATATAGACTCTGCAGGTTGTAAATCCCATCTGCTTGCACAAGGTAAGCAGAGGTTTTACAAAGGAAAAGCTCTTTGATTTTACTGCTGCTCTCAGTGTGCCATGTTCTGGTGACAGGAGATATCCTGGTCTCTCTATCCCCAGACTCACGTGTTCCAGGCAGAAATCTCATCCAGCTGCTGCCTCTGACCAAAGAAGCCCAATTCTAATTCAAATGGGCCTGCTATAGGATTTTCCCCTCACACTCATCCACAGGCAGTAAGTAAGTAATGTATTCATAGAGGGCCCCAGCCATTCACAGGGAAATGTAATGTATTCATGCCCACTTCTCTCTCTCACCAAATACCAGCTCCTGATTCCAGTGGCGTCTGCCAAATATTCCCTGTGAGGCTCCTCTCTAAACAGGCAACCCAACAAAAAAAAAAAGTGCTCATTACTGGAAGGTAAAACATGTTCTTACCACCTTCTTTAGCCCTTTGAGACATCACCCCCACCCTGAACTACCATCTCCAAGCCTATTTCTTCCCCAGTCCTGTAAACATGGCAGATCCACTGAGATATTTTTCTGTGCTCTGGGAAAATGGAGTAGGTAAAAATCTGTATTTTGCACATACTGTGAGAAATAGCTAAGAGATGTTATGTAGCCCATAGAGGAGTTACTCCCCTAGATTCCCATTGATAGGTGAGTATAGAGTCAAAAAGACTAGATAGACAGGCAGGCAGACAGATAAACAACCATTACCCTGTTAATTATTTTTTCTAGTGTTTTCAAGCCCTTTTTGCATTGAAATAAAATATTATTTTGTGGGTATAGCAGCATGCTGGCAGTGCTGCAGGAGGTGCTAAGCCCCTTGGAGAACAGGAGGTGCTTTGTGTCAGGTCTCACAGACACCATTTGCTTTCCTTTGCAAACCCATGTATTTTATTATTACCCAGCAGCACATTAAATCACATCTCAAATGTAGCTCTTACTTCACCAACAAGAGGACAAGTGAGAACAATGACTTGTAACATTTCAGAGTCTGTCACAGTTACTGCCTAATTAGAGAAACCCACTAGCAAATGTGCATCTGCATGGATCCTGTGACTGTCATCATTTCACATTCTATTAAGGACTTGCTGTGATAGACACTTTACAAAGAAATTTTGTTCAGGCTAATACCAAGCTGGCAATCATATAATCGGCCTGAAAATAAAATGAGAGAGGGGGAAAAAAGGGAAAAAAAGAAAAAAAAAAGGGAGAGAGGAAGAGGAAAAGAAAAGGAAGCCTACCTATTTGGAAAACAATCTGTGTGCAAAAATCCACAGTATACTGCAGAGAAGATCCTTACCCTCTGACAATTGTGTGTTTACAACTAGTCTGAGTATAATTGCTCTGATGGGCTGTCAAGGAAAAGATTAATTTGGCAAAGATTAGTATTGACTTGCTGTTTATTAAGGCTTTTAAACAGCTGTATCTGGCAACATTCCTGTAAGTGCTTGTCATGTCTGAAAATCAGGCTCACACCCGGGTGCTTGCCAGCTGTTGCTAAACAATCTTACCACTTAGAGTATCTTTCTCCAGGCCAAACAGCAAGAGCAGAGTATTGCCAAATCAGTCTCTTTCATCCTGTCACTTTTCAGGGGATCTGAGAGCTCAGCTATCAGTTGATGGCTGGGTGGCTGAGCTGATAGCAGCTGCCAGGAGGAGCGGGGTAGTTGGAGAGGTGTTACACCATGCCTAGGGGAGGGTGCTGCTCTGAGTCACCTCACCGACATGGAAAAGCACAGCTTGTGACCCGTGTGATGCGAAGGGGCTTTAAACCCCTGAATGTCTGGGATCCAAATTAGGCAAGAGGCAGAACTTCACAGCACATGGTTCATCCCCTCAGGCTCTGATGGATAAAGCCAGCAGGATAGGAGGGTATAGTAGCCACCATGAATCTGTATAAAAGGAACCAACTTTTTCTTCTATGACTTTTTTACCCAGACTGCTGATAAATATAAGTCATAAAAGCCATGCACACAAAATACCCTGGGTCAGTGGAA
Organism: Zonotrichia leucophrys gambelii; assembly: GCF_028769735.1. Classification (NCBI taxonomy): domain Eukaryota; kingdom Metazoa; phylum Chordata; class Aves; order Passeriformes; family Passerellidae; genus Zonotrichia; species Zonotrichia leucophrys. The sequence continues at coordinate 115,661,660 of NC_088171.1, read as the reverse complement.
ACCTGTAAAAAGAAAATATGTCAGCTGTTATTTTTGTTACTTTACTTAAAACATTTCAGCTGGCATTGTAGGCTTTAGTAGCAAGCTCAGAAACAAATAATACCAGTGGAAAGAAGGATAAACGGCTGCAGCTAAATGCCAATACAAATAGCCATGTGTTACAATTAAAGTTGATTTGGCCTTTCAAATAGAAGTCTGATTTTCTGGGATTAATCTCGACCTTTTCAAGTTGCATCAGGCTGAAATAAGTTGTCAGAACAGATGTGAATTCTGTTTGCAGAGAACAATTGTAATCCAGTAACCCTTGGAACATCAGCATTTTCCAGACTGCCGGCCAGCTGAGCAGTGAGGATGTGGAGGCAGACACCGAGAGCACACAGCAGGCAGAACCACAGAACTCAGAGCCATGTCCAGAGGCTGGATGGTTAGTTCAAACTCAAACCAAAATACTTTTCCTTTTAACTCTGCATTTTCCAAGCATCAGGGTGTATACACAACTGCCTGGGGGGAAAAAAAGTCAGATCAAGGATGGATGTCTCTGTCATTTTGATAAACTGTGTTCTTTAGCTAAATCAAACATACAAGTAGGTGATTCCATGCATCACTTTTTCACAGAAGGCTGGGCACACATTTTGTAATGCAGAAGTCTCTGAAGGCTCCAAGAATCACACATTTCAGATGCTGCTCTAAACTGCTTTCTAAGAAGTTCTGCCTTACAATCTACCTGGCTCCAATACCTTAAAAAAAATAAAATAGAAAGGAAGACGAAGAAAACCTCCACTGAACATTCAAGTTTATCATACTTTGATACATGGAGTCAAACATTTCCCAGCTTTATGCACAGCATATATGGTGACTTTGGTGCTCCCGTAACACAAAGTTTCAGTGGAAAATAAAAAAAGTCCAAAACCTTTGCGATATGGGCTGGGGATTGGGGCACACATGGTGCAAGAACAATACCTGTGGCAGCATAAGCCCCCTGCCGACACAAAGCCTGCAGGCTGCTTTTGTAATTCCAACTTTCTTCAGTGAAACACCTGGATCCATGTTTGTGCCATCAGTACAGTCATATTTTTAAATACTGAAGATGCAAGAAAGATTTTTTTTTCCTGCTGTCTATGTAGCACCGCTTAGATAGCAACATGAAGATCCAAAGTTCATTCAAAAACATGTCACCACTTGAATAAATAAGGCTGATGCCCTAATTAGCAGAGGAAGCCTTCATGTTTTGCTCAGAGTTCAAAATAATGAGCAGAGCCTCTCCTCTCCTCTGGCATACAAGCACGTGCTACATGGTTTTGTTAAAGAATGAAAATGAAAGGACGTAAGTGATGTGCCCAAGGACAAAGAGTAATTTAGAGGAAAGGTAGCTGAGATCTGAGAGTTTTGAAAAACAGTCTGCTGCTTTAGTCACAACTGAAGTTCAAATTCTGTGAAATGGTGCTCAGATCCACAGGGGCAGTTTTAACTTAAGTGAGATTTTACAAATAATAAATCGGGGAAAGTTGCCGGGTTTTATTTGTCTTCAGCAGTTTTCCACTTTTAAGTCATATGTGGACAGCTGAGTGCTATTTTCAAACTGAACTCCTCTAAATTAATTTTTAAAAGTAAAATAAAAAGAAAAAGACATCTGAGTAATCTCTGATTCTAGGTTCCTGGAATCTTTGATTAAAATATCAGAGCTTGTGAGACTGGAATTTTGACTATATCATTCATATGCCTGAAACTGATTTATTTCTTGGTCTTTTTTTTTTTTTTTTCAGAATTTCTGCCTAGAAGTCAATGAAGCTCTTTACCTACCCTTCTACATCAGACCTGACAGATCACAGTTCACAAACACATATCTGTCACCAAGAAAACTGATTAGCCTCACCAGGAGAGAGCCATGACAGCTGAATGGGGCTGTCCCGCATCTGAGCCCACAGCAGAAGCTCAGCAGGCTGGAAGCAGCCACAGTGCGAGCTCCTGGCAGGAAGGTTGTGCCTCTGCAATACATGGCTGATAGATTTTCAAGGCTGAGTACTCTGAACTCTCAAGGGAGAATTTTTTGAGGACAGTTTGAACAGAAGTCAGAAATAGGCTATCGTATCTTCTTGTATTGTTGTCACCCTCAGCCTAAGGAACTTGACGCTAGAAATGGGAACCTCTCCAGAAGCGACTCCAGTACAAGGAAAACATTGACATACTGGAGTGAATCCAGAGGAGGCCACCACGATGGTCAGGAACAGGAAGACAGGGCTGAGATAGAGGGCTGAAATGCTGAACCTGGTTAGTCTCAAGGAGAGGAATTCCTTCTGCAGTCTGTGACTGCACAGTGAGTCTTTACAGAGAAGACAAAGCCCAAATCTTTCTGGAGCCATTCATGAAGGGCAAGAGATAACAGACATAAGCTGAATAAGGGAATCCTGATTATGGTAAAAATAACCACTGGGGGAAGGTTGAAAACAGTGAAACAGGAGCCCAAAGAGACTGTGGGATTTCCATACTTTAAAACATTCAAAAGTCAACAGGACAGCCCTGAAGAGCCCTTTCTAAGTTGTACCAGTTTTGCCTTTGGGTATAGGATAGACCAGAAAACCTGCAGAGATCCCTTCCAGTTCTAGTCTGTGAATCAGTTGCACACAAAATCCCCTACAGATGGGACAGAAACCCAGCAGAACCTGGTTGTTTGGCCTCACATTGTGGAAGGGAGTGAGAGTTGGTTGCTTCCTGTTACATCTCATGCTACAGTAAATTGTGCTATTTTTAACTGAAGTTTTAGTCTGGTTTTACATGTACAGAAAAAACAAAAGTGAATGCCATGTGTATCTGAGTTTCCTGTAGAGGTTTATTTAAGGGAGAAAAAAAAACTCACAAGGAAATCATAAATGATAATCCTCTAATCACTTTTCTGAAATGAATTTAGATTGCATTACTGGGAGCACAACTTTCCAGCAAAGACCAAAAGGAGTGTATTGGTCTTGCCCAAGCAAAATGAACTGGTTAAAACTTGGACTCTGCAGAGCAAGGCCTCAGATAAATGAAGAAAAACATCCAGTTTTCCTTTTTTGTATTTTTTGAATATATAGTGTTCAGAATAAATCTCTGTGGGCTTCAATATGTGACTTTACATTTTAATGCTTTTCCTCCACCAGATGGTTTAGATAAAAACCTATTAGTTTCATTTGTGCAAATAGTTTCATACAAGAAATATCTATTTTTAACATTTTTGCCTCAAGGCTTAGATATAACTTTTTTTTTTTTAGAAGTGGAGACGTTTTCACCGGTGTCTAATATTTTAATCATCATCCTTACATAAGATTCTTATCAGAAAGTGGTTGATGAGTCCTCTAAAAGAATTTATGTCCAAAAAAGTGCAGTAAAATTACTTCACAATCTGATTTATGCATCTGTTCATACAACCTTTATGTATTTGCAATTTTCCATGAGCTTAGTTATGATTATTTCAATCTCTGCAAAACTAGTGTATATGTTCTGTCAAACATAATGATGCAAACCCTTAATCTTCCTTTTTTTTTTTTTTGTCTTGGTGTCATTACTTTGGAGAATGCATTCAATGTGTGAAAACCAGAGGAGTTTCACTACTGGAAACTCTAATTGCCATTACACACAGAATCCTCTCCAGTTTCTGGGGATAGGAAACTACTCCCGGCACAGAAATTAATGTAGCTCTGCTTTACACATGCTGAGAGGGAGGTTAGGAGGGCATACCTGAGCAATTTTTAGTGTGTGAGGTCTTTCTATATCATTCAAAGAAATCTTTTTGGACTAAATGAAGCAGAACATGGGAAACTCCAGAATCTCTTCATGGCCATCATGGTTGGTCCACATGGGACATTCCATGCTGTGTTCTCTCATTTCAGTGGGGCTCTCCAGGTGTTCAGGGGTGTCCAGCACCCAGCCCATTGGTCCTGCAGAACAACAGAACCTAACAGGAACACCTGATGGAGGCACACTCTTAGGAATCTGGCCTCCTTTTGAAGCCTGAGAAGGATCAGTACCTCCGTGGGCCATATTATGTAGGAAAAAAATCCTCTTTCCTTTGCCTAATTCTCTAAAACACATGGAGACCTTAAATACCTATGTCTACACTGGGATATAATTCTGCTGAGTAGGAGTTGATCAGCTGATTGCAGAAATGTAGGAGACCAAAGCTCTGACAGCTCCTCTGCATGACGTCCAGGCGTTTCACATAGGACAAAACTTGCTGTCTTACCCTGCACTGCATCTCATCACCTGTAACTCAGCAATCCACTCACCAGCAATTAGGTGGATGAGCTCACATTTAGACCCTGATAGGTATTTACCTGACAGGTATTTAGATATTTAGCAAGCTAAATGCTTTAACTGTTAACACAGAGATTTAAAACAAACAAATAAACATTCCATGTGTTTTCCTGGACTGGGCACTTCAGGTACTGTGCTAGAAAAAATGTTGACAAGTAGCTGTGGGAAGATGAAGGTAAGGGAGTCAAAAGCAATTTTTAAAAAGGGGTAAAAGAAAGGAAATAAAATCCCCATCTGTCTTCAAGATGTGGGTTGGTAAAGTATCACATTCTGTTGGACATTGAGAGAACCTGAGAATATGTAAATAGAAACCACTCAGAAGAACAAATCTCTCCATGCAATAAAGGGATTTCCAGCCATGAGTATATTGCTTGCAGGGTTTACACCACAGGGGCAATGCATTGACAGGCCATGACTTCATATACACATCACTGTATTATTACAGCTCTTTGGATGCTCAGGAGGTTGTAATTAGTGAGCACCAGGTAGTGTAAGCCCCCTGCATGGTGTTGCCAAGGTTAATCCATGTCAGTGCCTACAGGCAATGGTAGAAAATAAAACATTTCAATGAACAGCACCAGGAAAATCTAAGCCAGGCCAAGACAGCCACAAGCCCCTGTGATATGAAACAAAAGCAAATTAAATAATCCATGGGGCAGAAATAGCTGCTGATCCAAGACTTATTTTATGGTGTGCCTCTTGAATCAAGATAAAAAGCTAGATAGGAAAATGGCAAATGGGGATGTTTTGGCATTTATTTCCTGACTAAATAATCCAAACAGATATAAGCACATCTCTTATACTGAGGTCTGGATGAGACACCTCCACCCCACAGAGATTTTTTTACACCAGGAATAAGTTACTGTCCCATCTGATGCTGCTCAATGGACTGTGAGATGTGGATCCATTTGCCAAGGTTAAAAGTTAGTTAATTCTTTTTGTCATTGATGACTCTCAGCTTTCCACTTGACCGCAGGTAAAGGATTCAGGTTTTTATTTTCTTTTGTGGCAGTCTCTCCCTTTGGCATCCCTGCTCCACCACAATGCCTTGGCCCCACTGCCTGCCCTCCCAGACACCAGCCCCAGGAGTACAGCAGACGCTTAGACCATAGAAGACATCTCTCACAGGCTGGTAAGGAGTCTAATGAGTGCATTTTGGGGGATTTCCACACCTAAAATGCTGCATCAGCACACCAGCGTAGCAGCAGGTGGATGGGCAAAGCTACTGAGTTGCATCTTCATTTATCATTCTCCTCCACACTTTTCTGATCTTATCTCCACTCCTCTCTCTGTGCTTTGAAGTCAAGCGGGTCATCAGCCTTTGCCAACTCTTCCAGTCACACCTGAAAAATTAACTATTGTGTGCCATGTAAGACTGAGGAGGACTAAGAATCATCTCCATGGCTGATATTTTATGGAATTATATTCCAGTTATATGGAAAAATTTTCAGCACATTCCTTTGGATGAGCAGAACTTCCCTTCCTCCCTGTTCTCTAAGGGAACTCTCATCACAGCAGCAAATAATCATTACAGTGAGTCTGTGATGATGAATGTTCATACCAGGGAAACAGGTTCCAAAAGAATAATGTGTATCCAGTCAGAGAAAACGGACCTAAACCATGACCTGTGCACCCTCAAAAGAGCTATGAGTTGAATTACAATGAATCATTCAGGAATGGGCAGAAACAGCCAGCTCATCTCTTTAAACACCAGGCTCATGGTACATATTTGAAACAGAAAAACAATGTAACTCATCTTACAAACAATCTGTTGCAACTGATCTGCCTGCATTGGTTACCTTCCAAATGGTTCCTCTTGTTTGGAAAAGAAATTGATCTTGAGATTTTCATGCCTTTTCCCAAATAAATCAGAAGATGTTTTCCTGAGAGACACATGCAAGTGAAGAAGCCTAAGAAGGTGTTCCTCAAGTGAGATTTCACTCTCTATCATCAAAATTAAAGGGACTTTTGCCATTGTTTTGAATGCCACCGAATAAAAAGTAGAAAACCAATATAGCCTGCAGAAATACATGAGTGAAAGCAAGCACTGAATGGTGTTGAATGGATGCCTTAATTCTATGGTATGCTGTTTTCCGAAAGGGAAACAGATAAAATAGGTAAAGGCACAGAAGCAAATGCTGCAAATGAATGAAACTATGTTTCAAGAGAGAGAAAAACTTAGCTATTGTCCTCAAAATAGAGTCTTCCTTCCTTGTCTTCAGACAAGCTAGAGATTTAATTTGCCTCACACAAAGGAAGAGTTCCCAAAGGAATAAGTATCTAATTTGCAATATGACATATGAATGCTTCACCTGCTTTGGGCCATGCAAAGAACCTTTCTTCTTCCAGAGGACACTGCTGCAGCAGGATCTCCATGGGGATTTAAAAATTTACAGCCTGTGATGATTTTTGGATATGAGCAAGTTTGGCCTGAACAGTGATAAAAAAAGACAAGTGAAAAAAATCTGTATTACACTTCAGCACATCTTTGGGATTTAAAAAGTATAGCAGCACTGCCAAATAACTTATTTCATCAGTTCAGTCTTGGACCGTGATATCTGTGTTTCTTAAGTGGTTAAGTTTCTCCTTAACCCTCTCACTTGAGGGTTCTTTCTTGGAATCATAGAATCTTTGAATAGCTTGCATTTCAAATTTCATCTAGTCCAACTCCCCTGCAGTGGGCAGGGATAAGTTTTCAGCCCATCCCAACCTAACCCCTTCTCAGGGCCCCATCAAGCCTGACCTTGAATGCTTCAGGAATGGGGTGTCCTACAAATTCGTCATCCATCAAGTAGTCCATCCATCAAACCCACATCTCTCCAATTTAGGAAGAAGGATGTTGTGGGGACTCTGTCAAAGGCCCTACAGCACTCCAGGTAGATGACATCTGTAGGCCTTCCCTTGTCCACTGCTGTGGTCACTCCATTACAGAAGGCCACTAGGCTGGTCAGGAAGGACATGTCCTTGGTGAAGTCCTGAAGTTTCTCTTCACTCCAGGCCATGGTTTTAAGCCCATTTCCCTACAGAAATCCCTTGGTTTTGTCATTGAGGATGAACAAGACTGCACCAATGTAGCACTATCTGCACAATGACCATCACCCTAAGGAGCCTGTTCCCATTCCCACACACAGCCTATCTCTCCTGCTATATATTCCAACAAGCTACAAAATCCTCTTCTTTTCATGCAAACTGATCTGTGTGTTGTGGCACTGGGATAGGATGGAACACTGGTGTCCCTGGCACCATGGAGAAAAGAGACTGCTAAAATTCTTCCTTCTCACTCAGCTGTGCTATGGTCCCTGCCTCTTCTGGAGCTGTATGCAGACATAAAGGCAAAGGAGTTTTAGTTTCAATTTTGAGTTTGCAAGCTATCTCTCTGAGATGGTAAAAAAAATTTTGTAAATGCAATATTATTTTTTTAATGTAGGTTGTGAAAAACATAACATGCAAACTGAAGGAAACTCCAGATGGAATAAAATAAAACAGCTAATGGGAGAACATAATATACAATAGCAAGGGTAAGTATTTGATAGTTTCTCTCTATTAAGTATTATTACCAGTAGCACTATATTCAGCCATGTGAATTATTACCCTGAGTCATGCTTCATCTTATAATATGAAAAAGGTCATGTCTAAAAACCCCAATTGTGGGAACCCAGGAAACTCCTCTGGCTGCCCTGAAGGATGCAAGACTGGTCAGGGGGCTTGGAGACCTTGACATAGAGCCCAAGACCCCTGTGCCTTTGATTTAGCCCTTGGAAAAAGCAATTGCCAACCTTATATGAAGAATTACAAGCCGCAAAAGTTTAGGTAGAATGATAGTGAATTTATCACAGGGTGAAAAATAGATTTTTTGGGGTTTTTAGAATGGAGGTTCAGGGGGCAAGATGGAGGAATCTGGGTGTGTTTTTCCTTCTTCTTCTTGGTCTCCATGTTCTGCTGTGATGTTGGCACTTTTAGATTGGTTTAGAGTATAAGCTCACTGTCTAACATAGATGATAGGTATTGGAAAGTAATTGTAAATATTGTACAAGTAGTTTTTAGTACAAAAAGAGAACACCATCCCGAGGCAGGCAGAGTGCCTTGGACTGACCAGACCTCGGCAGGACAGGAGTAAGAATTTTATGGATAAGATATAATAAACACCTTGAGACCGAGAAATTAAGAGCTCTGACTCCTTCTTTGACCACCGGGCTGGGAAAAGGGACCTTCTAACTTATCTTGGGGTCACTCTGACCAGCTAGAAAACCCGAGACCAAATCAACATAAATTATGCAGTTTATAAGTAATTTCAAATTTATATTTAGTTTCATTTTGTAATTCGTGGCTGTAGTAATACCTCAATCCCAAAGCACGGAAGGGTCTGCTATATGCCAACCAGAACTGCATCAATTCTGCAAGCAGCAAATGGAGTGAGGTGAGCAGGGTGCACAGCCAGATCTGTAACTGACTGGGAGTAAAGAGGTTCATTACTAAGTGAGATTCCTGTCATTATCATAGATAATAAAATAAAAGCAGGAGAGTTCTTATTTTTGGAGAAGGAGAAAGTTATCTGCCTAGGTAGGCATGGATGGAATGGTCTGAGAAGATGATCACTTCTGAGCAGTGACTGTCACTCACTTTGGGGGTAAATCCAGGGGTGTAGTTGTTGTTTCCAGCTGAACACCACAGGACATACAATCCTGAGTGATACTCTCCAGATGGTGGGGTTCTTTTCAGCCTCTATACCTGGGTCAGGTGGCATTACCACAGGCCTTTTCTATCTCCAAGCCATGGAGCTTTAGCCCAAAGCCTAAGAGCAGTCTTTTCCAATACTGAATGAGACAGAGAAGCAGCTGCACAGATTGTCCCACTGTCACAGAGCAACACATTACCATAATAGCAGCCAGATGGCCAGGCTTTGCCTTTATTATTGGAATTACCATTCATATCACAGGAGTGCTGAGATTTCCCAGCCAAAATTGGCACTTGAGAGGCACATGATAAAATGCATCCTTCACCTACAGAGGTTCCCATCTAAAACATCAGGACAGACAAAAAGGAATAAAGAGGCAGGTGCACTGAGAAGTTAATGGTTGACCAGGGGTTCTAAGCAGAGCAGTGCAGACCCAGAGAGCTGGCAGTGCTGTGCTGCCCTCCTGGCCACACAGAACACCCCACACCTGCAGGGGCTCACAGCTCCCCAGCCTGCCTGACCTTGAATGCTTCATCCTCCACATCCTTCAGTGAAAAAACTCCCAATCACTTCCCAGGCATGTGCTGGGGTTACTCCTGCAGTGCCATAGTAAATGCTAGTGTGGCAATACCAGAGGGCAAAGAGAAGTTTCAACATGTTAAAGACAGATTGTTCCTGGAAGCCATCCTATCCTGGCCACCCCTGGATTAAAAATGATGACTAATAAGTTTTTCGAGCATCTCCTTACTGATACAAACTGATAGATTTTATCTTTGTCCACTCCCATTAGGAGAAAAATATCTCAAGAATGGTTAGTAAGAGTGTAGAGGAAGATCCACCCTCAGATTGTACATGTGCTCTGACTTTGTCTATTGTAAACCCACAAGGAATCACATGCCTTTTTGTTTTTAATTTTGGTGAGATCAGAAAAATCAGTTTAACAGAAGCAATAAAAGCTTACCCAGATAGGTAAAAAAGCCCTGGAGCAAAAGATAACCATACAGGGGATTATTGAGGTAGGTCACATTTTTCTCTCAAGTTGAGTAAACATCTCGTACTGATAAAATCTTGCAGCCACACTTCATTTGATATGAGAAAACATCTGTGGGAGGGAAGCATCTGTTCATTATCACTCATGGGTTTAATTGTAGGGTTCTTATCACCCAGGAATGTTTTCATACCACAGGCACTACTGCATGTCCAGCTTCAACGAGAGAGAACATTGCAGTGATGTGTGGCTTGTTTCAACATGGAAATAGTTCCAAATAACCCATTTTTCTTCTGAGAAAAGGGAAAGGAGGAAAATTTGGGCAGTCGTGTCTCCTATAGCAGTTAAACTGATACCTTGGAGAATAACAGACTGTTTTGAAAGACCATTCAGCTCCAATGAGTTAGCTATTACTCTGCCTAGCAGTCACTGGAGCTAGTGTGATTCCTTTCTCCCCAGAGTGGAAGACTTACCCTTTCCCCTAGCTTTAAAATAAATAATTGAACCAAAACAATTTTCTATTTTTTGGAAAAAGCAACTTGGAGATCAAAAACAAAAAGAAATTCAGGGTGAGGCAAAAAGCAGTAGGAATACAGAAAAGAAATATGAAAGGGTAACAATGATATGAGGGGTGATGTTTTTAGAGAGATTTTTGTCCATGTTTTCTTGCAGTGATGGCCCTCAATGCTTGTCACCTCTCCTCTCAAGCTCTGCTCCCAGACTCAGGTCTGTGCTTCCAGTTCTAGTTTCCACTCAAAGCCTCCAACATCAGAAAATGAAAAAAAGGGTCGCCAAATTCTTTTCAAATCACTTTTCCTACTTTCCCATGAAAAAAGAAATAATCATTGCAGGGCTGAAATAGTCCTCTCAGTGTGAGTTTAATTAATTGAAGCAAGATAGTCCCCAGGAACTGAGTCATAATGCCCATCAAAAACACTGTAGTAAGTAACCCCATAGCTATAGATGTGAGATTTTTTTCATTACTGTTTCAATCTCAACCCTTCAGGAATCCTTTTTGTATTTCAGCCATGACTCAGCTGATTTAGGTACTTTAATTCCTCCTTTCTTCCTTCTTGCTTTCCATATTGTTCTGTACTCTCTAACAATAGGAACATGAAATTCACACTGTGAAAGATGAGAAGTAATCTCTGATAGCTACTTGAAAGCTCAAGTTCAAAATAATCTTGTGACACAAAGGGCTGCCTTTCCTGGTTCTGTAGATTTATACTCAGTACCGGTCACATGCCAAGGAGTTCACCAAGATGTTTATTTCCCCACACATGTCCATCTCAGCATGCCAGTCTATTGAACAACATTCAAGAGTAGCCACACACTGCAATTACATGATATATTATATTAAAAATTGAAAAAGAGCAAACATATTGTGATGAAATCAGAAGATTTCATCTCCCTAATGCCCTAAGCTTAAGTTCTCAAAACTGTTTGTTTATCCAAAATCTTGTTATCACAGACACTGAGATTTAGGTGGTTCAAGCTTTTTTTTTTTTTTTTTTTTTTTTTTTTTTTTTTTTTTTTTTTTTTTTTTTTTACCTGGAAATCCCTAGATTTGACTGGGGTCAAGGCAAATTCAAATAGAATTGAATTATGTTTCCTATAGCTGTTGACCACACAAAAACAGTACTGCATATCAAGATACCACTGGAAAAAGAGCACAAAGAAGAGTTTGTATATGTCTTCTTCAGCCAAGGCTTTGCTTCTGTGAGAAATGTAATCTTCACTCCTTTCAAGTTTTGAAGTTTTTCCTATGCAGATTTTGTAGGTTTGTATTTTATTTCCTGGTTTGGGTTGGATTTTTTAAAATTAAAAAAAAAAAAAAGGTAGAGTAACTTGATTTGAGAAAATTATTGATTCTTTGGACATGAACTCCTAAGTTAATGGGCATTTTTATAGTGCCCATACTTTCCTTACCTCATTAAAACACTGCCCTTGAAAAATAGAAAGCACCTTCTTCCAAGTTTTTTTTTAATGTGTGGTCTGACATTTTCAGTCCTAAACCTAGAATTTAAACTTAGAATGCATTTTCAAAGTGCTTTTTCTACCTTCTACTTTTTATTTAACATGTGGTCCCTTGCTTACAGTTCTCAGTTCCCAAAGAAAGAGGGCAAAAATTATGCTTGGGAAACTTTTCCTGTACTTCCCTTCAAAGGGCAAATTCCCATTATCACCAGCTGCTGGTCAGTTAAATGATGGATGTCATTTTTGCCAGGGACTGTGCAGTGTGGTGGGCAGTACCTTCACTGCCTCTGAAAACTTGTCTCCTGGCAGAGTAAAGACTTTCACTCCCCGTTGCTAATGCTTTGGAGGATAAATCCACACATCTACCACACAAATCTGTTTCTTTACTCTCTTCCAAAATGTAATGCAAGTGAAAAATCAGTCCCTGTCCTCAACAGCTACTTATAAACACTGAAAGCACAGGGAAGCCGTTCTCCTGCTGACATTTAGAGCCACTTTCAGCACTAGGAAAGCACAGCAGGGGTTTAGCTATTTACACGACTGTTACCCAGTCAAGGTACCAATGCCCTCTCTCCTAAGATATTAATAATTATATTCTTCTGCATTAAAATAACAGTAAGAATTATCAAATCAAATTATAAAGGTAAACATGGAGCTAATCAGAAAGGAGATTTAGGAGTTATAGTATAATTCCCCCAAAGCCCCCAGCCTAATTAGTGAAGAAGATAAACTGGTTGACAGATTGCACAGCCAGAAAAAACATAAAGCAAAGAAGGTTATAATATTTATTATTACTATATAAGACAGTGATTAGACCCCCAACGTATGTACAGATCTAATCACCATCCTCTGGAAAGGATAATAACAGCCCTGTGAGTCTAGTTTGACAAATTAATCCAAGCCTGATCCAAATAAAGAGATTTGTAGTTTTCAATGAAAAATTAACTCCCTGGCTGTGCAGGGGGAACATCACCACATGCACTAATGGCTTTGTTACTGAGAGACAGTGCTGCACCATGTGCGTGCTCAAGGGTCTGTACACAGCACATGGTTTGGTGCTGCAGCAAGGGTAAAGAATTAATGCAAAAAATTGAGTGTGTGTGAATCATTAGTCATCACAGAATGTAAAACCTAATCTTAGTAGGTAGACAATAGTCTAAAAAGTTTGGGCTGGCAAAGTTGGTTAATATCTATTCCATGGCCTTCTTGAAGGACATCTATATCATCCTGAAAGGTTGCAGTGAGGAAATTTCTCACACTGAGTATCCCTCCCACAGTGTAGAAAAAAAATCACACAAAAAACAGATTTCATAACATATTTGTACTATGATGTGGAAATTTTATAGCAACATGAGAAAGAAGCAACATGAGTAGCAGGTGAGATGTCATGTGGACACCTACATTTTGTCCATAAAACAGAAGAGAGCATGGAGGCTGAAGAACTTAGAAAGCTTCAGAAAATTGCTGGAACAAAAAAGCAGAATTGGAGCAAATAATCTACTCAGCTGATAAACAGTGGGGAAAGGGAAGGCCTGACTTTTTTTTTCCATGTAGTGAAGTAGGTTTGTTGGTTTGTGTTCTACAAGAGCTCTAAGCAACACACTTCCATATATTTGAGGAAATGTCATGGTCATTTATTTTAGTGCTGTGGTCATTCCCTTGCAGAGTACGAACAAATGTTTTCCAGATTATCATTTTCACTTTATTCACCTGAACAGTACAAAAACTACATGCTGATATTTCAAGCAAGCACAATTTCTGCTACAGTGCTTTTAATGAGATGAAGAGGAAGACTGAGACTACAAAGCTCAGCAGTTTGCAAAAGAAGGTTCCCACTTTTCATGTGTCTAGGCTCCTGAAATGAAAGCCTTCACGTGGAGTTAGCAGTAAGCACTCAGTGTGATCACAGGGCCAGCTTTGTGTCTCAGAACTGCTTCCACAGCAGTCAGCAACCTGAGACAGTTCAGGCAGTTACTGGGAGAAGTTGAGGACAGAGGTGCATCTTGCCATCTCCTGCCCCGTGGTAAATGGCTCTGTGCTGCCAGGAGACACTGATTTCCCTGGGTTTTCTCCAAACAGCTTTCTAAAAGCATTCAGGAGGGACCAATTCCTCTTCTCAGGTGACAGCAGCAGCAACAACCTTCTGTCCAGAGAGCAGAAAACCTGAGTTCATTTCCTGCTGTTTCCAAAAAGGACATCAACCCATTGTTGCACAATGTCCCAAATACAGGACTGAAAGATTTCCTTCAGTGGAGACGATGACTTTGAAGGAAGTTCTAAGAAATACTTGTGGTAAGATGTGCAGGTACCTTTGGGATTAGACAGCATCTTCACAATAACTGACATCTGAGTTTTACTTGGAAATTAGGCTGGACTGTGAATCTAACATAATTTTCTACCTACCTCTAATCTTCCTTCCCAAACTGTGCAAAATTTAGCGTAATCTTCCTTTTTGATTTTCAGTCTGAATACTTTTTACAGCTTTGGCCAAAGAGCAGAACTTTTCAAGAGATCCCTTTCCAACTTTCTGAGATTAAAGCCTTTACTAAAGCAATGAGGTGTGTTTGCCATCCTTTGTGGCTGTATCTGAGTGATTTAGAGAAGCAACATTATGTTATTTTCGAGTGTCTTTTGAACAGCTGGGCTTTACAACAGTACAGACAAAGTTGAGGAGAATTCAGGCTGTTACAGTACTATGAATTCAATATTCAGAGAACAGGAATTTTTAAAAAATCTCCTTTTATTCCAACAGCTAAGTGTTTCCCTGAAATTCGTATTTGATGGGACTAGATAATAGCAATTCTTAATCTAAATGCCCAAAACGCATTATGCATGTGCTGTACAAAGATCATATGTGATGATAACTGGACTCAGACAGTGAGAGAGGAAAACTCACATAAAACACTTACTGGAACTAGTAAATGAAAAAAAAAAATACAATGGAAGTATAAAGATAAAAGTGAAAAGATTTAAAAGCAGGGGTTATTTTTTTCCAGAAATGGTTTGCCCACTGACTCTATATTATGTCCCAAGATATGGTCAGGTTAGGGAAAAGTTATCAGGAAAAATGTTTTTGAGACACTAAGTTTAGCAAGGGCACCTAAGACCCACTGGTGCACTCAGATAAATATTAAGTATTTTGTTGTGTGTAAGGTTATTTTGCTGTTAGACTGTCCAAATAAGGCTGCCTCTGGTACTACTGACCCAATGGACCTTAACTCACTATCCACAGTCCTGCTAAAGTGTTACACTAAAGAAAGCCTCACAGTCTCATTTAACTAGACTGAAAGATTATGTAAGGAGAAGAGAGCACTGTGATCACTTAACCTGCTTTCCTGCTTGTGTGCTGCAAGCCTGTTTGATCTGTGCTCCAATGCAGGCGCAGTGTGCCTGGGTGCCAAGCCATCAGCAGATGGCACAGGAGACAACTCCAGTACTAACTGCTTATCCTACACAAACATAACAGCTCCTGGCTCTGAGAGGCTCTCTGTGTGCAGGAGAAGGCACTGAAATGGCTGGTGTTCCTCTTCTGCCAAACATGAACTGAATATGCTTGATTGGAAGAGTCTTGGGGTAGGATTTGATTCAGAGATCAGCATTCAGACATTCACCATTGGGCTTCACACAGCTGGTTCCTGCTTGTAGTGAAAAACACTTTAAAGAGCATGTGATCTCAACTTAGATATTTCCAAATTACTTCACCATGGATTTTGGTAAACAACTAAAGTCTCCAACTACCATGGTGTGTTTGTGTCGTCAACTTCTCAAAGCTGGATATTTTCATGCATCTACATCCAAACCGAAGAACCCTCTATTCTAACCTATTTTCCTCCTGCAGTCAGCTGTACAGTGTGACCAAAGGCATTCTCCTAACTGCTCCTTGTTGAGCTAAATAGGCAGAGCTCTTGCATTCTCTCTCTCTCTCTAAGGTATGTTTACTTGTCCTTCTGTATCTGTCATGACTCTTCCCAGAATGCTCTCCAAATTGCAAACATTTTCCTCAGGCTGCAGAGAAAACATTAGCACAGGATTGCAGTAAGATTCATGCCAAATGAAGAGGGAATATATTTTTCCAGCTCTTAAGATCACTCTGTTTACAGTCCAAGGATCACATCAGCACTGCAGCCCACTGCCATGCAACAAGCACTTCTATTGAGCTGACGTATTTCTTCACTACTTGGATTTCATTTGCACAAAGAAGGCTAACTTGAGAGACATTATATATGACAGTCTGAAAAATAAAATTTGTTTACAATGAGCAGCTCACCCCTTTCTCTTCATCACTCACCTTTTCCCACAGCATTCCTTACTTCTGCAAACCCAATCAGCAATGAGAGACACGGGAATGGTTCTGGATCTGCTCCCAGTGGGAAGAAGTAACTCTGCCCAACATGTTTCCCACATCTGCAAGGACTAGTTAGGAAATTTTCTATTCAGTTATATATGCCATGTTACTTTCTATCATTCCAGCTTTCACCCCTAAGGTTGCTCTGAACTCTGTTAAAAACTTCTAAAAGTCAAGCACACTACACTTTTCACCCAGCTTCCCTTAAAAAGCTATCAGGCTGGTCAGACCAGATCTGTTTTCCATGTGTGCTGTGAATTGATGTTAACTTCATTAGTACCATATTAACACTTTAAAGGAACTATAGCACAGAATTGTATTAGCAATCAGGTTTACTTATTCTGTGCTTATTATTTGAACAGGAAGGGGCTGATAGGTCCATAATTGCCTGGAGTGTTACCTCTTGCCTATTAAAATACAATGGGAACTGTTATAAATGTCTAATGGAATTTTTTAGTGCTTCAGTGCTGACTCAATTTCAGCATTTGTGTTCATTGACTACTTTTGCCAGCTCTTTTAAACTCATGTGTACAGGATGACCAAACTGCTGATTTGAAACCACCTTCTTCCCCCTTCTTCCACAGCTGTTCTCAGACATATTCTCCAGTTACAATTGGAGAGTTCATATTAGACATTGATACATTCTACACTATGTACTGTACATATATAGAAATAGAAATGTTTCCCTTTGTTTACAGTTCTATAGTACTGTCATAACTTGACATTTTTGCATTAGTAAGTTTCAGAAGGAAACATGTTGTTCTTTAATTTTTGATCATTTCAGAAATCAGCATTTATGAATAATATTTCTTACTAGCAATATCTCCTTTTTCACAAAATATAAGGGATAATTATAATGTTTTCTTTAAGTTTAACTGATTTAGGCTTTTCTTTTTCAGCTGGAAAATATGGTTTCCAGACTACAGGATACAATATTCATAATCATTTGCAATTAATAATTTACATCAATTACTTATTACCAGCTTTTTTGCAAATATTTGGAAATTACTTAGTTCTGTATGTATGTCTGGCTTCCCCAAACTGTACATTTACACAGCTGCATAATATAATAAAGAAAAATATGCAATATAATAAAGTATTTGTATCAGTTTATTATTGATGGCCTAAAAATCAAGAGAATTTGGAGAGTCATGAAGGCAAATATAAGTATCTTATGTTCAACATAATAAACAAAAGTGGAGCCAGTGCAGCTATGTGAGAGAGGAGTTATTTGAAAGAATATAAATCTGAAAGCAGTTTTTGCATTCTGACTAGATATTTCTTAATCAGTATTAGCTTCAGGGACATAACTTCTGAATAAAGCTGAATGTTTCTTCAGAACTGAAAATGATCTTCAGCAAAACTCTTTAAAATAACTTACAACTCAGTACCAAGATTTTCTCTGGAAAGAGGTCACAGCCAATGCATGATCATACCATTAATGTCAAAAATTTGCTTACTGTAGAGAAGGCATTAAGATTATCAACATTTGCAGTGATCAACCTACAGAATATAGAAATGCAAAAGGAAGTACTTATGAGTGAGACAACATTGACATTGTATCAACAACATGTTTAATAGCTCTTCCCATGCTGTTTATATGATTTTGTTCAGTCCCATTTTAACCACATAACCTGCATTTTTAGCTTACATACCTCTTCTGCAATCTCCTTGACATCAGGAGAAGGTCACTTTTTTCTTTGTGCTATTCAAAGCACAGCAATGAAATTTATTTCAAAGTTTATCTGGTTCAACATTTGCAGCCTGGGCATATGTTTGCATTTTTTTCTGTGCTTTTGTGTACAGAGCAACAATTTTAATTTTTTTCTGATGAAAGGGAGAAAGCAGTAAAATTGGTTTTGACAATATTTTCCACATGTACACAAAGCAAAGGCCTTTTATATTCGTATATACAAATGTGCTTGTGGATATGGATATGTGTATACACAGATAAACATTATTATATAATATGTTTATTAACACATTCCTTATTCCTCTGCTATAACTTTACATGAAAACAAAGAAAAATTAGCAAATTCTTCTTAAAACAGAAGCTTCAAGATCTACAGCTGACATCATGGATTCCACAACCATTCACAAACATTTTATCATATTAAAAATAACAATAAGCCATAATAAATGAAATCTATGCTTGTCACAGACATCTTTTGTGAAAAATCCTTTCTTTAGGATTTTTTCCTCTTCTGGGAAGCTGAGGCCCCAGAAGAAGAATGTAAACAATGGTTATCTGCTGCTGTGGAATGCAACAGGTGCACCTGTGATTGGCCAATGTTCCATGTGTACAATTAAGGGCCAATCAAAAGACCAAGCTCTCTCTGAGAGAATCAGAGAGAGCTCCTTTGTGGATTCATTCCTTTTTCTATTCTTAGCTTAGCAGCTTCTGAACTTCTCTCTGTATTCCTATTAGTATAGTCTTCATGTATTATATATGATAAATTAATAAATCCAGCCTTCTGATCATGGAGTCAAGATTCTCATCTCTCTCTTCACCCCTGAGAAACCCTTGCAAGCCCTGCAATACATGCTAACATATTTTGTCTGTTGCATAAATGTTTAGATTTTGCATCCAAATAGACTATCAGCTTCTGGATGGGATGTCTCTTTCTAGAAGATAGGAGAGCACAGCAGAGAGAAGACATTTAAAACCCATCTGGGCATGGTCTTAGGCAGTTTGTTCTAATCAACACTACTTGAACATGGGAGTTTAGCCTTGACAGTCTTCAGAAGTGCCTTCTGAGAACCCTGCCTGACTAATGGATGAGATGACAAGGAGTCTGCCTGCTGACATGTTCAAATGCAGGAAAGAGGAGACGAGGTAATGCAGTTATTACAAGTGGAGAGCAGGGATGGCATTCACAGGCTGCAAAAACAATGATCTCAGGCATCATGCAGACTTCCCTGCTCTGCTTGGTGCAGGCCCCTGTACTGCTAATTTAAAAAAAAGAGACCCTGCAGTGGGCTTTATGGTAAGGGTCAGATTTCTGAAGTGAAAAAATGTCATGTTTCAATGAATTGTGGGGATGAACCAGATTTGTGTGATGACAGCAGTGGTGTCATGGAGCCTTGGCGGGGAAGGAAGGGCAACATTGTTATCTGCAATGGTGCAAGAGGAGGACTGTCCAAAACTGAGACATTAAAATGAAGGAGTGAGTAAAAATTTCCTAACTATCAACTTGTGATTATGACGGTCTGGGGTCTTGGGATCTGTGGGACCTGGCAGTTTCAGACTATGCAGGACCTCTCTATAATGCCTTTTGCAGAACAAGCTTGTCATACACTCCCAAAGTCTGGACTCATCTCTTCAGTATTCATCCACACACTTCAACTTTGGGCTGACTGCAGGCCTGACATATTTTTGAACAGGAATGCTTGTATGATGATTTAAGGTAGCAGTTGTAACAGAGCTCATAAAGTTTGTTATTTTCTGTTATTGTCATCATCTCATTCACTAGGTTTTTATGTATTCTTTTATGGTTTTAACTTATAAAACAAGCACTGAAATGTAGTGTTATTAATATAAAACTATGATAAGCACCCAGTCTTTCTGTATTCCAAAATATGTGAAGATGTTATATGATGTAATTAATGGCAGTTAAATGAGGAACGAATTAAGGGAAATATTATTTCAAGCAAAGCATGGGATTTACAGCCCCAAGAGACTTTTCGAGTGAAATAGTGAGTTGAGTGATTGGATTTTAAAAAGATCTAGATAATTATGTGACCATTAGCATTTATAATTATGCTAAGATAATTAAGTGTAATGAAACATCATGCTTCTTGATATAAACACATTACTTATATAAGTCAGAAAGCAATACGTTTTAGGAAATCAGCATTTCACAACTGACCAGGTGTATTTTGATTTTGTTGTGCAGACCTTTTATTTACACTTTTAGAATCAGACAATAAACACATGTGTAGGCAGGATGATAGATTGAAAGGAGTAGCCATCTATTTTACTCTAGAATACTCTATCTCCTCACCAGTTGAAGATAATGAAGTTTCACTGTCTATTTGTGAAACTCTTTATAAATGTTCAAAATTGACTATTCAGAATTGCCGCAGAGGAAATCCTATTTGCAGATATGTCAGTAACCTCACCTGCTATATCACCTCCTTGTTGCTTTTTCCCAACCAGGAATTTCATTGATGGACACTGTAGCCTCAGAAGCCAGGTTCTTTTCAAAGGAAATGTCATTGATCTAATAGAGGGCAGGCTTTTGGCAGAAGACAAAAAGTTACTGCATGTATAATTTTAACATTGACAAGATTTAAAAGGGGTTTTTTTTTTCTTTATAAAAAACTGCTGCTTTTGAGGTTGAAAATCTGTGATATTTTATTGCCCAGTCTGGTTCTTTTTTGTTCATTCATTTTAAATATGTCACTTGCTACATTTTGCTGGTGAATATCTTTGCTTTCAAGTTGCATGCCTGATTTATATAACTTTGCACATTGCATAGATATTCAAAGTACACAAGGTAATGTGGTTTGACTGAAATACCATTCTATTTTGGCTGTGTTTGGAGTTTGCTTTCACATCATATCATCACAAAGAACAAATCTGATATACAGCCTATCTATTTCTTGCCCATTTTGTTGATTAGATGATGAGCAGTACTGTTTTGCACAGGCTGAAGTACAAATCTATAGTGGCTTGTTGCTCTGAAAGAAACTGTACTTAAAAAACTGAGGAGAGGTTTAAAAATTAGCTGGTTGTCAACAGACATGGCATATACACCTGGTTCAAACAAAGACTTTCTGTGGTGGCAAGTTATGCAATACTTCAGTATGCTGCTTTCCCTGGCTATAATGTGATAACAGCACTTAACCACTCTGAAGCTGCAAAGATTTACAAAGGTCCTTGAGATCCACCTGTCAAATGTTCAAAGTATAATGGTTAGACACTGAGAACTGTGAATACTTCTAGAATTTATTTTACAAAAACAAAAAACCAAAACAGCAACAACAAAAACCAAACCAAACAAACAAAAAACCAAAGAGGCGCCTTCCCACAGCATACCTAGGGCACTTCAGTCACTGACAGGCATTCAGCCTATATGACCAGAATAAAATAAACCCAAAGTAACACCTTCTGAAATGTATATAATTAAAATTCTGCAGATCCACTCCTGGATTCATCTGCACATTTGCTAAGGTAGGCATAGCCAAAGAGCTTTTCAAGTTAAATGACAATCTGTTATTTCAAAAACTAATGAATGGAAGAACTCTTTTTGCACAAACAAGGTACACAAAATAAACTTGGTAGCTGGAGTTTCTGCTTAGACTTTTTTTGCCAAGCAGAGGCTGACACAGAGCACATTGCTATGAATTGTGTATATGTATATGTGTGCATATAAATATATGGTCCTGTGCAGGGCCAGGAGTTGGACTTGATGGTCCTTGTGGGTACCTTTCAACTCAGCTGGTTCTGTGATTCTGTGATTCTGTGATTCTGTGATTCTGTGTATGAGCATTATGACCTGTTCTAAGGGCTGAATGGAAAAGTTACACTCCCATGCCAATGGACCACCACAGCAGTTTATTCCTGTAACCAGAGCTGAGGTACCAGTAACTGGACAAAATTCCTCCCTCATCTGCAATAGCTATAGAAATACCTGAATTCTGATTTCACCTCCATTGTGTCCTTCAGGAATTGCTCTTATCTAGTGAACAACCTGCAGCTCTGAGAGCCGAGCCTCATCCAAGCAATCCCTTACCCAGACTGCAGCCTGAGGAGAGGTTCACTCGCATCTAATTGATGTCATACACATACTGATGGCATCAGCTTTTGAGCACATTCCCACGTTTATCTGCCTGCCTATCGATCTATCAATCTTATACAGTGCATAGCACTGTAATGCCTGTAACTTGTAATACATGAGAAAACATTCAACTCTAATTTCTATGTATTCATGAAGAAAGAGGAATCTGCAGACATTTTAATAGGCCCAATGATTATTCCTGTCAAAGCAGCTGATGAGGCATAATTGATTGAGATGGACATCCCTTGTTTGTAAGGAAAAAAACCTGTCCCTCTGCAGCTATGAAATAACATTTTCTAGTCCTCATAAAGCCCCTTGGAAGTTTCAGAAAAAGTAACATACTCCTGAAGTATCAACACACAGGATCTTTAAAGACTCATTTCTTGTTAAGCTGTCTCAGTTTCAGCCTGCCAACCGAGTCAGCCCAGCTTGGGTTATATTTCACTCACTTTTCCAAAATCCACTGCTGCTGAGTCCTGGATTATCCCTGTCTAAAAATTCAGTCCCCCTGTGTCTGAAGGTGAAATTTGGTTTAACAGTAGGAAGGTGTTAACACAACCACACTGTGAAGATTAACGTTGCAGCAAATCCTCAAAAGAACCAGAAATATCCAAGACACTCGAGATATCTATTTTTGATGAAAGCTTCAAGAAAGTAATAAAAGAATAGCATTTTATAGTAGGTCAGTTATTCATTTTCTTGGAACACCATCAAGAGCTTGGCAAGAAGCAACATGTCTGCTGTACAATTTTTTGCTTTTTATGCAATAAATAGTTCTGTGTACCATTTATCTTTCTCTGTTCAAACTACATATTTATTGTTTCACCTGCTTTGAACTAGCAACTGTGATCTCATTAATGAATGGTTAGAAACAGTGTTCAGTTTCATTGCAGTTGCTTTAGTATACACTGCTGCCACTGGTGAGATGTGTGTGTGAAGTCCCACTTTCCTAATGGTAGATCTGGAAATTTCTGAGAAGGAATCTGAAAATCTTTTAAAGAGCCAGTGACTCCATCATCACTCCAGTCATCTGAAGTAATCCTAGTAATTTAAAAAAAAAATCACCTGAAGTATATACTACATGTAATAGATATAATGCTGAGAAAAGCAACTGAATGAAAAGACATGCTTTCTTAGGGGATTGCCATCTATGATGTCTGCTACACTAACCTTTGATCCATATGGTTGAATGAGAACAAAGTGGACTTGCTCACCCAAGGTTTCATGCTCATATTTCACAGGTATCTAAACTTCATCAGTCTATGAATACACAGTCGTTCAGTCTAAGAATTTTCCCATCTGAGCTCAAATCTTTCTAATACTTCTGTTATTGTAAGAAATAAAAACAGCAAAGGGAAAAAAACCCCTCTTCCCTAAAGCCTCTCAGAGAAAGCAGTTTTTTAATGATAGCAGAGCTGTCATTACTGCTTTAGACACAGCAACAAAACAAACTAAGATGTGTTTGGAACCACTGACTTAAAATCTGCAGTATGTGCACTCGAGTATGGGTGCTAGTCATGCATGTGCATAATCATGTTAAAACTGCCACCCCATGAGCCTAAGCTCAGGCTCAAATCACAGCTCTCTGAAATGACTTGGACAAAACAGGGAAGAGTTTTTCCTGAGTAGCTTCTAGCTCTTCTACATCGTATTCTCATATACTGTGTTGGGTAATGAAGAGAAATATGATTAAGGTATTTCAAGCCTGACATGAATATTTTTCCAGTGGAGAGAGTTTTGATAATGTAGCCTTGTGGACTGAATTTGGAATTTGCTTTGCTTCTGTAATTGGACTTCTAATGCCAGCAGAATCAAGACCTGAGAAGCAAACTAAAAATACATTTCAAGGGAATGACACATCTGTGGTACACTAAAACCATTAGGCTACTGAATGCCTGTTTTGAATTACATCAAATCACCTGAAGACCATATGGCAAATGGAAATTATTTAAGTTAACATTTACTGCCTTATACAGGATTAAGAAAGATTTTTTGTTGTTGTTGTTATTTTAGCTAAACCTATATATGTAAACTTACTTGCTTTCATGCTTTTGTAATCAATAACTGAAGGCCAAATGCAATCTGCTGGGAATGCACAATCTGCTATGAATACTTAATCTGCAAAACAGTGAGCCATCTTGCAGTGGAGAAACATGTCTGCATTTTTAAAAATCCAGTAAATAAAGCACCAGTCACCTAATCCTTAGACAATATCACTGACTCTACTCAAATTCACTGGGGGGACCAGGACTAAGAATCTTAAAAGTAGACTACTCAGGTGCCAAAATTTAGGAGCTAATATTTTTTTTAATTGATCTATTTATCTATCCCTGAGAGGAAAAAGTGTATCAGGAAGTTTAATTTCCCTATGCACTTTTCTGTGTACATTCCATGCTGTATGCAGGTTGCAGATGGAAGGAGTAGACAGAAGTCCTAAGAAAGTTTTTGTGCAATGTGGCAGAAGATCTTAAATAAAATGTCAAACAGAATTTCATTATTTTCTAAGCACATTTACACATATACATGCAGCAAGTAGCCAAAATATTGCCCAAACAAGTCATCTAATAGATTTAGTGAACCTTTGCTTTGGTCCTTACACTGACAAAATGTGAGTTTCATTCTGTATTGATGTCAACACCACCTCAACTAAACTGTCCCATGAGGATCAGGCCCATAGTCAGATTGATTCCAAATTCCTAAGAAAATCTGATCCTTTTTGTGAAAGTCCATCACAATAGATACTAATTTAAAGGCCATTCTGAATACAGATTTCTTCATTGCTGAGATGTTTTCTGTCTCTCCAGGTCCAGGATTTGTAATGTTTTTCCAGTGATGCTTGAAGTGGATTTTCTGCAGTGGGCCTTGAGTTTTCTGTCTCAAGAATATTTACTCTCAATAACTGAACATGAATATTTAGAAGTTGTAGTGCACAGATCAGCACTAAATACACATTTAAGGCAATAAGAATTGTGTGAGCACAGCTGAGTAATGACTACCTGGACTTAAATGTGCTCCTACATAATGTTTTCAAAAATAGCCATCTCTCAGTAAGAAGATGCTTTTCCTGGTTTGGTTTTTTTTTTCTGCCTTTCTAACTTATATAAGAAAGAATGAACACTGGTCTCTTACAGATTCCACCTAGTTTATTATTCATATACTTACTTCATCACAGTGAGAAAAAAAGGAACTTCTCTAGATGGAAAAGTTTGCATTATGCATTCTGTCCAATAAAACATTGGGCTTTATTACTGTTGGGTTCTGGTTTGCTAGGCATAATACAGCATACCAACGAGATGTGCTTGTTAAATATTTAGTATTTTATTTTAAAAGGGATATTTTTTTAAGAATTACTATAATGAAAAGTGCATGCCAGATTTATACTTTGATATCATGGATTATTTTTATGTCTTTACTTTATGTAGTTGCCTAAACCGTGTGTAGGATAAAGGCCTTTCCTATGTTTGTACCTGTTATGTTCTGCCAGGTGGCATTTCACTTCACAGAAATGTTACTTGGCAACACCAACATCCATTATCTGTCCCTGATACTGCAGTGGTTGTGACTGTGGCTGAAGTGCCAAACAACTCCTGTTCAGGGACCATTCTCTAGCTCTGCAGTGAGGTGGCCTGGCCTGATCCTGTCTACACCAGGTATCTCCTGTCCTTCAGGTGTCTCCTTCAAGCCAGTGTGGTACCTCTGAGTCTCTAACATACGATTATCATCGTATTTGTGAGTGCTCACACTGCTCACTGTAATACAGAAGGCGCTGCAACTTACCAAAACAGTGCTTTTGCTGCATGAAAATAAAATTAGGGTTACACAATTTGGATTTGATACGCTGATATGTTTGAAGTTTAAAAGCTGCTAGCTGCTAGCACAGTTTGGGAGAGCTGTGGAGGGAGGAGGCTGAGGGTGGAGGGAGCCAAGTTGCATCACTCTGTTAACTCTGCCCTTTTGGGAATGGTCTTTAATGACTCCAAACCCCAAATCTGACTCTGATCTTATGGCAGAGCATGCCAGTTGGCACAGGAAAAAATCATGCCAGCAAGCAAATGAGTTATCATTCTGATTACTGGCTGAGCAGAGTGTGAATTTCTCCATGACTCCTGCTATGTAGCTGGGTAGGTGGGTGCTACACACTTCCCTGGCTTCCAGTGGTTCAAGAGTGCAGCATTCGGGTGTGTGCATTTATTTGGGTGAGAACATCCTCTGGTCAGTTTTCCAAATGAGGCCATTAATTTTGATTTTTGATTTTGATCTAATTATTCTTGATTTCCACTGGTGACTGAAAGTCAAAACTTCCATCTTGTCAAGTTTAACCCATGATAATTGGAAAGCCACACCTATTTTCAGCTCTGAATTCTGGGGCTCTATTTGGTCACATAAACATGGCCAATCTGTATTCAATGATCTGGGAAGTCAGTTCTTTTTGTCTGCATAACATTTGCTAGGATATACTTGAGTTTCCATCCCTGGAGTTATTTAAAAGTCTTGTAGGTAGATAGGACACTCAAGGTAGGACTCCCAAGGACATGGTTTAGTGGTGGAGGGCTTGGCACAAGTGGGTTACATGATTGCACTCAACAATCTGAAGAGTCTGTTCCAACCTAAATGATTCTATGATTCCATAATCTTCAGAGAGGCTTTGTGCCTGTCTGCCCTCTGCCATGGACTCCTCTGGGAGAGGAGGTCCTCGAGGACCCCACAGCCCCCCAGGCAGCTTGTAGGAGGGGCTGCAGGACACAGGCAGGCACAGAAGCTGCAAAGGCTTCCTTTGGAGAGAGGGTGGTCATCATCATGGCACTGCACCAGCAATGCACCCAACTACAATTGCAGTTCTTTGTTAAAGACTAAGTCTTTCCAAAATTTCACACATTATTCAGGACTGGAATTGAGAAAATTAAGAGATGCGTGAGCAGTTACCAATGAGGGGAAAGAAAATCTTTGCTCCTTTTACCACACTTAAGTGTGAAGGGAAGCCAGATAAATTAAGTCTGATTTCTTGAGCAGATCTTCATGCACACAGCTATTAATTTGTGTTGAAGGAATGTGATTCATTTGAACTCCACAGGCTTCTTTATTTTAATGACTTTTAAAAATTCTATTAATTTTTCTTTTGAATTCACGACATATTTCTGTTTCTTTCAGTGAACAATATTAGCATTTCTCAGTGCCCAAAAATAATATGTCTTAATCCCACTGGATTCTAACCAAGGACTGCACAGACCTGTGGATAAAAAGTCTGCTTTATATTTCAAAGTACAAAGGCCAAATTTAGAAGGGACCTGTATAATTATTTTTATATTTTAATGGGCCAGATTCTCATTTAGTGTAAATCAGAAGAACTCCATTGATGTTAAAGGAACTATGTCAAGTTGCATTAGCTTAGTATCTGGCTTCCCAACATTTTCTTCTCTTTGTATTAAACTCAGCCTTCAGTATTCATGAACTAATAATTTGTCTGTAGTCCATAACTCGATGCCTTTTTAAAAATTTTTATAATTTAAAATTTAACTCGTGAATTTTTGAAAATTAGTAGGCTCTCTGAAGTGAAGGTTCATCTTTACACTTGCACATTGTCCAAACAGGTTGGCCTATACCTAAAGAGTTAGTCAGGCTATGGATCTGTCAGATGCATACATCACAGGGTATCTGTGTGTACGTAATTATAAGATAGAAGACAGAACTGAATGCAGCAGAGCTGTGGGCCTGCCCTGTTAGGTAGCTAATGGCTGATCAGGGCTAAAAGGGATAAGCAATGGAGTTAGTGGACATGGGAAGACTTCCTAGGATCTTCCAGCAATGTTTCTGGTTGAGTCACAGTCATTTCTGCATTTTATCCCTTTTTATTCAGGTGGAAATGGTATCCAAATTGTTTGAATAGGTATCAGAAGGTTCCATGAAGACACAGAGAGGCAAGGCAGCAGTGCCCATGCCATTATGGCAGTGCACTCATCCCTCCACCACACAGAGCTACTCAGTTTCCCTGTGTCTGTCCTCCTGAAAGTCCCTCTAGCAGCTCTTCCATTGAATGCTAGATTTTTGATTAAAATTTTTACAGATTGATTAAGTTTGCAATGTTTTTAAAACCCTTTAGAAATTTATAGAAGTAGAACCAACTGTATGCTGCATGAACAAAAGATGATTTGAAAACAACATAAGGAGAGGGCAGTTTCTGAACTGCATACTTACAACTATAATCAAATCTTCACATGCAATTAAAATTATGATGATTTTTCTCCAGGGCTATAAAAATTTTGGATTTGTGCTATGTGATTCCAGCACATGTATATGAAGTACAAGAGACTAAGAAATGCAACAATGAAAAACTTATATGACAGTGTGTGATATTGAAAGGACATTTTCTTGAGCTTTTCCTCATTTCTCTTTGCTTCTCTGGCAGCAAGCTTGCAAATTCAAATTTGAGATCTCATGATTTTATTTATCATGTAAAAATAGACATGCATCTAAAAACTACACTTTCATGTACTATTTTTGAGAAGATTTTAATGTATCTTTCATATGAAGTTCGAATACTATTTGACTGATACTGCATAGAACAGGGTGACTTTTTACACGGCTTATATTAGCTTAGTTCACATTTATCCAACTTTGTGAACAGATTCATTTGTTGTAGTTGGATTAAATGTAGTGCAGATAGCCATGAAAACAAGGTATTTTTTAAACCAAGATAGCCAAATTTGTCCTCATTTACCTCCTGTGGAAAGCCATTAACTTTCATAAGTAGAAAGGAGAGCTGAAATTGGTTTTGCATACTGTGGAAATTGCTTCAATGCTTTGCAACTCCTTTCCTTAAGCTTATCATGGTTTAGACCATATGAGATGACAAATGCAAAATTTTGACAATGGATTCATTGGCTAGAAAGTTGAAAATCTTCAGTTTAATTTAACTCTTTGTAAGGTCAAAACACTCCCAGAAAATACCATATTTATTTAGCTCAGTTGGCTAGGGCAGGGTGCTGATGGCACAAAGGTTATTGGTTCAGCCCCTTCACAGTTGGACTTGATCGCTGTGGGTCCTCATTCAACTCAGAATATTCTGTGGTTTGTGATCTATTTCTCCATAGTTGCAGAATAATTGAAGATAGGAGCTTATGAGTACATGAGAAAGTGAAGCCCATCATGGGGCCTTTATCTCTTCAGCAGTTAAAGCGCAACGCAGTGAAAAAAAACCCACAGATAAATGCTTCACTGCTCCAGAAGTGGTGAAATCATGGATATTTTCCCTTTCCATCCAAGTTTCCCATACTGCACATAGATGAAAATGTAATAGGTAGCAAGAATGGAGACACCCAGCACAGGTTTTGATTGTCTAGAGCTTAATGATGGTGCTGACAGGGTTGAGTGTTTGTGATAAGAACCAGAGGGAAGACCAACAAGGCAGATATCCTCGTGGGATTGTGTTACAGACAAGCTAATCAGGATGAAGAGGCAGAATAAATATTCTATAAGCAGCTGGGAGAAGTCTCACAATTGCTAGGCCTTGTTCTCATAGGCAAATTCAACTTACCAGATATCTGCTGGAAATAAAACACAGCAGAGATGAAACAGTCCAGAATGTCCTGGAGTGCGTGGAAGAAAAGTTCCTGGCAGAGCTGATGAGGGAGCCAACTAGAGAACACACTCACTGGACCTATGGTTGTGAACACAGAAGGACTGCTGGGTGATGTGATGGTTGGAGGCCATCTGGGGCACAGCTATCACAAATTATTAAGTTTTCTGTTCTCAAAATAAGGAAAGTGGCCAGCAGAACTGCCACCTTGGACTTCCAGCAGGCAGATTTTGGCCTGGATAAGAGACTGGTTGAAGGGCAGTCCTGAAGAAGAAGCTCAGGAAGGCTGGACATTCTTCAAGAAGGAAATCTTCAAGGCTCAGGATCAGGCTGTCCCCACAGGACAAAAGACAAGATGGTGGGGAAAAAGATCAGCCTGACTGAACAGAGAGCTTTGGCTGAAACTGAGGAAAAAAAATAGACTTTATGATCTTTGGAAGAAGGGGAGGCAACTCAGGAGGACTATAAGGATATTATGAGGTTCTACAGGGAGAAAATTGGAAGGGCCAAAGTCCAGGTAGGACTGAAGTTGGATTTTGAAATGCAAGTAACTTTGTGTTGAAAAAGAAGTTAAAAACATCCAGAGACAAAGCATTATGAGGAGGAAGTATGTTCCTTGAGCCAAAAAAAGCATTTCTAGTTGCTGATCTGTGAAGATTGTTGAAAAATGTGGGTTTGTTTCCTTTGTAGAAGAGGAAAATATGTTGAAAGAGCAAAACTTTCAACAATTAAATAAAAATGCTTCCTTGCTACTCTATTAGATGCTGAAAAGTCCCCCCAAAAGTATCCATTTAACTGAGGATTTCTCAGATTTCAGTACAAATAAATACAATACATACAGTTTGCTGGACAGTCTGTGAGGACATGCCTTTGTTAGGAGACAGAGTGGTCCTGCAATCCCTTCTTCACACATGTATCACAGCAGAGGCTTTGTATTACATGACTGACCATCCAAGCAAAGCTCTCTCTGCTTCACTTCCAATTCACACAATAAACCCAACATTTAGCCTTGAAATATTTGCAATTTCCCCAAAGACACTGAGATATGAAAAAATCCAGGGTGTCCACATGTTCTGTCTCATGTGGGTGGCCACCTGATGGCCACAGACTTTGGTAAATGCCACTGTCCAAAGTTTGCAGATACTTCTCTCAGATTTTACATTGGAAGGCTTGGTTTGGTCCTTGGTGTATTACTTTGAAAAACTGACTTTTTTTTTTCCCTTGGAAATGCTACATATTTCATTCCATCATGGTATTTGTAGTATGTCATGAACTTTAACAAGACAGACGGAACACAGCCAGCCAGATTTCACTACTTACTGCTTCTTGGGTTTATGTTTGTTTATTTTAATCTTCATTGTGTCTGAAATCTGCCCTCAACAAAACAAAGCACTTTGATCAAGCCAAGTCTTAAAAAAAGAAAACAAAACACTGGCACAGAAATATTCTTATGCTATTGGTGATTAATATGTATACAGTGTTAGTTTAGTGCCATCAAGTGACCAAAAATATGAAACAGCATTCTTATTTTTCTGTGTTTGTTGTTTTGTTTTGTTTTATTTTATTTTTAATCTAAAGAAAGCTAATATGTTATCCTTTTGATATAAACACAGGCAAATAGCTTCACAAGCAGTTTATCATCTACATTTAGGGCATTTCAAGAATGAAATTTTCAAGTAAAAATTCTAAAGTTAGTTTCAAAATTTCCTCCACACATTGATACTTCAAGGTCTCCTCTGTTTTCACAGTTTTTGAGGCTTGAAGCACTTCACTCACCTCTGGCTGAAATCTTCGCCATGTAGAACGCAATAGGAGATCTCTCCAAGGTGAAAACTCATAACAGTTTTTTATTGTATGGTGGTATCCAAAGGCTTGGATAGAGGGTTTTTAATGAAGGACATAATAAACTGTATGAATCAATCTTTATTTTATTTTCTGAAATGCAGTAGCTATCTCTGTCAGAAACAAGAATTTTAAATGGATTGAAATGGATGGCCAAAGAAAAATGTTTAGGTTTTAATATGTCCACTTATTGTAGGATCAAACTTTGTACAAACAAGCACAGGTAATGTAAACTTCTAAGAAAATATTTCTGGAAATTATTTCTCCCTATTTTGTCTGTCTAAAATAAATGTTAATAAATTTCAAACACTCATCAATGTAGAAGATGAATACATAGTACATTTCTGATTTATTAGGATAGAAACAATCTTAGAAGCATCAATTTAAGGTGGAGTGAGTTTGTTTTGTCTTGTCTCTATCACACTGATTTCCCACCAGAAGACAGATATATATCAGCCACCAGGTAAGCTTAAGGCCTAGAACTGGAAGAAAAGAAATGCAAGCACTTTACTAAACACACTAGGGAGTGAAGGGAGAAGTTGGCAGTGTTTCCACAGACACGACAGTAAATAGAAGTGTTTTAAAAGTCCAAACTCGTGCCTTGGTGTGCAATAAACAAACTTCAAGGTTACTGGCCTGTCAGGGCTTCCTGTGGTTGAGAGCAGAGCAAAATATCACTACAAATCATACTTGTTATTTGTAGTCCCAGCAGCAGAAACAGCACCACAGGTGATTTTGTAGAAGTATTTTCTTGATAGTTTGTTGCATCTCCTCCTTTACAAATTAATTCCTGTATCATCTGTAGACAGTTGGCACTTGTGGTTACAGCTTCTGGTGAAATATAAGCAAGAACAAACCTTTGTGGTGTTGCTATTTCACAAGAGGTTGTGGTTTACAGTTAGAAAAGCCCTGCAAAAATTGAAAGCTCTGCACATATCCCCTAGTTTGTAGAGTTCTTTCATGCGTTAGGTGGGAGTGTCCTAAGTGCAGGAGAGCTGGGTAATCAGTATTGATATATTTAGACACTGCAGCATATTTAAATGTATCATAACTTCCTATCTATTCATTGTACTTCCTCATGGTTTGTTTCTGACTTTTCTATGAAATGATAAAAAAATTATGAGTTAAAAAATAAGTTATATCTAAACTAATTTATAAGTTAAGACTTTCTAAATATCTTGAGAAAAAGGTAGGGCAGAAAAAAGTTGTCCAGTATCTGGAGACACATGACAGTGACCAGAGCACAAATGACAGCACAGACCAAAGAAACACCTGTTATAAAGATATATGCATTTTCTGGCAAAAAAAATATTGAAATATATTTTGTTAAAGTATAAATCCCTTAAACATCACTCCTAAATTATAAGCTTTCAAATTGTGGAAAGGTTTTGGTACTGTGACTGACTGTGAAACACTGGTCAGAGTAGAGGAAAACTTGAATTTCAATCAAATTCTGTCAGTAATTGACTAGTTGAATCTTACCCTGTCCATCATAACATTTCCTTTTAGTAATGGCATTTGCTTATGCTCTCATCACTTAATTTAGACTTCTGGAGTCTTGCTGGTTTCCTTGAATTTCTTATCACTCAGGTGCCATCACCAGTAACTAATGTAGATCTACTGCTGTAATTGGTTAAATGTCATAGGCCCCAATATCCTGTCACATACTATACAAATACAACCAAGAGATGCTCCTTCTCCCAGACAAATAACTTTTTTCTTGCATAAAGAGTTGGCAAACCCTTACAGTCAGATGAAGGAAAATAACCAGTCAAAACCATCCAACACACATGTACAACTGGCTAAAATAATGCAGCCATGTGTAGGACATAGATATGGTGATCCACACAGTGATAAAAAACCACACTCCTGTCTTTTTCCTTCTATTCCTGTCTTCCCAAACCACCAAACTCATTGCTTAAGTAGTCAACCAGAGTGCTGTATCCTTTAATGCCTGACCATTATAGATGCTGAGCATACATGCTTCCTTTGAAGCATGGATTTCAGGTTCAAAATCTCAGAGGAAGAGTAGGTGCATTTTGCTTTAGATTTCTAAAGATTCTTGGGTACTTGAAGTATGTCTTTGCAGTAGGTGGGCTCTTTAATGTTTACCATCCAAAAGTGACAAGCCAAATACTCTTTCATTGTCTAAACCATCTTTCCAATATCCTTTTAAAAGAAGAGATCAGATAATTTGAACTTCATCCATTAATGGTCTTCTGCTTTAGGAGTTTCAAAAAAATGTAAGTATCAGAAGGCATATAGCAAGAGGAGCTGTTCAATTTATTTTCTGCATATTGCTGAGTGATGCAGTCCTAAGTAGTTTCTCACACCCTATTCTGTTCCAATTCTTTGAACAGAAGGCTATTGAAGTCAAGCTATTATAATGAGGCAGCAATATCAAATACTGAATTTTTCTCTTTCATATCATACCAAGTAGGAATTCTAAATGTGATCCTGTAAAAACTACCATATGCTTATGAGTACTGAACAGAAGCTCGAGCTTGGTTTTGGAAATTTTTCAGAACACACAAAACCCCAGAATTTCACCTCTGCTCCTCTTAAAATGCAAAAGACTGCTTTTCCTCTCTTCTTCGAACCTGTCAGCTGATAGCAGATATGTTTCCACCACAATTAAAAGCACAACTTACAAAACAGCTATATGAGCAGTGTGCTTCATGTCCAGGGAACTTTCCCTCCACAATGCTGCCTGGTGTCCAACCTGTCCAGGCATGTCTGATTACTATGTGATCCACGGGGTCACAGAGATTTTGAAATGCTGAAAATGTGTGAAAGTTACTCCTGCATATGTGTGAATATGGCAATGGGTAAGTTTACTCTTCAGGGCAAATTTGGGGTTGCTGTTAACAAATAATGCAGACATGGCTCATTTTACTCAGTTGTAGTACCTTGTGTACCTAAATGTCTAATCTAAGACAGTCATCTGTACTCTCTCCAGAGTGATCAGAGATCCTATAGGAAGCAATCCATTCCCCTTAGGTGTGATGTCTAAGGCAAGAACAGTGAATCACTCATCTCTCTCCATGATGCACTGTAGAAGGGAGGCTACCTTAGACTAAAGGCTTAACTTGCATATTGGCTAAATTTAGATGAGAAAAATTCATCCTTAGTGCTTTAAGTGGAATTATTTCCTGAAATACTGTTCTAAACAACTGCTCTGAAAAGAAGTGTTGTTTGTATTTATTTGTCACTTAGCCAGCTGCTATAAATATATATATATATATATATATATATATATATATATATATATATATATATATAACTCTATTGACTGGTGTTGACTGGTGACAGAGGAGAAAGTATTTTCCATTTTAGAAAAAAATCTAGTCTTATATTCAGAAATATAGTCATAGGACTTCTCTATTATACATCATACAAAGCATGCCAAGTTTTCTAGATGGGAAAGAAGAAGGAAAGGCCTTTATATACATGTTGTGTGTTCTTCAATATATGAAAAACAGTCTCATTTGTTCATGCAGGCCTTAGCTGTGCTGATCTTGTATCTCCCCAGTTGATCACAAGCCTTAGTTTTAGACAGGATTTATGATAACATAGGTTTTCTCTTTATCTTTTAAGGTTTAGAGAAAGTGGGATAAAGTCAACAAATACACAAGAATATATGTCAAAAAAATAATTCATTCATATGTGTGTCTGAAAATTAATCTAAATTATGCAGTTGTTTTACTGATTTAAAATGGAAGCATGAATATTATTCCTTAGTTCTTCTTTGCAGCAAGAATGCTGTTGGACACGGAGGAAGTAGCTGCTACATAAATGTCCTAACACATCTGGGACTATTACCTCTGCAAAAAGTATAGGCATTTAAAATATTCTTAGCTGAAACATTTTTGGAGTTTCAAAGGCCAACTACGTAAGCAAATTAAACAGTTTAGTTCTGCATCACAATTCTTCTGCTTTATTTTCCCTCCCTTATATCCAAGAAAAACACTCTCTGCCAGAACACTGAACCTGTAGACCAAAAAAAGTGAGACTTGTGGTTTTACCATTTACCAAGTGGTATTTAAACATCCTTTTGAGTTTTATACACATATATTCTTCGACATCTAGTCACATGCCCTTGCTCATGAGCAAAGGAATGAAACAATGTATTCATCAGCTAACTAATGTTCTGCCAACAACCTAACTGTGCCCATTCCAAGTGAGGGGAAACCCAATGACATTACAAGTCACTTCTCAAATTTACATTTAAGTGGCGTGTTGTAGTGGTGGATAAAATGGAAACTGCTGTTTAGTCAGTAAGGTTTTTTGAATACTTTTTTTCCAGAGAATATCTATCCTTAATAGATGTTTCCTCCTTCCCTAAGACTTTTCAGGTTTTCTCTCACCACCACTATCCATGTTTATTTTCATGACTATGGTATAAATTACAGCTCCATTATCCTGTGGACTATATGTAACAAGTTTACTAAAAGGCCTTTCCTTAAAACACCAGCTATACTGAAGTATGACTCAAGGGCTCATCCATTTTTCAACTGAACATTTGTGGCACCACATTTAGCAGCTCTACAGCAGAGCAGAGTGACTCATGCATCTAATGACTTGAAGTATGTATGGGTGCTGGAGGGAAGCCAAGTCATCAGCTCCATAAAGTAGCTGGAACACTGAAGGGGTGTGGGAGTATCTTACTCGATGAGCACATTCGGCTGTTTCTTCCATATCGTTCACATGTGTTCCAAATCTGTTTTAATAAATATATTCTTTTCTGTTACAAATTTGTCTCTGATCTTTAAAATTTACATGCCTAAATTAGTATTATTTTCTTTCTCAGCAGTGCAGATATATAAAAGTGTACCAGATTATTTCTGGATTACCATGCACTCTGCCTTATTTTATGAGTCCTCTTCAGGATGCTTCCAAAATGAAATGCAGGAATCTGTATACACAATATGTACCAAACCAGTGGCTGAAAATCCAGCCCTCACATTCTAGAGAGATTAACCTATGAAAACGAGCTTAGTAATGTTAGCAAAGGAGTACAGAGACCTAAAGGAGATGTAATCCTTCAAGGAGTACTAAAACCAAACCAATTTATAATCAAGTACTGTGTTTCAGAATGGATGTGGTTTAGAAGGTTTTCACTAGAAACATTTATTTTACATAAAATCTTCAATTTAAATTGACATGTAAAATAATTGTACAAGTTTCTGTCATCCTTGCCTTTACAATTTGACTTACAGAACATCTTTAAATGTTGATGCTTTAAATCTGCCTCAAGGACTATTTTTTTCTCCATGGAAAATGGTGAATTACACATTTGTTTATTGATAAAAAATGGTTTAATTGAAATTGATTTTAAGTCAAACACACACGGTGTACACATATAAATTGATTTACAACTTGCTCAAAAAATCTTAGCAGAATTTAGTAAAAGAAAGATGATTACAAACTAGTTTAAATATGTTCAGAATGGAGCTGGCAATTCTATCATAAGGGTAAACTTTACATGATTGTTTTTAATCTAGTGGAGTTTCTGCATGTACTTCCAGGATGTCAGTCAGATCAGGGCAGCAAGTAAACCATGACCCATCTAATTGTTGTTGATTTTATTATTGTTACTGTGGTAGAAGCAAGATGTACCAGATAAGGATTTATTTATTATTCTAAGCTCTGAGTACACACACAGAGAAAAGACTTTGTGTGTCACAGAAAACCAGGGCCAGTGATTCTCTTGCAGAAGTTATTCTGTCCTAAACTTCTCATGATAGCAAAACTATTCATTCGTATCTTTCAAAAAATGTTTTCTTTACAAAAGTGCAAACTTATATTAAAGAGTTTAAATGTCATTTTAATGAGAGGTAAAAAGGTTTTTTCCCCATGAAAAAAATGCGTTTCTCTTTTCTGACTAGTTCTACTAACAATAAGCTTTAGTACTCTTTACTAGTTTTGCCTTTGGTTAATGTGTCATAAGTTGGCTACGGACATATCTTTCAGAATAAATATATTATTGGATGAATCCTTGAACTACACTCAGGAGTCTTTTGTACTCCCAACAGGAACTTCACCACTAACTTCAACAGCTGAGGTTAAGCCTCCTCTGAACATGTTTAAAAATGCCCAATAGAATGGAATGGACTGACAAGAAACACTTGAGGATTGTATTTAATGAAGCTTTTTAGATACCTGAAAGACAAAGCTTTAGTGGTTAAATTCCATGGGAAATATCTGCCAGAAACCAAAAATGAAAAAAAAATGAAAAACAACTTGGAAATTTTGAAGTCAAATGCCAGGGATCCAGTGAGACTATGGAAAAACTACAGGTTTAGTATTACCCCAGAGATATGGTAGCATATCATGAGTGATAGCTGTATATAAGAATGCTAGGGAAAATGGGCACAGTAAATCAGGGGATGATGATTCAATGTGTATTGAATTCAGGAAGAGACAAAAGATACCATTCCTGCTAAAAATTTAAAGGAGGAAGCAAAATTACATTATGATTCAGGTCTATTTTTCATAATAGATTACAGCTGTACTCGAAATGAGGAAGTTGGTGTTTTTTTCTGATGTATTCTGAGCTACTAATGAAGTTATTCAAGAAGCTTGCCCATGAGATAACAATGGATTTCAATCACTTGAATATCAGTTTGAAGAACAATATGGCAGGACACAAAATGTTCATCAAGTTGTCATAGTATTTTAGGGATGAACTGTTGCCTCACAGTACAGAGGAAGTTGCAAGAGGCATTACCAACTGGAACTGCATGACAAGTAGAGAGGAGCTCACTTTGATTTTAAAGGCAGAAAGTAAACTGAGTGAAAGTGATCATGACACATTTGACCAAAATAGACTTCCCTGCTCTGCGAAAAAGAGGAAGAAAAAGCGTGTCAGCACTGCCAACTATGGATTGCATTGTTATGTAGAAATAGTTGAGCTAGCTTTAATCAAGCTAGTCTAGGTACTAAAAGCAGGCTCATCATAACAGCATGCCATTCTATATGAGTTAATTAACCTCCTTTCTGTACAGTCTAGGCCTGAGCTCAGTCATTTAAAGCTAACCTAGATTTTCTACAGAGAACAATACACTCATTTTTAATTAAACATACAATAGCAAGCTATCTTGATGTGAACAAAAGGAAGGAAAGGAAGCTTAAGTAGACTGTATTAACATCACATTAAAAGCTCTTCAAAGATTTGAAGAAAGAAGTCACAATAAGGGGACATAACTGAAGGGTAAAATAAAAGAATATGAATAAAAGAGTAAAATTACAAAGCCTACAGTACAAAATGAGTGACAGGTAAAAAGGAGTATAAAATGCAAAAAAGAAAATATTCTGGAAATACATTAGAAGTGCCCAGATACTTAGTTAAATTTATCTTACCACAGAGCTTAAAGAAGGAATGAGCTAAAAACTATATAAATTTTATGTAATCAAGTTAATAGGGCCTAAATAAATTTACTTAATAATATATCAAAAACAATCTCTGAATTACTAAAACACTATATAGGTTTAAAAAGACAAGAAAAGGATAAAATTTATCTATCTAAGGAAACCTGGTCTAAAGCAATCCAGATTTATTTTCATGTCAAGGAAAAATATAGAATAAGTTTCACAATTAAGAAGTTACCATAAGGTTGTCAGGAACAGATGCTCTCACATTACTCTAATGCCCTTTTTTACAATCAATTTCACTGATTCAGTAGAAAAGGAGAAACAGTAAGTATCATAGGTCTTGAGTTTAGTATCATTTAGATACTGTCCCATGACAGCTTCATTAAAACAAAAAGCAAAAGAAACATAATTTTCATAAAAGCACCAAGCAATTGGCATATTGTTTACAAAAATCAGACTTGGAGAGGACCTGCAATGTGAACCCATAAGGATCTGTTGTCGTTACAGTTCTATTTAGTATTTTCATTTGTGATTTGCAAGATGCAACCGAATATAGATACATTAAAAAACCTCATTCTCACCACTGTGAGACCTGGAAGACTATCAAATTTCAAAACTATTTTCTTAACAAGGATAAATGTCTAAATTTAGCAGGATTAAATCCTCACGGCAAAATATACCTGAGAAGAACTTATTTATATATGTAGGAGAAAAAGTGGAGAACTAGATGGCATTATGTTAGAATCAGTTCTGAGCAGAAATTGCTGTCACAATAGGACAAGCATGTTCTTACTGGGATGTATTTATGAACGTTCCTCTGATGTGTAACACATGGGGCATAATTACTGCACTCTAGTTGGTGTTGATGCCTTATATCCTAAGATAAAGGCAAAAGTCATATTGGAATGTGACTTTTTTGGCAGAATAAAGCTGGAAGAATAAATCATTTCTGAGTGTAGTCTATAAGAAAAGTGAAAAAAGTGTTTAGTCTATGAGAGGATGATATACATATCCTCACATATAAACAATTATAAGAATAAGTATATATTTCTACAAAAATATTTATTAAAACATATCTGACGCACATAAATACCTTTCACCTTCAAGTACTGCATTCAGCTCTGCGTCCTCAACACAGGAAGGATATCAGCCTCTGGAGCTAGTCCAGAGGAGACCACCAAGATTATGGTGGGAATTGAGCACCTCTGCTCTGAAGAAAGGCTGAGACAACTGCGATTCTTCAGCCTGGAAAAGAGAAGGCTTCAGGGTGACCTAATTGTGTCCTTCCAGTACCTGAATGAAGCCTGCAAGAAAGACAGAGACTATTTACAAGAGTATGTAGTGACAAGGACAAGGGGTAATTGTGTCAAACTGAAAGAGAAAGAGTTTAGGTTAGATGTGAGGAAGGAATTCTTTACTGTGAGGATGGTGAGGCACTGGAACAGGCTTCCCAGAGAAGTGGTGGATCCCTGCTTCCCATCCCTGGAAGTGTTCGAGGCCAGACTGGATGGGGCCCTGAGCCATCTGGTCTAACAGAAGATGTTCATGTCCATGGCAGGGGGGTGGATCTAGATGATTTTTAAGGTTCCTTTCAACCCAAGCCCCTCCATGATTCTGTGATTTCATGATTTCCACTGGAAATATGACAAGGAATGCCACAAAAAAAAAAATCAGGTTGGCTATTGCATAAATATATATCCACAGACGCTGCTAGAATTTTGTACAGGCTACATGCAAATGTTGCAGATTTTCTTCAAACAGGTGCATTTAAAAATTGATAAGAGAAATAATTTTTAATGCAGATGATAAAAGTGGTTTTCAAACTGTGATCTGTTGCCTCTTTAGATTCTGTGAAGTACTCCTGAAGAGAACCCTGAAAGACAATTAGCCAAAGTAAACCTGGTCTTCTGTAAATACAACAGTTCTCATATTTATGCCCACAAATTGAAAATATTTGAGTAACACCAAGTCAACATATACCTGAATCCATCTGAGTGCAGAAAGTGCATCAGACAATCTCCTGAGGTCTAGAAGCTAGTAATTCTTTTAATTCCTATATGAAAAATTATATCCTCTCCGTGAATTTTTTCTAACTTATGCAAAAAGTAAGATTTTTCTACTGCACAAGAGGCCGTGTCTGTAAACACATAAGTTGTTCAGATACAGTGGGAGTTTTATCAATTGAAGGGATTTTACACGAACTAAGAGATTTTACTTAACTCTTTGTGAAAAATGCATATTTTATGATTGACTGTTCACAAATATTGAAATGAATATTACATGTGTTGTTTTAGAAAGTGATGCTGTATTAATTCTAAGTAGTGTGTTAAATATAGTTTTAGGTTATAAGAAATGTTAAAATAGAAACTATGCTATGTACAATACATTTTTTAAAGAAAGGACTCGCAGCGAGATAGCCACAGGACACCTAAATCTTTCAGAGAAAAAGAATTTATTGCCCTCTTATCAGAAGAAACGAACTTGTTCCTGCATTGAAGGTGCTGTTAGGATTCAGAGAAAGAAGCTGACGATGACCAGACAGAATGGTGTATTTGAATGGAATTTATGCATCATGTATGATGAGGTGTATGAATATGCAACAAGCTATTGTTTTTAAGGGTTAATCCTTTGTTAACGTGTGTCCTTTTTTGGGCTTGTGCTGCCCAGAAAATGGGTACCCGGACATCTGTAACTCTTAGTTTCTATTGCCTCATATTGTCCTAATTCAAATTGTCCAAATTATTATTACTCTAATTGTATTACTATTTTCATAACCATTTTATTACTATTAAATTTTTAAAATTAAAAAAAACAAGTGATTGGTGTTTTTCCCACTCCTTTTTCCATAAAGGCCTTTCTAGGCCGTGATAGGACTTGAACAAACGGCATGAAGCTGAGTCAGGGGAGGTTTCTCAGGTTGAGTATGAGGAAAAGGTTGTTTAGCCAGGGGGTGGCTGGGCACTGGAACCGGCTCCCGAAGGAAGCGGTCACAGCCCCAAGCCTGACAGAGCTCCAGAGGCGTTCGGACAATGCTCTCAGTGCAGGCTGTGACTCCTGGGGATGCCCTGTGCAGGGCAGGGAGCTGGATCCCTTCCAGCTCCGCACGTTCTGTGATTCCAGGCTTTGAACACACCTCCTGCCCGGACAGCTTCTGTCACACGCGTTACGGCCACAATGATCTCACTGCAGTGGCACTACATTCAAAACTTTTATTTTAGTCCACTTAAGGAAATTGTTTCACAATGTAATACAGCGTGCGCTTCCCTCCGTGCGCGCCGCGGAGGCCCCGAAGGTCCGCAGAGACTCCGCAGCCCGGGCGAGGGCGCAGAGCCCTCGGTGCCGACTGTCTCCGTTCTCCCGGCCTTCTCCCTGTGCCACCTCCCCCCGCCTCTCCGGCGGCACGAACGGGGCGGGCCGGGCTCCCCAGCCCGGCTGCGGCCGCGGCCGGCCCGCTCTCCCCGCCTCCCTGAGGCGCGGCCTGGCCCGGCCCGGCCTGCTGTGGCGGCGGCACCGGCAGCTCGGCTCCATGGCTTTCATCCGCAGGCGGCGGCTGGAGCGGGAGCTGTACTCCAAGGAGAGGTGAGCGGCACTGCCCCACCGGCCCCGGCCGCCCCCGCTCGGCCCCGGCCCCTCGGAGGCCCCGGCGGAGCTGCGGGCGGCGGGGCCTCCGGAGAGGCCGCGGCGCAGGGAGCAGAGCCGGGGCGCTGTGCTGCCCTCGCTGTTGTCACTGTGGACGTCAGGTGGCTGATGGGTCCCCTGAGTTAAGGCTGAAAAGGGTGTAGAAGGGACCTGGAAAAACAGGAATACTGCTTGCCTTGCATAAATTGCATGAAAAATAGCGTCTTTATTAGTTTGTTCTCAGTTGCGCTTGTGGCATGGAGCTGTGCTTCACTGTCGTTTTTTGTAGTTTGTTGTGATATTTTTTCCTTTTTTTTTCCTGAACGCTATAGTCAGTGTACTGTCAGCCCTTGAATTACAGACTCTGTGTTGTCTCTTTAAAGCGTTAAATTCAATTTACGCGCTCCTGTTTGCTGACTGTAATCTTTGTTTTGTTCTGAACGTACAACAAAGGCTTATCACACATGCTTGAGTGTATCCTGAATTCACTCTCTTATTTTTAGGTAGTGTCCCACTTCCTTTTCCCTGGCTTCGCTGTATCTGGCTTGTCAAAAACTTTCAAAATCTTTTGCAAGCCTAACATTTCCACATAGGAAATCTCTGTGGGAGCAGTAGGTAGGCATGGGTCACACAGCAGGACACCACTTTCTATGGAGGATCAGGGATCCCCAGGTGTCTCCTGCTGCAGGAACCAGGGAAACAGCACACTGGTCCCGTGGGAGCCCTGCGCCAATTCCTGCCG
This sequence comes from Zonotrichia leucophrys gambelii, assembly GCF_028769735.1. Classification (NCBI taxonomy): domain Eukaryota; kingdom Metazoa; phylum Chordata; class Aves; order Passeriformes; family Passerellidae; genus Zonotrichia; species Zonotrichia leucophrys. Next base: position 115,618,456 of record NC_088171.1, on the reverse strand, counting down.
CAGGTCTCTGCTGGTTACACAGCACTGCTTATTGTTGATGAGAAAACCACATGATGAAGAGCTGGACTCACTCTGTCCATATAAATTCTGATTCATAGCTGTGCAGCCTATGAAGCTGCCACATCCTCTGAAGTGTTTTGTTGGGGGTTTTTTGCCTTTTTTTTTTTTAAGTGCAGATGTGTTCTGGATCACGTTTTGTCTTCTTGTGTATATTGTTGCTTTGGGGGGCTGCTGTGGTTTCATGTGTGTGTGAAGGACTGCAGGCAGAAAGGACAAACTTCCGGTATTGAAGGAAAAGATAAATATTTTTAATTGTAATTGTAGGAAGACCAAGTAAAATGAGTTAATGATTGAAGCCTTACTATTCTAATTGTAGGAAAAGCAAGTAAAATGACTGTGTTAGCTGTGTTACGGATTTAATGTAAACAGCCTTTTTCTTTTTTTGGAAAGCTGAAAAAAAAGGCCAAAAATCAGACTTGTCCCAGAGAACCTAAATAGGGTCCATATCTCTTCTAAAAAGCCCTGAGAGCAAACTCAGTATATCAATGTCAGTATTACTGATCTACCGTTGTTGATGAGAACTTTTTTCTTTGCTCCTGCTTGAAAGCATATCAGGATCTTATTATTTGAGCTTGTAATTTGAGCAGTTTATGAAAGGTCAGTCTTATTTGCACTGGCAGCTTTTCCTGTATCTGCAAACCCATTTCTCTGTTTCTTTCCCTTACCTAACAATTGATATTAGTATAAAATCTAAGTAAATGTATAAGTTTTGTACCCTATATCATGTCGCTCCCTCTTCCTCTTTTCCTGTGCTTTGCTCAATTAGGAAACCTTAAAAGCATTTAAGTGATTTAAAATATTTTGAGCTTAGAATTATCAGATCAGAAACACTGTATATTTGTTGCTTGTTGTCCTTATAGTTCTATCTTAAAACAGAAAAAAATAACTTGTTATGACTTAATTGAAGGATTCTGAGAATTTTTTTTCGCTGGGTGCTGGGTAGCTGTTAAGAGACACCAACTTCTGCTTGAAAGCTTTGCTTGATCTTTGTATCCTTGGGGAAGATATCTCCTAGTGAAATGTACAGGACTTCTAAAATTCTGTGGCAACTGCATTTGATGAGTGTTTTGGTTTGGGGTTTGTTAGGTTTTTGTTTTTGGTTTTTTTTTGGTTTTTTTTTGGTTACTTGTATGTTGCTTTCTACAAGAACTTTAAGCTGTAAAAGTTCCAGTTAAGAGTTGTGTGAAACTTGGTAAGTAAGAAGTTAATCTTCTTATGCAGTTGCTTTGGAGGGAAGGAAAATCAGATTAGTTCTAAGTGATCTGAAAAAAAATATTTCTTCTTAACTCATTAGTCCACTTTAATATCTAGTTACATAAACCTTCTCTTCTGAGTATATGCCATTTTCTAGAAGAAAACAAGAAAATGCTGAAATGTCCTGTGTCCAGGACAGTTTATTTAATCCCCAAAATATTCATCCTTCATGAACAGCAATCCTTTTTTACAAACAATTGTAGTTACAAAACATCAAATTAGATGATGTGGTGTTTGGCTCGGGTCGTTGCTTTCTTTATAAATTGATTTCTCACTTCTGCTGGCAGTAAGCCCAAGTGCAGACAAGTGCAAACACTTGGTATGGGGTCTCTCTGTGCAGTGCTGATGGTTTCCTATGGGAGGGGTTCATCTCTTTGCTGGAAACATCATTCACATGAAGGAACCTCCTGGCAGCGTGTAGGTGCTGCAGATGGATCTTTGGTGTGATGGTTGCTTGGCCATTGGATTTTTATATATTTATTTTTTTTAACTTTTTTTTTAGTCAGTAGCCTTATTTTACTCTCTTGAGACAAAATATGCATAATGAAGGCTTTTATCCAAAGATCAGCAAATGAGTCCTACAGCTGGCCTAAAGATAATTTGTTCGTGTTGGGAGGAGGTTTAATTTTAGACTTGGTTTTGCATAGCTGTGTGCTGCTGCTAGATTGGGCTGCCCTGCTTTTTCATCCCTGACAATTTCCTTCTGTTATCAGGACTGTACTTCTAGTTTCAGGTTGAGTGCTTGTGCAAGGTGTGTTGGATCAGCCACTCGAAACCCTTGTGTCCAAGCAGGTTTCCAGCATGTGCTTTTCTGATGAAAGGACAAAAATAGTAAGGCTTCAATCACAGATTTTAAAGCAGGATCAATGGGTACCTTTCCTGAGTGGTATAAACAAGATTTTGCCATGGCACTGGTCCCTGCATGGTCATTCCTGTGTCCAGTTTGAGTAAGTCCAGTGCTTCAATTGGTAGGTGAAATTGGTATATGAAATAAACTGTGGACTTGTTTTGTTTTCTTTTTTTCCCCCCAGATGTTGTCAAATATCTGAGTATTTGCAGACTGAAATATAGAGGGACATGCACATCAAGCAGAGGAACAGTAAAATTCTCAAGTAGACTAAGCCTGATGCAGCACACTTTTGTTTGGAGAATATTTTGCAGCATCTTGGCAGGAGTTACAAACCCAGGCTGTAGTTTGTGAAGGGTGATTGGCTTCTTGGCTGCATACTCAGAACAATGCTAGGAATGTGTGGGTGCCTTTGGGTTCCCAAACCTTGTGTATTGGGAATGACATCATACAAGCTGAAGTCTTGCAAGTGTTTTCTTGCTACTTAGTGCCGAGTTTTCTTATGCATCTTGGGTGTGTTCTTGACTCATATTCCTCAGACCTTTTCGGAGTGGCAATTATATGCCAGCTCTTTGAAAAAGGAAGTAAGTTCTGTTTTTCTTGGCAAGATGGTTACCTTTTTCTTTTTTTTACCTGGAGCTGCTTCTCAAAGGAATACTGATTCCCTACATAAGAAAATACCTTCCCACTGACTGGTGTATGAATTTTTCAGTTATTCTTAATATAATCTTTCTGGGAGTACACAAAAACAGGAATTTGAAATAGGTCTTCAAGCTAAATTATGTTGGCATGCTTTAATTTGCCTCTCCCCTTAAGTATAGGTGCTTACCTTTTAAGCTCAAACAGCTCCTTATAGACTGTTAAAAAATTAATTCTTTACCAGATATTGTTTACTTTTAACACTGTGTGGGGATAGAAGATATTCCAGCACAAAAGCTCTTAAAGCTCCATTAAAGTTATCTGTGGGGAGGTAGAGATGGGTGTGTCTACACTGTACCAATCATCTCTTGCTGTAGCTCCCACTGCCCCAACATACACCCTTGGACAGACAGACACAACTATGGCTGAAAATCTTTTTCCATTTTGGAACTGGGAGACTCCTTGTGTTATTTAAGTTGGTGGTGTTGGTTTTTCCAGCTGTGTGAGTTGTTATAATAAAAGATACTCCCTTATCTAGCATGTTCTTCTTTCTTCCCTCTCCAAGATGCTGCTGCTGTTGATTTTTGGATGTAGAACTTACACTGTTACACCTCAGGTTTAATGCAAGTGCCTTTCTACCCACTCTAAAACTCAAGGCTTTGCCATAGTGTAGTGGTGGCTACTGATTTATTTTACACTGGAAAGGGAAACTACCTCATTCCTAGCATCTCTTGATAGCAAGAAAATAGGCTGTGTGGGTTTGCTGCATTCCAAAGGGTAAATCTTCTTCCTGACCACCTTGTTCTTGTGCCTGCCCCATTCTCATGGTACTGTTTCTGGTGTTTTGTGTACCCTTCCATGTACAAAACTATCCTGGGAAAACTCCACAGCTCTGAATAGATGCTTGCATTATGGACTATCTGCTATTGTGATAACTTTTTAAGTCAAAATTGGCTGGTCTCCACAACTGGAAGTAGTTTTTAAAGCATTAAAAGTGTGTGGGACTAGCAAAGCTACTGAAAAGCTACCGCTTTTTCTTTTTTCCTTCAATTTTTATTTTTCAAATATTACATGTAGTAAGAAAATACAGTCATCTTGGAAATTCTCTGGAAGTTTGTTTGCTGTTGGTGAGACATTGAGGATAAAGGCTGGACTGTTAAGAGGCTATACTATAAAGGCATTGAACATCTTGCAGACTCTCAACCCTTACAGCTACTTCCATGGGCTTTGAACTTTTTTGAAAATCTTGTCTAATTTGTGTCTGTGTCATTTTCAAAACATGTTGGCTTTTTTTTTTTTTTTTTTTGGATAGCCTGGTATGTCAAGTTCATTATAGAAGAAAAAAAAAGGTCAGTGATCCCTGAAGACATGCCTGTGGTTTACTAACTTAATCAGTGTGTTGCAAACCATTGAATACATAGTGGCCACAACATTTGTGGGCATAAACCTGTCTTTATTAGGGCGTAAGCATAAAAACATCCTGTAATAAACTTTAGGGTGTGAGTTTTATGGCTGGATTTCAAAGAATTTTGTGTCAACAGATTATTGAGTTTCTTTCCAAGCTATAGCATTACCTTTCTCTAAGTAGATTTTTAATAAAAAAAAATCATTAATTATTTATACTGGGAAGTTTTGATTAACAACTGGGCTATTAATTTTGAAAATGAATCAAAATTACCACTTGCTGGTAATAAGAAAAATGTCTCAAACTGGATCCTTTTCTGTTTGTGATATTTGTTTGTTACTGTATTACAGGAATACAAAGTTTTAGAGCACCAGGCAAAGGTGTTTAATAGAAACTTGAAGGGATCTTCTACGAATATGTTATTGTTACTTGTGTTGGCATTGATTTTTTTGATCCAGGTTGCTATTCCAGGTCAGTGTGATAAAGTCATGGGCTTACAGTGTGTGCTGTTAATTACACAGCACTGGGAACAGTACAGCTGCTCAGTGGCTGAAAACCAAAATATAGTTTTCAACCCTTACAGGTTTAACCAGTTTCTTATACAGGGTACCTCATGCATTCTCTGCCTACTGTTACTTTTTTGATTTTTTTTTTAAATCTTCCTGTCATGTGCAGAATTATGTTACTATTTTAAAAGTATGCTAAATTTTAATTTTAAATGTATGCACACAAATTCTTGTTGTAGGACCACACAGCAGTTGATAGTATATAAATTTGGTGTGCCGATCATCTTGATATCACAAGTGTCTTTGGAATACTTCCGTTAGCTCTTTGGAAGGCAGTCAGCCCAAAGGCCAGCTGCTTAGTTGCACGTTGAAGATCCCCATTGCTGTAATTTTATAGCTATTATGATTGATCTCCTATTTTTTCAGGCCTTCACAACACCGTTTGTCTGCTTGTGCAACATGCCAGAGTTGTGATCTGTGCCCTTGCTATCTGTAGATACTTGTTAAACCTCCTGGCAAGCCTGAAGCATCATTATGTGCAGTGATGGTTCTCCAGAGGGACCCTGTTGATACAATAACTATCAGTGGCTCTGTTTATTTTATGTGAAAGGTACTACTTCTGTGAAGATAAAAAGCTGACTGTACTCTAGTAACATGTGATGAAACTTGACTTTTCTTTGACAGCTCTATGGATCATTAACACAGGCAAATTAAATTTAAATACTTGAGCAGTAAAGACTAAGATGAGTTGAGAAATTCCAGAAGGTTATTCCAGAGATCATGCATCATAATCTTTAGAGTTCATTATTAGCAGTAACTTGAACTGGTCTAGATTTATTAGCCAGTAGTGAGATGCAAGTCTGAAAATTTTGCTTTCACTTATGGTATTGTATTAATTTTAAAAGGGGCAGTTTTTGTGACATTTATGGAGATTTGATATCTGGGCTCTGTCTGCCTGCAGAGGTGACTTGTTGCAGCCTGACAATATAGCAAAATGCAGTTGGAGAAAGTGGACTTGCAAGTTGAGTAGCAGCAAACATAGAAACGCTGGGAAGAGGCTTCAGAATTACATGGAAGGCTCTGCAGAGTGAGAAGGGGAGATAAATATGCAAAATGCACTTATGATGGACAGTGTTTGAGGAAAAATGCTTTAACAGCTTCCAGCACAGCCATACAACCCATTTTCCAGACAGCAAAGCTGAGGTCAGTGAGCAGGAGATCATTGCACAGGAGGTTGCTGGTCTCCAGCAAGAAGCTCTACAGCCATGCTGTCTCTGTAAGCCTGGAGAATGAGTACTCATGTGGGAGAGACACAGAGAGAATAGCAGAAGATAAACTGGATGCTGCTAGCAAACATGGTATTTAAAAAGGAGTAAACCTGCAGTTTCCCCACAGTACCTATGTAGCCTACATAAAGAGCTTATCTTGAGTTTTTGTGCATATCTTTACTTTTTTTTTTTCCTTCATGACACCATCTGGTTCAGCAGCAGTAAGTGTTATGCTGGGGAAAGCATATCTCAAATCCTTGCCTACAGCTTCTGGTTTTGGGAAGGTGAATTGATTTATAAAGTGACAAGCATACAAAGATACAATAGTTTCATAGAGGTAGTTATAATGAAAAATTTCAAAGAGAACTCTCTTGTTTTATGTACTTTGGCTTATGTTGAGCATATTATAGTTACTGTGAATAACAGCCAATGTTTTGATGTAAAAAACATGGTCTGTCTTGAATACATGAGGGATGCCTGCACTTACCAAAAACTTAAAAATATAGTAAATACCAGTGCTGTCAACAGGTGAATTTGGAAAGAATATAAAAATGTGAGGAGTTAGTTAAAAGAATAGGTGGAGATAAAAGAAAGAGACCAAGCATGAATAATTTCAGACATGCATTCTTATTAAACAGGCATTATAGTTTTCTTGGAAAAAAAAAATTTGGGACCATAAATGCCATTTGTCTGAAGCTCATGTTCCTTATGTCAATAGTGGCTGTTTCCTGATGAAAGAGGATAGATTTTTTCCAAACAAACCTGGATGCTACCTTTGTTCTTGACTTTTATATTTTTATTACCTAAATAATAATAATAATTATATGTATAGTATACATAGTGCGCTTATACATACTAGAAGAAGAGCATTTTACTGGTGAATTGCTCTTTATACATCCTAACATAGCTTTATTAAAAAGCTTTAAAAATGTGATAGAACTTGCAAGATCTGAGTTTGCAAAATCAGAAATTCTAAGTTTGTTTGGATGATTTCAGTGGGATGCTATGCTGAAAATTTGAATATAATAGGATATGAAACATAGTAGCTTCCCCACAGTAACTGAGTATAATTCCATATGGCACAGAATAACCCTTGGTCAGCTGGGGTCAGCTGTCCTGGCTGTGTCCCCTCCCAACTCCTTGTGCACCTTCACCTTCCTCGCTGGCAGAGTGGGGTGGAGCAGAAAAGGCCTTGACTCTGTTTAAGCACACTCAGTGCTTAAATCATTGAATTATCAACAGTTTTCAGCACAAATCCAAAACAAAGCCCCATAGTAAACACTGCAAAGAAAACCAAGCCAAGACCAGCAAAATGGGATCATAAAAAGACTGTTTTCAAGAAAGGAAAGTTAAGATAAGGCCATTTTAAAAAAGCAGCAGAGCAGTAAGACAAGGTATCTTGGAAACACAGTTTTGAGTATATAGAGCCACTGTTACTTGTAGTTGCAGTAAAACCTGTATTGTTATGTTCTGTTTGAGATAACAACCACAACACAATCTTTAAGTACAAAAGATATATTTTCAATACTGGTTTTTTTTCCATTGTGAAATCTGCTTTTTTAATGAACAGGCTGTTCGATTCACTCAGTTCATTTTGTGAACTCCTGACATATTTACTACTGTTTGAATACTGCTCTGGGGACACTTGGTGTTTATTAGTGTTTTCACAGGCATTTCTAGTGAAGCACATCATGAACGAAGTACAAAAAGCTCAAAATGTGGGTGTAAATAAATACTAAGTACTTGTGCAGATCAGATCAGCACTTCACACAAACAAGTTGTACTTCCAACTGAGGTTGTTTTTGCTCCTCCTGCTGTGCCAGTATCCACAGGCATTTATTACAGCTAAAACACTCAGTGACTGAGTGTTCACCCTGTTAGAAAATTGTTGAGTTTTGATCACTTGCAGCAGTTTTACTTAAATTGGTAGAGAAAGCATTTCCATGGTCCCCCTAATCTGGCCTATTTGCATTTGCTTGGTACCAATACTGGCATTACTATGATCCTGCAATTAAATCTTTTCAAAGACTTCAGTTTCCTATTTTTGTTTTGTTGTTGTTGAGGTTTGTTGTTAATCACATTAGTCCATGAAAAGGCTTCCTGGGGGCTGAACAGAGGTGTGGAGGAAGTACAAAATGTGGTTGGTGAGGAAGGTAATGCTTCCTCAGAGGGCATCCATTGAGTGACTCACTCGTGTTGTAAAATCTGTACCAGTGTTTTCACTTAACATTTTAGACCAGTTTAATTTGGCTTTGCTTCAAAACAATCTAATTCCATCCGTTCTAAGTGATTAGTTCCTGCCCTACCTTTTTGTGTCATTGCATATTTTACCTGGCATACATTGATCAGGGCTAAAGCAGAAAGCCTGGTTGTATTAGAATAGTTTCCATCTAAGATGTCAGAATCAAATATATAACTTTATATGTGTTGGAAGAGAATTTGTTGATCTTCTTCACATGTACACAAATTTCCATATAGGTTGTTATTTTAAAAAGTTAAATTAATTCATTATTGGGGTGTGGGGTGCAGCAAAGAGATCAGAGAAAACTTTCTGAACACCCAAAATGTTTTATTAAGAGTACTAACTGTTATGGTATTTTCTCTTAGAATAAAAGATTTTTATTTTTAATTTGTAGGTTTTCGCTGCTTCTTCTGAACCTGGAAGAATATTACTTTGAACAGCACACAGCTAATCATATTATAAATAAAGATTGCAAAGATGAAAGGTACAAAACTCTTACATCCCTTCACTTTTTGGAGTCATTCTAGGCTCATGTATCTTGAATGTATGCACAACTTTTTTGTTTTTGCTGTTCCTTTTAGAAAATTCAGAGGCTCTCTAAAAATCTGTTCTAAGTCAATTATTTTTGAACCAGATGACAATGTCCAGCCTATTATCAAGGTAAGCAGTGCAAACTTTAATTTCTTGGTAACTAAAGATTCTCTTTAAAAAGCTTTTAAGAAAGACCATGTATTTTTTTGACTTGCTGCAGATACCGTTGCGGGATTGCAGTAGTATAAAAGCCCCAGAAGATAATGAAGCAAATAACCCTTTCACAAGGTAGGTAAATCTGGAATACTGTATGTATTTAACTTCCTTTAAAGCCCAAATTCCCATAATTTCAAATATCTTATTTATATTTTAGGAATACACCTGGAGGGATTTCTGTTGTATGTAGCCAGGTAAGACATGCATATAATAGATTCTTGATGTATAAATGGGTGAGGTTACATAAATGAGCAAGCTTATGTTCCTTAATGGTATTTTTCCTCAAAGCTATAATCTAAGAATGGGAAGTTAACTGAAAACCAAACTAATTAGTGTCAAAAACTTAGCATTAATGTGAAACTGTTGATGCTGGAAATTGCAAACTGTTAATGACTTAATTTAGTCATTAATTCAATAAACAGAACATTTTTGCCCTGTGCATTTTATAATGGAGCTTAGGGAAACCTTAGAATTGAATGAAAAAGAAGAATAGACTGTAATAAAACTTTATTGATCATCTTTAGTTTGATTTTTTTTTTTTTTGCACTGCTTTCATCTACTTTCTGCAGCATTTTGGGGTAATGGCAATGCTATCTTGGTCCATGCAGTTCAGCTTTGTGAAAACTCTTGACTGTGCTGTGTGTCCATCAAATAGTTTTCAGAAGGTGTCCTGAAATATTGTCTTAAAGTTTCAGTCAAGAGTTGTGGTTGTGCATGTATTCATTCTTAGAGTTTACCAAGGGGATGCGCTTTAAATTTTGGTACATTTCAGTTGATAAGTGTTCCAAAGCTGTAAAAGTTAAAAGAAACAAAAAAGTTTAAAAAAGTTCATGTGTTCCTTTCAGGACAGAATAGAGTTGAGGCAGGGAATACGATTTTAAATATTCTTGTTTATTTCTAAAATCTGTCTGTACCAATGCCCAAAATTGATAGCCTTGCTAAGTTATGTGCTGTTGCAGTCAAAAACAAACTCAAGCATTTAATACTGTCTACGCCAGAGAAGTTTGTGGTTTGTGTTGTAGTAACCAGTATATTTAGTTTCATTTTGAAACCGCTTCTATGAAAAATACTGTGTAATCTATTTTTTGAGTTGGCAGGTTTTCTATGTACTGAGTGATTTTTAAAAACGTATTTCTAACTCCTCCAGGCAATGCTTCCACCATACATCGTTACTCTTGTAACAAGCCAGAAAAACAAGGGATTGTAAGAAACATTTTATAGGAAAGAGGAATTAAGTTCTAAGATGGCAAGTGTGGTTAGCACACCTCACTCCTCCATTTGTAGCTTGCCAGGCATCTTCCTATCTCTGAGGAGATGTTCTGAAGTACTTGGATGGCATCATAAATGCTAGTATTTTGTATAAAAGGCATATGGACTTCCAAGTGTCAAGTAGTCACGAGTTGTAATTATGACAGATCATGATGTAATTAAAAAGATGGGTTTTTTAAGTAGAATTTTGGCCTTGTAGGAAACCACACATAGGGAAAATCTTAAACATCTTTGCCTTTTAGAATCAGAAAAAATTGTTAGTACATAGCTGGATAAACAGCTTTCCCGTATGTAATAGACAACTTAGAACTAATGGCTTTAAAATATAGTAAATGGGAGTAATAATTTGGTATTATTTCAGTATTTATTCTTGAGATAAAACTGAGAGAAATCCTCCAAATATAGGAAATTAATACAGTATGCTTAGGTTTTTGCTCTGCTTACAAGTAAAGAAAACCAAACCATTGTGTCTACTTTTTATGTAATGTAGAGTACTCAGTGTAGTTATCCTGCAGAAGAGCAATGAATGTGAAGCAAATTTCTTATTCTGATTCTTCCATGTCCTGATTCAGGTCAGTACATGATGATGTCAGATGAAAGGCACTAATTACCATTGTTTTTAATGTAGCACTTAGAGAGGCATGCTGAGTTTATGGGCTTCCAAGCCTGCCACTTGCTTTGTTCTAGCTGGATGTTTCTTGGAGCGGTCATGGGCTGAAGGTTGGTTCTGTTGTCAGCTGGGGGAAGGCTGTATGTAGCAAACAGAAGGATTCTGAATGAACTTGGCAGTGTAGAACTGCAGGTGTGCTGCCTATAGGAAGGGAACTGAGGCACTGGGAAGGGACCTGTGATCATCCAAGTTTCTTGGGCCCGGAGTAGAACACAGTAGGTTATGCAGTTGTCACCCCAGGACAGCAGTCCAGTGTATTTTGTTTGGTTGAGAACCAGTCCTGAGCTTAGGCCTGAGGTTTAGCGAATTTGAGCCTTCTCTACAGGCAGCAAAATCATAACTTATTTCTGGCTTGTTGCCCTTTAGATAGTGGATAGTAAGGCACAGCGTACAAATTAGTGTGCTACCAGTCAGGTCTTTTTATAGGAGTTGTGAGAATGTGCTGAAGAAGGAGAGTAGTTTTATGTGGGTTTTGGAGAGGAAAGAGGTTCTCAGAGATGAGGCTAGCACCAGAGAAATAAAACTGTTCAAAAGCATGGTATTGGATGAGGGAGGAAATGTGGTGTTCGTTGTGGTTGGAGCTGGAAGTGAAACGTTTAGCAGCAGAAGAAAGGCATTCATTTGAGAAAGTTTGCACAGGGTGTGTTACGTGTTGCCAGTCTGGAGTAATTCCTGTTTGGGCAGAACCTTGAGCCACTAAAAGAGGGGAAGGATCTGCCCCTCTGAATGTAGCTCCTTGAAGATCATATGATTAGGATAAAAGCCCACTAATCAACTGTATAAGTAAGCCTCTGAACAAAATTGGACTCTTGCCCTCCTTACAGTTAGCTGATGTAAAAGCTCATTGTTTTCCTGCAGTTTATTTGGGGTAGTTAAAGCAGGATATTACAACTCAGTGTTTTACTTGCTTAAACAGTGTTCTTAGCTTTATATTTACCAGTACTTCTGATTAATTATATTATTTTTTAAGGTGTGAATCTGTAATGTCTGTTATTCTTTCAGGTTTTTCTCATTAAAGAAAGAAATGTTATTGCGCCCTATAAAACAGTAAGAGTAAGTATATATTTTTTCACCGCTTTTAGCGGAGTTTTGTAAGAATTTATGTTGTCATTTCTGAAAGAGTTAAGATAATTATCATTTGAGAAATATGACAGTGAAACTTTTTTAAAAAGTATTTTTAAAAAAATATTGAAAAAGCATGTCTGAATTCTTCTGTTATGGCTTTCTGATACTTCTTGGAGGACATGCTGCAGGCTTGACACTTGCTATTTATCTTGATGTGCAGCTCTATGGGCTCAACAGCCAGAGCTGTCAGCTGAGTGCTCATGTACAGTGGACACTGCATCCTGACTAAGTGGCATCTCTTCAGTTCTGTTCAGACTGAGATTGCTGAGTTTCTGCTCAGATGAGAGATTGTTAATTGATACTTCCCAGCTGAGTGTTTCTCAGCTCAAAGAAATGGTGGGTAAGGCTGCTCACAGCAGAAATTGGAGCTTGTTCCTAGCTGCTTTCTGCTGATAGGGTCGGTCTGCTCCATTTCTGAGCCTGGAGGATTCAAGGCATACAAGTAAGGGTTTTTGCTTAAATTGTGAGATTAGTTAAGACACAAATGCAAAACTTTTATTTTTCAGAGTTAATTCACTTTTTGCCCAAGAGTTGAAAAAGATAGAATTATATTTCTCAATGTTTTTGTTTAAGTAGGAAACCTCAAGAATGATGGAGTCTATAAATCCGTATTACTGTAGTGGACAGCAAAAAGACAAGAGAGGATCTCTGTTCTCTCAACAAGGGCTTTGGGTTGGTTTTGTGATTAGATCTGCCTCTGAACTAGTACTTAAAAGGTTTTTTTCTTTGTTTTTTTTTTTTTTTTTCTGGTAATTCTTCATGTGCTGAACCTGTTTTGTCTTCTAGTCTTTCTATGATCTGTTTTGCAGACATGTACAAGATTTATTAAGTATCAGAAAAATACCTTATCTCATTGCCAACAAAGTGGAAAAGGAAAGAATCAGAAGGGTTGTTTGGAAAGCTCTTCTCTTCATTTTCTTCTACGTTATGATTCATCCACAGCTAAAACATTTCTGACAGTTAACCATCACAATTTACTCCGCTGAAGTGCAGTTTTTTCTCTGCATTTTAAAACAAGAAATCTAATTCACCTTCAATCTTTCCTGATTTTTTTTCTGTTGCTGCTAGATATCTTCTACTTGAATTGTTGCCAGTTCCACATGTCACTGAGTGCTGGAATTGAGTAATACTTTTTATCTTCCATGTCTTTCTTTGATTGTTTGTCATGGTTTGAGCCTGGCACAGAGCCAGTGCTTTCTATGAAAATGCTCTCACTCTGGTGTCTGCTGTGAGATGTGACTAGGAATAAGCAAAACAGGCTTTAGCTTGAACATAAAGAACACTTTATTACCTAAACTACAGGAAAATAGGGAAAGACTATAAGGAAAAGAAGAAAAAAAAAAATTGAAAACTTTACAAAAAACTACTTTCCTCCTCCCCACTACCTGACTTTTTCAATCTGATACATTCTCTCAAATCATTAACTGCCTAGCCTTGGCCCCACACTTTAGTATACTCAAACTGCAGTTCATGAAGAGGAAAGGAGTCTTTCTTGTTCCATAGGCTTCTCCTGGAAACACACTGAAACTTCGTGTGCTTCTCTGTCACTTCGGCACCGCCCGGAAAAAGTCTTTTTGCCGCTTGTGACATCTTCTTTCCATGCTCAGTGCTCTCACCACTGCGCATGGCTAGAGCTGCTTTTAGGGTTGTCTTTCAAGGATGCTTTGTTTCACTCTAAAAAGGCACAGTCTCTGCTTTGGGACATCTGTCTCTCTCATATTTTTCCAACCCCCTGGGGCCGGGGGGTCTTCACGAATGAACTTCCTTGGTTTCTGAGCCACTGCTTCCCCCTAAGTGCAGTCTGTGTCACAGGAACAACTGAGTCTATGGCCACAAGAAAAGTCCAGCTAAAAGGCCACTCTAAATCATCTCTCTCTCCATTCAATCATCTCTACGTTCTTCGGGCCAGGTTTTTGTCTCATCTCATCTCTTATCTCTCTTCTTATTTAGCTTCGAGGAGGATTAGCATTTTTTGCAAGGCCCCAATCATGAAAGAAAGGGTTAAAAGTTTTCAGTTTCTGTTTGTCTTGGGACGATGATACTCTCACACGTGCTGCTGCTGCGGCCGGCCGGGCTGCACCCTTCCCCCCCCTTTCTCTTTCTGGGCCGGCTGCTATCACTGCCGACTCTCTCTCTCTCTCTCCCTCCTGGGGGGGGGAATGGCTGCCCGATGTCTCTTGGGGCTCCTCCACCCTTCTATCTTTGAAGGCCCCCTCACTTCTCATCTCTGTCCAGGCCCCGGGCCTACCGCATGACTGCCCTCCCCCCGCCCAGCAGCAGAGGCTGGACGGGGGAAGAGATCTGACCTCTGCGCTGCGACGTCCCAAGAGAGAGTGCTAAGAGCAGTGCCCTGCTTTTTAACCCCTGTGTATTCTCGGAGGTGTGTCCAAACTCCACTGGCTACACCAGGTGCCAGTCTCAAACTCAAAACTTTCATTGGTTTGACCACAGCTTCTCAGAATTCTCACTTCTTCTTGGTCAAACTACCACATTGTTTCACATCAATTACAAAATACTTTGCTCTTGTCTTTGAATATGGCTGGAGAGCTACAGAAACTGCTCACATAAACTGTCACATTGTTGGCTGTAAGCAATACTTGTAGACCATTCACTAGGATTTCTGAGAGCTGTTTTTTTCGTGTTGAAGGAAAACAATGCTCTGGGTGAAAGGTTGCAGGGCTTTTATCTAAATTGCTACTGAATTTAATGTCTCCCTATAATCCAGTTCCATTTGCTTTTTGAAACATGCTTTCCTCTTGCATTTCTGTCAGTTCAGCTCAGATCACATACATTACACTGAAGATCACCTAGATTTTCATGTCTTCCTTCCTTCAGTTAAAATTAATCCAGTATCTACTGACCGATGTCTTGCTTCAGTCTTACTGATCACTTTGTTGCTTTTTTTAAAGTCTAGCCTGAGAAATCACAAAATGCTACAGAAACATGTTGATACAGTTTTATATTGCATTCAGGGGTCATGAAAGTATTCAACAACTTTTGCTAAATATGAGTTGTGAGTAAAGCTAGTGCCAGTAGATCCATACATATACTTTTAATATACTTAAGTAAAAGCAGGAATGTCTCCTATAAAATTACTTTTAAGAAAGCTGGGAAAACTTCGTAGGAGAAAAATGAGTGTGCCACATAAGCTGGTTGATGTGTTAGTGAGGCTTTTGTGTCAGAATAGACTGTGACTGGATTTGGGATCTTTTCAGCTCAAAACTACTTATGTAGATGAGAGTGACTAACTTTTTTAGCCTAGTCTTTAAAGATTTGATGGTCTGGTGTCTTTCATCTATAAGAAATACAGTAGCTGTTTAAAATGTTACATGTCATTTGCTAGTTCTATATTTGCATGTGTTTAAAATAGATGTTAAAATATGCAGAACAGGTACTACTTTTCATTTATTGATGTTTGCACTACATTAACTTATTCACTTCAGAGCTGTTGTGCTGTATTGTATTAAACAACACTGCACAGAGAGCTTTCCCCAGGGAAGATATATTTGTAAAGAAAAAAGATCAACATCTGTTTTTGCAATCTTTGACATATAACACAATCTTTAATAGCATAGTTTTACTGGGTTTTAGAGTTTTATTATTTAGAGGTCTTTAGTTTTGTTTTTTTTTTTTTTCCACTGAGTTCTATTTGAAATTAATTCATAGTAAATGTACTTTTAATTTTAGGGTAGAACAGAACACTTATTCCAACTGGATGTTGCTTGGAAAGTAGGAGATGTTGTACAAACTCTACATCAGGTATGTGGCTATTTGATATCCCTGCATAGTTCATCACAGCATCTTTTGATTTTTAGTGTAGAGTTTTATTTGTACTCAAGGTGAAAACCTTGGATTATCTATTTTTAAAATGTGGACTTCAACACAGCATCTAGTTCTGACAGCTGTTGTCTCACATTAGCTCTCAGTGTGCAGGGTGGTGCCAAGCAAAGTAGTAACGTGGCAGTAGAAGTGAATAAATATTTCCTACTTTAAAAAGAAATCGTAATAGATCTTTTAGTATGCCATCATCAAGAAGGCTAAAGCCCCTCCTGTTTTGTTGACTTCTGAGCTGTGTGGGACATCTCTGTGCAATTTCACTTAATGCTGATTGTTTAGCTTTACAGGGCTTCTTGTCTAGATAAAATGGGAGATCAAGCTGCCATGGTGAGTATCTGATTATTTCTAATATCCCTGCTTAATAATGAAATTGTGATATCACTGTTTAATAATTAACTTCTCATTGCATTTGAATCAGATACCATATTAACTTTTCTTTCCTTCCACATTAGATAACTGCTATATTACAATCACGCTTGGCTAGAACTTCATTTGATAAATACAGGTACTTTTCTAATCACTTTCTACTGGGAATCATTTTCATCTTGTTGGTTGATTAGCCTACTGCACTGATAGTTAGATGGCTGGTTGAGTTAGTCTAAGTTCTCTATTCAGAGAGTTAGCTTCTTAGTATTTTGAAGCACCTGGAATGTACAGCAGGAAATTCTGTTGAGAAGATTAATGTGTTACTTTGTCTCAAAAATGTTTCATTTCTCTATGAATTTGTTGCAATTGGGCACCAGTATATGCCAAATAAAACTATAGTTCGAGAGAAGACAACTGGCTTACTGCCCTGAGACTGGAGCAGAATGTAGCAGTGTTCCTTTCTGGAGTGCCTGTTAAAGTGGTGGTCCCAAAAAAGAACTGTGTAAAATAGGCTTAGTGAAGTCCCCATTCTGATGTCCCAAGGCCATAAACTGACTAAAACCTTTCTAAGTAATTTAAGGGTGCCTCTACCAAAGTAAGAACTGGAGGTAAACTTACTCCTTTTCTTCACTTGTAGATTTCAAAGCATTTCTGAAACGCTGCATATGGAGTGTAAAGCAGAAATGGTGACGCCCCTGGTGACTAATCCAGGGCATGTGTGCGTTAGTGATGCTAACTTGTACTTCCAGCCTCTTAATGGATATCCTGTAAGTGCCTCATAGATGGTCTTGCTTACAATGTGAGCACGCTGCCCTGCTAGTGGACAGTTTTAATTCTCTGTACTTTTTCTCTGAAATGCACATAGAGCACATCTCCAAGGCGACTATTTTCAGTTATTTTTAGAAGGTCATTAGTTTTCCTTTGATCTCTGCTGCATTCAGTGTATCTCTCTCTTTGAGGCTTCATTCTGTGCTAACTTGCTTAAAGTTTACCTCCTACTGACAAAGCACAAAATGTCCTTTGCTCATTCTCTATTAATATTTGAAGATCACTATTTGTTACATTTTATTTAAGATAAATTTCTACATCTTAGTCTGATACCGTTCCAACTTGGTGAGAGCTTTACATACATGTAGTTTACTTTGGGAGCTCTTAGGTTTTCTATTAAACTGACCATTCTTTCTCTGGAGGAAAACTGAGTGCGTGTTGCAGATGGATTATTGCTTTGGAACTTTGTCATAGAAACAGAAGTGATTGTCTCAGCTGGCCACTGACTTAGCTATGATTCTGTGAAATAACTTTAATATGGTCATGGGAGTAGCACAATCACCAGAAAATTTTAACTCTCAGATTAATTTTTTTTTCCAATTTACTTGTCAGCATGTGAGATTACATCAGCAGCGCTGGTGCTGCTCCAGCTGGGTATGACTGGTCCTGCAGGCTAGTGGAGCACAGTCTGGCCAGGGATGAAGTACCCACCTCCCCAGGGCTGAAGGCTGGAGCATTACTCTTGTGCTCTCATCCACTGGTACTCTGTGGGAAAAGAAAGGAATCTGCCTGATTTGAGTGTCCTAAGGACAAGGAAAAGACAAGCAGAAGATTCAGGGAGTCTGGGGACTCAGACACAGGGAAAATAAAGGGAAAGCTTTGAGTGCTCTGAAAGGAACACTGAATTAGAGAGATAATGTCTATGACAAGAGGAAGGAATGTTTGGAGCTAGTGCAGAGAAGGGAAAAGGGGATTGGAGAAAACATGTTTGACAAAGGAGTAGGAATTTGGGGGAAAGACTTTATAGCGGGGCCTTTTGCTATAGGCCAACGTTAATAGTTTTAAACTAGAACAGGCTAGATTTTAACTAGGTACAGGGAAAAAAAGGTTTTTACAATGAGGGTGGTAAAATACTGGCACAGGTTGTCCAGAGTGGTGGTGGATGCCCCATCCCTGGAAATATTCAAGGTTAGGTGGGACCACACTCAGAGTAACCTTGTGTAGTTAAAGATGTCCCTGCTCATGCAGTGGGGTTGGACTCGGCAGCCTTTAAAGGTCCCTTCCTACCTGAATTACTCGGTGATTCGGCTGTGCTGGAAGTCCAAGCAAGGGAGAGGAGTTTCAGGGGGATTACGGTGCCATTCTGGTTCCAGGCGCCAGGTGGCAGCCTTGGCACGGTTTGCCCGGCAGCCCAATGGCTCCCTTTGACAGAGTCCGTCGTGTGCTGCTTCTCTGGTGCATGAGCGCTGCTGCTGGTGACAGACCCGGGATAATGCACTGCTGCTTACCTATTCCTAAACTGCTCTGCTGCTCAGGCAAAAACCCACAGCAAAGACAAGCTTCCTCTTTCTAACATAACTGCTTAGCATCACTATTCCACTGCTACAATAACATGGATGGATATTATTTTCATATTGCTAATATCTGTAGTCGAGAAAAACTTCAGATTTTCTGAGGAGGGTTAGGTAGAAGAACATAAGCCTACTAGAATGTCTCCATCTTTTCTTCCCCCCCACAGAAACCAGTTGTACAAATTACACTGCAAAATGTGTGTCGCATCTATAAAAGAAGACACGGGCTGATGCCACTGGTAAGCTCAAGTATTTTATTGTCTTGCTGTATATATGGTTTCTTAAGGAGACCAGCTGTAACAGTCTGCATTAGGTAAAAGCCATGTGTTCTTAAACTCTGTATTAAATAATGAACAGTATTCAATGATCCTTTCCGGTGTTTTTAAGTGTTTCCTTTTCCTGTTCTGTCAAAAAGATGAAAACAGAGTGGATTCTGACAAGGATGAGAAACTTCTTTCATAAGCAGTCAGCATAGGAGAAGGGAGTACTGTTAGGGAGCAATTAATTCCATTTATCTCAAGCACCTATCACGGGACAGAATGGATTTCTCTCTCTTGGTGTATTTTCTCTGGATTGATTCATGGAGGAAGTTTTGTCACTGCTTCATATTGAGACTAATGTGGAGTGATGATTCCTGCTGTACATGACTGAGGAATGTCAAGAGCTCTGCAGTGAAACTTCAGTTGTGTGCTTTCAGTGGTAGCACTGAAATTTCAATCTTGTAGAATTTTTTTGTCTCAAAACACATTTAAACCAAATATACTTTTTTTTTGCCTAAGTGAATAGAATGATGCAAAGAATTAAATGCCTATTACCTAGGCTTAATCAATCCAGACAGAGACAACCTATTGGCTCAGTGTGAACTGAATGCTCTTGTGATTTGAAATAGAAAATTTAGTATGTTAGATTTTGTGGGCAAAGCTGCTACCCAGTATAGAGTTATGAGACTTATTAGTAACTGGAACATTCTGTTAAAAACTACAAGTACTACAGCTTGCTAATGATTGCTCTCATTTGTTTTCCCCCCCTTTAACATTTCAGGGTCTTGAAGTATTTTGCACAGAAAACGATCTATGTTCTGACATCTACTTGAAATTCTACAGCTGTCAGGATCGAGATGAGGTCTATCGCCTTATTGCAAAATATATAGGTTTGGAGTATTTATTTATTAATGTAGTGTGTATTACCTTGGGAAGGGAAATTTGCCTGGATTTTGCTCTATTGGTGCATGGGAAGAATGAGAAAAATAAACAGATATATAGGCTGTAACAATTTTTAATAGAAGTGAGCAGAGATCAGAATGAATGTTGTGAAATGGCACCACTTTGGTTGTGTTTGAAGAGCTAAGTGTGAAAGCTGAGGAGGCATTATTGAGGCAAAACTAATTTTTTTAATTTGCAACTTGATATACACTGTCATTTAACATCCCCCTTTCCCCCTTCAGAAAAAAACCAAAACAAAACAAAAATCAAACAAATGAAACAAACAAACCCACAAAATACTATCTTCAAAATAAGGGATAAATAAGATCCACTCAGCTAAATTGTGTTTTGCTGAAAAAATATAAACTAGCTTGTGCGTGGATCCCCCAAGGACTCAGTTAAGACCCTGTTGAGAAACTTCCTGTAATAGGTGGATTTCCAGTCTACACAAAAGTACCTGAAATTTTCTCAGTCTTAGGAGTAGTTGATGAAAATTACAGTTCTGAAACAGTTGAGTTCTCATTTCTAATAAATCTTGTATTCATTAATTCCTAGAAAGTGATGGTTATTTTTTTGCAGATTGTAAACAGAAACTTCCTAAAACGTGTGTGTCCTGGAGAAAAAAGGGAGAAAAAGGCTGAGTTT
Organism: Zonotrichia leucophrys gambelii; assembly: GCF_028769735.1. Classification (NCBI taxonomy): domain Eukaryota; kingdom Metazoa; phylum Chordata; class Aves; order Passeriformes; family Passerellidae; genus Zonotrichia; species Zonotrichia leucophrys. Next base: position 115,598,035 of record NC_088171.1, on the reverse strand, counting down.
TTCTGTAATTTGAAACATTGAAGTACATATTTACTGCCAATATTGAAAATGTTTATGTAAATTTTTTGCTATTTTATTATTGTACCAGGACTCTGGTTCTGTTTCAATGAATTCACCTAAATATCAGTTGACATTTCCCTCCTGCTTCACAAAGAAAAATGGAAAGGCCACAAAGGAATGATAACTTTATTTTAGAACTGTTTCAGTATTTTATATTTTTCTTTGGAAAGGAAATAGATTCTGATATAATTTTCTCTGTTTTTAAAATACCTGCATGCTGTTGCCCTGCTTCAGACTTTTTCTGGATAATTTTCTAAGGTGAAATTTCAAGATGTAGATGAAAATGATGATGATGTTGGAGCTTAGAAATAAAAAATGGTGAGCACTTTCCCTAGAAGAGTTTTTAGCACCTCGGTATCTCTCTGGCAGCAGAAGAGCCTCTCTTTGAATGTGCTAATGTTTTTTACTTTACTAGAATTTAAAGTCCTAAAGTGAAGGAAAGATTGGACTATGTCTTTCCAGTGAAGGAAAGATGGGAAAATGTCTTTCCATCCTATGCTGAAATAGAGGCTAAAATAGAGGCTTGCCATAATCTAATCCAAGTTTCTTTCTTTCCATCATGCCATGGATGCCATCCTTCAGTTCTATTTCAGGCACTTGTCCAGGTGCTGTATACAGAATCAATGGAAGAAAGTTTAAAAGTAAATAAATAACCCAGTTTTCCAGCAGCATACCTTGACATTACAGCTAATAAGCAGGGTAGTGTAGTTTGAATGTACTGAACTCCTGCCTATACTTCAAAGAGAACTCCAGGTGCATAATTCTTAGTTTTTTGAGTTTGGGCCAATTTTCTTTTCCTCTACTCTACTTTTCCATCTACTTCAGTGGATGTGAAATTAAATCCTGTTCATGTACATACATGGCTTCTTTCCACAAGTTACTGATAGTGGGTGTCCTTGGTTACAGTAGGAAAATATATTTAGTTTTTTTCTTGACTCAAGCAGAACTGCTTCTAGAAATTTGAAATCCTAAAGGTTTCCAGCTTGCTGAGAGATGTTCATGGTCTGCAAATATTTTTCCCTTCCTATGTAAATATTCATCCATTCTTACTGTGTTTGGTTTCAGCACTCCTTCTTTATGATTTTTTTTGGCCAAATGCAATTGAGACCCATGTGCAGAGATATTAAAAAATGTGTGGAGTATGGTAGCTATGGCAACACGAAGTTGCCAGTTAATTCTGACTTGTTCTTTTAAGAAACTGTGCCCTTAATTGATTTACAGTATCTTGCATAATGTTAATTGCAGTATAACTTGGGGACTAAACTCCAAACCTCCCAACTCTTAATGTTTTATTTTATTTTATTTTATTTCAGAAAATCATATTGCAGAGCACACAGCTGAAAGTTATGTGTTGCAGTGGCAGCGAGGACATATATCAAATTACCAGTATCTTCTCCATCTCAACAATCTGGCTGATAGAAGCTGCAACGATCTCTCCCAGTATCCTGTATTTCCTTGGATCATAGCAGACTACTCTAGTTCAGTGTTAGGTATGTGTATATGGAAAAGTACCTTACTGCATCATGACCAACCTGAAATGTGGTGGGAGGCATTTACACTGCATAGACTTGATGTTACATCAAAATGAACCTGGCATTGGTGGTCTTGGGTGTTTTCTTGTGGCCTTACCGCTCCCCTTTAGCTTAGGGGACAAAATACCTCACCTTTTTCTGTTAAGTATTGCACTCCTCAGATACAGAGTATGTACCAAACATCTGCTTGCTTGCTTTGCAAATCGGCAGTACTGAGCATTCAAAGACACTGTGATTCTTATAAATGGAAAAGAGGCAGTAAAATTACTTTTTTTTTTTTTTAACAAGTTAGATGCACTGAAATGTGTAGAATCCAGGTGTTCTTTTATGATTCTTAGCCTTGCAGATTGAATGCAAGAGGCTGACAAGGCTTGTGCCTGAATAGGCTCCTTGATTAAGGGTCTTAGTGCAGTTTGTGTTGGGATTTTGTCCTTTTGAAGATTGTGTCCCTCTGCAAGAACCAGAATAGGGGAAGCTTGTGGTATTCATCAGCACCTGCTCAAACACTTCAATCCAGTTGTATGGTGGGACTTAACTGCACCCTGACAGAGTGGTTAATGAGTAGAAGAAGATGATACCAGCTGCTTTTGTGCCTTTGGTAGCAGTACCTTGATTAGTTGATACTACTTGTAATAACTGCCCCATAGATTAACTATTAGTTCTTCAGCAAGAGGTTTGAGATTATTCGTACTTGGAAGGAAGATGAGTAGCTATTTACAGTAAGACTTTCGGGGATTGCACTTAGTAGGGAGGGAGAAAATTACTGTTGGCTTTTGTTTGCTTTGTTCCTACTTGGATTGGCTGGATGGTTTTTGGTTTGTTTTTAAATGTTGATTAGAGTACATTAAAATCTAGTAGAATGCTTGGAGTCTATAACCAAACATTTGGTTTGTTTTTTTTTTTAAGATCTGACAAAGCCTGAAACATTTCGTGACCTTAGTAAACCAATTGGTGCACTGAATAAGGAAAGGCTGGATAGACTTGTGGTAGGTATATCTTGGTATTCGTATGCTGAACATTTTGTGCCTTGTACATATTGGCAATAAAAGGAGCTTTGTCCAGCAAGCTTTGGGAATTATGTCTTAGGAGTTATTCTATCAAAAGTTAGCTATAAACTTTATCAAAAGCAAACATACCTGTAACCATTCCACATTTATTTTCCAGCTTAATTTAATCAGAACTGGTTTTGTCAGTACTAATTTAAAATTATTTGAATCCATTTCCTCTCTCTTACTACCTTTTCATACATATATACTTTTAAAATAATATCCCAAAATCCAGTTAATGTATATATGGTGGCACTGAGATGCTGTAAACATACATGAATTTATGAAACTTCAAAACCCATGGATTTAAGTATGTAATGTAAAACACATGTTTGAAAGAAATAAGAAAAAGTAGTAGAAATCTTAAGTATTTCCATTTAAGAAAAATATTCAATTTGAGGCAGAGAACTTTAAAGGAAGGAAATTTGGATCCATGGAGGTCAGAGCACTAACTTGAAAATTCTATATACTTACAATAGTGTGCCAAGTTTTTCTGTTTCTCAAGGCAGGCAGGCTTTCCTTTCATTAGCTGTCAAACACATACTTAGAGACTTAGAAGGTCCTCAGTTATTTGGCTTTTAATTATTTGTGTAAAATTATTGTCTTCTATGGAAAGTTAATTATTGCAAAATAATTTATGGGACATTAGAAAAAGATACTGCCAGAATAACTCCATTATATTTATTAAAAAAGATTAAAATATTTCAAAATCATATAGCTTCTTAAGATTGTGGAAGGCAAGAGAATATGAACAATATTGTGTTTACATTAACAGTAAATAAAGTCTCCCTTCTAAGGTCTGACTTCCCTTAAACTGTTATTAGCTTCATGCTTACTGCAGTAAAAGTTATTCTGTTCGTATTATGCTATTTTAGAGTAATGCATAGGAGCTTCAGAAAGGAAGGAATCTCCCAGGCTGATGGAAGTCACTGTGTTCTTCCATACTCTCATGAACCTTTATGTGAAGGACAAAAAGGAAGCACTTCTTTGTTTGCACTTCTTTGAATTTGAGTCACTGCAGTTATGTGCTAAAGTGAGAGAGGAAAAAAACACTGAAACCCTGATAGTTTTAGATGATCAATTATGACAACTATTTTGCCATATTGATTTACTGCTCTGATTAAAGCTGCATGGATATTAGAACTTAAATGTTTATTTTATCATTGGAAGAAAAATTGAGGGTGGGTGGTCCTAATCTGTGCCTTTAAAAAGAAACAGTGTGTATGTGTTCAGAATTGAGGCAAAGCAGCAGTGCTGATTTGAAACAGACATTTCTTTTTTCTTCCTATGCTGCAGAAACGTTACCAGGAAATGCCAGAGCCCAAGTTCATGTATGGAAGCCATTATTCTTCGCCGGGTTATGTTTTGTTTTATCTCGTTAGAGTTGGTAAGGCACCTTTTATATGCTCTCTGAGCAGACACCTCCAAAGCAGACAAGGTTTGGAGCAAGCTGATGCTGTTTTTCCTTCTCCTTAGCTCCAGAATACATGCTCTGTCTTCAGAATGGAAAGTTTGATCATGCTGACAGAATGTTCAACAGGTTTGTTTACATTTTGTCTATAACTAGGCTGGTTTGTTTTCAGATATGCATCAATGGGGAGTGCAAAGCCTTAAAATTTTTTCTTTAACAAATGTGTGATTGATCTGTCTTATCTAGCATTGCAGAAACCTGGAAAAACTGTTTGGATGGTGCAACAGATTTCAAAGAGGTAAATAAATGGCTGGAAAATTATTCAAGTATTCTCATCTGTGCTTTGCTTTCTCATGTACTGTTGATTTGAGAGTGTTTGATTGGAGTGTGTTAGGTTGTTTTTCGTTGTTGTTTCTGCTTTTCAGTTGTATGGGTTTGGTTTTTGGGTTTTTTGGTTTTTTTGTAAGGCTGGTGACTGCATTTTATGAATCCTTTATTAACTGTATATTAATCCCATATCAACTCCATGTTTGCTCATCTGTGCCTGATTTCTGGCTTTTAGTTTAACAGAAGTACAATGTGAATGTTAATGGAAATACATGGGAATTACCAGAGTGTGGATTAAGGCTGAAAAGAAAATTTTATGTATTGCCTGCTGGAATCTTGTAAGGATTGGCTATATTGCAGTGCTTCATCCAGAGAATGAAGAAGAAACTGTAGAAGTAGTATCTTGGGTTTTTGAGCCCTGAGAAACCCTAATTTGTAGAATGTGTTGAGAAGAATAAACTGTCACATAGTAAATACTGTTAAACTCCTTTATCAAAGAAACATTAATAAAGTGATGCTTTTTTAAAAAATAGTCTAGAGCTAATGGTTAGATATGGTGGTATTTAAAGAATTGGTTTAACCTCTGAAATTTGTCATAATTTTAGTTTTATTCTAGATTTTAGTCTTGACTCTTACTTGATGTCTTAAAAATGAGAACATAGCTATGCAATAATTCTAAAGATACTCATAGATGTTATGGATTCATATGACACACATTACTTGTTAAAATGTGTGCTACTCTGAATTTAGCAGTTTGGCTCAGAGACCTGTCTTGTAGGGAAAACCTGGAAAGCCTGCCCAACTTCAGGGCTTGACATATGAACTTTAATAACTTTCTTTCCATTGAATGATATGTTTAAGCGATGAAAGCTAAACTAATATCAAAACTTGGTTGTTTTTTTGTTTGTTTTTTAAAATTCCAGTTGATTCCAGAATTTTATGAAAATGATTCTAGTTTTCTAGTAAATAGTTTGAAGTTGGACTTGGGAAAAAGGCAAGGTGGAAAGATGGTTGAAGATGTAGAGCTTCCACCTTGGGCATCAGGTAATAATAGTCAAACTTCTTGTATTATTAATTAAATTCAAGATTGTTGGAATCATTGTTCTTCCTCAAAAATGTCCGTTCTGGTTTCTTCTAAATGAACTCTTTCTATAAAGCACTAACATAATAAATAGGTGCTTTTAATTTTTGTAAGAAAATTGACATTTAGTGTGGGGTGTTTTGTTGGCTTTTTAAGAATGAGGAGGAAGAGAAATGGATGCCAATACTGAAAGGGATATTTTCTCCTTTAATTAACCTTTATCTTGTCAGGTCCTGATGACTTTCTTCAGAAGTGCCAAGAGGCTTTAGAATGTCCATATGTATCAGAACATCTGCATGAATGGATTGACATCATATTTGGCTACAAGCAGAAAGGAAGTGAAGCAGTTGCAGCTCACAATGGTAAATACACATGCATAGAACTAGCAAAAATCGGGGATGCCTCAATTAGGCAGGAGGGGTAAATCACAACATATCTGTGATGCTTATTTTGTTTTGAGTGTTCAGAACTGTGCTTTGAATGCTTGATCCTTGCTGGAAATAGTGACTTACCTGGCAGTATTGCCTTCATGGTGATTTGTATCTTTGAAGATGTGCTTCAGAGGGTGGACAAGATGATTCTGTAGCATTGCTGGGAATTGCTTGCACATCATAGTGTAGCAATATAGTATGGAATTAGTGTTTCCCAATTAAAAATGGAAGCCTGCAGGGTCTCCAGATAAACATGGATTTAGCCTTCCTCCACTGTAATTTCAGTGGGAGAATTTCAATACAATTTCCCCCTCCTCCTGAGAGAATTGTTAAGGGAAAGAATGGGCTAATGGGCTCCAGGTCTTTGGAGCAAGAATGAAGGAAAAAGTATGTGTTGGTTCTGAAATGTCTAACTGCAAGTGAGACATTTCAGTGTTTGCAACCTTACTCTGAACATGTATCTAGCCACTATGGGGATCCCCCTTACAAAGGGGGGTGTTGTTATGTTACTGCTGTGTAAATGTGTTTATTTACACCTAATAGTATTACCAGTGATTAACTTATTCATCAGTCTGGTATTTCAGCTGTATATGTTACTACACAATAAGAAAGTGCCCTCTCTTAAAATAAAAGAGTAGCAGATCTGATTTTTAGGGTGTTTATTCCAAAAGCCCTGATCCTTTTGAAGGACTTCTAGTAACAGAAAATGTTGAGATAGTTTGCACTTAAAGATGTAATAAATTCAGAAAGAAAACCTTCCTACAACAGTGGTGAGGGTAGGAATAAGCAACATATTGATACTTGGCACTAATTCCAGGGAAAGATAGTTTCTAGTTTCTAATTCCAGGGAAAGATAGTTGAGATAGCAAGGATTGTTTTGCTGGGGTTTGTTTGGTTTTGGGGTTTTTTTGCTGTTTGGTTGGGGGTGGGTTGCGTTGTTTTCCTGCTGTTCATTTCTTTCCAGTATACTTTCTCTACATGTCCTTAACATACGATTGGCTATATTTTAGAGCTGTAGGGTTTGGCATTCAGTCATACTGTGAGGATAAGTGTCAATTACAATGTACCACAGACTTTAAATACAGTAAATCAGCATGTAAATTATGGCATCTATATTTTTACCTCTCAAAAGCGACCACTAATGAGAGCACTTTTTATGCATAATGTGCTGCTTCTGATGCAGTATGGATTTTTATTAGCATAATGAATTGCAGAAATTTAAGTAGATAAGAGAGTCAGAAGGGATCTGTGTATGAATGAACTTTGGTCAAAGTAAATATTCTTAAGCAGAGGCCTCGAAGTCATTTGCGTCATGACAATTCACCTGGAAAGGTGAATACACAGATCTTTCTGATCATTCTTTATTACTTTCTGTTCCCTGTCTGAAAATTAACCAAGGATCCAGTTATGCAACTGTGCTTGCTTTCTTATTTATCTGTTTATATATTTATTTATTGGGGGTAGGTATTTAATGAAGCTTTAGGAAGCAATCCTTCATCTATGAAAGTACTGATTCCTTCTGAAACTTTCTGAAAATCTCTTGGAAGTCCTAAGATTTTTCAGGTAAAAAAACAGGATTAAAATGTAAAACATCAAACTCTAATGCCTGCTGAAATAGCTTATTTGTGAGTAAAAATGCAGCTGTTTGTAGGAAGACAAACAAAATGAACCTTGTATATCTACATTGTACAAATAAACTTTTTTTTCCAGTGTTTCATCCATTAACTTATGAAGGAGGAGTGGATTTAAACAGGTAATTAACAAGAATCTGAATGTTTTTGTTAAAGCAGTTAGCTAAGTTTCTCAGTATCTCTCCAGGTTCTCTGCCAGCTGTAAAAGGGCTCTGTACATGAATAGTGTTGCTCTTCCATTTTATACTCCCAAATATACAGAGAACCAGCACCATATTCTCAGTTTTAGCTTTCATTGAAAGACTGTTTCTTAAGCATTTCTTCAGTCTGGCATTTCTGGAAGTGCTTCATTTTTTCAGTCATTGAGAATATTGTTATTTTACAAAAACAAAGTTATATTTTACATAAACAAAGTTATGAAGCTGTTATGATTGTAAATCTTCAGTAAATCAGTTCTGTAAGAACGTGCAATGATCTGTAGTGCTGTAGTAACTGCACACACAGTTCCATGCTTTTGGGGAAGGGGAGGGGAAAAAAGCACTTGCTTCCATGGCTTAATCATATATCTTGTTTTGTAAAGTATTATGGACCCCAATGAAAAAGTAGCTCTGCTGACACAAATCCTGGAGTTTGGACAGACGCCAAAACAGTTGTTTACAACCCCTCATCCTCAAAGGAAAATTCAGAAATTGAAAAGCTTGTCTCGAACATCTAGTCACAGCACTTCCATAGCTGAGTCTCCAGGTAAATGTTTAATAGATAAACTAACAATGTGAAGGATTTGTAATTTTGAGTAGTTTCTTTCTCCCACAGGATCTCATTATACAACTCTCTTGGCTACTTTCCCTGTAAGGCAACTCAAGATAAATCCATGAACTAAATCTTAAAGAAAAACAAAACTAGACCAGTTTCAAATTTCAATATACAGGTGTTGCCCTGTATTTTGCCTTCTCTTCCAGTGGTCTCGTGTGGGACTGTTGCACCTCTGCTTCTGAAGCTGTGGAAGGGCGATCATCCCTGGCCTTTCCTGACACTTTAAATTCAAGCTGATGTGATGGCAGTTTCAATGGCCATATCTGCAGGCATTCTAAATGATGCAAAGATTTGTTTGGGTTTTTAACAGCAATGTCTTAGGGGGGTAATTAATTAATTAGCTTGATCAAAGTAAACCTTAAACACTTAAATTAAGCATCTGAATTTTTTCTCCTTTTCCATGACTTGAATGAAAATCTGAAAGGACATATTTTTCCCCCTATACTGCAGGGACAGAGTTGACTGAGTAACTTTCTTCTAGAAAAGGATTGTAATGCCCTCACAGGCATTACAGTTGCCATTCAAGGCAGGACTTAAACCACTTCTCCAAAACTAAGATGCTATTGTCTTCATAAATTATATAGTGTTTTAACTATAATTGGGCTGATTCAGCCCAGGTATCACTTAGAAAGATCTTTCTCATTTGATTGTCTGCAATTCAGTTACCATTTGATGGCCTTGACTTTGAAGCAGAGGAATGACAATGAGTGCTACTTAGCATGGCAACCTGTAGCATCCAATGGCAAGAGGAGCTTTGAGAGTTGTATGGGGTGATAGTAATGGTCATGTATTAAATAGATTTGCTGTCTAAGTCATTATTTCATTCATCAATGTTTTCTCTTGAGTTTGACCGTTTTACAATTGACATCTAATTATCTCAATTTTGTTGCATTTTTAATCCCTTAACTTTTGCAACAATGAAATGAAGTTGTGACACTCTTAACATAATGCAGTAGAATAATAAAAGCATATACTTCATTGTAGCAGTAAATGGCTTCTCTAGTTCTTTTCCATCTGGAAAGGCCTTGACATTTCAAAGGACATCAAAACATTGCTGCAGAGTTTTTAGGTTTCCATTTTTTGTTTGTTTGTTTTCCATTTCCTTTGGATTAGTCTAACAATCTTATTCCTGAAGCTCTGCATGATTTCTGTAATTTCATATTTATGTCAGCTACCTAGGTATTTGAAATATGTCTTTTTATTTTCTATTTGTGATGGAACTTTATTGTGGCATTTTATTGCAGTTTCTCCAAATGAAGAATCATTTGAAGATTTGACAGAAGAAAGTATAACACTTGCCTGGAACAATATTGCCAAACTAAAATTAGATACACAGTGTAAAATTCACAAAGAGTAGGTACTATTCTTTCCAGTCAAAATTCTTCCTCTGAATTGGGAGGGGAGGTGGGAATCTCTGTGTCAGTCTGAATGATGGGTTAGGGTTTAAGGTAAATACTTTTCTTTTGGAGATGACTTAGTGATTTGATTATGCAAGATGAACTTGAGTATAGGATGGGTTATGAATCCAGAGAAGGTATTTGTCAGCTTGATTTTTGCTGTTGTTTTTCCTTGGCTTTAGATCTGTATAGGTTCATTATCATTTTAGTACCTGAAGTAGATATTGATTACTCTTGTCTAAAACTGATAACAGCAGCCAGATAAAGACTCCAATTTATTTTTTTTTTAAACCGTCAGGAGCACAAACTTCATCCCATCAGATTTGAAAGGTTAAACACTTAAGTTGTTCCACTGTACACCTCAAGCTGTTGCTGCATGAGCAGTTTGCCAAGTCTCAGCTATAGGTTTTTAATTTATCCAGGTACCAAACTACTGTTCTGGTGGATTCCTAGGGATTCAAGGGTCAGTAGGGGCTCTTTTCAGGTGAACTTTGAAAATACCTAATGACAAACAGCATCAGCTATGTGTTAAAGAACAGATTTTCCTTTGCCCCCATCTGTCCTAGTGACTGGGCTGGTTAGGAGGATTTCTTACTACCGTGAGTCCAGCTACTTTCTTGGTGACTGTAATCAAATCTAGGAAAACATTACCATGTCCTTAAAACAAGGTAATATTTGTAGTGAGAAATCTGTTACCAGATTGTTAGCATTAAAAAAATCTTGATCCTGAAAAGAGACTCAAATTTCAGCTTCAGATTATTTTTATTACTTTTTTTTTCCTGAAGACTGCTGAGAAATAATGAGACACAGAGCTGTGTAACAGAACTTTGGCTGTGCATTATGCTCTGTGCTTCCTAATTGCCTGACATAAGCTTTGTCTAAAGTTCTTCCTATAGTGACTTTGCCAGTGTCAAATTAAAAGAGAAAAAAATGTGCAAGTTCCAATTCCTGACACTTGAGGTTTTCAGTATCTGCTCGTAGGCAGCTTCCTGATTATTTGTAGCTAATCCAGAACTGGAAAAACTAAATGTGAAATCATTTATCTTCTCACATGGGCAAGTCCCTTCTGATGAAGATGGAGTTCTTACGGAACACTATAGGGATCCTGTCCTGGTGTTTCACATTTTATGTCAAGGTATATTTTTGTCTCTAGGCAGGTAACACACCACTGTAGTGTTTTTAATCTCCTTGAATATCTTAGCTCTTACAGAGCTCAAGTAACAGATTTCAGCTGTAGTCTATTTACAGTATGGTGGTTCAGTTTCAAAATCTATGAAGTCACCCACAAGCTTACTTGTATTAAACAGGGCAATTACTGGAATAGCAGTCACTTGCAATGGGTCTTCTGTTTTCACTACATCCCAGGGTAAGTATTGCACAGGTATTTACCACAACCTGCAGGGTAAATGCAGGTTAATGTTGTTTTTTTAACAAAATGGCATGAAACTGAAATATATATCTGATGTAATTGAATAGCTTAACTATATGAGTTTGCTCAGTTTTAGATGATTTTGACTCAAGCATTTCAATATTATCTAGGCTTGGAAGATAATTTCAGTGATAATAATAATGGACGTTTGTCCATTTACATACCAGAGTTCTCTTGGAGTTTGATGGGCATGTGGTAGTCCATGTGTCTGTAACTGGTACAAAACTGGGTAGTTCCAGGCCCAAGTCACAAGCCTTATAAAGAGTTTCTCAGAGACTATGAGAAACCTGTGTCTGCTTTTCATACTAAGATATTCAAACAGGAGCAAAATTATTAGCTTCTAGAATATAAAATAGTCTTTTTATTTTCTATTTTGTCCCTTATTCCCAGATTCAACTTTGAAGATGTTTTCCAGAGACTCAAAAACCATCCAGAGAAGTGTGTCCTTTTCAAACATGGTAGGCTGCTGTCAAAATAAGAATGAGATGATTGGGAATCCTCTGAAAGCTGCTCAGTGAGATGGCTCTTAGCATCCATCAATGCATCTTTTCTTTCCCCTGCCTACTCAGTTGTATTGTGTGTGAATAATTTAGCAGAGTGAATTGAGACTCTCTCAGGCCACCAGAGAGACAGAGCACATTCTGCAAATGCAGAAGAAGCATTAAATGGTTACACTGTCTCTGTTCTGAGTTGCCCTGCTATCCAGGGAAGAGCTTGTGGTAGACAGTCTGGCATGAGCAGGTTTATCTTCCTGTGCAACTTGAACTGCCAATGGGACCAGAATTTCAAAGTTTAAATTCCACCACATGCTCACACCAGCATTGCCTTACTGCACCCAAGTATTTGAAGCCTGTGAGTCAGCCAGCAGAGAAAAACCAAGCACAGGGAGTGGAATCTGTGCTGGGTGAAAATGAGCCATCCTCCTTCCATGAGCAATGATCTCAGCAACTTGTGAACAACACTTTCCCCCTGCTCCTAAAAGAGAATTTGATTTTCTGTGCTTGAGCACTGTTGCCATACCTGAGTTATAAAGATACACTCCCAGTTGCCATATTCACTTTTTATTGGTGCAAGACACCAAGATACATCAGTTTTCTCTCTATCACCATCTCTAGGGGGAACAAGAATGGCAAATGTGTTGCCCAGACAGAAGCCATAACATGCTCTGGCTGGTCCCCAAGTAAGTTGCAGAATCAAGACCCTGTGGTCTGCCATGGGGCACACTGGCAGGTGAATCTAGACACATCAATTCCTAATCTTCAGCAAAGGGAAATTTGGGAACATTGCTTCTTGGCACTGTGAAAAGGGAGCTCTTTGACTCCTAAGCCAAAAGTCTGTTTTTCATGAGGAGGCTTTGTATACTCTTATTCTTTTCCCCTATAGTTTTAGTGCTGATCTAAACATTTCAAACAATGTTAAAAGGAGTAGTGTTTACAGTCCAGCAGGTTATTGTTTTTCAAACAGACCTAAAACATGACCAGTAATGACAGCAGGTAGAAGCACTGGGCTGATTGTTGGTTTTTTCCTTGCCATTCCTAGTGACAGTAATGTAACTGAGCAGGTACCTGTAAATAATGTTTCTTGTTCAAAGTAGTAGGAATCAGACAGTTGTATTTCTTCCTTGAAAGACCTGAGCTTTAGGTACTGAGATAAGTACCTGTGATGGAGAACAAACATCAAAAGAATCTGCATTTTTAGTTTCTGTTAGCCATTTGTGTCTAGAATTTAGAGCAGCTTACAAGATGAAGAGCTGACCCACTTACTTCTGAGTGAGGAATTACATACCATGTGCTTGAAATACGAGATTCTTTAGAAAGATTTATCAGTTCTGCATGTATTTCTGAATGTTTCTGCTACCTTTATTTATTTATTTATTTATTTATCTATTTATTTAATAGAGATTAAGTATTCTTGATGTTCAGTGTCTAGCCTCTAAGGTTTTTCTTGATCAGTGTTCATATAACATCTGCATGTTATTTTTATAGAAGATTAAAATGCTTCTTGTTCTCCAAAAGCATGTTAATGTACTTGAACTAGATTTGGGGTAAGAAATTGAGTATTTTTTTTTTTCTTTCTTGCAGGCTTTATCATCTTGTCTAATCTTACCAGGAGATACCACTGTCATAAGTTCTTCATGGGACAATCATATGTGTGTATTTACTTCCTGCTGACTTTATTGAATTTCATGGAGTGCCTTGGTTGCTATGTTTATGGTTTTAGATAATGATACAAAAAACCATCACATTTTTAAAACACAGTGTCTGTATTTCTGTTTTTTCCCACTAGATTTCTGTTAGAAACCACAGAAACAAAGTTACTTTATTTAAAAGAAAAACCTGTAAGTTTTACAAAATGTAATGCTTTTATAACCTTTCTCTGTTAGATATTTTTATTCAATTGCATTTGGAAGACAGCAAGATGTCCTATTGGGCCATGATGATGCAGTCAGCAAGATCTGTTGGCGAGATGGGCGCTTATTTTCTGCATCTTGGGATTCCACTGTGAAGGTTTGTAGATGAGACTGTTACAGTTACATGACTATTTATAGCCAGCACCTTGTAATATTCAGCCTGCCAAATGCTTTGAGGTCTTTGTACCTTTGTACTAGAGTAATAACCTGGCTAGTATCACAGTAAGTTTATTTCCAGAGCTTATTCGTCATTTAGCTTTAGCTTAACTGTTTCAAAGCTAAAGTGTTTTTTTCAGAAAATTTCATTCATTATAACTTACTGTAAAAAATTAGGATTCTGAAGACAAACTGTATTTGTTGGAGAAACTGGAATGTTTTGTGACTTTGGCAGTTCTGTTTCTTGGGTGGAACAGATTTCTAAAATGTTTAATAATTTTGTAGTTTACATTCTTCAGCTAAGAGAAGCAGAAACTTGCTAATCTAAAGAGCATGCCTACAGTTAGGTGGAAAGATAATTTGGAAGCTAGAGACAGGAAAAACTTTCCCGAAGCCTGCTGTGTATAATTTTTTTGGTAAGTACACATTTAGTGCAGTGATACACCCACTCTTAGGTAGGCTCTGTAGGGGATCTGGAGTGAGCAGAGTTGTGTTCACCATGGGGCTGTGCTTAGGGTAGAGGAGTTTGGGTGCCATTGCTGTACTCTGCCACGTAGGCAAGGCCCACAGTGAACACAAGCAGCCCCTCCTTGTAATGTGAGAGTTCAGCACTGAAGGAACCCATCTGGGGTTATATTACTGCTTCCTTGAACAAACACAAGTATCTGTGTTGTAGGTGTGGCACTGTGTTCCTGGAGAGACCTTGAGCAATAAAAAACACCACTTTGAACTGCTTGCACACTTAGAACATGATGTCAGTGTAAGTATGTTGATGCAGTGTCTGAGAACAAGAAAATTAATTGATGATTTAAATCATGATCTAGTGGTAAAGCACAAAGATTGGGTTAGGGGCTGAGGGTTGTATTTTGGGAAATGTGTGTAGGGGCTTTTTGTTTTGTTCCAGGATTTTCACTGTCTGATGGTTCTGCACCAGTGTTCTGGACTTCCTGGGTTGAAAGGTCCATTTCTTGGGACTGAAGCACCAGTATAAACAGAGGTTTCTTCATTTGTCTTGCTCAGCTTGAATGCACAGAATTCCTATGGGGGGCAGGAAGGATTGGGGGGTTTTGTTTGCCTCTTTGCTTTTGAAAACAGATTAATCTTTTTGATTGTTAGTTTCCTCTTAATGTAAGGCAAGCAAATGAAAAAGAAATCCTGAATTGTTTACCATGCTGTCATGGTAAATATCTTAATGAATTTCACTGTAAATATAGAAACACATTGTGTGCAATGCATCAGAAATGTGTAACTGCATACTTTTGTTTATGGCCTCTAACATCAGTCTGTGAAGATATTTAAAATGATTATGTTCTAAACCTTCCTAAGAGTTAGTTTTTTAATAGATCACAACATTGGCAAATACTGAAATGGTTCTGATAGCATTTAAGAACTGTACCCAAGAGAACTGGAAACAGCTGATGGGTAGGAAGTTTTTTAAAAGTTAAAAATTTTACCCTTAAGGGTAGAGTCTAGCAGTTAGATGGAGAGTATTGGTACTAAAAGCAATCTGAAATGTCACTTAGCATTTCTGATTCTGCAAAGCAAAAGCTTAAAAAGGTCTTTAAAGTGACCTATTTTTTCCTCTTATAGTTTGGATTTTTCATACTTGTACCTAATTAAGGGTGTTGAGAACTAAATTCAAGGCTTTTCATAAATAAAATGTCCTCTTAGGGATAATGGGCTTGTTTTGTGTATGTTTAAAACCTGTCTCAAGATGGCTCCCATGAAAGAAGAGGAGGAGTCATGGGATGTTTAACTTCCTAGGTAAATACAATGGACCTTAATGCTGCAAATACCATCCTGGCATCTGGAACCAAAGAGGGTACCATTAGTGTTTGGGATGTTACTACAGCAACAGTGTTGCATCAGTTGCCACATCATTCTGGGACTGTATTTCATGCTGCTTTTAGTCCTGGTACGTTGGATTTCAGTTTTTAATGTGCACTCTTGGGAGCTTCAGAAGGAATCTTATTATTAATACCATATAATATATCTTTCTTATTGAAATTACTGCTTTAAGGGCGATGGTGAGATGTTTTGGATTGTCACACATCTCCTCTGTAAAGAATTTAATTGTACACAAGGCCATGCTAGGCTGCAGACCAGCGATCTAGACTCTACACCAATCTTGTTTATCTTTGCTTGCTTAGAGACTTAATTTCCAGTAAATTATTTATAGATACATAGGTGAGGTAATATCACATCCAACATGCTGATCACAGAGTGCTTTGACAACTGGAACGGAATGTCTGAACATGGTTTTTCTTGTTGTTTCTTTTATTTGCTTCCTTCTTTTGTACAGACAGCAGACATCTACTGAGCACAGGGGAGGACTGTTGTTTTAAAGTAATAGATGTACAAACTGGAATGCTTGTATCTTCTGTGACCACTGAAGAGCCACAGAGGTAATGCTGAGAACATGCAGGTTATGGAGCTGGCTGGAGATGGCTGGTGACAGCAGTGGGAAGGGCCATAATACTGGGAACTGTGTTTTACTGAATCACTTTTTAGAGTGAAAAGACTGACATTCTAGCATTATGATCAAGCTTTCCAAACTGGGGCAAAATCAAACAGCTCTCTAAGTAAACAACTTTTCAACAACTGTCATGTCCCTTAAAGATGATGACAGCTGTAGCTAACCAGCTCTTCCAGCAACTGAACTACTGAAATGTCTAACAAGTTGAGTTTTCTTATTTAAATAATCTGTTACTAATACTGATTCTTTGGGTTTGTTGTGGAGGTTTTGTTTTAATGTTTTCTTTTTTTGATAGTCTTAAAAAATATTGGCTTTTAAAATCAAAGACCAATCACCTTTTTCCACCAATTGAAAAGTATACAGTTATTTATGGTTTATCAGATAAACAGATGGAATGCTTACTCAGTTACTGGAGTAAAAACATAGCAGCTATACATGGAATACACTTCATTTTTTTTTGTGGGTGTATATAATCATATATGCTTGTTCACATATATTTTCACTAGTTATTTACCTGAAAGTCATCTTTGCTTTTTAAGTGATGGTTTCAGGAATATGAAGTGGCAGAAGTGAAAGTGGTGACTCATGAGAGCACTGGGATGTCACACACATGCATACCTGACTGGGCCCTCTTCTGTTATGGGATTGTTTCAAACTCTGCCAGGGGAAGGCCTGGCTTGGGTCTAGGGCAGTCACAGAACCAAGACTGGGTCATGGATCTTTAAAATAATTTGGGAATAATCTTTCCAGAAAGACTGTGTTAAAAGGTAGTTTCCTTTGGTTTCATATCTCTATTTCCTGTTCTTTTCTGACCTAGTTTGGAAATGTCTGGCTGTCATAATGCAAAAGCTTGACATGAACTAATCTCAGATTTACTTGCAGGTGCTTCAAATGGGATGGAAATACCATCTTATCAGGATCTCAATCTGGTGAATTACTGGTTTGGGACCTTCTTGGAGGAAAAGTTACTGAAAGAATCAAAGGACATACAGGTATGCCTGAACTATTCCCATTCTCAAACTGAATGTGAGATTCCTATTTTCCAGCTCTTTTAGAACTGAAAAGTTTGAGAGTCATCTGCTCTTGCTGTTCCTGATGTCAGCTTTACCTGAAACACCAGAATTAGAAGTAGGTCCATGTAAGCCTCCTAGGAAATCAAGTAAGAATGAAAGAATATTGCTTTGTAGAAGACTCGCCAAAGGGAAATGACTTTCAATTTTTCTAATTACCACAACATTGCAAAAGTCAACATTTTTCTACCTGTTGGCCCTCAAATGTAATATAGACTGTACTGTTTCTTTGCCACAGTGTGTCCAGGCTGAGTCTAACAACGTTAGGTAAAGTTCTCTAGTAAATTTGTTTTGGATGGGGATTTATAGGCAGATTAAATGTATCTATATAGTGCCAGTATATCAGCAACCAGAATGTGTGGGAAAAACTACCTAAGTTTTACTAAGTCAAGTTTTTAAGGCTATTTAACTAAGAACAGTTGTTTCAAACTTCCCTGCTGTAAGTTTTACACTGGAACTTGACCTGTGGAGAGATCATTCTGTAGTTGGGGATTTTTCAGAAGTGGGCTTCTGAGGCATATGCTACAAGATGTGAATACACTTCTACCGTGAAAATTCCAAATGTCAGTGAAAAAGCTCATTCTCCATGAATGCTTTCCATACTTGCCATCTGCATTCTACATAGCAATGATGTCCCTCTAGTACCAAAATTCAGCTGAGGCAATGGAGCATGAGATCCTTACTATGAATAAGAGCAGCTAGGACCCTACTAAAATTCCTCTTAGCAAATATGGTGTCAGTGTAATCCAATGCTCAGACTATGCTAAACTCTCTCAAAGAAAGATCTGTTCTGCCATCTCGAGTACCACACTTACTTGCATTTGGATTTACTTGTTTGTGATTTTGTTTCCCAGGTGCTGTTATGTCCATGTGGATGAATGAACAGTGCAACAGTGTTATTACAGGAGGGGAAGACAAACAAATCATGTTCTGGAAACTGCAATATTAAGTGCCTTTCCCTCCAGTCATTTAAATGAACTCTAATTTTAAACCAAATCTTTTAAAGGAACTTAACTCTGTGCAATGATGGCTGCGGAAGTTCAACCAGATAGGAAGCTTTGTTCAACCACAACTTTCTATGTTATGTTGACTTCACTGAGAGCTCTTAACTTCCATAGGGTATGCACTTGTTTTTCATGGACTATCATATTGAAATTGCTTGTGTAAAATGATATGAAATAAAAGACTTATTTTTCTGTAATTAAAGAGCTCGTAACTTGCAGTCATTGCTGGATTTACATGGAATGTATCATAGCTTGCTGTTTGAACTGCTTTGAAAGAAGAAGCAGCATTTGCATTCTTAATTTAAGCCTTTTAGGGTGTGTGGAGCTTAATGCTCTCTGTCATGTGTAGTCAACATTTCTTCTTAGTGGAGATGCATGTGATTGTAAATCCTGCTTTGAACACTGCAGCAGCTGTCCCCAGTCTGGGCTCCTGACAGCCCTTAGCTGTGGCTATTTGCAAAAGCATACAGCACAGTAAGAACAAATTCTCTCTGGCTTTTTCTTACTCAAAACCAGCACTAATGTATTGGTCTGAAGAGAAAACAAGCATAAAACTGATCTTCTAACAGACCAGATACACATACAGATATTGGGATAAATATTCTCCTAATCCTGTGCCTGAAGTTGAGCATAAATGACTATCACTCCTTCTTTTCCTCATTTTTATTACTATCCTTTTCTTTTAGTAATCTTCAGCATTTTCATGTTTTGTTTAGTGTTCCCAACCTTCTTTAGCTCAAATCTCCTTTGGGATGGAATTTCAGTGTGGCATTTAAACAGAGCTACAGTTCCTGGGTTTATCCAATCCCCCAGCTGTCTTAACCCAGGAACAAAGCAGTGTTGCACAAGGATTACTTTCTCTGTAGGACTTCAGGGTATCTTTTCCTGGGAGGAGCTGTTCTGAAGTGAAAGACTTGAAATACTTAAATTGTTTAAATGAAGTATTTAATGGTTTATTTATAGCAATAAGCATTTGCATTTGTAATGCTGCCTGAGTATGACTGAGGATCTATTTATTTCTCTGCTGGTCTTCCCTACTGCTGGTGTTGAGGTGTCTTGGCACTGTGTCCAGGGGAAGTGTTCTACTGAACTGTGTTCAGTCAGATACCCTGCCTTGAGTTTGACACCCAATGCCTATCCAAGACACAGCTGTTTCTTGGTATTGTGAAACAATCAGCTTGTGGTTAGGTGCTGTCCTGTCATTTCCCCAGTCTTCTATTCTATTATGCCAGAGTGTGAGCTTATTTTTCAGTAAGGTAAGGCTATTAAACCAAAGTGGTATTTATTTCAGCTGCACTACTCTCTTGGCTTAGCAGACAACTGTTTTTATGTAATCAATGAGTGTGTGTGGTGAAGCCACACATGGTGAAAGGCTAAGCCATACCATGCATGCCTGCTGTACCAGTCTTCATCTTGCAGGAGAATGTTTGGTGTCTGCCCTGTTTCTTCACCTTTATATTTATTTCTAAAACATATCTGTGTGTATGCAAACACGTGATTTTTGTATACTTGCCTGGAAATGGCTTGGGTGAATTCAGGATTGTCCTTTGTCACTAGGGGGCCTCCTGCTGAGCTAAACCAGATGAAAATAACTCAGACCTGAGGAAGAAGCAGAAGCTTCAGGGTCAACCTCACTGAGAGATCATATTCTTTTGATTAAATATGGATGCATGGTATGCATAGCTCTTGAGTGCAGCTGAGGTCACCTTGTGCTGTAAAGCATGCTCACAAAACAGAGCCCTCACCCTGCTCCATTGCCTAAAGCAACCATAGCTTTTTAAAGGGGAAAAATCAAGTTAACCCTGTTGACTGGATACTTCCTTCCAGTTTCTTTGAATTTATGTATATGCATATATGTATATTTAATCATAAGTTACTCTCCAGTGCTAGCTAATTTCTGCCTTAAAACAGGAGCTTTTTGATTATCCTTTTACTTCTGGTTGCTATCTGCTATAGCTGGAAGTTCTTGTACTGACAGTCTACCACTGTTTTTTCCAGTGGATTGCCCCAGTAGTTCCAGCAATCTGGCTGATAACAAAAAAAATTGTCATCTTACATCCCTCCAACATATTTTCTTGGTTTACTCTTTTCAGTTTTAGTTTTAGCATGATTTGTTTATTAGGGAGTCACAAGATTTAAGTAACCAAATGCCACTTGTTAAGCTGTAAACAGAGTTTTAAAGCCCAATTACATCTATAATCAGCCCTTGCTGACTCATCTGCTCCTAAGTTAAAACTGGTTAGAAGCAGAGATCAGTGTCTGGGCTCTAGGGATTTCACAGCTAGGCAGAGGAGCTTGACAAAGCCCTCAGAGATAACTGCAGGCACAGGGCTAGGCCCATGGGACTGAATTATACCAATGCTACATGAAGCCACCAATTACTGCCAGTGTAGGCTTGCCACAGTGGTTCCAGAGACCATCATTTAGTAACCAAACAGTCCCATTAAAATGGCTTGCAGAATGAATTTGGTCACCTCTCCAGCCTGAAGTGCTGTAATGGTTTTCTCTGGGTTACCATAACAGAAAAATTCATTTGAGATACAGCAAGCTACATGCCAAGACACTTCTTCACTGCTGAACTTGAGTCCTTCCTGGAAGAGCAGGTCTCCCAACCCAGGAAAAGCTACAATTAGCTACACATGCTAATGAGGAAGTGGTAGATGAGACTTTGTTTATTGCACACTGCCAAGCTGTGAAATGTTTGATTTTCTTTTTGGTGTGATCTCTTAGAATCTTTTGCATATGTCCCTTAAATGGACAAAGAAATAATTGAGATGCCACCACCACCCCCAGACCAATTCTTGATCCAAGTAAATTCTGAAGGAATAGCTACAGTGATTCCCCAAATATATCTTTACAAAATAATACCTCTACTGAACTCAACTTCTTTGCTTTGACTTCATGCTGCTGCCAACTATGAGGAAACCTGAAGTTCAGTAATCCTAGATTTCATAGCTGTAACCTGGAACAGAGCAGAGGGGGAAAAAATAGTAAAAAAATCACTAAACTTCAAGTCTCAGTTGAACATGCCCCTGACCTGTTGTGGTGGGCTGATCCCAATGATCAGCTTTTCACTCACCCTACCCCATAGCAAGAGGGAAAAGAGACTCAAAAGTGCAAAAGCTACAAGAATTTACAGATTGCAATGGATAGGAGAACTAAACAAAGGTAAAATAGAAACTGGGGAAGAAAAAAGAAATGATGCAAAGGTAATCATACCCTTATTCCCACAGCAGACTGATGCTCAGAACAACAACTGCCTTGGAAAGATTCCCCCCTAATTATTGCTGAGCATAATGGTGTTGAATTTTCCTTTGGTCAGTTTGGATCAGTGGCCTCAGCTGTGCTCCCTCTCTCCCTCTGGGAACAGGGGACAGACTGAGGAGCAGGAGAAGCCTTGACACTGTGCACATTCAACTCAGGAAACGCCCTGCTGTGTTATCAGCCCTGCTTTGGTCACAGGCCTCTAACACAGCCCCACACCCGCTCCTACAAGAAAATTAAATTCAACTCCTACTTCATTACCTTCATTAACCCAGCCAGACCCAGCACACCCAGCAAGCTGTAGGCCACTTTACAGTGAAATTGCAACTCTACAATTAGTACATCTTGTACAACAGCTGGCTGCTATTCCATGTTAAGCTTAAGGTGGAAAGAGAGTTAGAATCATTAGAGGGCTTGGGTTGGAAGGGATTTAAAGATCACCTAGTTCCCAGCTCCCAGCCATGGGCAGGGACACCTTCCACTTGACCAGGCTGCTGGGGTCCCATCCAGCCTGGCCTTACACACTTTGAGGGATGGGGCATCCACAGCTTCTCTGGGTAACCTGTTCCAGTGCCTCACCACCCTCACAGTGAAATTTTTTTTCCATTCAACACATCTTGCTTAAAGTAGTCCAGAGCTACCCCTTCTGAAAATTTCAATGTTAAAAGGAGTAAGATTTTTAAAATATTTTACACTGCATTTCCTATCTTAGTTGTTGGCTGAAACTGACCTCAATAAAATAAGCCTGTTTTACCTGAAGTAGGTACACACACAGGATGTAAAGTTTTGGTCATTTATTTGGTTATGTCTAAATCCTTAAAATAACATGGTTAAGGCGAGAGAGAAGCATATTCGTTACAATTCATATAACAAGTAATAAAAAGATTTGAGTATCTGTACACTACTTTAATTAACGCTTACTGATGCCTTGAGCTATATTCAGCTAAGTGGCATTTTTGTGTAAACAGTATTTACTAGAACAAAAAATTAACTAGTACTAGCCTTACTTCTAATATGCTATTTCAAATCTACTCTTGCAAACAAAAAGCAGTAAAAATACTCATTCTTTTTAGACATACAAAGCACAGCATTGTCCTGGGTAACAACATGTAGCTTTGCAAGTGATACCTGGTTCCTTTAGTTGCAATGGCTTATAGTAGTAGTAAGCTAAATAAAAGACCTACAAAAAGAAGTCATAACATAATTGGAATTTCACATTGTCAAGCATGTAAGGCTGCAAGTTTTACAGTGTGTGAATACACGAGATATGTTGAACGGTGACATTCCCAGCCATTATAGATGCAAATGCTTGATGCAGCATATCTTCTCTCAGCCTCCAGAAAGGCTCATGTGCAGAAGAAAGAGATCACTGAGTATAATAGCCCAAGTTTAGTGGAATCATCATTATATATATGTACACACACATCCATGGTGCAAGTTTAGACTTCAGGAACAGAGTGATCCATCAGGCTCTTCATGATGCTAGTTGCCATCCTAAGGAAAAGGAAAAGGCATTCAGGTTTGTAAGATAACTATAGAAGACCACTCAAGCCTCTGCTCACAGTAGCTTTGTCATGGCCAGTACTTCAATACAAACCAGAAGCTGGACTTTCACTCCACTATTTTTGACAAGTTGCTACAGACAGCTCATGAAACTGCACCCTGAGATTGAAGAGAAGCCCACAATGTTCAACACTTCTATTAGCACCCGAGCTGTGTTGTTGGTATCTTTGAGGGTCTGGACATGTGGCAAGCAGAGTGCAAGCACAAGGGAAGGAGAGCACAGGGAAAAGGTGGCTGTTAGACTGAGAACTGCTCTGTAGAAAGAGGATACCAAGCCAAGGGCGTATCCTTTTCCTTTACCTGAAAAAAAGACTCAATTACACCTGAAGCATTATTAATGTCTACTAACTTCAAAAAGTATTTATGCAGGACAGATTTAGTTGTAGAAAGCCATTGTTTCCAAAGGATTAGGAAGAAACCCAGAACCATCCTGCCCAGAATCACTTTTAAGCCACAGCAATTACTTGCAGTACAAACAACATTTTAGTTAAAAGGTAACAAATACCTTAGTATTCACTTCTTCGAAATTCAGGCTTAGTCAAAAGAAGTTTAGAAAAGGCTTTTTCCAGAGAGGAAAAGGCAAAGGATCATCACAAACACAGAATAGGTTAAAAGCAGTACCAACACACGCCAATTTAACTAAAACATCAGATTAAACAAATTTTCAGGCATCTCCACCCACCCTTTACAGTCTTCAAGTTTGTAATGACATCTTATCACGAGTACACTTTCTAGTCACTGTCCACTGGATTATAAATAACACCACGGCTGCTTTGTATTACCTACCTCTTTATTATATATTCATAAATACTGGAAGGCATGACAGTGATGGTCACTACGTTTCCAGCTGTTGCCAAGATGTCTGCAACCTGCGAGTCCTGTCAGAAACAAGAAGTCATATGAGCAACACAACTCAAGCTGACTTAGAAAGCAGTGGTTCAAGAGCTCCTTCTAGACACATTTCACGTGGTTTTGAGACTCCCCCAACTCCTTGTTTGGAGTATTCAACCTTCAGGACAAATCACTGAAACTGCAATGCCACTTCACAGACGTTTGGTTAAAAGTATCTTGCATGAACTGACTAGAGAAGGGACACAGATGTCATACACAATTCCTGCTAAAATTTGATGCAGGTTGGAAGGAGGAAGCTGACCCTTTCTTTGCCAGCAAGGTTGGACTACAGGTAAAAAGAGAGGGCCAGTCTTGCCAGGTAGAGGTAGAGAGGATGAGAATGAGCAGCCCTGACAACCAATACAAAACTGCACAGAGGCCTAAAACATCTGTCTCTCCAGTCAAGTTACATCATGACTGAAGTTTATATTTTATGAACACTGAAAAATATATTACAACCTTTTCTGTCTCTCCAAAACACACTACACAAACATAAAAAGCTCACAGCATTCCACACCCCGCACATAGTGGTTATTTTACCTTCAACCCAATTACATTCTGGCCATTAATTTCACAGATGTTGTGCTCTGTCAGAAGTCCATTTCTTGCAGCAGAACTGTCTTTCACTATTGAGGTTATTTTTCCATTCTTGAATATGAAACCAACATGTCCTGTGCTGTCCTTATGCATGGTAATAATTCGTTCAAAAGGTCTAAAAAGACATTTAAAATAAAAATCTTCAGTCTACTAAACCACAGAAAAAAACACATTCTATTTTAGCATCTTTAGCTTATAAAAAAGTAATTGTACTCTAAGGGGCTCATATTTTCTATATTGAAAAGTTGTTTGGTTTAACTTAATTTTGTTAATATTGTTGTATTAAAATATACTTGTTTATAAACATTATAAACCTATGTTGTCCCTGTTTTACAGATATTTCACCATCAGGATTAATAATAATAATACAAAAATCCCAAACAACATCCACCCACCTACCACCCCAACCAAACAAACATCCATTAAAGATAAAGTTTTCTACAAACATTACAAGGTCAATAAAACAGTGCAGGCAGTTTTAACAACTGTAGGTAGACTACAGGATTCTGAAAGCACAAGGCTTCCCCAACAACATTTCAACTGCTTTGGGGACAATAAACCTTTAAATTGTTCTTAAAAAGGCAGTAGATATCGGAAGAGGGTGCCATGTTGGGCACAGAAGTGGTAGTGAGAGCAGGGAATCTACTGGCACAATATTTTAATTCAGTGTTTGAAGTAACTGCCCCCAATCAAAGCAGCTGCCCTCCACTGAGTCAGGCTTGGTTCCTAAGCAGGAAAGAGCATGGAAAAAGCTTTGAGGCATATACTTAGTCACATGAAGGATCATCTGTCTTCTTGCAGCCTACAAGCCTTATGTTGAATCTGACCTGTGGTTACTACATACAGCTAGCTACAAGATCATTATTTAAAAAACATACTGGGTCATCAAGCATGCTTTTAGTAAAACTGGCATTCATTTCTATGTAAGCAACAGAGTTCACAAGAAAAAATATCATGCTACATAAAATGCAAATCAATTAATACAACAAACATTTTTTTACTTTTATTGTTGACTTTGACTTAACTAAATTAAAAAATTCTATCTGAAAAAAAGCACAGAACTCTTCAGAGTTTAAATTTAGCTTTTGGCATCTCTCACTCACTAGTTTATCTTGGAAAAATGTTACGCCTCATCATGCCCAGGAAGTTTACAATTTAGGAACCATTTTTATTGCTCCCCACAAAAGGGAACATTTCTGAAGATCTTTACTACTGAAGTACATGGACAATGAGATTTTGTTAAACCTGCACAAGCAAGGGGAGACCCAAATGCCTCAGAATTACTCAATGATGGATTATGGCAAATCCATATGTGCAGCTGGCTTTACCTGTCCCGAATGATCATTGAAATCCTTTCTGCAGAAGCCTGTTTCAGAACTTTGTGTGCTTTATCAGAACTCCATCCTGCACAGTTTTCACCATTGATCTGCAGAACTTGGTCCCCAAACCGCAGACCAGCAAGGGATGCTGGAGAGTTTGCCTGAACTAACTGGACAAATATACCCTACAAGAGAGGGGAAAAAAGGGAAGGGGAGGAGAAAGGGAAGTTCTTGCTTAAAGATGAAGACCAGTCACAGAACACACAGCCCCTAAAGTTTCCCATTCTACACAATATCAGCCAAACAGACAAGACAAAAGGACCTGCTAATTATCTCTTCGTAGGGGGCAATTTTGAAATTTCAGTCTATTTTTAGATATATTTGAAAGTCTGACAGATACTTAATGCAAGAACAAAGTTCTAAACCAAGCAAATCTATCTAGATCTCTAAATATTACAAATTTTAAAAAAATATTAGCATAACATTAAAGTCTTAAGCAAAGGGGTAAATACTTGTCTGTTTTAACAGGTGTTACAAAACTATTTCTAGTGAAACCACCCCTAAATCAAAGTAAAGCATATCAAAGCAAATTATAAATAATACCTTGGGAGAGAGGGGTGTTAAAAAAAACCATCACCCCATGCTACTCTACAAAAACCCCATTTTCTGCATTAGAAGAACTACAGAAAAGTATTTTAACCCTATATGCTACCTGCAGTACAAATTTTTTAAAACATTCAGATTAAATGACTTAAATGGTTTAAACACCTTTTACAAAAAAGGAGGTACTTGTAAACAGTGGGCAGTTATTACATACTACTGAACATTAAGTACTGCCCAGTATTTGCACAAAGGTAAAGACAAGCAGTCCTGAACTGATAAAAAGTATCACAGCAACTATGCAAGGACAAGTTTGCACTCTAAAGTGAAACAAAAAATATTTCATGTATTTTTCAGATCTTATAAAGCACAAGGCATTAAACTGCAGCTGTAAATTCAGTTTCTAGTCCAGAAAGCTGGAAATCTAATTACAAATCTAATGAAGGACTGTAAAATTCCAGTAACAGATAAGAAACCGTTATACAGAAGACTATTTTGTGACCACATGCTAACTTCACTGCTAATATAGTCCAGCAATAAAATCTCCGGAGGCAAAAGCAAATTCTACACTTACATTATCAACAGACTTAAGGCGAAGTCCAATTCTGCCATCCTGATCTTTACACAGAATTGCTTCACGGATGCCTTGTTTAATTTCTGCTCTGCGAATTCCAATATCATTTCCAGTCACTGGAGCTACCATGTAATTAGTAGAAGGTCGTGTTACCAGTTGCTGATTAAAACAAAACAGCCAGACAACTTAGTTTCAACTTTTAAGAACAGCTATATGTCAGTTTGTATGAAGTGGTATTTTAAAAAAACAACACACAAAATAAGCCACACCACCAAGTCTTCCCCACCCCTTCCCAACATTGGAAATGGATTGCTCAGTTTCAGAACAGATTAAAATAGGCACTGCAACTTAAATAATTCACCTCTCAGTCAAGTATGGTACTTAAGGCAAATAATAATCTGTTCTCTAGAACGCTAGATACACATTTAGTCTTTACACTTTTGTTTTCTAGAATATGCATGACTGGTACCTACACCCTGTGGCTGAGCAGCTGCTGCCACTGCTAAGTTTCTCTGCACCTCCTCCTCATTGAGGCTCAGGCCCATATACTGAGAAAGTTCTGGATACAATCTGGGGTACAAGCCTAGAGGAGAAAAACAAAACAAAAAATCAATACAACAGTTGGTTTAAAAGAAGGAGCAGTTAACTGCTTTCACAGGAACAATTACTTCAACAAATCTTGTGCTTTTGTAATTATTTAACTGGAAAATTATGGCAGAAGACTCACTTGAATCAGAATTGTTATTCTGGCCTGGTTCAGAAGAGTAACCAGACAAGCAGCACTTCTGAGAGAAAGAACTCAGAGGAGAACTTTCAGTTTCACTTACTCTATCCACCCTTTACAACACAAAGAACAACAGACACACGGTGACGTTCCAAAACCAACACTGTGCTGCACTGCACAAGGACACGCCCTTCAACTCCAGAACTTCAGGGCAATTATGGAGAACTGCTCCCCTCCCCATCCCCAAACCAGGTGTGCTGAAGAACACACACAGAGACCTTCCACCGAGTTCAAAAACAGCAAGAGGCATTCACACCAAGCATATTCCAGATCTGAGGCATGGGAAGGTTTCTGCAGAAGCCTCCTGGTTCTAAGGTTCACACTACAGTCTGCTGTGAGTCTTCATGAGAAAGCAGCTGTCAGTTTGTCACAGCTTCAAACTGGAGGGGCTTTACACATGCCTCTCAACAAGACAAAACACACAAAGCCTTTAAAACAACCCTCTATACCCAAGCAGAGAGAGGCACAAGGAGTGGGAGGAAAGGAAGCTGAACTGACAGGCTTGTCAGACCTTGAGCTGAACAACTCTGGAAATAACCTTGATATTGCTCTTGACATTCCACAGATCATTAACTGGTGCCATCTAACAGGTGCCAGTTATGAGAACTCTTAAGAGTCCCCCTGATATTCTCACTAAATGAGTGGGGACAGAAAAAGCTGCTTGGAGAGAGAGGCAGCGTAAAGAAAGGCTTCAGAAGCAGCCCACTACACAAGGCTTAGGTTTCTAGTGTTCATTTATGGGCAAAAATGTATAAAACCAGCTATTTTAAGAATCCATGTCTGACCAGCAACAGAAAGTAACTTTTCTGGGAAGGAGCAAAGGTCAATGCCAGGTGAATGCCAATATAAGCAAAGAGATTTTTTTGCTCTTTAATATGCTTTGCATGAGAGCAGTCTGATCATATTTCTGGACTAACCCAGAAGCTTATAATTCACCAATATTGATTAAAAAGCTTTTGATGAATAACTTTTCTATTTTGGCTTGCTTTTTCAAGCAAGCCCCTAGGATTATGCACAACACAGCACAAGATTTCTGCAGCTACACAATTCCTCTGTTTTGTTCTTTACTACACCAGATGCATTCTTTGCTGGCTGAATCAAATTCTCACTTAAAACAGAGAGCGCTCCAAATAATGGAACTCATAGCAGAACACAAAACTCTTGATGTTGTATAGTCTCCTGTTTCTGTAAGAACAGAAGCATTTCCAGTGGGTCTGGCAAATCCTATAGGTGATGTAAGGCCTTCTTTCATTTGGGATATATTGAATGACTGATCATTCTTCAGTCACAGAATTCCAGAGCAATTCACACACAAACTGATGTCAAAATTATGTTTTGGTTCCTGCTTGCTAAACACATGCAGGAGAATTCAAACTATGGACAGCAGAGCTGCCAAGACTGCTGAAGCAATCTCAAATCTGGTCTGGTGAGGTTAGGCCAGGTAAGTACCTAATCCAGATAGGATCTACCAGAGGCAACTCTGGTGAGCTATGCAAACATCTGCCTTAAAGTCATCTTAGACACAGAAGCACCCAGAGGAGAACTGGAGACAAAGTTCCATCCACCAACCTTTAATATCTGATTGAGCAATTCCTGACCACCATTCCAACACTGCTGCTGGTCTTGCTGATCACAAGGCTTTAGGCCTTTTAGACTTAAATTTACTAAAGCAGAGCTCTAACCTCAAACATACCTGTGCACCTCTGTGGATGTACACGTGCATGGAAGAAAAGAAGGAGAAAGTACAAGTACAAATCATTCAGCTTTAGATCTGATGGATTTCCCACCACAAATCTGATTCCAAAATCTGCTGCAAGCTTTATGTTGGTTGCACAAGATTAAGTGCCAGCTTCCTGGGCACTTGTTGACAGAGATTTGTCTTTGTCCCAAAGCAAACTCAGTGTAGAGCAAAGACTGACTCACACTGTCCTCTAAAGCTTATAAATACATATGTGATAAATAAGGACAACTAAGTGTCTGAGGTAAGAGCTGACAGAGCCCAAAGGCACCAACATCAAATCTTGTTATGGTAGGCACACTTGGAAAAGGTTGCAAAAAGAGAAGGGCGACTGCTTGCCACAACTTCCTTTTATAAGCAAACACTGTTTTTTGACTCCTATAGCACCTTACCAAGGTGGGTGTTAGCATTTCCAAAATGGAAATGTAAACAGGGTAACATTTATTTCCCTTTGTAAATAGGGTAACATATTTATAGCTATTTTTTACTGTACTGTTACCTCTAGGATTTCACAACTGCTTTCCACAACATCATCCATAGGATACTATGCAGTACATGAGCTTACCTCCATCACAAGGAATTGGAGCAGAAGCTTCAGACAAGATTGCTGGATTAGCTGGATTTGAAGAAAAGGCAGTCTGAGCCTAAAAGCAAAGAAACTCACATATGTTATCTTGCAGAAAAAATAAATCTTAATTATGCAGGCAGGAGACTCAGTATTTTCTTTTTTTCTTGTACATGCTAATTACTATTCATCTTGAAGTAATGAAGTCAAACTTTTTATGTGAAATAAATAGCTTCAATACAACATGCTATAATAGTATCAGAGCTACTTGGCAGATCAGCTCATATCTTCCTGAGAGAAAGAGCTACAATGATAATGTAAAAAGGGTTTCCTGTCAACCTGTTCTATTTACATCATTAAGCAAGTTAAAAAGCCTTAAAGGAAACATTACCTTTGTCCAAAAAAGCTTAACAAATAAGTTTTAAGGTGTGACCTTTAGCAGAGTGTTTTGCAATTACTTTTTTCAGCTAGGGAGCAGCAGTTTTACTTCTTCACACCATTTATAGACACTGTTAGTGAGATCCATAGTTCTTTTCAGGTGTCAAGTTCCACACAATCCAGTGCTACTAATATGTCTTCTGAAAGAATCAGACCTTCCAAGATTATTTTTCTACAGCCACTACAGTGAACACATTAAGCTTTATTTCTGTATTGCTGACTGGCTTACTTTATTAACTTCTCTTATATTTGTGAGTCAGTTTCCTTCTTCTCAATGCCTCAGCTCTATCTTTTTGCCTTGTGTGTTCATGACCAGTGAAAAACACAGCCTTAGAGAGGCCTCTTAAGCATGATGGAAATTGCTATTCCAGTAACTTTCCTGAGGTTGAATGTCAGAGGTGGGGGGGCAGGGGGAGGAAGTACTCAATGCATACTGAAACGTTACCCTGAACAGGACACATAAATTTTCTAACGCAACATGACAGTCAAATTACTTCATGATGTTAAGGAAACGCTTGAAAATAGAAAGCTTCTCAGTCCTGTTCACTCCAGGAAGTTGTCTTTAAAAAAAGGTTTCACAGCAAGAATGAGTCATTATTTAGCAATATCACGTGTATTTAGAAGCACAGGCTCCAACTCAAATGAGGGACAAAGAGAGCAGGTTAGAATAATATTTAATGTAACAAGTCTGTTTCTTTTAGCCAGCAGTCATTTGAATCTTAGTCACTCGCTGCAGATACAGACATCTTTCAGCACTCTGCCCCCTCTTCTCCTAAGAATGCCCTCAGACTTATTTAAAGAGACAGCATTTTTATAATGAATTCTTTGGGAGAAGGAAATAATTTAGCCTTTGATACCAGCAGGTCAAGGGAGGCGATTCTGCCTCTCTACTCGGCCCGTGTGAGACTCCACCTGGAGTGCTGTGTCCAGTTCTGGGACCCCCAGCACAAGAAAGACATGAACCTTCTGAAGCAGGCCCCAAAGAAATTATCACAGAAGTAATCAAATCAGAGGATGGAACAGCTCTCCTATGAGAAAATGCTGCCAGAGCTGGGTTGTTGAGCCTGGAGAAGAGAAGCCTACAGCAGCCTTCCAATACTAAAAGGGAGCTTTATAAGAAAGATGCTGACAAAACCCTTTAGCAGGGCCTGTTGCAAGAGGAGAAGGGATACAGGTTCTAAACTAACAGAGGGTTAGATTTAGATTTAGACCAGATATGAGAAACAAGTTTTTTCAAAATGAGGGTGGTGAAGCACTGGAATAGGCTGTCCAGAGAGGTGCTAGATGCCCCATCCTTGAAGACATTTAAGGTCAGGTTGGGACATTTAAGGCTCTGAGCAAAGTGATGGAGTTGAATATATCCCTGTTTGTTGCAGAGGACTTTTACCCAAACTGCTCAGTGATTCTATGAAAAGTATCAGTGAAAATGTTATGGCTTACTGATTACATTTATGAACATTTTCAACTGTAATGCATAAGCTCTAGCAGGTGGTCAATAAAAGGCCAAAGGAGCCTGCTCTTGGCTCCAGGCTAATCAATTTTTAGTCCAGCTTTACCAGACTGTAGATAAAGGACTGTGGTTACATAAGAAGAATGGAGTGGGCGGACACAACAAGGAGCAATCCCAACACAGCACCCACAACTGCAAAAGCCCCACCCCACACATACAAACACAGATGAGACAGGGCACTGCATTTTGGGATAGCACAGGAGAGTTAAGAAGCTGTTCTAGTAGTTTGCTTGATGGCTTCCCAATGAAAACAGCATAGACAAAAGTATCAGCCACCTTAAAACACACTATAACTTCTTGCTGTTGTTTAAACCAGGAAGAAATGCAGGTTAAGTTCAGGAAGAGGTAAAATGTTGAAGAAAGTAAGGAAACTCCTTGTGAAACACATCCACATCAAACTTCTCATAGACTTGTTAATTCATTCAAGTGTTTTTCATTATTTTGTTTCACAGATATGTTTTAGTCCTCATCATGTCTAATAATAAAACTACCAATATTCTTACAAATAAAGGGTTTTGCACAAAGGTGATAATCTTGGATGTACTGCAAGAACTGGTGACTACCATAAAATAGCCAGAGGACAAGTCTGATTCCAGATGCCATTAAGACAGCCAGTGCTATTTTTTTTTTGTTGTTTTTTTTGTTTTGTTTTTTTTTTACTCCAATGACCACAAAAACTTTCTGTCACAGATTTGGACACTGGCAATGAGATGCAGCAGATTTATTAGTTTAGTCATCAAGTCAGAGCTGAAGTATGTGAAGACACTGACTATATTTGTCTACTTAAGACCATGTATCTATACTTAAAAAAACCCAAACATATTAAAGACAAATGAACACAAATGAATAGATAAAGCAAAATAAATATATCCAAGTGGTAAAATAAGCATTAATCATATTAGATAAAGCTACAAAGTAAACACGTTGTCTTTTCCAACAAGTTCTCAACTACAGTAAGTCTCCCCTTTCCTGGATTAAATATCAGATAAGTTATTGTCATCAAAACTCATCTTTTTTAAAGTCCACCATACCTGAATAACTTTGTCCACCTTCAGATCTTCCAGGGAAGGATAGAGAGACATTTTGATGAAGTCCTACCGGGCAAAGGCAGACTAGAAAAAAAATCAAATGGAAAAGCAAACAAACAAGAGGATTAGCTTTCAGATATTTACAGAGTTTAACTCCTTAATTTTTTTCTTTTAAATAAATTAACCAGACTAAGTGCTAAACAAGTGTTCTGTGACCTGCCAGTCAGCAGTAAAGATATCTGGCACTACAGATGAATTCCATTAAGACTATCCATTTAATCTGTTATCAACAGCAGCCTTTGGCTAATAGGCTTTATTTAATATACTTAGCACTGTCAAAGTTTAGGTCTCAATGAAGAGAAAACCTACACAGAGCAAAACATTTTGCAGGAAGCAAAGAAAGACTATGGGAGGCCAAGAAGCAATTACAATGAGGTTTAGGAGGAAAAACCTAATCACTCCTGTCCCAACAGGGACAGCATTTTACATTCAACTGTGGAAGCTTCCGCTCTGCTGTCTAAAATATTTAAACACTTTCAACACTTCTAATATTCCACTGACCTGCTTTTGGCTGGGATAGAGCTAATGTTCCTCCTAGTGCTGTGTTTTGGATTTAGGATGAGAATATTAATAACACACTAGTTGTTTCAGTTGTTGCTAAAAAGTGTTTGTACTAAGTCAAGGGCTTTTCAGTTTCCCATGCTCTGCCAGTGAGAAGGCTGCAGAGGCACAAAGAGCTGGGAGGGGACACAGCCAGGACAGCTGACCCAAACTGGCCAAAGGGACACCATGTGGCATCATGCTCGGTATATAAACTGGGGGAAAACCTGGCCAAAGGCACAGGCATTGGTCAGCAAGTGGTGAGCAGTGGCAATGTGCACCACTCATTTTGTATATTCCAACTATTTAAATTGTTTTTTTCTTCCTTTTCTGTCACAATAAACTATCTAATTACATCAACCCATGACTTCTCACTTGACTCTTCTGATTCTCTCCCCCCATCCTGCTTGGGGGGGGAATCAGCAAGCAATTTTGTGGTGCTCAGTTTTAGGCTGGAGCTAAATCATGAGATCCGGCAAGAGGCCTCTAGACAGACCTTGGCTTCCATTCGCAACACATTAATTGCAGCAAGAGACCTGTAAAAACTAGGAAGATTCAGTCAGTGGTGAGTTTCAAAACACAGAAATTCCAGGCTGCCTGTCATGTGATGTTCAGAGAGCCCCTGTGACAACTTATCAGGAAGTAATAAAAAAAAAAAAAAAGTTTTAAAAAAAGGAAAAAAACCCCAAACCTAAAGCAAAACTCAAAAAAAAACCCCTAAACCACTTCACATGGTACTCTAAGGCACCACGCTGACATCCAGCTCTCCTAGAACCAGTCACCTGAGGCTTCAGGAAATCCCATTTTTCCAGAGCTGCTTAACTCACACTCTCACTGAGATCAGCTGAACTTCTGAAACCCACAATAAAACATTCCACATCAGTACATAGGAACATTTTAGTGAGAGGGATGGGGAGGGACATAACCAGAAGACAACAAAATGTGATACAGTTTTGCAAGTCACAGAAGGTACTGAAAACATAGTTAATACAGAAATTTTACTAAAGGATTTTGGTTTGGGGATTCATTTTCTCATTCAAAGAAATTGCTTATTAAAATAGCAATTTAGCAAAAATTTCAGACTAAAAGTGACCATTGCATAAATCCTTGAGCGACTGCTTCCTTAAGTGCAGACACAGTCTATTTCTAAATGAACGCCACACACACAGATGCCTAATGTGATACTGCAGTAACACAACAGACATCTCTTCATATTACACTAAATTCATCAACAGCTTTTATGTTTGCTCAGCAGGGCCCAACAGCTCTAGTATCATGTCAAACTGCAATTAAAACTTCAAAAAAGCATGCTCTCAATGTGACAGAGGTCTAAACTGTAAACACGTGGTCTGTTATATTACAATAATTAATTGTCACTGACTTTTTTGATTAATTGTTGCAACTCTACCAAACACAGTTAAAGCCTGGAAGCTATAACACAGGCATTTAAGGTCAGTTTGAAGTTCTGTTTTAATCCAGTATCAACCTGAACAATGAAATGCTTTTGCTCATCTGAAATGGCTAATGGCAAATGTAAGCCCAAGCTCTTGGTCAGGAAAGTGGTTCCTGGATGCTCCACTCTGCTTTTCACACCAGCCAAGGCACACACAGCATCAGAGTCAGCACGTCCCTCTGTGCCACAGCAGCCCTGGCAGGTTCAGGTGCTGGTCCCAGCACTGGCACATGTTCAGAGCCAGCACACCCTGGCAGCAGGAGAGGGCAGGCTAAGGACAGCGTGTTCCCAAAGGAGTCACCCCATGGCAGGGTGAGGAGAGGCGCAGCAGCAGCATTTTGCAGGTGATGATCTTGGCATCCACAGGGCTGCAGAGCACAGCACAGGCAGTGCCAGATCCCCTGCCCCAGTGACCAACTTCCATGGAACACCCTGGCCAGCTTTATTTCTCCTCCACAGACCAGTCTCGGCACACAGTTACTTGATCACCAGAAAACCCCAATCTTGCGCTAGTTATAAAGAGGAGCCCAGTGCTTTCTGCAGAAAAGCATTAGCAAAGCTAAACAAATACTAGTGCTCAGATTACATAAAACAACATTCCAGAAGTTTATCCTGCCCCTTGACAACCCCCTCAGCCTTCCCTCCCCAGCCAAGGGTTAACAATCCCAAGTGCTTGCCACAAAGGCTGGCTGGCTAGGCTGGCTCCCTTGCCATAAACCCAACGGTTCCTGGTTTTGGTTTTCCAACTAAATAGCCAGAGGAACAGTCACCACTGTAACTGCATTGAGCGAGCTCATAACTTTGCATATGGTAACACAGATACTTCATGTTAGATAATGTGAGAGCCACAAGAATATTGCATTTAGTTTAAAAAAGGATTGTTAAGTAATAATTGCCACCGTCAGTGACCACCAGTAATTGCAGGAAGAACTTGTCCACGACTTCTGTACAGTGTTATTCACAGTATAAACATGAATTTCAGCTGGTGCTCTAACGGCTTTAGGCGCTAGGGAGTGAATACCACAAAACGTGAGTCACTACAACCTCCTCTCCTCTCTTAAAAATCTATACCAACATCAGAATCATTTCCATACTGTGAGGAGACCAAGTGTTTAGGGAAGTAGAAATGAAAACAAAAGGAAATGCATGGGGCAGCAGCTGTAACTCAGCTGGCGACCCGCAAAAGCTGGCAGTAAAGACCTCGCCCCCCTCTTCAGTACACTTGGCTGGAAAGTCTGACTGCCCCTGCCAGCACGTCCCACTAAGGAGATCCTGTTTGCCAAAGGGAAGTACCGGGCCACCGACGGGAGAGGCATGAAAGGCGTCACTCGTGACAGCCCGAGTCTGCCAGCAGGAAGTCTCCAAGGTGGGAGTGATCCCGAGCTGCTTTCGGCGGCCTGGCTGGGAGGAGACGGGCTTCTCGACGCATTGTTCAGGTCGGAAAGCATGAACAAAGCACAGCAGGACGGTCCTGCGAAACCCCAACCTGGCCAGTCTGCAGTGACTGCTGTCTTTGAAAGCACCAGCAGCCAAAACTGTGGGAGGGGGGAAAAAAAAAAAACAAAACAAAAAACGGCCCCCACCCATATGTCTTCCTCCTGTAGCCCGTGGAAAAAGTACAACAGGCCACAATGTCGGCACCTACAGTGGAACACTGGTTCCCACTTCCAGAAACTAGAAGCTTATGAGCCCCGAAATTCATCTTTAGAGCAGATCGAGGACAACACTTCCCGAAGGTCAGGCTGAGACATCACGAACCGAGGAACGGTTTCGTAAGACGCGTTCTCTACTAATAACTCAGTATTTCCTTTCTGATACACATCTAATTAGCCTGGGAGCAATTGCCCTCATTATGCGCTCAGCTCCGAAACCTGCTGCCTCCATTTCAGACCTGAAGCAGGGCCCGCCTGCCTGAAAAGGCTCGTCGTATATCACTCCTGAAAAGGCCCGTCGTATCAGTCTATCGCTGCAGCACCCTTCAGCCCGTCACAAGAGAACTCAATACAAATGCCCGAGCCTCCGCCGTGCAGTGGCCGCGGAGCCCCAGGGAGGGGCCAGAAGGCGCTCCCAAACCCCAGAGCCGGGCACAGGCAGTCACACAGGGCATTATCCAGGCGCTGCTTTCCCTGTTCGCGGGCGGAGGAGCCCCCCGGGCCGGCAGCGCCCCGAGCCCGGCTAAAGCCTCCCCGCGGCCGGCTGCGGGGAGCGGCGGCCCCGCAGCTGGAGCGGGCACCCACACCGCCCTCGCAAGCGGCACAGCGGGGCCGCCCCGGCGCCGGTCGCCCCCTCCCCGCTCCGCCATGCCCGGCCCGCAGCCCCCCGTCCGTCCGCCCGCCCCGAGAAGCGCACAAAGGGCCGCGGGGAGGGGGCCCTGCCCGCCGGCCCCTCGCTTACCTCCGGCCCCGGGGGTTGTTTGCTGCCGTCCGTCGGGGCCCGCAGTACGGAGAGGGGCGGCGGGAGCAGCTCCCCTGGATCCCGGCAGCGCCGCTAGGAACGGAGCGGAGCGGGGGCGGCGGCGGAACTGGCCCGGCCCTGCGCATGCTCCGGCGGCGGCGGGGAAGGGGACGGGGCCGGGGCCATGGCTGGGTTTGGCTGCTGGCGGCTGTGGAGCGGAGGGCGGCGAGCGGGATGGCAGTGGCCTCACTCCCCTCAGGCTCCTTGTTTCACGCAGAATCTTGGCATCATCAAGGTTGGAAGAGATCTGCAAGCTCATCCAGTCCATCCGTCTACCTGGCATTACCGCTGTAACCACTGAACCACATCACCCAGCGCCAGATCCAGACGCCTCTTAACACCTCCAGGGATGGTGACTCCATCACCTTCCTGGACAACCTATTCCAGTGCTTGACCACTCTTACAGTGAAACAATTTTTATAATACCTAATCTGAGCCTTCCCTGTTTCAGTTTAAGGCCATTTGCTCTGGTCCCCTCACTGCAGGCACAGCAGAGTCCGGCCTCCACCTCAGCATAACCTCTAGTCAGGGAGCTGTAGACTCAGACTCGTTTGTGTGCCTTTATTGGTTGATAGCTGCCGTCTTCGTGGAGAAAAAGTACAATTTTCTGCTTATTTTCCTACTTTTTTCTGCTGTAATGAAGCACACTCCATTAACGGCCTCGTGTGTGCCTTGTTTTGTATGTCTGCTGTGGACGGGCAAGCTGTGACACATCAGAGCCGGAGTGACCACATCACCTGTCCCACAGTCCAACAGCTGCCTGAGCCTTCTCCCTACAGGCAGGCATCAGCTTTTGTCCTGGAGAGGCTGCCCTGAAGAAACCATGATGCAAAGTGTACCAGCAACAGAGAAACCCCAGAACAAGTTCGGAAAGAGACTTTCATAAGTCAATTACCATAATTACCTGTCTTTGCCTTATTTAGAGTATGCACTTCTCTAGCATCAATTTTTTAGTCTTCACTTCTTCATTGCAATTCTTTGCCTGATGTCAAATATTGTTCATCACACAAATAATTAAATGTGCTGAATGCCCTAGAGCTTCTCTTCACCTAAGAAGAACATTCAGTAGGAGGTTGAGCGTTCAGGAATTGAGCAGTCCTCCAGCATCCAGGAACTGCAGAGAGACTGCTCCCACCTGCAGTCTCTTTCTCCTGCCCTCAGCCAGTCCCAGCATTTGCCCAGCTCTTCTGAGAGAAAGCTTAACTCCTTGCCCCAGGAGAAATCAAATCCACCAAAAAACATGGTGGTTGGAGCCATACTAGCAATAAAAGGCTCTCTCAAACACAAGCTTGAGCCAAAGCAAGGGAGTATGTGGCTGGAAACAGGAGAAAGGAGGAAGCAGAAGGAGAAATGGGAATGAGAGGGAAGGTTGTTTCACTTCACTCTGGCACTAACAGGCTGTTTCATCATTTGAGCTGTCTGCACAACCATAACCTTAGTTAAGCTAAACAGAAATTTTGTGGCAATATATACTTTTCTCTTGCTGTTGCAGTGTGTTTTCCAGTTCTTGATTCTCTCCAGTTGCCAGCATCCAAGGGTCTGGGGTAGCAGCCACAGCAGTGCTGAATGCAGAGGAACAGCAACTCTTTGGCTGCTCAGGAGGCTTCTGTTTCTATATCCAATAATCAGCCAGACCTGGAACCTTCCTGTATGCCACTACCTGAACCATTGGCTGCTGAGTCGTGTAACTACGGGTCATTAAATATATATGAAGTGAAATCTTGAGCTTAGGGTATCACAGGCTTCACAAAAATCCTGTATTACGTGTCTTTTGGGCCAGGAGGAAGGGAGGGAATCTAGCTTTAGTTTAATAATGACTGATGATTACTGCTTTAGAAATGCTAAATTTTCTATGTAGCCAAAGGAGATTTTAACATAAGTGCAGTGAAAGTTTTAAAACTGTGCTCAGACAAAGTGTGCCACTCTTCATCCTGAAATGAGCTCAGGGCAGTGAAGCCCTGGACCCACCCTGTAGAATGAAGAGCACTGTAGTGTTCATGTAGCATGGAAATTGCAGGTGTGTGATTGAGAGTTTTCCAGTGCAATTCTGCTGGGTGCCAGTGTTGACAGCTGAAGGATGATGTTTTCTTTTGGTTTGATGTTGAATTCTCCTCTAATTGCAAAGACCTTTCTTCTCTCCAGAAAGCTAGGCTGTTATTTGCTGTCTTCTGTATTACTCTATCTCCTTGTGGTCTTTCAAGACAGCCTGCTGTTATGCAGGCAGCAGCCTTTTCTAGTGGGTATCCGACTTGCACTGTCAATGCACCCTTGGCTTCCTGTGGTTTATTTCTCGTTGAGCATGCCATCTGTGTACTATTGCAGATATATAATCTAAGAGCAAGCAAAGTCCAGGTTATGGGCAGTAGCTCTGGCACCACCTCCACCTGCAGGACATCCATCTTGGTACCAAAAGTGAATCTTATCATCCTCATCTCCCAGTATATTGTGAAACATGATTTCAATAAAGATTTTGAAAATCTGCATAAAGGTGTTCCTTCTTGCTTAAGAACAGCTGTTGGAGAGAGAAAGAGTACACTTTTGAGAAATTGTTCATTTAAATGTAGGAACAAAACTTAATAGACCAGAAAGATAATTGATGTAAATTGGGTATGTCTAATCTGTGCAACCAGTGCAGTTTGGCATGTCTCAGGGTCCTCATCCTTTAAACACACAGACCAAAGACAATTCCAGCTGCTGGTCTAGTCTTGTTTCTTTCCCAAGGAAACCAGATTTTGGAAGGGGGAAGCATGGATCTCAGTCATTCTGTGAGATGAACTGAGCACCTAAGACAAGGGAGATACTTCTGTGTCCTGGAGTCTGGAGGGAGACAGAAGAAGAGCCAGGCCATATCTTTCTAAGAACTCCACTGAGACTGGGGAGCTCTAAGGAGCCAGAGGTGAATTTCCCAAGATTAGTTCCTAAGGTATGTGCATCTATTGTTTGAAAGAAGTAGAACAAAGAGCCAAGTTATTAGAGTTTGCTTGTTTAAGTTAGAATACCCATGGGCAAGTGTGATAACTTTCCATCATCAGTGTACTATTTGTGGGTTTTTTGCTGGCCTAGTGCCAACTTTCAAAGAATAATAGAAACCACCCACTGATTGGTATCAGTCTCAGCTGTTGAAAAAAATCTTAACAAAATAATACATAGTTATTACTGAAAAATACACATTTCTCCTTTGAAGCTGAAAACAGGTTGTGCTTTTGTTTGTAAGGAAGCTCTCCACCCACTCCACAATTAGTGGTTGCTCAAAACATGTACCAATTGTGCAAGACAGCACCCTGTCAGCACTGGAAACAGAATAATTGTATTAAGGTGGTTCCATACCTGGGGTAGTTATGAGAGAGTTAACGGGTCCTGCTCTAAGCCAGCTGAAAGGAGTGTCCAAACGTGTTGTTTGTATTTCTAGAACAAGCTTTCCCCAAACCAGCTTAATTGTGGGGCTGCATTGCACTTGAGTTGTACCTCTAGACTTCATCTACCAGAATTTTTGTACTTTCCATGTGGAAATAAGATTTTTCAGCAAAAACCCCTATTATGCAGAAGAGATTACATTGCAGGAGCTTTGCCCCAGTAATGTACTTAGCATTAGATACTGCTAGGTCACTTTTTTTCCTCATTCCCTGTTCATATTTTTTTGATCTTGCCTTTTAAGGGCATTATAACATATTACTTTCATATTATTGCATATTACTTTTAAGGGCGTAACACCCATGGGGTGGATGGCACTCAGTGAGTTATTTTCCACTGCTCAGTTGGCAGTTTCATGCCTGATTTCCTGTCTACTATTCAAACTCCAATCTAAAGATGGAAATACTAATGTTGTCCCCATCCTTACTAAGTAATGCTCTAAGTGCTGTGCAAACAGTTGCTCATTTATTTTCCATCATAATTCCTGGGGTACAGACAGGGCATTCAGACGCTCAAGTTGAATATGCTCATAATGCATTATTCTGAGCTCTCAGTTCTACAAACTCATGTCTCGTGTTTGTGGTAATACAGGAGTAATTTTGTTAAATCCCCATCTTCCTGACTTCACTCGTGATTGAGTGTGCCCAACACTTCTGCAGATTAGACCTAGAGCCTCTGTGGGGCAGATAGAAAATGAGCAAAACACAGGAACTGCTTTGTGGAGAGTCTGGAGAGAGGAGTTATTTGTCACTGCGTGACAGCAGCATCCAACTCCACTGCCTGACAGTCTAGGGTGTGAGCAATATGTTCCTCTGTCCTTCTCATTCCTCAGACACCTTGTAACCTTTGCAACAGATGAAGAGGTCCTGCAGACAACAAGCTCCTTCATGATCCTGAGCCAGTCCTAGGAGACAGGAGACAGCAAAGAGAGCCAAGGAAGGGGTGGATTTGAACTCTGTGCAGGCAAGCGGGAGGAGTGACTGTGCTCTTCCTGTGCCTTATCCACAAGTGGGATTTTGCTGGAAAGGACTTAAATAACCTGAACAGTTCTTTCCTACCTCTGACATACACAATTCAGGGTTTAAAAATCTATATTCTTTGTTTTCATATTGTAAAGACTACATAGACATGGAGGAAATAAGGTGTATATTTCACAGTAGCTGTAATATTTTGTGTTTAACTGTTTCTCCAGGGATTCAATGTCTTTTCCTTTCTCCTGGAATCTCTGAATTAACATTTTTTACCTTCATGTTAGATATAGTCTAGTTCAGGCCAAGGCTGTCATCTAATATAGGTGGTGTTCCATAGTCTTGATGAAGCATGAAGCAAGACAAAAGGACAGATCCCTCTGCCCTCATAGAATCATAGAATCACAGAAGAGTTTGGGTAGGAAGAGACCTTAAAGATCATATAGTTCCAAACTCCTGCCATAGATAGGAATACCTTCCACTAGACCAGGTTTCTGGTTCAACCATTCAACCTATCCTGGGCACAAGTGCTTGTGGCAAGTACAGCATGAGGAATCATGAGCTCTGATGCCTGGCTCTTTGTCTTAAAATGCCTCCAAGGATAAATTTGAGCAGACATCTGCCTCTGGGATGGGGAGGTGGGACAGAGGTGGGCAGTCCTTTTGCTCTGCTCTGGCTATTGGGGCTGTAACCTCTGGAAGAGGCAAAGGAGGGCAGAGGCCAAGAGCAGCTGCTCCAGCAAGGCTCACTAGTGGCAC
Organism: Zonotrichia leucophrys gambelii; assembly: GCF_028769735.1. NCBI lineage: Eukaryota > Metazoa > Chordata > Aves > Passeriformes > Passerellidae > Zonotrichia > Zonotrichia leucophrys. The sequence goes on along the minus strand of NC_088171.1, from coordinate 115,555,246 downwards.
CTGTTGGAGAATTTTTATGGTACCTTCGAGGTGAATTAAACACACCCTTGTGCTTCTTTACAAAAGAAGTTAATGAACAATGCATTGGGCAGAGTCCCCATCACAATATGTGCCTCTACTGGAATCTGCAAAGATGCATCACAAACAGATGCTTTATGTACACAGCACCAAATCCAAGATTATTTGCATGGGGCACCTCAGCCTGTGGATCCACCCTTCACCCAGCTCTGCTGCTCTGAGTTTGCCCCTTCTCTGGGCTCCCTGAGGACTCTTATTCCAGGATGGCTACAAGACAAAGCTGACACTCATCACCAAGGGAAACTTCACTCCCTTGGAAGGAGTCTGTTCTGGCTCTGGCATTCCTGCTTCCAGCCAGTTTAATCCCTCCTTGCCCTCCATGCCAGATCATTCCTCAGTCACAAATTACCACTGCTGAACAGTTATAATTAGAATTTCGCTTATATGTCTGTCACCACTGGAAGTCTTTGGACCAAGCCAAAAATTTTGGGGGAGACTGTCATGGGAACTTGAATTGCTGTGAGCAATCAGGAGATGGCTCATCCAAAGGCATGTGTTGGTGTTGGCACAGTGCCCTTACTTTTCTGGGGAGCTGTCTCCATGCTGACTCAGCAAGTCAAATGCTTCCCTTAGCTCAGGAGTGGTTTTTGGCAGCCTGCCACTGCATTTCTGACTGCACCAAACCTGTTTAACTTAGGAGACCAGTCTTGAGCTATATAACTACTGGAGCACCAATGTTTGTCTATTTGTTAAAAAAGCAATAATTGTCCCCATCTGTAAACTAACCAGCTGTTTAAATCCTTTTATCTTTTACCTTGTGTTTTGTCTTTATTTTCCTGTTCTCTGCAACATCTGTCACCCTTCTTCCATCAGCTTCTTTCTTCCTGTTACCCTGTTCTTTTTGTGTTTTTCTGTTTTAATTTTTGTCTTTCTACCTGTAGTTTGTGTTTTCAACTGCAAAGCAAAGCTGTAAGAGGTAGATCTCTGATCTTTGCCTATTTAAGTAAAAAATAATATAGAAACATATAGAAATAAACAGGCCACATGCAATATTACAGCAGCTCTGGTAGTGAAAATTAATATTACTTTTCCAAATTAGTAATCTGCATTCAGTTGCAATTCAGTTTGCCTAAGCCAGAAGGCTGATTCACATGTAAAACCAGTGGGCTGTGCTTTGGACAATTTATTTAGTCCCATATTCATATCTTTTTAATCTAATCTGAGTAGTTGAACAGCCTTACATTCTGAAGTTGGTTTCATATTATGTCTGTGACACCACCATGCCTTATTTTTCCTTTCTTTTGCACAATGAAGACATTGTTCACTGCCACAGTTTCTTTTCTCAAAAAAAGAAAAAAAAAAGAAAAAAAAAAGAAAACCAAAGAAGCTTTGGCTCACAGAAGTATGATCATGAAGAGGAATGCATCACAGAAAAGAATTGAAGTGATGACTGGCAGATTTCTTCTGTAATATAGAAAGGCACTCACTCTTCAATCTTGGCTTGTATCTTCCAAGAAATATTGTATTATAAAAAGTAGAATATAGCTATAGGAAAAAGAAACCTTTACTTAAATCTAGTAGTAGAAGAATGTGTATTTTCCCTTGGAAGAGTAAATTGTGGCCCAGTTGCATAACTCTGTGCCCCACACTTCTATTCTACTTCTTTGCATTTTGCACAGTCCAGTGAAGCTCAGATCTCCATTAAAAGCCATATTTATAGACAACCATTCTTGGCAAAATTTTCCATACCTAGGCAACAGGCTTGCATAAATCCACCAGGGATGCTCTCAGAGGATGATTCCTGTGTTGATGTGTAAATGCAAAAGAAAAGTAAAAATATTCTGAAACCAAAGAACAACTGTTTAAGAAAAGCTGTGGTGATGACACCCATCATTTTCAGGCTGTGGATCCTTTCCAGCTGCACTGTTAGTCCAGCTTCTCCATTTTCCCTAAACTTCTGGAGACTTCTAAAATCCCAAAGTGGCCTAATAGCTGCTGAAATCACCATCAAGGGGAAGTTGCTGGTGGTTTCCAGCAGCTATCAGCCTCTGTCTCCCTTAGACCTGTAGTGGCCATAGCTGAAATAAAAAGTCCCTACTGTGACTACAGGTGCCAAGCTGGCTCCCAGGCAGATTGCCTCTTGCCAGTAAGGTGGTGGGCCTTCTGATTTCCTTTCACCCTGGAGCAATTGATATTGTCCTTGCACAGGTGGTCACTTCAGGAAGAAAAGGAGCATGAAGCCAACCCCACAGCAACCTGATGGGAGGTTTGCCAAAGTGACCCAAATCCAGACTGCAGGACCAGAGCAACACCAGCACTTGCATAGAGAAGATGGAAATAGCTGTAAACAACAGAGAGGTTCTTAAGATGCCACCCTTCTTACAGAATAGGTGCAGGTGTGAAAGAGTCTCCGTGGCTTCTAAATGCAGATGTAGAGTGAATTGTGAGTGTGATGAAGGAGGGGATGAAATAAGTGCTAAGTTAATGGATGCCAAACTCAGGCAGTGAATCATATAATCATAGAATGGTTTGGATTGGAAATGAACCTTAAAGAACATCTAGTTCCAACTCTCTGCCATGGGCAGGAACACCTTCCACTGGGTTGCTCAGAGTCCCATCCACCCTGGTCTTGAACACCTCCAGGGATGGAAAGTCCTCAATGTCTCTGGGCAACCTGTTCCAGCACCTCATCATCCTCACAGTAATGATTTTCTTCCTCATATCTAATCTAAATCTATCTTCTTTTGTTTTAAAACCTGTACCACTTGTCTGATCACTACGTTTGTGCAAAAAGTCCCTTTCCATACTTCTTGTAAGCCCCCTTTACATACTGCAGGACTGACAGCTAAAAAGCAACTAGTAAGCTACAGGGCAGTGCAGCTCTTTAAAAGGGGGCGAGGGAGGGAGGGAGGGAGGGAGGAAGGAAGGAAGGAAGAGGAAAGGAAGGAAGGAAGGAAGGAAGGAAGGAAGGAAGGAAGGAAGGAAGGAAGGAAAAGAGCATCAGCAGAAGAAAAACAAAGGCAAACAAAGTGAGGCAGAAGGTGCCGTTGCATTCCCTGCTCCATCTGCTGGAGCAGCCCAGAACAGCTTGTAGTGTTCACCCAGACAATTGGATTGCTGCAATCTTCTCCTGGCTTGCTACCTAACTACCTTTCTTCAAATAATTATTTTGTAGCATTGAGCTGCATCATTTTTGTAATCACATCTGAGATTTGATTTCTCCCTGTTAAGTGTTTTGAGCACCTGCAATTGCACATTTAGATGTAACAAGATAATGTAGAAGCTTCTGTTTTGTTATGAAATTGTACAACTCAACTCCAGGGTTTTAAAAAAGAAAAAACTGCTTTAAGAAGATGCAGTTTGCTGCACTGGATGAATGGTAATAACTCCTCGTGGTTTATTTTACAGCCATTTCCTTTTCCTGTTTGGGTTCCCGTATGAGTTCTCTTTTGTCTCCACTTTCATAATTGCTCTCTTTACAGCTTCTCCTCAGCAATACTTAGAAAAAGGTAACTTTCATAAATCTTAATATTCTCAATTGTTACTTTAATCATATGTTTAATAGTTTCCTTTCCTTTTTTTTCTATTAAAATTCAAGTGAAGGATGGTGTTTCTGATTGAGATTTAGTTTCTAATGCTTGATATTAAAGGGAAGATAGTGGCATTGTAAATCCCAGGTCTGACAGGAAGGTTGCCAAACTTTCAACGGACATTCCTAAAAAACAAAGAAAATCCCAGAGAGAAAATAAACTGATATGGTGCAAGTAAATCAAGTTGATTATCTGATATATAAGCACATTCAGAAGATACTCTGAGATAAATATGGAAATATTAATTTGGTCATTAGAGGAAATATCTGTCCTTACTATTGTTAAAATGCTCAGGGCAATTGTTCTGAAACAGGATGCGAGTTCCCAAGCCTGTCTAATTTTATTGCCCATCAATGTTGGTTATCCTAATGTAAATACAAGGCATTGTCTGTGCAGAGTGCTTCATCATGAAAAAAAAGACAGGGTCAAATATATCAAATATATATGTATTGTAATATATACAATGATATCAGATTACAAAAGAGTTGTGCCTCTGCAGTTGACATACAATCAGCAGGAAGACAAAAAAAAAAGATTATGTTGATGATGATTTTTTAAAATTTTTATTTTTAATTTCTTTTTTTAAGGAAACGGGAACATGCTATTTTGCTGGAGTCAGATGACTCACAAATTCTGCAGAAAGCAGAGTATAATGTAGGCAAAGTCTGCCCTCTTAACAACCATGACAGTTGCTAACATAGAGCTGTGGAGTGATATTGTAATAGCATGAATTTATTTTAGGTTGTGTAGATCATTAAATAATTAAACTATGGCATTATTCTTTACAGTGTATTTACTATAATTTCACTCATATTCTTTTAGATAGTATGTTATAATTTAGGTATACAAGATTTCCACCTATTCCATTGACCCAGGAAAACTAGGGGAAAAAGGTGAATCCAGCTAGGGATCTGTTGGAACTATATCTGGAATTACAGTCTCTCAGGGGAAGATACTGCGTTTCTGACATGATCCCTTGGTAACAGCAGCTGGGTTATGAGGGCAGGCTGGGCAGTGTTGTGCCATGGTGTGCCATGGTGTGTCAGGTCTGTTGTTGTGAGGGGACACGGCAGCCAGTGTTCTCTTCCCTGTGCCCAGGGCATTGCTGATGCCTTTCAGCTTGCAGACATATGATGGCTGTGTCAAGTCAACACTGATGCTGCACAAGGACCTTCAATTTCTGGACTGTCCTCAGTATAGGATCCTGTGTGCTGACAGCCATCATTCCTCTTGAAAAATAGATGTTTCTTGTGGCTGGTGAGGACTAAAGCCTTATTTCTTGTTCTGTTTAACATTTTCAGTGATCCCAAAAAAGCCAGGTTTTCAGCTTGGCCCTCAGAAACTTCAGTGATCTTACCCAGCATATCTCCATATCTTCATTAAAGTGATACTTGATGTAAATGCAAAGAAAAATATATAGACCCATGGAAGAAATACCATTTTTGGTGTATGGAAACAAGAAACAAATATTGACTCGCCAAGTTCAGTGGCTGCTGTAAAACACAAGTGCCACACAAGGAAGTTACCAGTAGGTGGTGACATATAATTATTTATTAGCTGTTTTCTGGCTTCAGAGGTTCTGAGCTACAAGCAGCTTCACTGTGCAACTTCTTGTTTAAGCTTTCCTTTTGTATTGCTCCACCTTTCTGAGATCTCTTTTACAAGTTTCACAGCTGCAGACGTGTTTCCTAGCTGCAATTGCATCTTCTGGCTGTAGCATGTTAGCCTGCTCATGTTCTGTGAAATGCAGGGCTGCCTTCCCACTGCTGGGCAAAATGCTTGGTTTGTGTGGTTTCAGGGATTTTTGTCTGTTGATGGAAGAAAATAAACGAGTTCTCACAACACGTGCATGAGAAAAAAAAGCCAATCCTTTCTTTGTACAGTGTATCTCTTATTTACTTCCCATGAATAAACAAGTTATAGAGTTGGCTGTGTAGAAATCTGTGTGGAAATCTGCTATTTACTGCCAAATGTAATCAGCAGCCTCTCCTAAGTCCAGCACACCCTTTCTGCACATCAGTGCTCCCAGGTTATGAAGCCATTAGTAACCCTGGAAAAACATTATTCCCCTCAGCTTGGTCTATCTATTTTTTTCTGTTAATTTAAATACCATGTATGGATTGTCACTAATAAAAGCCGTACAGCTACAACATATGAGATAAAGTTCAGGTTTGGGTAGTGAGCAGTTTTGGGGTAGCAGGAGGAAACAAGCCTTAAGCCTTCTCTTAGGCTTCAGGAATCACCACAGAAGTGATCTGTTTTATGGGAAGGGTACTGGCTCCATGGAGGCCATGGCTCAACTTGGCTGGCTGGAGCAGCGGTGATAGATAAGAGTGCTCCTGGCAGCCTCTGCCCACAGCCAGTGGGTGTATCTGGGTGAAAAGTGCCCTTTGGGGGAAAGTGGTGCAATCTAACCATGCAGCAGCCTCACCACAGTTCCTGGCCCTGAAGACACGAGCAGACCTTGTGCAGACATGGCTGCCCCCGGAGCCCGTGTGGGCGGCCAGGCTGGGCTGGAAGCGCTGCTAAATGGGCGGTACTGGGTGAAATGTCAGCATGCCTGCATCCACGTGCTCTTGAGCTGGACTTTCTGAACTGGTTCTAGCTCAGTGCTCATTAGGGCTTGACCAAATGGTCCTATTACAGTTCTTAAAAGGTTTTGCATTTTCTAACTACTGTTTGATACCTTGCTGAGTTTTTGATGAACACCCATGCTCAAACCTGCAGTGACAAAGGCTTATACATTCAAACATATGCAGTGCTTTATTCCTGACGCTGTCACTGGCCTGAGTTGAGTCTTGAGCCCAAGTTGTGACAGTTTTTCACATTAATATTCTTCTTACCATTTGCACAAGGAGTTTTCTTCACCGAGCCAGGTCAGTACGTTTTTTCTGACTGCACCCATAACTCTTGTGGGTCATCCCTTTAGGCTGGGGCAAGACAGCCAAGCTCATACACAACACACAAAGGTTGCAGAAAATGTACTCTCTGTCAGTCAGTAGGACCAGATGGTGTCTTTAATCCCTGCTGTACAGACTGGCAACTGCCTGAGCTTTGTCTGTGGGAAATAGGATATTTTTCTGAAGAACACCAAAATACCACACCCAGAACATCAGAGCACTCCCCTGGTGCTGCTGAAAAATCAGGAAAGCCTAATGCCCACTAATATTAATGGAAGGAGATTCACCCATATCATCTGCTAAATTTGGTGGAGTATCTGTGGCAGACAAGACCCCTGCTTGCCTTTATCACAAGGACATAAGTCACAGCCTGCAGCCTGTTGTAATACAGGCTGGCTTTGGGACTGTAGGTTGGCCTATTTAAGACTTTCCTGAGAAGAAAAGCAATTGTTTCAGGTAAGTTGCCAGGCAGCTCCTGTGCTCTGCTATTTTAGAGCTATTATATATGTACAAAGCAGAAAGTGAAAGAAGGTGGGCAGCTTTAGAGAAGTTACTACTGCTGTTTGCTGGCAGCAGGATGCCATTTATAAATGATGTTATCATCACTTTGCAGCACAACAACCCAAAGCACAGAGAGAAGAGGCAACTGTGATGGCAGCTCTACCTAGTGCAACACAAGATATGATGAGGGGACACAGCCAACTGCTGCTGGTTAAATGTTATTCCTGGGTGTTGGACACAAAATTGACAGTAACTTCTGACTTTTTCAGTGTTGTTTCAACTACACATCCAAAAAGAATTAGACACCAATATAATAAAATTATTGTTATTTTTTAGGATGAAGAAGTCACAGGATGAAATCAAAGATGACGCCCAGAACTGAATTTTTCAATAATGCAAACAGGCAGGAAATGGAAAAGCAAGGTTTTTATAAAGAAATTATATAATATCAAGCTAAATTCAGCTGATGAAAAACTTTTTATGGGAAAATAAATTAAGCACCTGTGCTTAAATGAAAATGGGAGGACTGGAGCTGATATGCAAAAGGAGCGATTTTTAGATTAAGTGAGGGCAAACCTTGATCCTGCAAATAAGGTTAATTTCTTCGGTATAGTAATTTAAAAATTGACTCAAATATAATGACATGTGCACAGTTATCCCATGCCTCACTGCCTGCCCTGGTTTGAAGCCAGGAAAATAGTTCCACCTGCCAGATTTGAGTGTCAATGCCTTCAGTGTAGTGTTTGATTGCAACAGCAAAATGTCCAAATCTTTACTGTTTTATCACATAACTGTAGGGACACCAACAAAAACTGGTACAAAAGTGAGTCTGAAAAACCCTTCAGTTTCTCTCTTAGAAACATATTATGCCTTGGATGACTAATGGAACATCACGGTACCGGAGCTGCCTCCTTGATGGCTTGATGCCAGGTCTAGGAGCAAACCAAAGTTTGAATTCTCATAAGTCAACAACAGAAAGGAGAAAATATTTAGTGGGAAAATAAAAGGTGGTCCAAGGACAATGAAAAAAAATAAAAACCTGAAACCAGCGTGGTTGTCTAGATCTACTTTCCTTTTCTTCTTTGATTCACTCTATGAGTCTGTGAAAGACCATTTCTACCCTTTCTTCCAGACAAACATTGTTAGAGGAAGTAGGTCCACCTCCGCAGCCATCCCTTTGCCCAGCTGCTGAACCCGCCGCTCCCTCTTGCAGCGGCACTCCAGAGCCAGGGCAGCCCACAAGGAGAAGGGAGGGGAACAGGCTGGCAGCTGAAGGGCAGCACGGGCTGCAGCCACCAGCTAGCACAGCCTGAATCTCCTGGACACCGGTCAGTAACCATTTCATATATTGCTAAAGTTGAACTATAAACTGCAATTGGTAAATCTGCAGGATTCATCAAAATACACCTGGCTAACCTTCAAATTATCAACTATTACAGCTGTTTGGTTACTTTGGAACTGCTTCTGCTACGTGACATTAGCTCAAGGCCAGATCTGCAACTGTCTGCATCAACCTGGCAAAGCTTTCTGCAGAAAGGTGGCAGAGAAGAGAGGGAACAAGCTCTCTCCAGAAATGGTTAATCAATAGCTTGCTAGGTTGACTCAGTGCCATTAGATACAGTAGTGTACCCACTGTATATAAATTGTGATCTGTCTTCTGTTTCATTCTCAGTCATCTCTCCTGCCATCCTGGTAGTTACCCATTTTCCACTTGGAAGATTTTGGGCATTACCAGAAATGTTCCTGGCATCCTGGGTCTGGGGAACGGCAGTAATACTTTGTTGTGTGTCTTGGTTTCTTCTAGGGAGGAGGAGAAGGTAAGGACTCTTTCTGTAAAAGCATCTCAGTGTGCCTGGCCCTTATTTGTGTCAAATATCCTGTGTACATCACTAAAAGAACTGTAGTCAGACACATGCAGGACAGCATAGACAATGCTGTAGTTTGGTCTTTTGAGAGATTTATGTTCCAACCAAATTTTTGTGTATGAATTCTGCAATAATAGCGTATGGATGCCTAGAGGTAGCTGTGGATACAAATCTATGCATCAGGGAGGTAATTGAAATATTAATATGTATGTCCTGATTTCCTAATGTTCTGAGCTGTAATTTCACCTGTATTGTGATCACAGAGAATACCTACTTATATGTAATTATTGTTTAATACCTACTTACAAACATTTTTATATTATATCCAGTAACACAATTTAATACAGGTAATATTTATGTATGAGGTGTATTCCTTAAAAGCATTTTCCTACTGACACATTTATATAAGGAGCAAGTAATTTGCTTAACTCTTCTTATCTTTTAATTTCCGCAGTCATTTTCTAGTTTTATTTTTAAAAGTTTAATTTTAAAAAAGATGAAAATAATTAACTTCATTTACTGGAAAAACCAAAATATTATATGAAAGTTATTTCAGCAGTCAATGTCCTTATGCAGGAAAGCTGTTTCTACTTAAAAAAGAAAATAATTTAACCATATGCTTTGCTTTAAGTATCTGCTTAATTTACAGCATGTGCTTGATGACATGTCTGAAACACTAGCTCGTATGCTTACTGAGAATCATAGCAAAATTCCCATATTTTTGGAAAGATCTGGTCTATTAATGGGATATGCCAATAATAACAACCTTTCTATGCTAAAAAGTTTCTTTCCTTGGTATTTAAATTAAATTGTGGATAAAATTGTCCAAAAATGTATGAGATAGTATCAATGTGATGGATTATTTATTAATGTGACAATGTCATAACTGTGTGTTAGCTAATGGCAATAATTTTGCATTTGGACAGGTGAAAAATATACATCTGATCCAGGGAAAAGAAATATAATCAAACTGGTTTATTATGTATATTATTATGTCTATTAATAGTTAAATTGTTCTTTCTTATATAGCTTAGCTCTTTGAGGGGAGAAAAATTACTTGTAAATAAACTACTTACTTGTGATTTTTTTCTTTTTTTTTTTTTTCACATTACACAAAACCTACCATCAGTATTTTACATACCTGATAGTTCTGGAGAAGACATCCTTATGCATAATTTTAAATGGAGCTTTTGTTTGTGTTTTGTAGGCGGCAAGGTGAGCCACCACTTGAAAATGGGTTCCTTCCATACCTGGGCTGTGCCTTGAAGTTTGGTGCCAACCCCCTTGAATTCCTCAAAGAAAAGCAGAAGAAGCACGGCCACATCTTCACTTGCCATGTAGCAGGGAAATACATTCATTTCCTCACTGACCCTTTTTCATACCATGCGTTGATGCGCCAGGGAAAACACTTGGACTGGAAAAAGTTCCACTTTGCTACTTCTGCCAAGGTATTCCTGGTTTTAATATCTAACATGTGAAGTATCTGCTGGCATACCCAGTTAATCCCTCTAAACATAACTATGCCTTTGGATAATTATGGATTGGTTTCACATTTCTGCACTTTTACTGGTTTAAAATATTGAGGTCTTTTTTTTCCTCTTCCTAAATGGAAAAGAAATTTGCAGTGATTTGGATGCTCTAAGACTATACATTATTCTAAGACTGTACATTATTTTCTTACATTTGTTATCCTTCCCTCTAGTAAGCTATGAAGTTATACTTTGGCTTGTGTTTCTGTTAGACTTTATCGTCCAGGTAATGACAGGCCTTACTTATCATGCATACAATTTATTTTGTGACAGGCTTTTGGGCATGGTAGCATTGACCCAGCGGAGGGAAACACCACTGAAAATTTTCATCAGACTTTCATTAGAACCCTTCAAGGCAATGCCCTAGATGCCCTCATTGAAGCAATGATGGAAAACCTCCAGTATGTCATGCTGCAGTCAAGAGCACCTAAGCTTCAGTCTCATACCTGGGTGACAGAAGGACTTTATACCTTCTGTTGCCAAGTGATGTTTGAGTCTGGCTTTTTAACACTTTTTGGTAAAGAATTTAATTCAAATAATGACAAAAACCTATCATCAAAGCAGGAAACTGAGAGAGCTCATATCCTAAATGCCCTTGAAAACTTCAAGGAATTCGATAAGATTTTCCCAGCCCTCGTGGCAGGGCTGCCCATCCACCTGTTCAAAAGTGCCCACAGTGCACGTGAGAAGCTGGGAGAGGCCCTCCTGCACAAGAACCTCCTGAAAAGGGACAACCTCTCTGAGCTTGTCACCCTGCGCATGTTCCTGAACGACACCCTGTCTACCTTCGATGACATGGAGAAGGCCAAGACCCACGTGGCAGTGCTCTGGGCCTCTCAGGCAAACACCATTCCTGCCACCTTTTGGACCTTGTTCTATCTTCTTAAGTAAGTCCCTATTCTTCCTGCTCCCAAACAAGAAAAATATTTATCTTTCAGAAACCAATTCATTAGTACAGGCCAATTCCACTCCTTGATACCTCATCAGTGAGAAAAAACATGGTTTGCAGCAGAAGTGCTGTGTTGTTCAGGACTTCCACAGAAAAGACCTTCACCCATCTGAGAACAAGTGGTGGTAGCACAGAGCAATTCTTTAGAAACTCTTCTTTTTCTTGTTAAAGAACAGCACTCCAGGGCAATGCTACACTTTGTCAAGAAAGCTTTGGAGTAAATCTGCATGATATGACATTAAAAGTGCTAGTTACAGTCAAAACATTAATTGTATTAAAGGCTACAAATATAACTGGACACTTTTATACCATCTCACTAGAGCAGGCAAAATGAGGTTTAACTTCGTTATCGTTTTCACAGATACTTAATAGAAAATAATTTATATGTTGATAAATCCCACTGAAGCTCTACTGTAGATTGCACGTGCTGAGCTTGTTACTTGTGAGACAAGTGCACAGCTCAGATAATGCTATCAAATGTCCATTTTAGAGTGGGCCTTTCTGGATTATCTGCTTCAGCTAACACCTTTACTTATCATACCTACTTCCAATGCTAATTTTTGAGATTATTTAGTACTTTTTGCTCCAAGAATGCATTTGCTTTAGATTTTCTGAACTTGGGGTCTTTGAACACCCTGATTGTGCCTTCGTCAAGACAAAATTGGAGCCTCCTTTATTGTGTTGATATATTTCACCAAAGCTCATATATTCCATGTCTGGAAGAAAGGTTAGACAGTGAAGGGTACTATGTGGGCCCTTAGTATTAGGAAGATTCTTTTCAGCTAGACACAATATTGTCACAGCTGCCAGGATAAATGATGTTATAAAATTGATCTATAATCCTGTTTCTAACCTTTCTACCTGCAGTGGGGCCATTTCCTAATCTACAACTAGCTGGTTTTTTTCTTATTTTTGGCATTGCTTTTTAGTGCCAGTACTGTTTATTACCTGAATTACACACATCAGTTCTGTCCCACTTGTCATTGCAGACAAAATCAAATACTTGGGATTCCTTTATTTTTCTTTTTTTTTTCCTTTGAAGTTATCATACCTTTGCCAAGACATGAAAAAATGGAATTGCAGCATTTTGCTGCAACATTTTTATTTTAGAAGGTTGTGCTTGTCGGTCAACAAAATAAATTTTGGTCAGAAAGAAAGTTAATAGCAAAACCACTTCTTAAAGAATTTTTAAATTTATGTTATACCTTTTCTCTTTTGATCTTAGGAATCCAGAAGCAATGAGAGCAGCTACCAAAGAAGTGCAAAGTGTTTTGGAAAGTGCTGAAGAGAGTATCAGCTTAGATGGCAAACATATTTCCTTGAACCGGAAACAGCTGGATAATATGCCAATACTAGGTATGACTATTTTATGCAGGATTATTTTATGCAGAAATCACACTACAATTTCCATGGTCTTCTGTTTATTACCATATAAATGCTTGCTATAGAATTCCTATGGAATTAGCAAAGAAACAGGAGAACAGGAAACTATATGTTCCTTAACAGTAGCCAACACAACCAGGCTTCCTAATATTCCAGGTGGTATTGAGACTATCAAAATTCACATGAACAGCATTTTTTCATGGGTAATGGTATGTCTCAATAATCCTACACTGAACATAACATAGACACATGGATAATTCTGAGCAATATTTTGTTTGATTATGTCTTTAAATCAAATAAAAAGGTGTTGCCAAAACTTAAATCCCTATTCTTATCATGTGAAGCAATGTTTTCTAATACCATTACTTCTATTTCCTCTCAATATTTTTTAAATTATAATTTTCAGTACTTACAGAGAGTTGTTATGGTGCTGCTTTTTAACTACTGTTACTTAAAAAAAGAGTCAGCTAATATTGAAACAAAAACTTCCCACATTACTTTTTTTCTGAGTATGGGTTTCTATACAGGACCTCTTAAAGCTTCAGAAAATACTGCTCACTGCACTGTTTCTTTGTTATATTTTCACTTTTGAACATTCTGTTTCGTCCACTCTAAGCATTCTTTGTGGTGAAAGCAGATTAGGCTCTCAGTGGTATCTGCAAAAGGGATAGAAATGCTAAACAGAAATTAGAAAGATACTTTCTTAGGCATTTAGAAAGTTAATATTAAAATATTTCTTCTAATAAATCCAGGGTTTGATAATGGCCCTGAAATAGTTCAAAATCCATGACCTGCCCCCTGTTTCACTGTTTCCATGGCAATCATTCCTTGTCCTCTCCCAACAGACAGCATCATCAAGGAGGCGATGAGGCTCTCCAGTGCATCCATGACTTTCCGAGTGGCCAAGGAGGATTTCACTTTGCACTTGGAGAACGACTTCTACAACATTCGCAAAGATGACATTGTAGCTCTTTATCCTCAGCTGCTGCATTTCGATCCAGAAATCTATGCTGATCCCTTGGTAAGCATTTTTTTTGCAAACTGCATTGAACTTGGTGTTCTGGCAGAAGTTAACAGGCCTGTGGATAAAGCACTTATTGAGGTGCCCCATGGCTGGTTCTCTGTTGTACCCCAGACGATCCATTCTTACACCTGAAGATGTGATAACAGGAAACAAAACCAAATAAAGGCGGTGAAAGCAGTACCTGCAAAACATGTTTGAGTGCAACCAAAAGGTGTGCTATCAGCCTCAGACAGCCCTCTACTTACTGTCTTCCTCAGTGAGGGAAGATCACCATGATGAGGGTCTTTGAAGAAGGATAAGGAAAATAGTTTCCCAAAGGCAGGGAATTTGAATTCTTCCAGTTCTCCTTTCTCCTCTTACCACTTGAACAAGAATGCATGTTACAATCCTTATTTTTAGAGGTCAGGAAAGAAAAGGGGAGTTATCAGCAAAGAACCTGGGATCCTGTCCCACATAACAGAACTTCTCAGAGGCTACTCTTTCTAAAACAGCCCCATGGGGGATGGTGGTACTGTACGATGCTTACTGCTGGAGACATCCCTTTTCCAGCCTGCATTTTGTCTCTTGGCAGCTTTATCTGGCTTTTGGAGGTATCCTAATACCAAGGAACCCTTTTGTGTGTTTAATTGCAGACATTCAAATACGATCGCTTCCTGAACGAGAAGGGAGAGGAGAAGACCGACTTCTACCGGCACGGCCGGAGGCTGAAGCATTACTACATGCCCTTTGGGACAGGCATAGCCAAGTGCCCGGGAAGGCTCTTTGCTGTCCACGAGATTAAACAGTTTTTGGCTCTGATGTTTTCATATTTTGAGATAGAGCTTGTGGACAGTAATGTGAAGTGTCCCTCTCTAGACCAGTCCCGTGCAGGACTGGGTATTTTGCAGCCATCCAATGATGTTGATTTCAGGTACAGGCTGAAATGCTTATGAGTACATGTTTTGTATTATGCATATACACTATGTACTAGTAGTACATAAATACACTGTATATACTAACAGTACTAAATGCACTGTATAACATATGCTTTATATACATTTTATGTATATATGCAAATGAAATGCTTCAAGTCTTGGGGGAAAATATATGTAAAGATGCTACTGCACCATTTTAATGAAAAATGTGCACCAGCATGGTACCGGCATTCAGTGGGTTTAGTGCTCTCTTTTGATGCAAATGTTTCCCTTTTTACCAACCATTTTGAAAGTCAAGTTAAGGTTTTCCATTGTGTGTGTCCAGCATCCAGGTTTTTTTTTTGTCAGCAAATACTTTCCCACAGGTAGAATTTCACAAGCTAATTCATAATAATTTCAAAATTGTACTGCAGTTAAAATACAATCTTTTCTATAATTGAAATGTTGGGTGGGGGGCTGGGCCTCTTCACAGGTGAAATAAAGTTTTTGCTGTATAAAGGCAGATTCACAGTGGGAAGGAGAGAGTTTCCTGGGGAATTACGTTTATGGTTTTATGAAAAACTGGAAGAAGACTTGAAAAAAACCTACAGAAATATTCACGTTCAAGTGAAACCTCAAAACTTGTATTATATTCTTTGTAAGATACTTATTTTTAGAAAGTACTAACGGTGTTAAAATAAATTATATTGGCTGAACCAAATGCATCTCTAGACTGTTTGTTGTTTTAACATCTTAGCATTATCAAAGGTTTATGCACTCATCCAAAGCCACCCACACCAGTTTTAAACTAGCCAGCTCAAATACCAATATGGAGATAAATAAATATCTACCACATATTCACCAGTAGTTCAGGCTTCATTTAACCCCATTGCCTAAATTCCATATTCCATGAGCCTCCTTAGGTCTTTTTTCCTAGTCTAATTCCATTAAAGTTACCATGGGTAGTAGTGTGCCCACACATTTTATTTTCAGTGATGGCATGTCCATAAGAACCATTGTTTCAGGGTTAATATAATTTAGTTCTCTCTAATATCCCCGTCCTTTTCTGCTACAAGTGGTGGATGTATGTATGTATGTCTGTCACAAAAGTCCATTTTTAATGAAATTTCTTTGGTCTGAAAGAGAGAGCTTTCTTATAATTTGCTGATGAAAAGAATATATGGACTTAAACATTGTTTTTATCCTGCTTTTTTCCAAGAACTTTTGTCTGACCTTTTGTCCTTAACTCAAAAGTAAGCCTCGTGAGAGAAGATGAGATGCAGGACTATTTGATACTTTCACATTCTGGCAAGATATCCAGCCTAGATGATAGAACTGTTCCTAAATAAGGAATTTTTGATTGAGTTCTAGAATTACTTTGAATTATCTATTCTTTTTAACTCTCACATCCACCACGCTAAATATTCAAAGGTTAATAAAAAGATTATGCAGCATGTGCATAACACTTTATTTTTTGTGCAAGACACATTTATTATCTGTGTGTTGTCTTTGTAATTTTATTTAATCTTTTTGCATTTTCAAAGGAGAACAGAGAACACCAATTTCGTGCACCATGTATAATATTAAACAATTATGTATAATACAAGGAGGGTTGAATTATTACTTTGGTTCTCTTGGGAAGGGTAGTATCCAGTACAGCTTGTTTGCACACTTCTGCCAATTATATTTTGTATGATTCATATAAATTATAATATATTCAATGTAAACTAATTTGGAGAGTGAATGCAAGCCTAACATGTGCCCTGATACTTGTTTTTATCATTAGAGTATCTGCTCCTTATTTCTTAAATAAATCCTGCTTGAAACAGCAGTTTTTGAGGGCAGCAAGGCTATGCAATATTTTAAGAAAAATACACTTCCTTGAAGAAAAGGAATTCAACATGGAAAACAACAGAAAAGAGATAAGACAACTGCTAAACTAATTCTAGGTTGCATCAAACATTATGCCTCTTTTACATCCCATTGTCTGCTTCAAACCAACTGCCCCAGACTTTTCTGGCTGTGGTTTAAGGGTTCTTGTGAGTTCCTTTGGTCAATGAGAGATTGAAGTATTCAGTAGCTCCTCAAGCTGATCTGGCTTTCAGCTTCCCAAGAGTGGGAGGATAATGGACGATTGGTGAGGAAGATTGGTGAACATGGTCAAATGGCTTGCAAGCTGAGGTGTCAAAAGCCACGTACATCATAGCAGTTATTGTTTAGCCTCATGTGCTGGACAACACCTGTGTTCAGATAACACAGTCCTGAGATAGATTTAGAGGTATCCTGTTGAGCATAGGTGAGATTCCTGTCCTGCTGTGGGAACAATCAAACTGTAGTAAACTACACCTGCGTGAATCCCTGATATAGAAGGAAAAAGAGAAGGTTTGGTGATCCCCTAGCACTCAGAGAGCTCCATGGTGCCTGCATCCCTGCCTGTGTGCCTCTGCCTGGATGCTGCTTTGGGAATCCCCCCACTGGCATCACGATTTAAACCCAGACAACAACCAAGCACCAAACAGCCAGTCACTCACTCCCCCAGCAGTAGGATCAGGGAGAGAATCAGAAGGGTAAAAGCTAGAAAACTTGTGGTTTGGTTTTAACAAAACCAAATTTTCTCTCCATTTCATCCATGCTGTTTTGTTTGTTCCTGTGTCCTGCCTGAGCTGGTTCACACACCAAGGAATACTTACAATAAAGAGCTCAGGGGAAGGTAAAAATGTCAGAGGATCACCCCACAGATTAAAGTCCAGTTCTGAACACTGTGGAGAAAATACTGACTAAAGTGCAGAATCACCACAAGCTGGTGGAAACCAGCACTGTCACAGACAGGGCCCTGCAAGGGTGGCTCAGGAGCTCCTGCCCAAACTCCTGTGGCACCATGGTCCTCCCCACTCAGCCTGGGCCAGTCCTCTCGTGCTGGGATAGCAGCTCTCCATGGATGGCTGGACCACATCACCTGTAGATTGATATGCAGTGTATAGAACAGAGGCAACCAGTCCTTTCTGCTCAGCTCAGGACTCCTGTAGCCTGAGGATGATAAAACATGTCTGCAGGGGACTCTTCTTTTTCAGATTGATCTCGTGTTATGCAGATGAAAAGACCCAGTATAAGCCCCTAAGTATGCTTCCACTTTGTGACAAAAGACACACAGATGAACTGTTTGAATAGCTTGGATATGGATTTACTGTTTTTTTTCTTAATATATATTGGGCTACATATACAAGTATTTTTGTTTACTGCTGTAGCTGCTAATTTTCTAACCTCAGTTAAACCCCTATTAAGGGGGTTGCACAGATGCAAGTGAGGGGAGAAAAGAAAGTACAAGGTCTGTGGCACTATGCCTCAGCTAATGTAATCAAATACTTCAGCAATCAATACTCATCTGCCTTGCCAGGGTCACAAACACCACAAGGTTATACCAGGGCAATTCTTTCTGCTGCCTCTCCTAAAAGCAGGACTTGTATTAAGACAGGAAAACAAAGAAAAATAATACTAAAACCATAAGAGCTATTAGAAATGTATTGGACTGGCCCGGGCTGGTAATGAGCAGGCAGCCTCTGCTGTGGGCTGTGTGAGTATTTCACATTTTATACTTACTATTTAAAATGCATGGAGAGGTAGGGGCAGAAGAGGAGCACAACCTCAGCCTCCAGGTGGGCACCCTAACCATTAGGATAGCTCAGGCATTTTTCTCAGGGAATTTGTAGCGTGTTTTCTCAAAAAAAAAAAAAAGAAAGTAACAGACTCAACAGGATGATTTGCATGACTTCCTGACAGTGCCCTTAGAGCCAAAGTGCTCTCTTAGTTGAGAGAAGATTCAATTTCAGTTTGGGATTGCAGTCCCTGAGGAAGTTAGTGAGTTCATTCTCTCCCACACCCCCAGGGACAGCTCAATGCTTGTGGTTGTCCTGTATAGGGTGAGTAAGAGTGAGGGATAACTCTTGAGGAACACAGAAGTGTAACATAGATTAGGCACATCAGGGAAATTAAATGTTCAGATTTTTTTGGACCCAGATTAGCTGGACATTGGGCTGGTCAGATGCCTCTGAACAGTGCTTTGGGGATTAGGAGCAAGGCTGGCTGAGTGAGACCACATGGCTCAAAAGCCAGAAGAAGGAGGGTGAGCATTTTGGGTGAGCAGATTGAACCTAGGCAGTGAAATTGTTCTAGAGTTTTTTCAGGTTAAAAGAAATCTTTACTGATCATGGAGATCTTGGAAGTGACATGGTGACCCTGCTAATGAAACATGACACCATGTCAGAAAACAAGACTGTTTTACAGTTCTGAAACCATGCTGGCCACAGCTGTTGTAACAGAGCTGAGTTCAGGCAGCCACTCCTCAACATGTCAAAAGTGGTTTTGAGCATAGATTTTTCAACCCTTCTTCAATTTTTTTTTTATCTTACTGTAAGAATATCGGGATAAACTGGTATTTCTATTATGAGACTTCTTATGCAAGTTTCTGATAAAATAAAAGGGGAAGCAAAAAGAGGAAAAATCATGGGATAATTTTTCTGAAGGCATGAAATACATTTTAGAGATAACTATTGCTTAGCTGATGATAGCATGCTTCAATTTGTTCAGGGTCTTGGTCTAAACAGAGAGCTGTGGCACCATAAATAGGTATTTGCCATTTATGACCTGCACAGAGTGTTCTATCTGAAAGTCAACAGGCTGAAGGTTGGACCATGATCTTCTGATGCTCCTGCTCATTGTAGGGAATTAGACTACATGACCTTCCCATCCAAATTATTCTATGATTCTATGGTTCTATTATCTACTCTCATTTACACCACCAGCTCCACGCAGTTAAAGAACAGGCAGATGAGGCTTGATCATAATTATGTTTAGCTGCATACAGCGGTTTTGATTGTAAAAGCAGTGATTGCCTCCTAATAACCTTAGAATTAAATAATAAAAAGGTTACATACTATTAACAGAAGTGCTATCAGTGTAAATACCCACCTTGCTAACTCTTGTTTACTTTAATTTGCTTTCTGCCAAGACAGACAACTCTGTGGGAGACACTCTTCAAATCAAATGATCTTCAGTGACCCGTGAGTCATGAAGGGAGAGAGAGGTCACTTCAGAACACTTCACTAAAGAGCCATAGATTTTTAAAATGAAAAGATTTTACACTTAAATCACCTATAAATAAATTCCTGTGGGTTCCAATTATCTTTTTAAAGGTAACAGTAATTGCTAAAATTTGTCTCATCAGATAGCAGGATCCCACAGAAATTTTGAAAGATTAGCACACCTTGGCCGGCTGAATCTCTGTTGTTTTGAGAACTCTTTAGTGTGACTGGCCATGTGATTATTTCTCAGTAACATTTGTATAACAGTCAACTGAAAAAGGATTGGAAAAGGCTGCAAGTAACTGCAGACTTGAGACATAAAAACACCCAGAGGAAGAACATTAAATACCATAGGCTGGAAGAAGTCAAACTAGAAGCCACTTCACTGTAGGTATGGAATGAGCTCCCCTTTACCCAGGGCAAGAACAAGCAGAGCTTCCTTGGGATGCAAGGTTCCTAAGGAACAGACTTGCTCTCAGAGGTGCTCAGCAGCTTTCAAAAAACCAGCTGGTTTTGTGTTGGGCTCTGGAGGGCTTTGGGAGGCCTCCCTGTTTGTGCCAGCTGCAGTAAGCACCCTGTGCAGAGTGCTGGCAGGCAGGAGCACAGAGTCAGTCCCTGCTGTCCCCAGGATGTGCCTGTGGCTCTGCCAGCTGCTCCGGGCCAGACTCGCCTCTCACTGGGTTTGGAGAGAAACAGCACCAGACCCCTCCTCATCTCAGCGTGTGTTCCATATGGACACCTGGACTCTAAAGGTAAGCCAGATCCTGCGAGGGAATTGGAGGCAGATACAAACACTTTGTGCCTGTGAAAAAAAAGCTCTGTTCCTCCCTTACTGAGAGCTTCCATGTCTGGTTTGAGGCACAGGGTGAGGAACATTGGCCCAAGGGTTGAATCACCAGGCAAGAGGGGAACTGGGCCTTGATGACCTGCAGTGACCTCAGCTCTGCTCTTTAATGATAATCACTCCTCAGGCTGAGGGAAAGACTTCTCTGCTTCATGCTACATTTCAGCTTGACTGCTCTGCCCAAGCAAGCAAAACCTTGGAAAGGTAAATAGTTAAGGGAACACTCCCTAAAAATACATCCTCCACATTGAAAGGAGAATTTCATGGCTATTTTTTTTCTTCTTGGAACAAGGAATAATGTCCTTATAAGGATGAAAAGCTGATGTTAAAAACAACAGGGAGAGCCATTAATGATGCAATCACATGAGTTGTGTTCACTGTGCCTCATACTCTTGGTACATTAGCTTCTTACACGTGTTATTTAGACACAGCAAACTCGGCTAAACAGACCAAAACAACTGTTGTCCATTGAAGTTCCATGTCTGCACTTAGAAGAAATTCTCCTGTGTCTGGAAAGAGATTACAGTCAGAGGACTGTCCCTAAAACCCGTTGATTTAATAATCCTGTGAATTTGCAGAAACCATAGCCAGAGAATAGGGGTGCTGGATGCAGATATAAGATGAAGACCACACTTCAGAGGTGTCTGCAGATGAGGTTCCTAGGGAAGCACTGCAGTGCCACAAGAGAGTTGCCTGGCTGCAATTCAGAGGACTCCAGCTCCCTGCTGATATTCATGGCACAGGCAGAGCAGAGGTGAGAGATGAAGGCCAGCACCATCTTGCCCCATTAATGATTTCTAAAGCTAAATGGTAGCAAAAATTCCTTGCTTATTCCTCAGCCTTCACTGTTAAGAATATTTTTACAATCATTTTTTATTACTGATATCATTTCCACACAGATAAGAACTTGGTATAAGAATTGTACAAACACAGAACCAAACCACCACGCTTCTCCCAGGGATGTCACAATCTAAGGAAAAGACAAAGGTGAAACCACCCATCTAGAAGAGGGCAAGGAATGAATGAGGCAGCATTGCCAAATGACAGCTGGTGGTCTGAAGAGCCCAAGAGGTTGGTTAAGGTCAAGGGTATCACTGACACCAAAGCAACTTGATCTGGTCAGATCTAAAACACTAGAATTGGGTAGTTAATACCAGATGACAGAGACATCAGGATTAAGGTATAAAGCTCCTTGGAAGCAAAAAAAATTAAATTTGGTGCTATAAAGAATTCAGGATAAGGTAGGAATGGAGGAGGGATGACAGCACGGAAAAATGCTCTTTGTGGCAAAAAGAAGTAGCAGGAGAGGAGGACAGCACTGGAAAATTACTGCAGCACAAGGAGGAAACACTTGGCTGAATGTTTGTTAGGAGAATGGCTATGGAAAGCTGTATCTTATCAGCAGTTATGCAGAAGGCAACACAACATTTGAAGAAGGACACAGACAGTGACAGAGATTGCTGATGGGTGACCAAGGGGGAGTGAGGATGGGGTACTGATTTTGAGTCTTGAGCCCAACTGCAGACGTTGTGAAGCAGCATCGCTTGAGTGAAGCAGATATAAACTCAATTGATGAGGAGCCAGAACAGCACTTCAAAGCAGTGCTCCACAATGTGATTTTTTTAATGTGCGTTCATCAAGCTGTGAAGCAAGAAAGGAACAGAACGTGAACAGCACAAAAATAAGTTTGCATTAGGTAACAACAATATTTAGGGAGGAACAAAAGGTTAAGGGAGGGCATGACAGGGTGGCTCTGAGGAGGTACAATAGGGATGGAGTCAGAAGATGAGGAGAAGAGGTCTGCAAGAGCATGGTTCAGTGGAAACCATGAATCTCAATTTCCAGAGTAGACCTCAGACAGACCCTATTCCAAAAAGTTACTCTGTAAATAAAATAAAACAGGCTGAATCCACATGCATGTACTATGCAAATATTTGCCACCACTCTGATCAAAGTAATTAGGTGATAATGTCCAGCCTTGAAACTGGCCTTGAACAGCGTTTATTAAGGTGTTCCACTACTACAGCTATTGCTAAAGATCAGTACATCAAAGTGTACCATCAATCAGCCTTGAACCTTGTGCAGAGGACTGCCGCTGAGCCATACAGAGTATAATGTATCTGGAGCCTGGCAAATAAGATACGCATGTAGCCACTATTATAATTTATGTATTGTCAAAAATATGCTGGATAACAAGAGGTAGCTAAAAGAATACAAGATTTTACTGCTTCTTATGCTTATCTGGGGAATAATTCTAATATTTTTGAGGCAAGGTTTTTTCATAACCTAAGAGACTTTATTTCTAGTTCCTAATTTCAGTGTAATAGTGATTTTTGTAATGAGTATGTGGTAAGAATACGAGAAAGGGAAATAATGGGTGTCATATTGAAACTATGCTGTAGTCTGAAAAATATTAAGTTTGTGCCGCCAAAGACTACAGGAAAATAAGATTAAAAAAATATTTAAAGTCCTGTTTTGAGAGTGACAGACACTCAAAATAAGAGTCAGTTCACAGGTTATGAAACATGAATTAAGTTTCAAAATTCATACAGACAGCGGAGATCTGGCCAGCACATGCAGGCAACTGAACACCAGCAGCTGCCAAAGTATGTGGTGTTACTTTAGGGTAAACCAAAAAAATCTCTAAATTGACATGATGGCACTCACAAGGGGTTTGACTCATTTGTCCCCACACAGGAAGCAAAGGCACTGAAATACCCTGCAGTAACCCATGCATTTCTAGGCTCCCTTCATGCAGGCTTACGTCCCTAAAGTCAGGTGTTGAGTCTGTCGACCTCATGGAGCCTTCAGAAACTGAAAAGCTCCAGGAATCTGGCTGTGGGATAGCTGCCTGATCAAGCCCTAAACTTCTACTGAACAGAATGGGAGCTAGAATTTTGCCCGTACAAAAATGTGCACAAGTAGATACCTACATTTAAGTGACCTAACCTTTGAACTGAATCCCATTCTCAGAGTTTTGAGGACCATCAAAGAAATGCAAGCTCTGAACTCAGTTTTGGTCATCAGCTTTCAAAACTAAATTTTTATATCAACAGGAACAAAAGCTATTGCGCATGTAAATAATAAAACTGCCCTGGAGATTTCTGCTCTTGCTTATACCCTGAAAGGAGGTCCTGGAGAGACAATGTTTTTGGTTAAGGAATTGTATCATGCAATTTTTATATAAACTAGGCAAGTCAAGATTGCACCTATCTCAAAAATAGTTTGGTCAACAATTTCTGAGGGAAAAATGGAAATTGTAACCACTCAAACCAGCCGTACAGGATTCATATTTCCTGAAATACAAATTTCAATTGCAAATAAGAAAATTAATTCTTTCCTTCTGTTCTATTCAAAATGACACATTCCTGGTTTTCTTCCATTTAAAAAGCTTTCATTTCAAAATTACTTCAAGTTAAACGATTAAAAGATGGAAAACATATGATTTTATTTAAATTGATCTATACTGGCTGTCAAAATGTTTTGGTTTGCTGAAAACTCTGACATATTTGACTTAGGTCAAATCTACTAAATGGCTATAATCCAATTCTTTCTGGAATTAATTATTTTCATAATTTCCCTAGTAATTAAAAATTCTTTTCAATCTTACTGATAGAACTGTTAACTTTCTGCTACCAGGCACTCATGTATTGAAACCAAAGAAAAACTCATACAGTATTTACTTTCAAAAATATTTACCAACCAATTATTTGGAGTTCTTACACAGTAAAAGTTCCCCAAGACACTTAGCACTGGTTTGCTTCCTGTCTTGTCAATATCAAAAGGCACTTAATCTAAAACTTTCACCACAGGAAAAGAAATCATTGTGTATTGCTCTTGAAATTGTCCTCTATAACATTTAGAATAAGGACAGAGAGTAACTTTGTATATTTCTGTTAACTTGAATGAACAGAAGAGATGTATCTGAGCAGATTCCAAAAATGATTTTCCATCTATTGTTGTACGCACAAATACAGATCCAACAAACTAGAGAGACGTTTCTGTCTGCTGATATTAAATTTTGGTATGCAGTGTCTCATGACTATCACAGCCATAAGGCACAAAGCAGTTGGTGAGGCAGATGTTGCACAAACCATTTACAATAAATATTCAGGTGCAGTGCTGCATCTTGGCTTTCTACTTTAAAATATAACAGAAAAGACCAATTCCCAAATTCCTAATCACTGTCAAATCAAAGTCACTGACTGGTATCTTATAATACTACATTTTTTGTTTTCTATTTATTTTGATACACTTCTACACATTAACATTCTTTGCTGCACAGAAATTTTATTAATTTACTTGCTTATGCAGAGAGCAAAAGAAAACAGTCTCAGAAGGTAAAAATACAGAAGGTAAAAAACAGAAGGTAAAAAAATCCTGTCTTGCTCAGCTCATAGATGCGTGTCAAATCTACTTCCATGGTTACTTCTTCCCCCTCAAAGAAATTACATTCATTAATCATATAATTCAAATAAATAATTCTAAAGAAACCAGAAGAAAACTGGAAAATTCTTTTTGGTAAGAATTGTACCCTAAATCTCACTGGTATACAATAAAAACTAAGTCATATTTAAAAAGTTCATGAAGTCATGATTCTAAGAGCAAAGATTATGTTTTAGTCTTCGAGGTCATTCCCTTTCTTAATGACTATTCCCAACATTTGTGAAACAAAGGGAAAGAAATCCTTCTTCAAAGAGTTGTCACTGGTGACAGTGGTCCCAACAGGTCCCCACACCTTTATCTTCCCATTTGACCTGTGCATCACATCTTTTTCCTCTGCCAGGCAATTCATAGACTCATAGACCAGTTTGAGTTGGAAAGGACCTGGAAGATCATTTAGTCCAGATGCCCCTCTAAAATAAGCTGGGTCATTTTCAACTACATGAGAGCCCAGTCCAGCCTGACTTTGAATGTTTCCAGGGATGGGGCATCTACCACTTCTCTGGGTGTCCAGTTCTGGTGTCTCACCACCCAGATCAGAAAAAAATTTCTTCATCTCTAGTCTCCTCTTTTGGTTTAAAGACTTTACCTCTTGTTCTCTTGCAACAGGCCCTGCTAAAATGTCTGTCTTCATCTTTCTTACAGGCCCCCTTTAAGTACTGAAAGACTGCAAGGAGGTCTTCCTGGAACCTTGTCTTCTCCAGGCTGAACAACCCCAACTCTCTCAGACTGCCTTCATAGGAGAGGTGCTGTCTCTTTACTTTTGTGGCCGTTCTTTGAACTCACTCCCCATTCCTGTGCTGAGGACCCCAGAGCTGGACACAGCACTTCCAGGTGAGGTCTCCTGAGAGCAGAGTGGAGGGGCAGAATCACCTCTTCTTTTGATGCAGCCCAGGACATGTTTGGGTTTCTGGGCTGTGAATGCACATTGCTGGATCCTGCCTAGCTTTTCATCCACCAGCACTCCTCAAATCCTTCCCCATAGAGCTGCCCCCAATGCCTTCATGCCCCAGCCTGTGCTAGTACCAAGGGTTGCCCTCATGCAGTTTTGTGACCCTGCACTTGGCCTTGTTTAACCTCTGATGCAGTGCTCAGAGGAAGGTCACAAAAAGTCATTTGCTGCTCAAGATTTGCTTTGTTTTGTTTGCCTTTTAACTTCCTTATCTATAAAACCCATTGGATCACAGGATGAGAACAAATTCCTGCTGACTTCTACAGCAATTCCATCTGTTCTGCTTTAGAACACAGAGGAACAAGAAAAAATAAAAGAAAAACAATAGAAAGGGGAAGTTCTCCCAGGTTGCACTATCTGCAGTTTTTAGCATGTCACGGGTTGACAGATCAGCTGCAATGATGGCTGAAACCACAATTACTGGGGTAAAACTGGGGAGGTAATACTGCCAAAGTGCCCTGAACTTAAGTTAAACATGATAATTGTCCACTTAGTCAAAAAAAGTGAAAAGACAATCAACATCTTTGATGTGAAAAATTTAGCTTAGCTATGGGGGAAAAAAAGTGCAGAGTGTAAAAAGCAGAATCCATTAGTGATGACTGAATGAAAAGTGACAATCTTTCATTACTGAGTTGAGGAAGAGTTATTTTCCTCTATTTTAATATATTTCTTCCAAATAATTTCTTAAATATGGACAAAAATATAGTTCTCAGAAAGAAGGTGAATCCTTGGAATATAAGCTGGAATATAAATATCAGCCACACAAGCACATCATTACTTGAGCAGAAGCATTAGCTGCAGAAGTCCAAATAAAATGGATGAGGTGCAACATAATAGATGAGATCCTGACAGTATAGAATGAAACTTTCTTGTCAGAAGATTCCCTCAGTTTCAGTAGCAGGTGCTTAAGAAGGCAAGAATAGGAAAAATGGAATGACATTTATCAGAGATGGGCAGCTGCCTTCATGGGAAGTATGGATTGAAATCTCTGTGGTGCTAAGATAGCTGGAGTAAGAAAGGAGTGTCTTTCATTGTCACTCACATCTGTTGAAGGTTCTCTAGGAGAAATACCTGATATGAATTATAATCTATTCCTCCCTCAGAACATGAAGATAAAGAAAGGAGAAAGGAACATCCACCTAGTCATTTGCCAGGACCATAATTACATAGTTATGGGTTTTTTTAACTCTGTGTTGCAGGAATTGAATATCCTTGTAAGTATGATCAAGCTTTCTATAACAATGCTACAGAATCTCAATTTCAGTGAATATATTACAAAAATATTACAAAAAAGCACATTATTGACTCTCACATTTTTACTCTACAGGAAAGAGACTGATTTGCTCATCTAAGAGTATCATGGAATCATAGAAAGGTTTAAGTTGGAAGAGAGCTTAAAAATCATCTAGATTCCAAACCACCTGCCATGGGCAGGGACATCTTCCATAAGTCCCCATCCAGCCTGGCCTTGACCACTTCCAGGAATGGGGCATTCACGACTTCTCTGGGCAGCTTGTTCCTGTGCCTCACCTCTCTCACAGAATTGGAATTAGAATTAGATGCTCTAATTTCTTCTAACTTCTTCTAATATGCAATCTAAACCTACCTTCCATGTGAAGCCATTCCCCACATCCTGTCACTCCCTGCTATAATGAGTCCCTCTCCATTATTCCTGAAGGCTCCCTTTGGCTATTTGAAGGCTGCAATTAGGTCACCCCAAAGCCTTCTCTTTTCCAGGCTTAACAATCCCAGTTCTCTGTCTTTCCTCCTAGGAGAGGTGCTCTATCCCTCTGATCATCTTCTTAGCAAGTCTATTAGCTAAAAGTATCTTTCTTAATAATAAAGACATCTCACTATTTGAACAGCACTTAATAAGTGGTTAGTGTACTTGTACAAAGCCAGCAGCACTCTCTGAGCTTGGAAAGGCTACTGTTCTAAGAAAACTCATAAAATTAAATGTGTGTTTGTTGGTGGCCTTGACTATGAGTAAAGGCCATCTGGAAATCACTGACTTCGGGTCAGCTCTACCTTCTCTGCTTGCGCAGTCGGTTGGGAAATAGCACCCACAGAGACAGCAAAGGCAAACAGACCTTGCCAGGTCGACATGTTCTGATACTGGATATCAGTCAAAGCAGTAGGAGCTACAGCTGATGGGAACAATAATGAACATGAATCTCATCTTTTATTGTTTCCAAGTTTTATTGCAGTAGGGCCTGAAGATTGCAACTACAACAAGGCAGCCACTATTTATGCTGAGAGACATGAAACCAGCCACAAAAATACCTAGGATGAAAGCATTGAACATAAAGTTCATTATTCCCATAGGTGCCTACAAGCAGGCCAATAGGAATTGTATAGAAAGACAGAATTTAAAGAGATTTTCTATATGTGCCCAAAATAATGTTTAGATGAATAAATGAAAACCTCTGTGTGGAAGAGGCCAGTGCAGGTTAGAGAAGAAACATGAATAGTCAAAGTTCCTCCAAAATCCTTTCAAGGTTTAGTTTTCTCACATTTATTTATTTGGTGACACTATGACTTACTCCACATCCTTATTATATACATGATCTAAGCTTCTTTCTTAACTTGGGCCATGAGATACTATTACAAACACACAAAACTCAGACAGAACTGGACTCCAAAGGCCAGGCTTTGTAATAACAGGAATACAGAGCATAGTAGCTAAGTCAACCTTACATATTATTGAGTCCCTATGGTGGCAAGGTGTGTGTGGTTTATCCAAACTTTTCCAGTCTTAGGATTTAAGAGTGAGGGGGAGGAAAATGTAAGACTGAACCCTGAGCAGATCCTTTTAAGGTCTAATTGTCTGATCTCTCCAGTTCTTTCAGCAAGCAAATTCGGGTTTACAATTTTTTGTGTAGTGACCAAGGTTACCAAGCAGTTGTGACCTGGTTTAAGGTCGGTGTCTCTTCCCATGAAATACAGCTTTCAGGAATTGGCCTTAGAAAATGAAACAAATTACTAGACTATAAGAGCAGGAGCAAATAATTTAATAAAAAACTTTTTGACACAACCATTTGCCTATATCCACTTATGCTCCCTCCTCTGCTTTCAATGATTCCTTTTAGATGACAGGATTTGAGGGCTATGGGAAGAAGTCCCGCATTAATAACAATATGCAGAATATAATTTTATAGTTAAAAGAGGTGAAAGAATACATGGGAAAACAGTATCAAAACAAGAGAACCAATACTAAAAAAGTGATAAATAAATCAGTGGAAACTACTATTGACATGTATTGAGATACTCATTCATGGACAAAGATTGGTAGCACTTTTCTGCATTCAGAGACAGAGTGTTCTCTATTGAAAATTTCTCAGTTTCTTATGCTAAGAATCAGTTTGCTAAGTAAAGAAGACTTCAAATGCAAATAGAAGTAAACATGTTATCTATGTTTTTCTCTATGAACTGCAAACTTACAAAAAAACTAGTACGTCCACTTTCACATTCAGGCTGAGGTATTGGTTGGCAAAATCTAGTTTAAAATTGACTAAATTGTCATGAGAGACTGTAAGGAAATTTACATTGTGAACATTTGATTAATGATGACTTAGTGTAATTTGATTAGGAACTATTATAAGATAAACAGAAATTAATTCTTTGCACTGAAATGGAAATTTGTCAGTGGCTTACACAAGGCAAGCACTGAAGTTCTGAGGTTTCCATTGGTGCAAAACACTGTAGAAAGCTATTGTCATAAAAAAGTTTACAAAAATGAAAATCTAATTTGGAAATCAGAAAATTTACTTTGTCCTCAAAGTGCAGTTACTTGGTAGTGTTAAGGTTAGAGCTAGTAAACACTATAAACGGTTTTGATTTTGCTTTTTCTAGAACAGACAATCAAAATTCTTCTATCAGCAGCTAGTCAGACACTACAAATTCTACAAAACAAATACCAATATCATGGCCCTGCATAAACAGTCCCTTCTATTCAAACTTCAGCTAGAAACATCAGATTAGAAAAATGACTCATGCTTATTCCCATTTGTGAATTCTTGCTTGGTAGTATTTAAATGGTCTAAGAGCTCACCAAATTAATTTGGACTGGAAAAGGTTTATAAATGCAAAATAGTATCTCTTCCAGAATAATTCCCTGAAGGATTTTTAAAAATTTAATTTTAATACAGTTAAGAATTTCTCTCTTGATTTATCGTAATGCAGTGTGGAATAACAAATCTACCTTCCCATATCCCTGAAAAAGAGCTAAACCACATAACTTGTAGATCACATATTTAACTCCAGAGCAGACAGCTCCTAGTGAACAGAAAAGAACTCTCCTCATTTCTCAGTTTTAGATGAAAAAGTTTTTAAACATAGTTTCTTTGCTTTAACGTTCAGATATGCTGCCAGGGAGCTCTTATATTACGGGCAGAACAAGACCAGTACTAAAGGAGAATTAAAACTTAGAAGTGTAAGAAGTTGAGTTCCAGTATCTGAGTTCTTTGATATTCAGCAGACTTTTTTTGGAAGGCTTGTAAAGGAAATTTTGAATTCATACAGTGATATACATAACATCTCCAGCCCTTTGAATATGAAACATACATCAGAATTTATTAATTATTACTAGACAAAGGCAAAGCAAGTTGCTTTTCAAAAACGAAGCCATCTTTTTTTACTTTATTTTACATCAGTACCAACCTAAATAAATTTGGTATAATTAAGACAAATCTACAGAAAGCCAGCATAACAATAAAATTTAAACAAACAAAACAAAACAAACAAAAAAACAACAACAAAAAAGAAAGTTGATTTTTAAGGCTGCTTCATTCCAGTAGTTCAGCTATTGAAAACTGTTTTTGAATTTCCCTTTGAGAATACCTGAATTAAATTTCCAGCTTTGTGGAAATTTAATTAATTTAATTAACAAGCTTCTAATTAGTGTTATGCTTTCCTCCCTGTGAAGTAACTGCCCACTTTAAATCACCTCATCCCTGTTAAGTTACCTGTTTAGAGTTTTTTTAAGATAAGAAATTTAACTTAGGACCAAAGACTCAATGGAAATGCTCTCTCAAAAGAGAGGTCGTTAAGAAGCAGAACCAGCATCATAAACTCAAATTTGATCAAGCTCACTAATTACAAACATAGGGATTAAAATCATCTCCCAGTCACAAAGTCAATTCTGTAAACCTCAAATAGGTGTAGATGGTTCTGCTGCACTGTTTTCATCTAACCCCATTCCAGGCTAAATAGAAGCAGCCCCACTTTTATTGTTTTCAGGACCCATTGCAATTATACCCATCCTACAAAAACACCAGACATGCTTTTGGCAGGCCATTGTTTCAGCATTTCCCCCATCTCTTGCTGCTGTCTCACGTGCCCAGAGAGCAGCACATGCCTATGCTGAGGCCTGCCAGCTTTAAGCAGCATGGGCAAGAGGGAGATGCATCTCTGTCTCTTCTCCCTGCACAGCATAAGACAATTTAAGGACCATGGGACCTGTAACTTAGTGCAAGCAACTAAGCAGGGAGCTAGCAAATAGCTCCTCAGAGTACTTGTGTGCTCTTCCTTGCTTCATTTAACATTGGACAGATTTTCACCAAAGAGCAAGAACAGCATGAGATAACTGCTAATATATGCTAATTATACAAGTGTGTCCAGTAGTTTAATTAAAGCAGAATGCTTGCAAACATCTCAGTGGACTGCTGAGGAAAAAAACAAAACCCAAAGACTAACAAGGCTGTGTTTATCCAGAATCAATTATTACTGAGGAGTTTTCTTTAAGGAAAACATTCAGGTTTTGATTATTTGGCTCTTGTGTGATAAAGGATTTCTAGGAAAGTCAAGGAGAGATGAAGCCAGAGCCTTTCACAGGCTGCCTACAAGAGCAAGCAATAGGATTATTACCTCTGTTTAAGGGAAACTGAATGTTACTCCTAAACATAGCAACTTTACTGTGAGAGAAAGATCATCATCCTCTGCCAAGCTCTTTCTCCCTTGTAGCCAGTCTTAACTGCATATCCACATAGGTCTGCACTCAAAGAACATTTTTGTGCCAAAAATGCCAAGATGTTAGCTATAAGTGACAATTTATATAATAAAAATTATGACATAAAATTACGAGGTGGAAGATTCCATAGGCTTTTAAGTACTGAGAAGCATGAAATATTTAAACATAAGCATTGATACATTTTCTTAGTGCTAGACAAAATATTGTTAACTTCTGGGACCCCCAGTTACTCTCAGCTGCCATTAAACACTAAAATTCAATAGGTATTTGAAACAAAGAGACTGTGATAATATGTACTTGTAGGTTTTGGCATAAGAGGCAAAAAACAATTTAGTTAACCCCTTTTCTTCATACATCACTGCTTAATCAATAATGGTCTTCAGAAGTAATAAGCAATGTAACTTTACCTGTATCCTGAACCAAAATATGCCCAAACCACAGACTGCCCAAATTGATATCACGAACTTTGGCCTCGCATTTACACAGAGAATTGTTTGTATATTGGATATAAAACACCTGCACAGTACATGACAATTCCTTTATGTTTAGGCTTAAATATGTGGCAGACAACACAATTACCACTCTATCACAACATAAATCTGGAATAACACAAGAAACCTTGTCTGTGATCTTAAACATAAAGCTTTAATTATTTAGCACATGAAATGAATTATGATTAAAATCATGCAGATATTCAGACTGCAAAACAAAATACTTTAAATACAACTGCATGTTTAAAATCTACTCAGTCAAATATCTACTTTGAGGTAAAAATGTAAGAATATAATAAGCAATTATAACCTTAACATAAATAAACAAGTATTGATATTTTCAGAACAAATTAAACATGGAAAACAGCAATTTTCAACACATATTGGTACAAGAGATACAGCCCACCTGTACTCCTTCAGAGTGTGATCCACTCATCTGATATAAATCCAAAAATACTAAAAAACTGCATACTACTAAAGCACAGCAGCCAGTTTCCCCCAACATAAGACTCCTGTCTGCTTAGTGCAGTGTTGGGGCAGGTTCTTTTATAAAATATGTAATTTCAAAGATGAAGGGGTTTAATTATACAGCTTCCAAACAAGCACAGTAAAGAAAGCTGTACAACCAAATCCCCAGTGAATACTACAAAATATCTTTGGCCAAAATTCCAAATATAAACAACTGAAATTCAGGTCAAAAATATGTGACCAATTAACACGTTTATGCTGTCACTTGCATGCACAAAAGTAGACCAGTTCTGTGTTTGTGCCCCTCAGTGTATTTTTGTTTGGGGTTAAGTAACTGTTTGGGTAAGGAGTCATGCTGTTGCACAGGGTCCAACTGCACACTCAGATTCGTAATGACCAGAGGCCTCCTGTAAATCACATAATTTCCCCAGATGACAGTGGTCTCTCACATTTCTCTAACTAAGAAGAAAAAAATTCATATTTATTTTCATCACAAGTATCACAACTAGAATACAAATAAGAACATTCTATTATAGTCTGCAACAGCTGAGGTTTGCATCTCCTGAACTGATTCACTCATACGAGCAACAATACAAGGAAAATGACATAAAAACTATAATATAAATATTATACTACACCATGAAACACTACAAATAGAACATACAAAAATTATATTAGGGCATTAATTATCTGTAAACCTATTAAAAAGAACACCTTAATATTAATACCATTTTCAAGGTAAACATAACCTACAGTCTAAGTTTTCAAATGGCTGTTTGTCAATGCAGCATAGAACATTTCCATAGTGCAAATCTTACCAACTCTATGAAAGATACTGTCCCCTTCAGAAAAATGCGCCTTTCCCCACCGCCCTCAAAAAACTGAGTCACAAAGTCCTATCTCATTTCACATTTAGTATAAGATGTGGTTTGAAACATATTAACATACAGAACCTTATTTTTAAGACTGAAAATAACCTGAATAATATTGAGAAATTAAAATAAAAAAGTTAGATATGTTATAGCTGGAAGACATGAAATCCAAAAATATGATCCCTGGAAAAGAGGAAATAAAAAACCACTGATATCTCCTTTCTTTCATCTGTTGGAAACATATTGTATGACAGTACAGCAGGGTCCCTATGTTGTAAAACAATCACAAGATCACTTTAATTGCTGAAGAATCACAGTGTTAAGTATATCTGCTTCTTGTAGTGTCAGGCTTTCATCTGTTAGCTCTTTATTTGGAAAGGTAGTCACAAGAACAAAATCCGTTGTTGCAAAAGCTGGACGGGACTGGATAATGAAATCTCGAATATGCTTAATCCTGTGAAAAGGAGATGGACATGAAAACTCTGTATGATTCCATCTGACATGCATCTCTGAACATTAACGTGATCAGAGAACACAAAACCATTAAGCAGACTAAACCACCAAGTAAGTTCTAGATTTCATATATATATTTCTCTCTGATCCAGATGTAATGATTATAGCTCACAATTTTTTGGTTCTTGCATAAAAAAATCCCCAGAAAAATGATAGTGAATGTTGCTTGTTTCCTCAAATAATAGAAACAAAATTTTTATCATGGAAGTATATTGCAAACTGATTCCCAACACAGGAAGTCAAGTAATCTCAACACCACTGTCAAAAGTTTCATTATTAATAGGTATATTCCAAAAAGGTGAAGTTGTTAGAAAGAAGAAAGAATCTTAAAATATATAGTCACAGTGAAGAGGAAGCAGACAGGAATCATTAATGCACTTCAATAGCAAGAGCTTTCCCCTATTTTCACTTGTTAGTGAACTTCTGAACAATAGTTAATAAAACAGTCACATAAACAGTATAACAAGACGAATTTAATTTTTTAAGACATGGATAAAAAATAGTATTTTAGAGATAAAATCCTGAAATTTGAGGGTTTTCTATTAAGACATTAAGCTGAGAATAAATCTGTGAAGATCTTTTGTAATTAATAAATTGGCAAGTTTATTGTAGCCAAATAAGTAGTGATTTCTGCTTTCTATCAGTCTTCAAGGCCTTTGACATAAGTAATGCACTTTGCCATATATATGATCAAAATCAGCTGCTGAAGATAACCATAAAGATTCACAGTCAAGAAAAAGTTAATAATAATTAAACAAGTTCCAGTCAACACAATCTAGGTTGTTACAGATGTTACTGGCAAGTTTACCACTTCTATCCTTCCATGCAAAGAACAACAACTCAGCTACAGAGGCTCCCAATAAGCCCCGTGGTTTGTCTCAGACACTTCTCGGCAGATGCTGTGAAGAAAGGATCTGGGTCTGCACTCTCAGCATTTATTATCAGGTCTAAAGTGTCAAAAAGTACTGTTGTATCTTCCCCCCTACTGGTATCTCAGCTAAAATATTCTCACTGTGGTCTGTGTATACTGTCAGGTAAAAAAACTACACTTTGTCCTTATTCTGAGCCAGAAGGAAAAAAGAAAACACATGAGCTCTCCATGTAACAATATTAACATGGAAATGGGCCCATGCCAACACCACCTCCAAGTCAGGATTCGAGCTGTAGCCATGTTCTAACACAACTGTGCAGATTTCAAATTAAGGCTGGCTTTAACAGTGCTAAAGCATGGGTGGAACTGCTGCCCAAATCTCTGTCCTCGGCCCGAAGATCTCTCAGCAGTGGAGAGCAGAGCTTTGCAGAACCTTGTACTAACATAACCTCATGGGGTTGGCCAACACTGTTTGTGGCACTGCCCCAAGATCAACAAAACCGGTGCCAAGCTCTAATCAGCAAAGCTACTAACAAATCTAAAACCTCCATCAAGTTCACACACTGCCAATTCTTAGGAGATGACCATCCAAAACAGAAGTTAGCTCTCAGTATTTATGTCCTACCCACATGCTGGAATTGCAAATGAGCATGAAGTGTCTATATATCCTCCTGCATATGGGCTTCAGTCTACCCTTACAGCCCATGTCATGTTTGTCACAACCTTAAAAATAACAAGGTAGAAAGCTGGAATTCTTGATTATGGGCCACAGGATTTCTCTGCCCATAGTGTGGAATATATTCCAATTAAGACTATACTCCACACGTTGCAATAAAGTGCTTTCACAGTGTTTCCCAACTTATCCACCCGGTCCTCCCAAAGAGGGCCCAGGGCTGGGATGGCTACATAGTGGGGCTATACAGATTTCAGTTGTCCTGGGAACAATTATAGCTTGTACTATGTCCTAAAAAAGCAAAGGACATCATTGGTTCTAAAAGTTTGAACAGAAGTTGCAGTTATCAAATATATTGTGTTTCCAGAATTTTTGACAGTCAGTTTATCATATATCCATGTAATGAAAGTGACACAGAATGAAATATTTCAGCAAGGCTGGTGTTTCCCCCTTTTTGATGTCTTGCTGCGACTCATTTAATGACAAAACACAAACTTATTGAAATAGTTACTGTTACCTGCATGGATGCAGAATCAATTTACCTGTGTGTTTGATTAAATCTTTGTATTAACCGGCTTCCATCTGCTAATCTAATTTGAATTTTAGTTGCTGGCATGGAATCATCAATCAGAACAGGTGCATTAAGAATGGATTTCTCCTCCTCCTCTGGGGAAGAAGGTGTGCTGACTATTTCAGGTGTAAGGCTATAGGATTGGAAAAAAACCAAAGCAGATGTTACTAATGGAACCATGACAAAATAGTCTGAAATTTTCAGTCACATGAATGAAACAGCATATGAATACAGAGCACAGAACAGATCTAGCTTTTTTCACCTTCCAAGCTTCTGCCCTTCGCCACTGAAAGCTTTGAATCGTAGTCTGGGCTTCACATATTCCTGTTCTTGGTGATCTTCCATATCCAAATTTACCTGGCCACCATGAACAAGTCGCTGCAGTTCCAAAGGAATTTCCCTGAATTATAAAAATAATACATTACAATAATTACACTTTCAATTACATTCTGAACTGTGAAATCAACCAGAAAGTACACACACAGTATGAGTCAATACTAAGATTATGTATACTTTCAAAGTCACATTCAATTGGTTTATGAATTGATTTCACCCTAAAAGAAGAAAAAAAAAAAATCAGTGAACTAACAGTCAAAACCTAGAATATACTGACACCTGAATCATAGAATGAGCTAGGAAAAAATTGTGAACATAAAAGCTGTTGTAGCAAGCATCATTCAGAGTTAGCCCATCAAAAGAACCAAAGTATTGCAAATTTTTAAGTGCCCCTTGCATCTGGTGGCAAATACAGATCACATTTTATGGGTTCAGGCAAAGAAGAAATCTGGAAGTTTTGATAAGTGTGTGGAGAAAGGATTTTTGTTCACTTCACTTCAAAGACATACCTCAAAAAAGTTGTCATTTTAACTTACCCTCTTTTAACCGACTCAAGAAATTGAGCATTTGTTGGATCTGAATAGGATCTCAACTCGCCATCATCTAAACTGAATCCATTCCTCCACAGTTTCAGCAAAATTTGAACCTATGAAGTAAAACAAGTTAAAAAAAAAAGTGAAGAAAGACAAAGAGGGCAGCACAATTTTGTACAGACTAGTTATAGAAATTTTGATGTACACTAAACAGATTTTGTACAACACCACAAACAAGAAAGCAAATGAAAAAATAAGAACAATACCTTGCACTATAACTGTCATTGTTAGATTATTTTTTAAAAAGCCCAATAGTTATAGACTAACATCTTCTTCTAAACCACTCTCCTACTTTGGGAAAAAGAATCTCTTAATCTGCTATCCATGACATAAAGTATGATACAGTGAGGGTGTAGTGATCTTCATAGTGTTCTAATTATTTCCAAAAGTAGTAAACATTTTTACTGCGAAATTAAGAAATAAACCCATAAAATTACAAATTACTGCTGATACATGAGTTACAGCAAAACCTACACTTTCCTCAGATTATTATATGCTGAGTTCCAACAAAGCTGAAAGTAGCTCCATTCAGCTCAAAAGCTAAGAATCCTGGAAACCAGGCTCCTTTGCTCCCTTCTGATTTCGCTACATCCTACATGAAAGGTCCGGCCAGGGCCTTCCAGCTTCAAAACTTGCATCCTCTCTTCCTTCTAAGTGCTTTGCCATCCAGCAAAACTAGGCTTCCCCAGCCAGTATAACTGGCCTTCCCTTAGAAAGCTATTTATGCTCCCAATTATGGAAAGCCCACTCCAAAAAGATTCTGGCTGGGTACAGCCGGCTGTTACTTGGAGTAGAAGGATTGCTGGAGACCAGAAGGCTCCTTGTGTGGCACAACAGCACCCCCTAGCCAGGACCACATCCTTTGGCCTTAGTAGCTGTTTCTAGACAAGCTGAAAATTTGCTTCAGCCATTCACAAAACTAGCAAAGTGCAGAGGACTGTTATTCTCTTCACCCTCTCCTTCACATCCTGCCTTTTAAGTGATAGGAAAGAAAGGCCTCAAGCCTGCTGCTTCCCCTTCCCTAGAATACCATCCATGCCCTCCAGTTTGAGATGGGCTGCTTTGCAAGCCACAACAAGAAGCAATTCCTAAAAGTATTAAAATGTTACTACAGCTAAGAGAATCCAGGACAACACCTGGAAAGGACAACATTGGAAAGGAGGTGTGCTAAGAATTTCAAAGTAATTTACATCTGATAGCTCCATAATGGAAGCCTTAGGGGCATCCAATAAACATCTCTTTGGAAACTTCAACAATTTCTACTGAACACATAGCTAATACTTAGATATTATTTTCATCTCATAAACATAGTTACAGTAATACTGGCATTTCAAGCTGTAAACATGATTAAGCAGGCCTCTGTTGGAGGTTCTGTTTTCTGCTATGAATTTTACTTACATCCTGATTTTCTCCATATATGTATTCAGAGTGCTTTTGTGACGAGTCACCCAATCTGTATCCACCACCAGAAAATGACTGAAAAAATACAAAAAAAAGCTTATAAAATAATTATCTAAAACAGTTTATCAAAATTCTTACTTAGGTGGAAAAAAAAAAAAAAGAAAAAAAGCCATCCACAAGCTTGCTTCTGAGATAAAAAGCAAGTACCGTTCTATCATCTATTTTCTAACTGGAAAATTATATCTAGCAGCCACAGTCAGACTAAGAAAGTTTTGTGACACATTTCAGCTTCTGTTCTGTACACTTTTTCAAACATAAGAATCATAGAATACTTCAGGCTGGAAGAGACCTTTAAAGGTCACAAACTTGAATGTTTCCAGGAATGGAATATGCACTACCTCCCTGAGCAACCTGTTCCAGTGTCTTAACACACTTACTGTAAAAAATGTCTCTCTTATACCTAGTGTGAATCTACCTTCTTTTAGTTTAAAACCTTTACCCCTTGTCCTACTTTAGGGCCTGCTAAAAAGTCTATCCCCATCTTTCTTATAGGCTGCCTTTAAGTATTAGAAGTCTGCAATGAGGTTTTCCCAGACCCTTGTCTTTTCCAGGCTGAACAATCCCGACTCTCTCAGCCTTTCTTCACAGGGGAGATGCTCCATTCCTCTGATTATTTTCATAGCTTTTTTATGGACTACTCTAACAGGTTCATGTCCTTCCTGTGCTGTGGACCCCAGAACTGGATGAATCACTCCAGATGTGCTCCCACCAGAGTGGGGTAGAGGGGCAGCATTCTCTTCCTCACCCTGGTGCCCATGCTTCTTGTGATACAGCCTGGCTTTCTGGGCTGTGAGTGCCATTGCTGGGTCATGTCCAACTTTTCATCTACCACTACCCCCATGTCCTTCCCCAGAATTGCTCTTGATCCTTTCAAGCTCCAGCCTGTGCTGATACTGGGGGGTGCCCCGATGAAGACGCAGAATCCTGCATCTGGCATTGTTGACCTCATGAGGTTCCCATGAGCTCATTTCTTAAGCTTGTTCAGATCCCTCTGGATGGCATCCAAGCCCTCAGGCACATCAGCTGCAACACTCAACCTGGTGTCACCTGCAGATTTGCTGAGGGTGCCGTTGACCTCACTGTCTGTGTTACTGATGAAGACATTGAACAGCACTGGTCCCTCTATGGATATCTGCATCTGGACACTGAACTGGTGACCACAACTCTAGGTGCAATTCTATAGGTAAGATTTGGGATGCAAATTTAGTCTGGTTTCTTATTTAATCAACTGTAATTAAAAACAAAGCATATAATTCCAGTTCATGATGATTTCTAATTATTCCCTCTGAAACTGTGTGGTCCTTTATTTTCTAGAGCAAGCTGTTTGGAAACAGACAATATAGAACCGTTTTGAGCAAATCTGCTATTTGTAAATCACAGAAAGAGGCACTTGCTCTCCTGTGGTTTGATGAATTTCAGAAACACAAATGTAAAGAGAGATCAACACATTCCTTAACTTTTACCTTGGCTTTACTGAAATCACCAGATGCTCTTGAGGCTTCATCTAATGGGACAGCCCCATGTTCTTTTGCTTCCTTGAAGAGTTCAGCAACAATTTTACTTGGGTTTGTAGAAGCCCCAGAAATCTGTAATCCTCTATATTCTGAGTCACCTGAATAAAATCTTCAGAATAGTAATGCAAATAAGCAACAATGCCTTAAATAACAAGCACAATTTTTCTCTTTCCGTCAAAAGAAAAAAAAATTAACAAAGAGGCAAATTTGGCACAAATCCTTTTCATTCTAATAAATGCTTCACTTGGTTCCAACCTTCTCAATAATCCAAGCAGCACTATGCTAAAGACATTTGACTAACAAAGAACCAAGGTGCCTTCTGGAACACATCCCAAAGATCAGTGGGCAAGGCCATAAGTTTTAAGTGAACACAGTCCTGATGGAGCTGGGTGTTTTATATGGCTGTCACCTGCTCCCAGAAAGACTGATTTCCTCAGGGGTGTCCTGTGCATGGGACTGTGCCTGGATTGGACAGAATATAAACTCAGAGCTAACACCACCTTAGCAGAAAAAGTTATAAAACTGTTCTTGGAAAACCTGAACAGTGCCATAATTTAATGTTTTAATTCAAAGATCTAGCATACATTCATTCCCAACAGTATCAGAAATAGAAATTTTAAAATAAATATTATTAACTTCCAAGGCATTTTAAAACCTGCAGAAACTGTTGTGAAAGCTAATTTGTGGCTTTTTTTAACTTCACAGCATCATTACTAGCTCTTGAAGACAAAATGTAAACTACAAATAGTTCTGTTCAAAACTGTATCTATTTGATGATGAAGATCAAGATATTCCTTAAGAATTATCTAGAGAAAGGCACTATAATCTCTAAATACCATTGGAATAGATGCTGTAAAAAAATCTGTAAATAAATCAAAATCTGGCAAACCTGATTGTTTTGCCTTTGATTACAGGATGCATTAATAACTAATAACTGCTTTCCACTTTCCTCAACTTTTACATTTAACCATTTGGGGGAAAGCAAGTCAATCCATGTGAAACTGTTTCTGAGACCAATGCCTTCACAATGTGTTGATTCCATCATATTTTACAATTACCAGAAGAGAGTATTGGGTATGAGGTTACTGCACAATCATACTGTTTTTATAATGCCACATAACTGTCAATCCCCGAGTGACATGTCTCATTTGTACAAAAAATCTGTGTTTATCACCCAACTACCATTTATATGGAAAATCTTTAATTATTAGATTTAAAACAATGATTGTGGTAAGGATATGAAACAGGAATTCTTATCAGAATTTTTATTCAAGAAAGAAAGGAATTACTCAAATATTTGAGCAATAGACACAGAACAATTCAGGATTTTCAGAATGACAAAAAGGTTTTGAGCACAAGTGTAAGTTACAACCTTTACAACCATTCAGGTTAAGGCATCTACAGGTCGTACATCACTCCAGTCACATTCTGCTAAATGTAATTTTACAACAACAATGTACAGCTAACACTCTAGTAAGTCCCCTAGCTCTTTGCAGGACAGACCTAGCTCACATGCATTTTGAAAGAACATGAGGGAGCAAAGTGTGAATGTGACACAAACCCCAATTACTTTCACAACTGTTAAATTGTTTCGTTTTGTTTTAAAATTACCTTTGGTTTTCTTTGTCATCACTCATGCTTCTCTCTGGTTTTCTCAATCTTTTAAGAGAATCCAGCTTAAGACTGCCAAGAGAACGAAAGAAAATATTTGAAGATGACTGGCACATAAATTTCATATCTAACTTCTGAAATGACTTCTTTTTCAAAAACTAAGAATATCGAGTTGTGTTTTCTGGTTTTTGGGGTTTTGTTTGGTTGCTTGGTTTTTTGGGTTTGTTTTGCTGAAGTACACAACCATGTGCTTCTCAGTGAACAAGGAGGAAAGAGCACACACATGGCAGAGTCATTTTGCATTAACAGTTGCACTGGATGGTCACAAAAGGTCAATTCCAACTGAATTATTTTTTTCTACCATGGAAGAGCAGCACTATTTCCATGCAATTAATGCACTGCTCTCATCTGAGAGCAAACTGAAGTCTACTAATTTTTCTCTTCCTTCTCACACAGATTCCAGTATGAAATGCAGCAAATAACAAGTATTTGCCAACTATTACACTGAAGTATTTGAGATATGGTACTGCAGCATCTCCTTTCCTTGGGAGTGGGGAGTTTTAACTTCATGATATGTACTGGGAAATTGAGGTGTTTGCTTTATTTGTTTGTAAACTTAGTTCTGTGTAGCTGGTTAGTCAGCTTAGGTGTGTTCACCGAAATAAACTAAAAAATCTCAAAATCCCCTATACTTCCAAATGTCCCATATTCTATCTTTATTCCTGAAGAGATTTCTGCATCTGCAGTGAACTTGAAGCATAACTGGTGACTAAGATTTTTTCTGTTGCCTGACCTCCTTTAACACTGAGGTCCATACTGGCAGCAGTGATTCAAAAACAAGCCACATACAAGACTTGCTATGGCATCACTGTCAGTAGTTTTATAAATATTTATCTTCTTTAAATTATTTTTTTAATTAATTAAAATCTGGCAAGATAATTTTATAAAAAACATCCAAGGCTATTCTGAATCTTCAAATGTTATGTGAACTGCAAACACTG
This sequence comes from Zonotrichia leucophrys gambelii, assembly GCF_028769735.1. Taxonomy (NCBI): domain Eukaryota; kingdom Metazoa; phylum Chordata; class Aves; order Passeriformes; family Passerellidae; genus Zonotrichia; species Zonotrichia leucophrys. The sequence goes on along the minus strand of NC_088171.1, from coordinate 115,512,334 downwards.
CAGCTTAGTAGTGTTCTAGGAAAAGCTGGACTGAAATACAGATATGCATCTTTCCTTCCACCTGCCCAACACATTCATTAAGAAGCCCTTCTTATTTCTGTCACCCCACAGGAACCTACTAATAACTTTTAGAATCACTATTTGTCTCATCAGGGACTGCCATAAATACAACACTGAAAGCAGTTCACTTGCCAAGTTTCACACAAGCTGCTAGTTTACTGAATTTTGAAGAAACAAAAAACTGCAGTAATTTTCTGATACAGTAAATTTCCAAATTATGACTGTGTAAAAAAAGACAACACAGCATTTTGGTTGTAGCACCTCACATGAAATGGGTTTAAAGTGTTTTGGAATACCTGGAATACCAATTGGTAAAAAGGCTCCTAAATAAATTTTAATAGCATTCTGAGAAGACAGACAATGCATTATTGCAGGGATTCACAATTTTTTGATTATGAATTACTGTAGATTGCTTTTAATACTAGGAGGGATCAAGCAGGAATGACAAAGTTTTGTGAGCTAATAAGACACTTATCCACACATTTCTGAAAAAAACCCCACATCTTACCTCTGTGATCCCTTTGGGTTACTGATCTTTGTAGATGTTGGCTTGTCAGAACACAATGACTGCCTTTTAGCTTCATCTTCATATAACTCTGCCAAGGCCAGCTGGAGGAAACAAAACGCATTTTTGTAAGTCTGTAACTCAAGAACCACATATTGCATAGAAATAAGACAAAAATTAATGAAATATCCATCTCTCCAGAAAATTAGAAATATCAACACAAGAAACCTCAACTAAAATTCAACTTCCCTTGTGCTTTATGAAAAAAAACCAAACTACACAATGCTTAAATGCCATTATGACTTAAAACTTGCACTCTGCTATCCTTTAGTTTCCACTGCTTCACCAGCTACATAAAATCTGTATTAGATTCAGCCATGAGAGTAAATACATAAAGAAATATTGAGCATCAGCTCATTACAGCTCATTAATGGTAACAAATTGAAATAAAGCAGCAATCTAACCCTCTGATAGAAGCAAACAATAAATTTTACAAACATTTTACACAGAAATGTAAAAAAACATAATTCAAATAAGCTTGTACTGGGATGAAGAACAAATCAGCCTTGCTTGCTTGAATTCAAGGCATCACTCCACAAAAACTTACACAAACCCCAACGACTTTTTCCCAAAGATTCCCAAAATGCTGCCACGTCACTGGCAAGCTCATTCTTAGAAATGGATGTACGGGACCTGCAATGTCACTTCAGCAACCTTTCTTTTGTCCTGAATAAGACTCTATTTTGTCAAATCATCTTTAGTTTTGTCCCCAAGCCACTCTGCTCACACTATGTGATTGACATTAATATTTTATCATATACATCAGAAAAGGTACTAGGCTACAATTTCATTACATTTTTATGCAGAGGGGATACACATTAAAATAAAATGAAACCTCATCTGTCCTTGAAAACACATTGCTACAAACACAGGGTATTAATCCCATATTATTTTTTGTTGTTTTTATAATATTATGAGGTATTTCCTGCAGGGAAAAAAAATAAATATGAGGAATTATGTCCATTAAGAAAATTAAATTGAGAAAAGTGAGCCCAAAAAAATCTGCTGAAGGCCTCTATTCCATCTGAGGATAGAAGAAACTACTTTTCAGGTATGTAAAGCTGATGGGTAAGTCATAGACCACATACCCTGTGCTATCCCTAATACAAGGATTGAGGGTTGCTGAGAGAGCACGGAAGGGCATGGCCAGATTTCTGTGCTTTCCTCATGCCCCCTATCATATTGTGGCACCACAAATCAAGTACAGACCCAGGAGGGTATTTCCGTGGGGTTTAACACTTTATCAATAAGTATCTAGCCAAAATGCCAGCCCGCTTCAGCTGACTAAAACCTTACCGACTAAAAGTATTAACACAGATTTTGTTACTGTTACACGTTGTAGCAACAAAATAGCAACCCGAGAGAATAACACAACAGTAACACTGGAGAACAGAAGGCTCCAGAGAGATCTCACTGGGGCCTTTTGTACTTAGAGGGGGTTTACAAAAAAAACGGGGAGAGCATGGGCAGATAGTGATAGGACAAGGCAGAATGGTTTTAAACTACAAGAGGAGAGATTTAGATTAGATATTAGGAGCAAGTCTTTACTCAGAGGGTAGTGAGGCATCAGAAAAGATTTCCCAGAGAAGTTGTGGATGCCTCATCCCTGGGAGCGTTGAAGGCCAGGTCGGATGGAGCTCTGAGGAACACGGTCTAGTGAAAGGTGTCCCTGCCCATAGCACAGGAGCTGGAACTATATGACCTTTAAGATCCTTTCCAACTCAAAGCATCCTATGATTACAGCAAAATTAACCTTAAGAAAAACCTATGAAAATTCCAAATAGTAATCAAGAAAAAAACTATACACATCTTTCTCTGTCAGTTACATGTAATTAAATAGAACACGGGCAGTTTCAGTTACTAAGTTTCACCTGTTTTCCAATCAATTTTTTGCTAAAAGATTTTGAACCTTCATAAAGTGTCAAATCACATCCAAAAAAAAGAGAAAAAGGAATACTGCTAAAAGGGTTTGTAATACTGCTAAAGGGTTTGTAAATTTAATTACTGATGCTGAATTACATTTGTGATCACACTCTACTTTTCCCACATACACCTGGGAGAAGATCTTGTCCTTAGCCTTACACCACATCTGCACGGACTGACATTTTCATCCGGGACAAGACATTCCTACCAATTAATCAGGAAATGCAATGGCACTTCAATAACTTCAAGGACAGTGAAAACCCAACTAGTGAAGTGTCGGGAGAGCCCTAGAACTGAGCACACACCGTTTCCTAAAGGGCCTGGTGCTCCTCCAGAGGCGTCCTCCCCTTCCCAGCCCCAAAGGGGCGTGGGAGCTGAAGGAAGCAGAGCCGAGTGGGTGCAGAGGGCACGTCGGGGCAGCCCCGCGGGGGTCCCGCACACCGCCCGCTGCCCTCAGTGCCGGCCAGAGGGAAGGCCCGGGATGGCCCCAAGGGAACGCGGCGCTCCGCCCGGCCCGGCCCGACCCCGCCCAGCCCCGGGAGCGGGGCGGCACCTCCGCCCTCTCACCTGCAAATCCCGGGCGCTGGGCGGGCGGCCGCTGCTCCGGGGCGGCCGGTCCCTGCGGGCGCCGGCGGCCGGAGCCGCGGGCACATCCCCGTCCGGCTGCGCGGGCGCTGCCCCGCCGTCCGCCATCTTGTGGAGGCGGTGGCCAAGGCCGCGCCGGGCGGGGCCAGCGCCGCCATGGCAACGGGAGAGGCCGAGCCGGGCCCGCCGCAGGCCGGTGACCCCATCGTCACAACTTTACAGTGCTTATGCACCTCAGCGAACAAAGCCGTTAGCATTCGTTCGTGGCGAATTGCATAGCTTGTCTCTCCGTCGACAAAGCCCTGCTTGCTGGTTGTATGTCTTGCTTCTCGTGCTACTTAGTCTGCAGGTGCAGTTCTTCCCTCCATTTGAGTCTGGGGTCCATTTCGGTCAAAGAGTTGGTGGTTGTAGTCACCCACTGCCGGAATTACCTATCACAGAACCAAATAGGCTGGAACAGACCTCTGAAATCATCTTGTTCAACCTGTGACCAAACACCACCATGTCAACTAGATGATGCACTGTGTGTCACATCCAGCCCTCCGCCACCTCTCTGGGTAGCCCATTCCAATGTTTTATCCCCCTTTCTGTGAAGAAATTCTTCTTAATGTCCAAGTTAAACCTCCCCTGCCTCAGCTTAAGACTATGTTGTCTCATCCTTTTGCTGGGGAGAAGTGGCCAACTCCCACCTGGCTACAACCTCCTTTCAGGGAGTTGTACAGAGTGATAAGGTCATCCCTGAGAGTTCTTTTCTTCAGTCTAAACACCCCCAGGTCCCTCAGCTAATCCTCACAGGACTTGTGCTCCAGACCCTTCACCAGCTTTGTGGCCCTCCTCTGGATCCTTCTCTTCCCCCAGGTACTGCTGAGTTCTGCTGACTTCACTCCTGGTGGCTCTTGTCCAGACATACCTTCCATCTCGGGAGTGTCTTCTCTTTTCCTTGAAACAGCTCCTTTTCCTTAAAATTTAGCGTGATGCCATATTATATGGGATGTCTCTGCAGTCATTTGGATTCAGCTGATCTGTGTGCCTTCCAAACTCCTTGTGTGCCTCCAGGCTGCTCACTGATGGGGCAGGGTGGGAAGCAGAAGCTTTGGTGTGTGTAAACCCTGCTCAACAATAGTCAAAGCACCATTGTGTTACCAACACTGGTTTTCAGTCACAAATCCAAAACACAGCTTTTATGGAAAATTAACTCCAGCCTAGACAGGATGAGGAACTCTTGACTGTGACTGGAAGGCTGAATTGCAGTACTGTAAAGCTGTAGCTGTAGCCAGCTAACCATCCTCAGTTTTCTCTAGGGCTGTTCAGCCCAAACACCTGCTGCTTTCTAATCAATCTCTCTAGACCCTATTGATGCTGGATTACAGTCCAGAAACACTGGTAATTGTGGAAAATGGAGCTGGGATCTCATAGAAATGTTTAAGCTGGACTATTAAACTCTGCACTTCATGCCTTCATAGTCAGCCAAACTCTCAGTGAGAATGCAGACAGAACATTCTGTCCCAGCCCACAAACAGCACAGGAAAAAGCATATGATCTGGTACCCAGTTCCATCTCAAGGGTGAATGGTGACACTGGTCTCTACACTGGTGACAATATTGTTCTTATGGAGTATGTAGATATGAATGATTGGGTTTTTCCTGCAGAACTATATTGTGTCCTTGACAAAGAAGAATGGCACCATTGAGAAGATATATTCTATGTATACATATTTATATAACATTGCATATAAAATACATTTCATGCACCTCCCACATTCAGAACTTTAAATGCTGATGACGTATGCTTGCAAAGAACTCTTTGCTTGATGTAGGAAAAAATGGAACCTGAATAGAAATAGATCTTCCCTCAGCTGACTCCTGTACTTGAAGCATTCATGTGAGGACTATGCCAAGCACAAAGCTTTAGTCACTTTATTTCATTCAGCCGTCCTTGGGTTGATATGTGGTGTGCAGCTTCTGTCTAAGTCAAAATGTTCTGTGGTGATGCAGACTGAATTAGCAGAGAGGATGTCTAAACTGTAATCACTTTAAGAGCCAAATAACTTTATTATAAAATCTGTTTTTTATAATTCGGTGTTCCATATTTTGACAGGCGTATCCTCCGTAAACATTGGCATTATTCTTGTCTGTCTTTCTCTGTGATTGCCTCCTCTGCTTAAGGCTGTCAACAACATTTCAGGAGATCACCTGAATATAGATCAGCACATAATTATTTTCTCAGTGGAATTTATATTGTCACAGATATCTGGAAATTTAAATTTGTGCAACGCAAGCATCCATTTTAATTTGCATAACATTATTCTTGTGACCAATGTTTTCTCACACAGCTGTAGATTTAAAACAGTTAATTACTACCTGGCAGCTCTAGTTCTTTAATTAAATTTGATACTGTATTTTTCTTTATGTCTAAAACATGCTTCAACTATCCTAGATATTTTCCTCCTAGAGGCTAAAACTAGTAGCATTTACAACCTTCTTTTTGGTAGTCAGGTCTTTTTTCCTAAAAATTTCACTACAGAGTCCATGCTGTCCAGAAACAAACATAAAAACAGAAATTAAAAAAAAAAAGAAATAAAAAGCACATACATAAAGTGAAAAATTCTCCATGACAGAGTGTGGAGAATGCAGATAAGTAAGACAAAAACTTTTAAATGCACTTCTGAAATCCCAGTGAACTATAATATTTTCTTGATTAGTGAACTTGAATCTCTCTTACCAAGAGGCAAATGAGTAAGTGCTGACATAGCATTTGTATTTAAATTAATTTGCTTTTTTTTTTTTTTTTGCCAAAAATGCATAATCTTTTAAAAACTGGTTTTGTGACTAGTGGGCAGCAGGGAATTCACTGATGCTATTATTTCTCCATGAGTTTCAGTTCCATGAAGCTTATGCTGGAAAGAGAGGAGTGCAGTAAGGAGGAGAGCATCTGTGCTTTGTGGTTGTGAAGTAAACTGTGTTAGAGGGAAATTTCCCACAGAAAATAATTTAGGAACAAGAAAAGGCTTGGGGTGAACACAGTGGGTTGTCATGGCCTATGGTCACAATGTACCAGCTGTTTTGCAACTGATAACATTGTATGATAAATTAAAGGAAATTTCTTAGGGGCTGAGAGATTCACATTTGTATTAAAAAATAAAATCACCACCAAACTCCAAAATAAATAGAACATAGTCTGTTAAAAACCAACATGTATTTCTAATTTCTAAAGCACTACATTTCTTAAACTTGGTATGTTAAAATAGGTTTTTGTTGCTATTGAGGTCTAATGTTCTGCTATTTCATCATCATTTCAACCTAGAATTGCTTTGGCCTAACTCCACAGTTTGTATTGGATTTTGTTACAAGCTTTGTATTACAATAACTGCAAAAGAGCAACAGTGTCTTCATTTCCCTGCTCACTTTGGTTGTCTCCAAATGTTTCATCATAGACAGCATTTTGCTGGTTATATTTACCTAGGATGATGAAAAGATTTAATAATGTATCATTCAGTTACTGGATCTATAAATGACAAGTATTTGGCTTTTACTTGATGAGAATTGAACATAGCAAAGTTTTCTGTCAAAGCCTAAACAGTAGAAAAAAAATTAAAGATTAAGACAGGAGAGAAGCAAGGAAAAATAAACAAACCCAAGCAAACAAAAACAAAACAAAAAAAAAAAAAACCAAAAAATCATCAAAGCCAACAAACAAAAACTCCAGAACTATGGCTTCAGGTGTAGCATATAAGACCAGAACTGAACTGCTTCCAGTTACAGTGGACAAATGAGGCTGGTCATTTCAATATCTTTGAGAAGAAGATAGAGGTCATTACGATCCCTGACAACCTTAACCTTGCAGTTCACACCATGAGCAAAGGATTCAAGAACACACAAGAGGGCTTTGAGGACGTCAGACAAACCTTCTGTATGCAATACATAAGAAATAAAAAGTAAAGTAGGTATTTTATTGTATTTTTAAGACTATTTTGAGATCAAGCCTTTCTGCTTTTCCTGCAGATGCTCTGAAATCAGGATATTTAAATTCATTCTGCCAGTGCTAATATATGTTTATTTCATTTTGATGCTCCAGTAGCCATGCCCCTGCCTCCCTCAGGGGAACTTATGGGTGCAGAGACATAGTACAGACAAAGATGAAGCTTTCAGAGGTTTGACAGTTGGTCTGTAGTGCAGCAACTGCTGCAAACCAGATTTATGAGACTGCAGTAGGAAAGCATCTTGATGAGGAAAAGCAGTGAGGACATATTTACATCGATGTGAGAGCAAGCCTACAGGCAGTGGGTCTGAAAAAGACCTTCCACTCCTTCTGCTGTGAGGGAAGCTGGAAAAATAGACATATTGAACAGTACAACAGAACTAAGGAAGCCAATACCTACAAATCTATATCCTGTATTCCTTATTTCCATTTCTCCCTGTATATCTCCTCCCATTTTATCTTTCTCCATTTCCAAGCCAAAATATCAGCTTCTCCCTTTGTGTCCTCCCTAAGGCCATTTTGGAACCTCCAGCCTCTCCTGTAAGTGCCATTAGCATTTTTATGTCCCCAGAACACTTGCACTGCAATGGCCCATCTCCCGTGCCGTGTATCATAGACACCTATCTTGATCCCTCACTTGGATCATGGACATAATTTGCTGAGTCTTGTCCAGAGCTGAATGTACAGCTGACTGCCTCCCAGAAGAATGAACAGGCTTCATTATCCCTATATTTCCCTTTTGCAATGCATGAATTAGGTATCTCCACTTCACTTGGGCATCTGTTTTGTATATCTGACTATCCAGCAAAAAGGAAGGAGAATTTGAATTCAAAATAATGTAAAAATAGTGATATATTTTGTCAGCTAAAAATAAAAGATGCGCTCAGCTGGATTGGAAACATACTCCTGAATGTTACTGTGTCAGGTGAGATGAATCCTTCCTTAGAAATGTCTCAAGAGGTGAATCATACTGTGTGTACACATCTGTTCAGAATAATTCACTGTGCTGATGAATCCAATTTTGTTTCAGTTCCAAAATATGATGAACTAGATAACATGTGAAAAAATTATGCAAACCAGGAGTCAACTCCCTGGATCCTTTCTATTGATTTCAGAGCAGGGTTTGCCTAAGTTAGGATTTAAGAGATTTGAGTAAACCTCTTTCTCTGTCCTCCTTAGATGAACTAACATCAGTATAAATTGTTCAGTGGGGTCTCCAAAGATATTAGGGAAAAACAATCTTTCTTTCTGACTCCTCCCCAAATATTTTTCGAGCTTAAATGAAATGTTAAGGGAAAACTTTCTGCCAGCGTTACAATGGAAAAGATGTGAGGTACCAGCAGGTGGTGCTGATACAACAAGCAAGCAGGATCTGCGGGATCAGCTTTAAAGCCAACATATCAAGACTTTTCCTTCCAGCTGGTACCATCACCGCGTCACTTTCTAATTTTAAATATTGACATCCTATTGCTGTGAAGGCTAAGAGCCGTAGCTGTGTACCAGTGCCACACAGGTGTAAGTTCTGTATACACAGAGAATAAAAAGACACTATACAGCATTCTGTTCCTCTGCTGGTCCAGGCAAACAGGTTAAAAACATGTTACATGGAAGTCATGGAAATTCTCAGAACTTTTGACAAAATGCTGCTAGTGAACTATAGGTCAAGTTGAGATGCTTTCTTTATCTAAAATATGGTTCTCACCTGCATGAATACCTTTGTATTACTGCAAACATAAATGGAATGTTGCATTGTATGGCAGGCACTTGAAAAAGAATGTGTAGAGAAAATTCTCTGCATAGAATAACATCCCAACCACTTCAACTTCTTATCTGAAATGGGATTATTTACCCTCTAACTTATTCAAAGAAAAACATATTTCCCAGAAAGTCCTCCTAATACAAGTGTCCCATGGTTATGCTGTTGGAGAAAGCATCAGTTGTCCTTGTTTTTTTTTTTTTCTCCTCCTGTCTGTCAGAGCAGAACTTTACCATAAGTTAAGGCAAAATTTTAGGAAACATCAGTTGAAGTTCAGGTAATACATTACAAGGAATTTAATCCCAGGAAATACTAATTTGTTCTTAAATTTGCTAATGGTAATTGTTTAATTGGATTTGTTAAATTTCTGTTTCTTTTAAGTAGAATTACACACAGTTCTCACGCTTACTTTCCCATTATTTGCACTGTGTGTTATAATATTTGATTAAGTCTCCAGTTCTTTTGGGAACCACTACAATTCTGTCTTTTGTTGTTGCTGTTGTTTTTCTATTTAAATAAGGAGGCTAATTGCAGAGTAATGCTCAGAAAGACACACCTAGTAAAAAATCCCCACATTCAACTGTGTTCTTGTCTCTAAGGGATGCTTACTCTTTTGGTCTTTGTTTCTTTTATCCTTTGTTGCATCTTAGAACACAGTTTGACTTGATTTTTTTTTTTTGAGAGTGAAATTAAGACTGTACTCAGAAATATGGGCAATACTTCATCCCCATTCACTTAAGAGTCTGACCTTTAAATCAATGCAAGTTCTAGAAAGTCATCTACAGGCATCCTGTCCATGCAGCCTTTCCTTTCATTTCTGAATTTTGCATTTCTCATCTTTGGCAGTTCTTTAATCTTCCCTCATTGCTGAAAGAGTAAATGGAAGCAATGAGGAGGGAAAGAAGAATTAAAGGAGGTGAATAACAAGAGACAGCTGTTGGCTGCTACTTCTCAGCAACAACAGTATCTTCTAGGCTCTTAGAGACAAATGACAGAAATCTGGATCTACAAATCACCCTCCCATTAATCTGCATTAGTGGGGGCAGCCCATGGTGGAGTCCTAGAACTTGCCACACCTTTCAAGCTGAGAGGTGATGAACACCACCTGTGCCTTTTGTGCATGTGAACTTTGGAAAAAGATATCACCTGAAAAATGTCTATAAGGAAAGAATCCTGGAAAAAGAGACATCTCTGCTGAGTCTTTGAAGTGCTCTGAACGAGGCAAAAGCAGAGGAGTTCAGGAAAGGTCACTTCTTGGGGCATAAATTTGTAGATTGATGCTTGCAGAATTCTGTAAACTAGAGTAGCTGTGAGTCAACTGCAACTTATTTTTGGAAGTAAACTATTTTTCTTTCATTAATTTACTTTTTTAATTTCAGGTTTGGCCCTTGTTCAAACTGAGATGAAGAACTGAAATCTTGAAATATATTTGTGAACAAAATTATATAGGCCACTTTTTTAAAAAAGGATTTCTTCATTATTTATTTTACATAGCTTGAAGTATCTTGAATTTCCAAATAACTAGCTTAGTAGATTTGGAGTATCCCAATTAATAATATGCTAATAGATATTTTAACAGATTCAAAATTTACTAGTTTTCCCCAAAATATTTTTAGAAACAAATTTTTGTTGAAACCAAGGCCCTTTCCTCACTAACATATCAGCTGTGACATTCTGGCACTGTGGAGTCAAAAAATCCCTGTAGTGAGAAATTTCTGCTCAACTGTATTTATAAGAGGGGAGGGTTAGGTAGTTCTGCAGTACTGCTGCTTTGGTTTTCCCTGAAGATAACTAAGAAAGTACTCTTGAGCTTTTCCAATAGTAAAGTCTCTTGCCTGAGTCAAGGCACTCTACTCTCTTGTTATGTGCCTTGCTGAGGCACTTCATTTCAAACGGGTGTGAAATCATATAAACAAATTGTGGTAGAGCTAGTGAAAGAATAAGGTAAGAATGGTCCCAGGTTTGACAGTGATGGAGGTTTGTGTGCATCCTGTTAATCCTGGATATCCTCCCATTCACCACAAATTAGGAAAAAAAACTGCTGGTTGCTACAGCACTGAAAAGCAACATTAGCAGGACTTAGATTATTTAAAGAATTTCTGAGGAGTTAATTCATACTTCTGTTGTGATTCGCTATTTAGGAGCCACAAGCTGTCCATGGGTCTGTCTGTCTTCAAAAAACAAGTTGTTGGGAGTTTCCTCTAGTGTGTTTATATAAACCTTTATTTTTCTCTCTGACTTGTTTTGTATTTAAGTGAAAAGCACTTTAAAACAAAAGAGTCTTCAACACCCCTCATTTTCATTTTACTGTGTAATTCTACATGATGATACACTAGTAAAAGTGAAATCTTCCCAAGATGGATATTTCAAGGTCACACAGTTGTGATGGAGCCAAACTCCCTGGAAAAACTCTTTCACATGGAATATTTTACAGACTCCAAATCTCATAGGTGTCTGCACAAGTAGGCTCTAGGGCATTTTGGTTCTTGTTTGAAATTACTTGGTGTTACATGGTATCAGTTCTTACTCTACTGGATTTTTATTCAATTTGCTATCAAAACTTTTCAAATTTGGTCACTATTAGGAGCTGTTGATTTGTTAACAATTATGTTGCTTAACCCTTGTGACTGTAGAATTACACTGAGTATTGTTTGCTTCACCAAGTAGCTGACATTGGCACAGGAGTCAAAGATACTAGCAAGGTGTAGCGCTTTCAGATGTGCTGACATTGGTCTAGCAGAGCCAGAACAAATGGTATGGGTGAGCTCTATCAGCTCCTCTTCCAGGAGAGAAACAATAACAAGATAAAGATCTTTGATCAACTGAGAGATTTCTTTTGTAGTGACATCTTTGGTATGGCACATCTGTGAGGCAATTAGATGCTGCATTTGTGTAAGGAAACAAATGAACGGATTTTTATTGTGGAAGAAAAGGGGGAAAATACAGTGAATTGCTCAGCAGAATATTGTTGGATTAAGTAATTCAAAATAAGCATATTTTAAGCCATTGAGGGACTTTACTAAATTTCTCTTATTGGCAATGACATTTAGCTCAAATTGCTTGTCTAAATATACTCTGAATTTTCAAAATCCCTCTGCTTCTGAATGTGAGTGGAGTATTGGGTTACATTGTTGAACTTCTGGATCATTTCACTCATCAGAAGCTGCTTTGAGTGCTAAACCAAGGAGGCCACTGTGTGGAATTTGTATTGGAATCTGGAGGCTTGATTCTGTGGAAAGTTCTGGTTTAAGGTGAAATGTGGATTACAGGGTTCACAATTGTGATCTGTGATTTGATGAGTTGCTACTTGTCAACGACACGGAGATAGCTGCTCATGTGTCTTTTTAGCCAGTGACAAAAATGAAGAAATATGACTTAGATTACCCACCTTTGAGTGAATATTGTAACCTTACAAAAAGTTCAAGTTAGAAAGTTGGGTGTTTTTATTTAGGTTATGAAATCTTGGAAAGGGTTAAAAATAAGAGTGTTGAAAGAGACATAAAGTAACAGGAGCAGTTCAGTCATCAGAACAATTATACTGATAGCAGAGTCCAAAACTTTTTCACATGTGGAAGAAGTTGGAGAGCCTTCAGGCTGTAATGTGATCTCTGCAGGTTAACTGTCCTGACATAGTCAATTATTGTACCTTTGCAACTGAAGGTGAAGTTTGCCAGAAATCAACCACTAAAGACTATAGAAAGCAAAATTCAAATCTGAATTCTGTGAATGTTGAGAATTGAGATTTACAAGGAAGCATTCTTTGTATCTTAATTTACCAAAGTTATCAGTTGAATGTGTATTTTATTGACTTCCACAACACCTCTGAGCAAAGACAGCATGTCTATCCTCTCCACAATAGAATTTTATGGCAGAGAGGCTGATTTTTTCCAAGTTACCCAAGTGGCCATAGACACAGAAAAAAATGTTTAACAGGATTTGGCATTTAAATACTTTAAAGAATCTGTTCATAAGGGATTTGCTTAGGATTACAGTGCAAACCTGTGAAGGAGACTTGAACTGAGGTTTTAGGAAAGGTCTCTCTGGAAAAGTTTCATTCCAGAAGCATGCACTAATATTAGCCAGTTTTTTGCAATGACTTTATTTCCATCAACTTTTGACACAGTACAGGTTCTCTTTTGTTTAGCTTTGCTGAAATTGGGGATGAAACAGCTTCCTTCCTGTAATAACAAACTACCTCTTTGCATCCTGGAACTCACTTCTAATATAGTGTTTCTAACTTTGTTCTTTTTCTGAATATACATTTAACTCATTTGTTCTTTGACTTTGAAAGACCATGGCATGAGGTCAATACTAAAAAGTGGTCAGAATTTTAAATATAGACTACAGACAGAGTTCCTGGTGACATTTGAAAAATCTGAGCTTTTCTATTAACCATATGCATTATAGGTCAGTTAAAAATTAAGGCAGGATAGAAGTAAATTACTTCCTTCTTCATGGTTTAAGGAAAGGAAAATGAATCTGAAATTGAAAGCTTTTTTAACAAACCAGTCTCATAGGGCTGAATAAATTAAACTGTCAGACTTTAGTCATTACACATCTTCCTGTGTGAAGCATGGAAATTGGAAGCACAGACTGTGCATATTATGTTAATACTATTTACTCTACTTGGTATCCATGACGTATCCTGGCGAGTCTATGCTACAACAGAATTATGCCTTACAGAAAAGAAAGAGAAATAAGGTTAATGAAACGGCATCTTGGCACTACAGCTAAGTAAAACACATCTCTGACTAGAGTGCTGAGCAGTACTGGGGGTATTCATGAGCTATTCTGCAGATGCTATGGCTCACATTAGCATGTATAACACCAAATCATCCTGTCAAAGAACCCTTTTTCTGTTCAACAGCGTAACAAGGCATTGATTGTGATTGTTGGATTATAGAGTCTGTCTACTGAGATTTGTGCAAGATGTTAAAATGACACAAAGGTCCATATTCTTCACTAGCATCCAGGAGTGCATCTTTCATAAAATACATTGTCCCCAAAATATAAGGAAAGACTACATTTAGGAGTGACTTTCTGTTTCATTATGCCTTAGTATTCTGGGGTGTCTTACATGGTATTTCAATATCATGGTAAAAAACTTCTCAGTTCCACCAAAGAGATATTTATTTTAAAATCATTCACAGAAAACCTATTGATTTTCCCCAGGATAGAGTTTTATTTTGTCATATTGAGTGACATCTTGAAATCTGGGGTATCATTTGAGAGTAAGCAATTTCTTTTCAGGTAAAGATGAGACAAAGCTGATGAGCATTTTAGTCTGCTCTACATTGCATTGACTTTGACAGAACAAACACCAAAGCACTGTTGAATATTGGACCATTCTTTTCTGCTATGTAATGTAGATCCTATATAATGCAGAGCTGAAACTTTGGGAGTTACTGGCCATCTCTTGGGCTACAGGCAGCCTCCCATTCTCCATTATGCAGTCACCAGCTAGTTTTACTTTGGAAAATCTTAGCATTAGTTCACTAGTACAACATACATGCCAGCTGTGGTATGGATATGCAGGTGATGCTCATGCTCTGGCCTTAGCACTGTAGAATCTTGTTCAGCTACGTGGTGATTCTGTAGCTGGAATAAGAATGACCTCACTACATTTGCTTTGGGGTCAATTCCAATAGTCATAGCCCATGGCAGCGAGGGATTGGAACTAGAGAATTCTTGAGGTCCCTTCCAACCCTTAATATTGTATGATTCTATGATTCTCTATGAGTGTCCTAGCAAGAGTGAAATGGTGAAAAAATGTCATTTCAGAATGACAGAAATGCCATTTCAGTTTTCAGTGTATTTTTTTTCTCCACAGTAAGGCACAACAACCATTTTCCACCACTTGGGTCCCTAAATGCATGGGCAGTCAAGGCTTGTAACATGTTAACTAGGAGAGTCCTTAGCTAGTGTTGCTGAGTGGTGTTCCATCCATGGACTGGTCTAGAGATATGCAAAAATAGGTAAAAATAGGTTAAAAAAGGTAAAATATATATATGTATATATATATATATAGTGGCAGTAAGTGTGATGAATGGGAGATGAGGAAAATGGGGAGACATTCCTGTGACTTAAAACAGGGCAATATGTCCCTAAGAGGGGCTCAAAACCCAAGAATTTACTCTGAGAGCAGTTGAAGTCATGCTCATATCTGCAAATACCATATTTGATGTCAAAGAAGTTTCTGAAAGAGATTATGAAGCTGAGTACATTGACAATTTTCTTGCCCTTGCTATGCATCTTGAAGGTTGCACTATGATACAATTTGGAGGCAGATATTTCTGCTGAAAGAAAGTAGAATTTTCTAAGCCATTGGTCAGAGACACAAAATGATGTAACATGAAAGCTGAATTATGGCTCTGGTGCAATGTAATATATAAGAACCTATTTAAAAGTGACATACAGCACAATTTTGAGAAGATTCTAATTTATTTTTTTAATTAGACAGGAAGTGACTGATGAAATTATTTGCATTTAGCACTGTGGAATGCAGTGAATTAATTTATACATCACATTAATATTTCTGTTTAAACCAGCATAACCTATTCTTAATTTGCTTTGCTGATGAAAATATACAGCTGTAATAAATTTGAGGATGAGAGGAAATTACCAAGTTCCAAAAGGCTGTTTCACAGCATGTTTTACCAAGTGAAAATTTGGGCAGAGCATCTAGAGAATCTATAATCCAATTTCTCTTTATTAACAGTAAAGATAAATTTGTTACTTCATTCACTTTAGATTCAACAACAAGTAAAACAAGTTATGACTGGATAAATTTAGCATATGAAAAGAGGAAAAACCCAAGTATCATTAACTACAATATAGACCCCAAGATAATACCTTGGGTAAAAGACATGGATGGATAAAGGAAGATAGGTGTGGGAAAATGAGGGGAACCCTTTAGGAACTCCTCAGACACTTCAGCAGTTGACTTGGTGGCAAATATATTTAATATACAGTTAGTTGATTTTGCTATTTCATTTTAAAATTTAGTTTGAACAGGTGGTAGGAAGACACAAAATTCACTGGATAAGAAATATATTGCTGCAAAAGAAAAATATCTGAGAATGAAGTAAGATTATGCAAAATATGTGTCACTTAGGAGGTTATAGTCTAATTAAAAGAATTAATCCTAGGCAAATTAACATGAGAAAGGAAAAAATAATGGAAGCTCAGTGTGGTTTTTGGTGCAATCTTAAATTTATTGGACTTTGTGCTTTTGTCCAGACAACATAAGTGGGCTGTGGAACACAAAACAAGGCTGGAAAAGTGCTGTGTATCTGCTCCCCTTTATTCTGCGTTAGTGACAAATATGCTTCCCACTAGACTTCAAAAGACCAATCCAAGTGGTTGAAAGATACAAAAACCTGGAACTGTATAAATACACATTAAGTGCTAAAAGAAAATGTTTAAATCCAAATAACAGGACCTTTCTATAATCTACAAATATTTCAGTACATAAACAGACCCCCTCAGGGTTGTGGAGAATATAAAGGGAATGAGTCTCCCTTGAAGGAAGGCTTTTGCAGAAAACTGGCATTTGAGTTAAAATTGCTCTTTGATTCAGATTGCACCAATCTGACAAACCTCACACACTGTGTAAGACACAACAACTGCTTATTGAGCAGGGAAAATGTCAAAAAGCAACATGATTTATTTGCCAGCAATACAGGAAATGCACTCTACACTACAATGTGGTTGACCTAAGGTCCTTTAAATTTAACAAGAGAATGTTATAAGTCCTGAGCAGCTACACCTTCAGGAAATCACAGGCAAGAAGAAGCCACTTCATCAAACTCTCCTGACTGCACTGATGTAGTGGTCTCCTTAATATTTTCTCTCTCACCTCCATCTGGTGCTAGTACTAGCCTAATGTTGATATACTCATTTGTTTTCCTGCTGGAAAAAAACCAACCAGTTTTACAGCCCCATGTCCTCCTTTTAGAACAGCTCCATCAGCAGTGTTAGGATTTCTCTAAAAGTGCTGGGCAAACCTCAGCATCCACACACCATCATAGTCAAAATGGGCCACTTGTAGCCATTACAACCAGCTATGCTCCAAAGGTGAGAGTTTTGGCAAGCAGTCCTTGGGAAGGGAATGAATTTTTGTGTTTCTTTTGCATGGGGGAGTTTTTTTAAAGAGGGAAGGACTCAGGACATTGCACAGGGATGTGGGGCTCTTCCTTTGAGAAAATACCCGTGCATGGAAACGAAATACAGAAACATTTTTTATCTCCTCACTTAAGTAACAAGGTGCTGGACTGCTTCCCCAAGGCAGTGGGAGCTAGTGGAGCTGAAGTAAATAGCCACGTGACAGAGAGGAAACTTTTAAAAATGCCAGATCTGGAGATCTGGCTATGCTATTGTCTGTGCTACATTTGAGAAATAAATATATCAGGTTAAAGTACAGTGAATGGCATTTTCCAAGCATTAAGGGATTTTGGATCCCATGTCTTGCAAACCCTCAGCAGCAGGTGTGATTTCCTGGCTGCCCTTGAGAACCCAACCACTGGAGATATGTGCTGCTTTTACAGAAGTATGAAACATCCTACCTACATTGTAAATAGTACAGCTTTGAAAGCAGTACAGTGAAATTTTTCAGGTGGTACAGCCATGTCATCTCTTGTGGTTGGGTTCAGATAGGGTTTGGGGCCTTGCACAATGTTTTGTGTTGGTGTAACAGTTAAGGGTTGGGTCATGCAAATATGTGTGGAGAAGAAATGTCTGCAGTCTCTCTTTTCCCCAGGTACATACAGTGCATAAATATTTCAGCTCTAAGTGCTTCATCAGACAGTACTGCCAGTGTTTTCTTTGTGAAATGTGGTAAGTCAGAGGGATTTCTCCCATGAAGCACCAAATGAACCTTGCTGCTGTAGGTGACCTTTCAGATATGATTACTTGGATTTATTTTTCAAATATTATGATTATTTATTCTGCAAGGCAAATCTATCTTGCTAGACTGAGGTTAGAGTCCAGGTAGGACTGAACCTTGACATTTTAGCAATATTTTATTTTATAAATTTAAGGTTATGTTTGGTGAATTTTATTATGTTACAAAACTAGAAGGAAGAGAATGGATGGCTTTTTTGCCTCTTCATGGAGATTTTTATATTGAGATTCATCAAAGGCAGCAGAGCCTTAAAAGCCCATACAACAGCCTATTCTACTCAGTTCCAAGAATATGTCATGTGGTTACATACTGAACAGGGCTGTGTGCAACAGAGCAGACTTAGCTGAGCTGACTGAAGAAAATGTTATCATTAACTCTGTAGGCAAACAACATTAGGAGACAGAAAACACTTGTGGAAGCCAATATGATTAAATCACTACTTGCTAGTCACAATCATGTTGCCTGTCATGTCCAAAAATATCAATGCAGTTATTGAAGGCAGGACTAACAAAGAGTGCAAGTGTCAAATCTTTGAGGGGAGAAAAAGTACCAGGCTTATCCCTTCCTTTTTTTCCAGGCTAAAAAAGAAAAAGTCTTGATTAAAGGAAATGATATCATGGGATTTTCTAAGCAACATTCAAGATACTGAATAGAAAGATCAGCAGTAGAAATGAATCAAAACGTCAAGTAGATATTGTTAGGAAGTCTAGCTTTTGCAAAAGGTTCCTCATGATTTCCATACTAATTAACCAATAGAAGATGATCCTTTTTTCTCTGGCAAATTACCATGCTCCAACAACAATCCCTGTGGGTTACAAGGTATCAGGCAGTGACTTGTAATGAGTCACCTTAGGACCAGAATTTATCTCACAGTGCAGTCAGCCCTGCCACCCTACACATCTGGGCTGCGTCTGGCCACCTGCTGGGACAATCCACATCAATGCTGGGCAGCAGTGCTGCATTGACCCACTCAGACATCTGGGTTCCCATGACTCTGAGCTCCTCTGCAAGTCTCTCCTTTTTGTGATGTAGATGTACTGCCAGTTGCATGTAAATGGGTGTATGAAAGAGGCCAAGTGGCACTGACTTGCTTGTATCCACAGTACTTAGCATTCTACCACTCTAGAGTAGGTTTTTCAAGGAGAGACCCTGTTGAAACAGGCTAAAACAGAGCAGGCTGGCAATTAAGTAATACGGGCACCAGGGCTTTGGTTTCTGAATTCACTTCTATGCCCTCTTCTGTTTAACATTATAGTCCTGACCATGCAGTGCAAAGACATTCAGTTAGATTGTTCCAGGTCATATAATCTGCTACCTTATCCCACTGCAGTGTCCTACTTGGCATGATACATAGATGTGTAAGTTATTGTTGCTCGGAAGTAACAATGATAAAAAAGGACTCATTCCTCACTGCAGTGCATGTATTATATAAAAATTTGGTATATAATTTAGTTCTCAGACAGTGAAAATTATGTAAACAGATGTGTCAAAAACTTCAGCCTATGAACAACATCAGCTATCAGAAAAAAAAATATATGCAGGTTGTGTTATGAAATATAGAGAAACAAAATCAGTTACCAGGCAGTGCTTTAAAATGTATCCATTAGTAGTGATGAGACTTTAAAGTCTTTCTGCCGCCACACAATGAAATGAACTGTATTGGAGCAAATGTAATAAACACCAGAAAAATAATAAGTATTGTAGCCTGCTGCAAAGGGAAATGGTTTCCCTAGCAATAAAAAATTATGTGAGAAAAGCACCATTTCTCTCCTCTTGCTTTCTTGCTGAGAATTTTAAAATTCTCATGTCTATTGGCTGACAAGAAGAATCAGATATCTACTATCTAGGTTCAACTGATATAAAAGATGCACAGTGAATAGATTTCATGTTGATTAGTGACTGGCAAATTTTATGATTTCCGACGCTATTAAAAATACTTTTGATTTTATATGATTTTAACATTAGTGTGCATTTCCTGATGGATACTGTGGGAAAACATTGCATTATGTAACTGGCATGACATTTGAAATGGTGAACGTATCATCTGGCATATCATCTACAGTGATTTCAGTTCTCATACCATTAGGTCACACTAATATATTTAATGTTTAAATCAAATTCTCAGATTTTGTACTTGGGGGAAATTGGTAAGAAAGGATTTATGCTCTCTCCCTATCCTAATAGCTATTAGGAAATAAATATATTTCAGGTACTGATTAATTTTTGTATTCTTCTGTTGAAGCATCTTATGGAAAATCAAGTAGGGATTCTGAAAATCGGATTCCTGTAGGACCTGATTCTTCTTTACATTGATACTGAAACATTGTTCTGACAACATGAAAGGACTTGAAACCATACACAATTTATTCTCAAGATATAAGAAAAAATTGTTATTCCCAAACACAAAAAAGTATGTGCTTTGTAGATAGAATGCATAAATCTGTAATTCAGATTTAAAAAATTATATTCTCCAGTAAAAAAACTACATACAAATTTTAAAATTCTGTATTGCTGTTCTTGAAAGAAGTAAACAAAGCCAATCCTTTCTCTGCAAGTCTCTTGCCTATAACTTCTGTGACTTAGTTGTGACCTTTAGAGCACTGTGTTGTGGGATGTGCAGAGCTGGTTTTGAAATAATGATCATAAAATATTCTGAACAAAGATGAGGTGTGCACAGCATACATTGCTACTGTTTTGAAAACATATTCAAAAATGTAACAGTCTGAAAGAATTTCTTCCTAGTGGGATGGATAGGGCAAGGGACTAAAGAATACATAGGTGAGTGGATGCTGCACAAAGCAGTAGGACAGTCACACTGAATTAAAATGATATTGGTGGTCTGTAGTACTGATGGTCAGGAAGAGTATTGTTTTTCCACACTGCAGGAATTCAATGGCAGTCTGGTGGATCATGCACAGTGTCAGTGAATGATCTAAGCACAACTTGAGTATCTGCAGTGCTGCCCAATGTTTAACCTCCACTAAATGCACATTTCAGTGTCAACTAAAAGGACTCCATACCTCAATAAATATGAGAAATCTTGACTGTAGTTTTGCTGAAATACTTACTATGGCTGAAAGTAAATCCAGCATTTAAGAGATTTACATTAGATTCTCATTTCTGCCATGTGTCTTTACATGGCTGAAAGACAGTACTTTAATTCCTTTTTGGGCAATGGATTGGATGGCAAACATGTAAAGTACATTGGCCCTTGAGCCTTTGAGACACTTGGGAAACAGTTCTGGTTTTGTGGTATGAAGTACAGATAATATAGTTTAATTTGAAAAGAAAACTTTCCCATGAAAAGCTGAGCCACAAAATATCCTAAGGGAAATGATCAGATGAATATTATCTGCTTGAATTTCCTCTTTTCTTATGTGCTCTGTCTTCCAGACCAGCTTGGAGCAGACTCCAAAATTTGATAAATTCACATGAAGTCATCAGTCTCAGAGCCTCTCAGAAGAGCTTGACACAGAACACCAGGCTGTTGATATTACTGTATTGCTTTTGAAAGGGTGAAGCTGATGACAGCTCAGCCGTGTTTCAGGGGATGTGAATGTCTCTTATGTTACAGAGAGGTCATCAAAGCAAAGTATTTCTAATATAATCTCTTTGCCATGAGTCTCTGGTTTCCCTCTCCTGAATATGGACTTCAGCTTCTCCAGCACAATTTTTAAAAACCATAGCCATTGAAGCTTCCAGGATTAGTTCACCTTCTTTTTCTGACTCTTATTCCATGCATTCAAGGCAGCTGTCACTGTTGTTGAGTCATGTCTACATGTGGATATATATTCTTCATGGTAGAGGGAAAAAATGGTTTTGTGTCAATGATTTCACTAGATACAAGGCCAAAGCATTCTATGGCTCTTTACTCTCAGTACGACTTTCTTTTTGCTTTAGCCATCTAAAATTACCTTGTAACTCCTAATCTGATCTCTGAAAGGGAGTGTCTTGATGCCAGAGATAGCACAAGCTGTATATATGCTCTTAGGGATGCTTTTCTTCCATTCATTTATGGTGCCTTTTTATTTCCTAGTACTCCCATGCTGTTGGCTTTATTGTTGATAGTTCTTGATACTATGATGTGTATTATTCTATGAATGCATTAAATATTAATCAAATAAACTTTTCTTTTTCCTGAAGAACACCAAGAGTTGTATGTGTGTGATTTTTGATGTTATAAGTCATATAACACCAGCTTGCAGTGCTCTTTCTTTTTCCTTTGCCTCTTTATTTTACTTTCATCACTACCTGGCATTGGAGTTGGCCAAGGATTGCAATATTATTGTAAACCTACAAAATATGTGAGAATTGAATCACAAGAATCATTTCAGAGTGGAAAAGAAGTCCAAATTTTATATCACCTTTCCTTCTTCAAAATATCCCATCATAAATGATGAGATGCCATGTGTGTTCATATAAAAGTGCCGTGGAAGGACTGGTCACACGAGTGAAGAGTGGGGTAGGTTCACTCAGAGAGGCATTTCTGTCAGACAGTTAAAGGGTGAGGGGGCTATGCCTGCTGTGTCACCCCACAGCAGACACAAACCCAGATGGCCAGTCCCAGCACAGCTCATCCCATAGGAAACTTCCCCATACAGCTTCATAGACTTCCACGCCTCCTCCTACTCCAGACTCCCAGTCATGTGTTCTACCTGCTCCATAGCTATTTCTTAGAAGCAACTATCTCTTTTTGTCACCTCTCTTGCTTTATTGCAGGTCTCACTGACTTTGGAGTTACTATCTCACCTCCAGCTCCAAAGCTGAGTGTCCTGTCCCAGATGGCAAGGAAGGAGGCCACCAGGGTCACTGTGGAGGAGATGTGTTGGTAGCAGTGCTATGGCTCCACTCATCAGGGGAGGTTGCAGCAGCCTGGAAGGTGACTACACACAAAATACAGGGTCCAGGCATGCCTTCAGAATCCTAGCAGCTTTCACAGATTCCCTTCCACAAAGGTCCTTGATGAGGTTTTTGGAAGGAAGTTGAGGACAGAGGGTAATGTGTCAAGGTACTGCTGAGGTCGCTCTGATGGCTGAAAAAAACATATGATTGGCAAAATGTCGCAATCCATCTGTGGTGATGCATAAAATTTCCTTTGTGCCTTCTCAGACAGTTCACAGCATCATGGCAGAGCACTCAAAGGAAGTGTTCAGCATTACTTGCAGTGGTGATACTGCTTAGATTGGGCAGTGGCATTTTCAAGTTTTCCAATGAAACTTAAAATATCACAGCTGGCAGAATTTCCAGCATCAGTTGCTAAAACTACTTTGATAAACTGAGTTTTCACTTCTCCTTACTGCATTGAATAAATTGAACTCCCTTCAGCTTCCTACATGCTGAATATTCAAGACCAGACTCCAAATGCTGTGTTTCTGTCAGAGCAGCACTGACATTAAAAAATCTCCTCGCTAATTTATGAAGTAGCTTCACCTTTCTGTCCTCAGCCATGAATTCTCTGTCTCCAAATACTGCAGCTGTGCAGTACCACATGAACTACCAGCCGGCTTTCACTCTTGAAGTAGCTTTATGTCACTGCTAGAGGTTGTGTATGATTAATTTACACTTTGGCATTCTTTTGTGTGTGAGGACCTATGGACATGCATTATTCAAAAAAAAAAAAAAAAAAAACTTTTCCAAGACACCTAGGTTTAGCTGACTGCTTGCTCTTCTGGAAAGGACTTGCAGAGCAACCGTGACTCAAAGCAAGCATTCTCAGTAATGTCATCTGATGAATTGCATTCAGCAGGCAAAATTAATACAAAACTCTGAGCATTCCTGCCACACAGCCTCTAGAGTTTCTCTGTTGCCAAGGTCTTCAACACCTTTTCCACTTGGTAAATTTGGCTGTTTGTTTGGAGATTTGGGGAAAAGGGGTTAGCTTTTTTAAAAAAATACTTTCACTGCTTAGGCTGTGTTTAAATTCACTGAGAGTAGGTAGTGCTGCAGTGAAGGCAATGGGAACACATTCTGATATCATGTGAGGAAGTTCAGTTTCAGGCCACATGAGTCCTTTCCTGAGTGTGATCTATAATATTTCCTCTGGAGTTATTCCTGCCTGGCAGAAGGACTCCATTAGGACATGGTGCTATTACAAGCTCCTTTTTACCTTCACTATGGTCTCTGAGGGACACTCTCTTTTATATTCTCTCAGACTTCCTGAGGAACTAATTTATCTTTGCAGAGCTTGTCCTGCTCTTTGGAAGGCAGAGACTCTTATAATTAAAAATCTGGCTAAGAACTGTTCTGGGGAAAGATATATACCTCTAGAATACAATTTAAAAAAAAATGTATAGAATATGTTTTTTTCTCCCTGTCTTTTTAAAAGCACTTATCATGATGAATAATTAATATGACCTGGGAGCACATGGCAACTTTTATCTGAAGTCTCCTGTTCCAGGCAGAGAGAAGCGTTCTGATGACAGAAGAAGGAATTAAGCATTCAGAAGCTTAATTTGGGACAGATAAAGATGTACAGGTCAGAAAAGATGCCACATGGACTAAAAGCAGTTTTGGGGAAGGAAGTAGCCACTGAAAATAATGAATAGTTTCCTTTCTGAGTGTCTTTCACTAGGGAGAAAAAATTACAAGCAAAATGCTGAGCGAGAGTAGTCCTCAGGTCCAGGACCTAGAAGTTCAGAGCCATATGTCAGTGTAGGCAGAAAGCAGTTATCTATCTGTACAGCACAGCTAGCTCTCTGTATGTGAGCTGGGTACTTCAGATACAGCCAGGCATCCTAGAAGTGCCTGAGTTTATTCCTTTCCACATGTGGGAACATAATTTTGACAATGGAACTTGGAAATTGAACCATAAAAGGTATTTGTTGAAATGCAGAAATGAGCTTTCCCCAAATTATATAAATTGCAAATGGGCATGAAGGGAAGCTGATTTTCTACATGACTGAATATCCAGTTTCAGGAGACTAAAGATGAGGCTTTTGCAGGGTAATGGGATCCTGACAGAAGCCTGTAGTTCATGAACACTGTGGTGAACCTTGTGGTTCATATGGCCTTGTTGTCTATGAATCAGGGCGTTACATCTGCCAGGCCCTTTTGTTTGTTTGGTTTTTAAAGTCATGGCAAAAACGATGCATCGAGTTAGCTTTTACATCTAACACAGCTTCCTAATCAAAAGAGCAAAAAACTTGTCACCTCTACCAGGGTTTTCCACAGAGATGAAACATGCCAACAATGTAGATAAGCAGATGCTTTCACTGAAGTCCCAAGGCTATGGAAGGATTATCTCTCTCTACCTAAGTCAAACATGCTGCAGTGAAATAGGATTTTTTGTATAAATACTGAAGTGTAAACTAAAGGCTCCTCTCATGTTCAAGGAGCCTATGAGCAAAGCTAAGTTTGCTCCATTTGCTGAACAAGGGTTCCTTAAGGATATGTTCTTACAGTAGTTCTCTGGACCCCTTCCGTGGTAGTGGTGACAGCTGGAACCAAATATCCCATGTAATACTCAACTATCAGGTAAAACAGGTGAGATGAATGTTGGGAGTGGTCCTTGCCTTATACTATCTCCCACATGATGCCCGAGAGCTGTGAGAAAAAGTGCAAATCAGTCAATGCCAAATACATTCTGGAGACCCTTCTGGTGTTTAAGAGTAAATATGATTTCAGTTTCTGTGTCTGTGGGCATTCCTTCTTTCTAGAAGAGAGGTTTTCATTTTTTATGATCTATAAATGTATATTTTTAAGAGAGGCTGGTGTTACACTCAACATCTACAGTGAAATTTAGAACAGCTTTTTTTCTCCTTGCTGGCTATTTAAATGGTTTAATACTGTCTCCAATGCCCAGCTCTTAGGCTGAACGTTTTTGCAAGTGCAAACAGATGTGGAAACAGAGGTAAATGCTTTTGTTAGCAAACAGGCTACCACTTCTGTAATGCCAGACAGTTTTTGAAAGGAATTTTATAGTGCTCATGATTAAATGGATGGATATACACACTGGGATAGCTTCTTCTTCCTAACAAAGCTGATCCATGGATCTCTTTCAGATGATTGTGTTTTTGTTTTCCTCACTGTTTTGGCATCCATGAAGACCTGCTTTAGAAAAGAACTGTGATCAAGAACAATTAAGATCTGATTTAACATTTCCCAGTAATAGCTATGGGGAAAACAGGTGAACCTTGAGGAAAGCTAAAGAGGAATTGTAGTGAAATACACACTTTATCCATTAGATTCATAGCCTTCCCATAGGAATGTACATATGTTAAAGTAGTCTCAGGAGAGCTGCTATTCCTTGCTAGCAGCAACATCATGCTGTGAATTACAAATAAAAACATACATGGCTCACATAGAGTTGTTGAACACAAAATATCAATCTGTCTCTGGACACACCTAGAAAAAATACCATTCCATTCATTTCACTAAGGCCATTATACCAGCCAGGGGAATTTTTGGAAATAGTAACAAGAATACAAGTGAAATTATTAAATTTGGGTTGATTCACCTCATCCAATACCCCTCACCTTATCTTATGGTAGAACTTGATAAGCATCAGGACTTTTCATTTTAATTAAAATAAACAGATCCATGTAGCTAGAGGAATTGCATTCTTTGTAATTCTAAAGAGCTATCAATTCTGCTAGACTAGGTTTATAGCTGCAATAAGTAGAAACCAAATTAATGTTAGGTGATCATCCCTTTAAAAACCTTGGGTTTGGGCCTCTCTATGGAAATCAAACCAATTTGGATTAATTCAGATAATGCTCCAAATCCAACATACCTACCAGAGTGGTTCCATGCTGGTAGCCAAATATCATTTTAGTATGCTGCAAAAAAGAACTATTTTATTTTGAGATCAGACAAAAGAGTGGTTCACAAACCTCTGAGGCATGTGGCAAATCTCTAAAGCACTAATGCAAGTACTACAAGGGGAGAAAGTCTTTGTCAGATGACTTAAAGTCATTAGATTACGGTCTGATGGTTGAAAAATCTCTGCTCTAGTCTTTCTGAGCTGTAATTGAGAACTCCCTGATCCCTCCATGTTTTCCTGGGTCAAAAAAGGGACAACTGTCACAGAAATAGAGTTTTTGACACCCATGCATATGGGTGCATGTAATACAATGATAGCTTTGGCCATAGAGAGTTAACAGGTGGGGTCCAAATACTGCAGTAGAATAAATCTCATTGGTAAATTGTGAGCATGCGTGCAATTGTGGGCAGGATTGAAGCCAAAGTGAGGAAAAAAGCACAATTTCAGCAGTCTTGCTGTGTCTGCATACAGTGTAACAACGAAAGTAATTTGGACCATGGAAGTTAAGGGTTTAATTGACGAGGTAGATCACGTTGTACTGTTCCCATGTGGTCCTGTAAGCACACCATCAGCCAGCTAACCCAGCTAGCGGCAAGTGTAACTCAGATGGATTTAATGAGATATGTTTAATAAGTACATTCACAATCAAGTTCAACACAGAGGATTTTTTGTTTTCCCCAGACTTCTGACAAAGCCTGTGACCAGCTGTGAAAGTTAATTGTATGTTATGCTGGAACTGTCTGGGGCTGGCAGAGGGCTTTATCCTATGGTATATTTTTGTCCCTTGGCACCAACACAGAAGGAAAGAAGAAAGGTTGAATTTCATTTTCCCTTGGCTTGATGTATAACTAGTATGGCAATATGTTGGGACATGGTTTTATGCTGCAGTGAGTGCTAGATGTGCTCTTTTTAAATGTTGTCATTTTGCTTCCATAAGGTGGAACGTAGACTCCCGAGGGTTCATTTTTGTTTAGCACAGGTAAATCCTGCAATAGTGCTTGCCTAGTTTGCCACTGCATTAAACACTGAAGGAAATTTTCTGTATTCTTTTTTAACCTTAAAAGGCTTTGTTTTTCTCATCCAGGACATCACTTGGTGTTTTTTTCTGCTTTGCCCTCTCACGCCTTATAATTCCTTTATTAGTGATACTTTACAATTCCTTTATTAATACCACTGTGACACCCATCTACTCCAGCTGTGTGGCTGGTGGTATTTGCATTCTAAGCTATCCTATTTGGCTTTTACTGATTGAGTTATTTGAAATCATGGCAGCCATTTTGAGTGGTCTGTTCCAACAGCAATTATTAAAATAAAACTACTTAGTCAGATGATTTTCAAAGCCTCCTTTTCTTCAGCTTGGGGAGTAGTCACTGCTGTATCTTCCTGGGGAATACAGAATCACATAAAAACCAGAGAGCAGCTAAATTTTTTCATGGGGTTTATATTAAGAATGTGCTTGGGCATTCCTTATTTCATGGTGGTTGTGGGTTTGTTTCTTTGGTCCGTAGATTGGATGTCTTGCCAGAATGAGTGGCAGTGAATGGAGTGGATGGAATGGGCATATAGCAGGATTCATTTCCTTGTGTTTCAGAAGCATCTGTTTTTTCTTTCTTCAAATCAACATTTTATGATCAAACAGCAGAATGACCTAATCTTCTTTTCTTGCTTCCCAACATTCCTAATAGATCAAACTTTTTGTGAATGAAAGTTAAATGTTTGCAAAATATAAATTACGAGTGTGTGACTTGAAAATTATACAGTAACTGAATTGCATGCCCTTATGTGAAAAATTTTAAGGTATTTTCTTCTGAATGTCTCTATTTTAATCTGCCCCCTGTAGATTATTTAGGTATCAGCTGAGGGGCTTTACAAAAATTATGTTCAAAGTTATTAAAACCAGAATAAAATCAGCCTTCCCAAATTCATAGTTGCATGATTTATAATACAATAGAATCACAAATTTGTTTAGGTTGGAAAAGACCTGAAAGATAATTGAGTGCATCCATTAATATATTATTGACAATGCCACAACTTAACCATGTCCTACGTAGCACATGTTTTAAATATCCCCAGGGTTACAACACATATTTTAAATATCCCCAGGGACAGTGACTCCACCACTTCCCTGTGAAGAGTGTTCCATTATCTGACCACCCCTTTGAGTAAAGAAGATTTTCTTAGTATCCAATCTAAACCTCACCTTGCACAATTTGAGACCATTTCCTGTTGCTTTGTCATTACCTGGGAGAAGAGGCTGACCTCCACCTGGCTACAACCTCCTCTCAGGAAGTTGTAGAGGGTGATAATGTACCCCTTGAGTCTTCTTTTCTCCAGGCTAAACTACCCCCAGCTCCCTCAGCTGCTCCTCATAAGATCTGTGATCCAAACCTTTCACCAGGTTTGTTGCCCTTCTCTCTTTTGTAAGTCTTTAAAAAATATCCCAGCAGGCTTTCTGGTTACATTTTGAACCTAAACTGAGCAGTCATCAGTTTGATCTAAAGTGGATCCCCTTAGATTGATTTGTGGTTTGTTTGTCTGGCTTTTGCTCTTCTTCTGCTTGGCCTCAGCAAACCTCTTTAAAGCTGTGCTCTTGCTCTTCCTCCTGCTCTGGGCAGCACTAGAGCTGAGCTCAGGGATTCCATGCAAAGGATGTCACTCCTTGGTGTAACTTGGTTAAAACATGTTTAATTAAGCTAGTGAGGCTTTAGGAGTAAAAAAGAGAACGCACCTGGGAGAAGGAGGAATTCCACCTGGAAGTAGTGACAGATGTTTATAGGGTGTGGGGACTTCAGTTCAAATTGGCTCCTTCAGCATGAAAATAGATGCAGTGGGCTGGCAGCACCAGCACTGAGGGCACCTTGGTGGCCCTCTGCAGTCCAAGGGCTGCAGGTAGCTCTGCTGTGCTCTCAGGTGTGAACCTGCTGTGGCATGGGACCTGCTTGTCAGGCAAATGACTTGCTGCTGATAAGGGGATGCTCTGTGGCTGCTGGCTCCCAGTCTGGGAAAGTAATTCATCTTCAGCTGCAGGTGAGGATAATAAAAATCAGGCCTCGTAAGGGTGATAAATTACTCATTTAAAAGTTACACTGGTGGTCTAGTCCTAATAAAGTTTATCAATTCTTGTCTACTGTGATGTTGCTACTTTCCTATAGGAGGCTGATAGAAAGATAACACTGCAATTGGGGAAGTCATCCTCTCATAGTAATTAAAATGCAACACTTCACCACAGATACCTTTTAGTGTTTTCAAATAAAAAATGTTACTGGCTTGTGCATTGGCTGTGACCAGTTTCACTTTTGCCAGTTGGCATTCCCTCAATTCTCTGAGCGCAGCCCCAGCTGCATCCTGACATGTATGTACTTAAGGTATTTTCCCTTTTTTTCTGTGTGTTTCTTTTTTCCTGTTCTAAATATTTGTAGTTGATAATTTCCCAGATTCCCTCCCAGAGCCCTCTTGTCGATCAGCTTCTGCTGTCCCTTCCTGGCAATGACTACTTCAGCCCAAGTTCTGCATTCTGTGTATCTGCTCTGTGGAAGCACAAATTCTTCTTTGGCATCACAGAAGATAACTTGAGAGGATCATTATCTCCACTGGATAGGGATCAAGCACTTTACAGAGCTGCTTATCCTTGATGTCCACCTGGAAGCTTTGACCAACATAAGACATGCTCAAATTCTTGTAGATAGAGTGAGCTTTTACAAAATCACATCTTCACTGGCTGTGGACATAACCTCAATCTGGGTTCAACCTGCACACCTGATTGCCTCAGCTTCTGAGTTATAAAGTAGAAATCCAATGCTTATCAGGCAGTTTGGAGTAAATGTGTTCAAAATTCAGAGCTGGCATAAAATGGTTAGTAATTTATATGGTCATGGAGTGTTTAATCTCCAAATTAGCTTTAGAAACAACTTTGAGCTAAGCAGAAACTAAAAAAAAAAAAAGAGGCCTCTTGGAAATTCTGCTGCTTCAATATTGTGAAATATATAGGTACAATCAAGAAATTACAGAAATGTTGTTTAACATAATAGCACTATGACTGTGGTTAACACACATAGGAAAACTACAAAGTGCTGTTAAAAACTGAATCATCCAAGAGAAAAAAAAGCATCCATCTTATTTCTTAATGAGGTCTTTCAAACAGAACCTTGTATAAACTTTACTCAGTAGGTACCTAACCTGCAAAACGTATTTGTATATTCAGTGACCACAATATTGTACAAATATTATAAATGAACTAATGTTACATTGTACACCATAGAGAAATGCATTTCCTCCATTTATTTCCTATTACTAAATCTTTTCATGAAATTGCAAGTTCCAGAATGAAAGGTCAAATGCTATAAAATAAAAATTAAATATTCCAAAAGGTTTCTTTCTGGAGTTACAGCATCAGAGTGGGTTTCTTATAAATTCCATAAACGGAATTATTTTTATTTTGCTGCTGTGTTTCCTGTATTAAATGAGGGAAGGAGTCACCATAACAACTGTTCTACCACCAAGAAAAGCAGCATTTTCTTAGAGCAGTGCACCTATCATATAAATAGAGCCACAACTATATATTTGGGGTGTATTGCCTAAGATTGACAGCAATTACATCACTGTTGACACAATTAAATGAAGAAGCACACCAACATCCTGTGATCTAGCACCCACAGGGCCATAATTTGTCCTTTTTAATTTCCTCTCCTTATATGCATTTAACCAGGTATATTCAGGAATATTTTTCCATTGCACCACACAGTTCTAATGTTTCTATTTTTTCCTAGTGAAAAACCTATAAAAATATATTACATGGCACTGACAAAGTTTAGCAGAGAGCAGGATCAGTTTCTTTTTTTCCAAGTGGACCTGGACTGCTGGGGCTATTTGCTTACATGGAGAAGCTGTCCTACTGACCATGGCATTGGAGATAGGTGAGTAGTCCTAGGGGATGTCAAGGTTTGATGTAATGTTAATGTTTAATATCACTACTGAGCTTCTTGTGTTAAAAGTGTCTTTACCTCATTATCTACATCAATTCTTTCTTCCCATTATAAACAAAACAACATTTGATACAAACGAGAAAGCAATCAAATCACAGTTGGAGTATTCCCTAGTTCATTCTAAAGTTTAAGTGTAGCTGGATAAAATAATTACAACACAGCAGTGTTGGTAAACAAAACTAATTTACATATAATATCTCACTCCATGCATCCAAAGAGCTCTCTTAATCCCAGGTGGCATTTTCAGTCACAAGATTATGCATGTAATAGCAACAGACCTTTTTATCCCTTAAGTCTTCCATTTAGCCTCTGGAGGCAGATAATATCTCATAGCTTGTCAGTGTGACAAGGAAAATGCTCTAATCAAACACTCCTGTGGACCATTATAGCACATAATAACAGAGGCTTTTGATGGCTTTATCAGACATGCATTGGAAAGTTCCCTTTCAAAAGACAAACAAATTATTTTAATGCAAGGCTTTGGGATATACATACATTACGAAGGACAGAAACTGAGAGACAAAATGGAGGGACAAAACTATTATGTCTCCAGTGACACAGACTAATGTGGTTTATAATATATTATGTTTAAATTGAAATGCTCTCATCACTGATCCTCAAGGTTTTCAGCATGATTTCCATCTCTGGGAGCTGGTAGTGTGCAAAAATCTGCAAAAAACCTTTGAAGTTTAAAAGCTGTCCAGAGCTGCCCCGCTTGAGGGATGATTTTGTCTTGAAAGAATGAAATCAAGCCAGCGTGGGGGAAGCTGGTGTGCCACAGCCCTGCAAGGAAAGCCTGAGGGACACACGGGGCAGTGTGGGTAACTTTCAAGCCATCATATAGAAGAAATAGCTGTGGAGGGTGTTAGATTTTGTCCAGCTGAGCTGCCTCTGCCTGGAGAGGGGATGAGGGTGAGCTCCTGCAGTCTCTGAGGATCTGTCATGAGCATGATCAAATTTACATGTGCACATCTGTACATGCTACAGTTTTGCTTAGAGGTGAAAAAAGCAGAAGATGGACTGTGCTGTGCACATTGCTGGGGTGTGGAAGAGCACAAATAATTATGCAAAAGAGTGAAATTATGTCATGGTATTGAACCATGAGCTAATGAACACTGTGTTGATAAGCCTTTGGAAGACCCTCTCCTTACTATTTTAAAGGACTTAAAATATGTGTTTCTTTTCAATCTCTTTACTGTTCCTCAAGCAGCTTGTCTTTATTTTCTTATACATGAAAATGGTGCTATAGATCTTTAACCTTATGATATAACAATATATTTTAGGATGGTCAATACACTCTTGTTTTTTAGTACTTCTTTTGTTTGTCAGAGAGGAACTGAGGTCAGATGGGACCCCTGGAGACTATAAAATCCAAACCATTTGCTTAAACATGATCAGATAGAGCAAGTGCCCAAGGTGTTTAGATATTTCCACAGCCTCTCCCTGAAGAGTTTGGCTATATGCATGCAATTAATCACAGCTTGTCTTCCTGCACTAAAGTGTAGCTTTTCCTACACTGCCAAGTGATGATTTTTTTAATCTGCTCATAAAAATATCACAGAAAACAATTGTTTCCAGCTCCACAGCACATGGTTGGTTTATTAAGAGTCAGAGACAACCTCTTGCCAGAGGCTGGGTAGTGGTGCTCTTGTCACAGTCCAGACCACCAGAAAGTTTGCTAACCAACTTTCCCAGAGCATAATGACAACACAGGCATGTCTGTGAGGAAGCTACGGAGCAATACTGTGAAACTCTGGCATGTGTTAAAGTATCTTATTCTGAGAAATTTTGTCTGAGAATTTGCCTTCTAAATATGTCCCAAGAGACCAGGTTAATGCTGCAGAATGGGCATACCTGCTTTGAAATCTTACAGGCAATGTGCAAATGGTTCTTCTATATGATACAAGCTTACCATGCAGATAGTTTTAATAAATCTCTTTAAGGCAATGAAGATAACTTTTTTAGAAATTCATGTAACATAAGTCTTCATAAATAATGTCTTCACATTATACACTGTCTCAAAGACTGTATGCCGTCTGAGCAGATATCACAATTCTGGGACTGAGCCTACCAGCTGGGTCAGCTGTGGAGGCAATGGCAAGCTTGATGTCACAGCAAAGGTGCCAGACACTGCACTTAATTAGAATGCCCAGCAGGTGGATTAATTCACAATTAAGCAACCATCTCTTAGGAACCTATTCACCTTTTCCTCAGAATTGAGGTAACCCAGGAAAGAAAGGTGTGGGCTTCAACAAGTACAAATGCAATCTTGAACAACTAAATTCAATAGGGAAGGTGCTATTCATTCCATTCATATAAGGCAATATTCACAATGTAATGAAAACAGTAATAATAAGCCATTGTATTCAACAGGACAAGCTAGTCAAGAAAATACTCTCTCTATATCACATTTTGACACTTTTGGAAACAGAAATTGGTTATGATTAACTCTAGAAGTGTTGCCTTGTCTTTTGCAAAACAGATGAGTGGATTTAGGAATTCATCCAGCAAAAAGGCAGCCAAGGGCTTTGCTACTGCCAACAAATACTCCACAATTTCCTCCCCATCGCTCTCACACTTGACCTCACCTCTGAACTGCAACAATGTCTTGTGCTCCCCTTGCCTCTTGGTTGTTTCAGGGTTTGTACTTGCCAGATACTCTCTAGGTTTATTAGATTTTGTTTTCTTGTTTCAGAAATATAAACAAGTGTTGTCCAGGGATGACATCAAAAACAGAAGACTGATTTTTGTGGCAGTGCAGAAGAGAGCTGTGCCTCCTGGCCCAGTGGGCTTGCAGAGGGAGTCTCTGACAGGACCTGCTCCATGCACCATGCCTGCAGCTCGATGCTGTGGTTGGGATAAAACCCACAGCAGGCTCTCCTGAAGCCAAACAATGCCTCAGAGAAGTTAAAAGCAGAGGGAATTGACTAGTTAGCTTTTTATTCTGTGTTTTTTTAATGATTAAAAGTGTAAGGCTAATACGACAACCAGATACTCCTTTAATCATGACTCTGGCAGAACATGAAGACAAAAACTCACAGTTTGGCTCATTGTCACATATTTCTCTCTTTAAATAAAGATTCATTTCTAAACCCTGTATCATTTCTAAACCCTTCGAGCACTGTCAGCGATGCTTTTGGAAGGATCCCTTCTCCAGTAACACCATTTCTTCAGCACTCATGGCTTAAGTCTTTTCCCACCATTATGCCCATTTTCAATATTTTCCATTCTCTTATTCACCATTATCACAAATAAATATGCTTCAACATGTTTTTGTTCCCTGCCCATGAATTATTCTAACGTAAAATAACAATTCTAAATCATAATATTTCCTATCCTAGTGCACAAGAAATCTAAATTATTCACATTCACCTCTGCTAATGTGACCTATGGCAAGGGAATAAAAGTTATAAAGATCTGTGATTTTCCCCAACTGTTATTGCATTGCTTCAATTCTGTCAAAAACACTTTCTTCTGCAAGGTAGTGCCTTTGATACACAATCTGATTTTTTTCATGGCAACCTGTGATTAATCATCTTCATGCTTATGCCAATATGGTCTCCAGGACATTTTCACAATGAGTTTCTAACATCTGAATTTGGAGGCTAATTTTAAAATTGAAAAGGAAATTATTCTTTTAAAAATAACTCATATGTAGGAAACCCTAATATAATAGATTTGATAGACACAACAACAAAGGATGAAAAAGAGAATTATGTCAACAGCACTTGCTTTTGTAAAATTTGTCAGCATCCATGCTTCCCAGGGAAATGCTATTGGTTTAAGTGCAGGAATTCATAATTTTCTCAAATTTTTGTGATATATATGACTATTGACACTTTAGACATATGTATTACCAAACCCAAAGGAGCTATTTTTGTCCTGAAATAAACCATGCAACAAATAAAATTGTATGTCTTCTAGTCATTAATTTATTTTTCACCTTCTCCTTCAGGGACAACAAATCTAGGTTTATTACCAAGAGGAGCAGCACTGCTTTCCTTGGTGTGATAGATAAAGAATTTAATCATTTGCCTTAGGCTTTGTCAAACATTCTTTTCTGCTGTGTTGACAAAGAAATGTTTAGATTCTCGGAGCACTAATTTTATTTTCCTTATTTGTTTGGATTGGTAAGGAATGACAATAGAAATAACTGGTTTTTAAACAAAAACATCAACTTAAGCAAATTAACTTCTCTTGTGTCATTGGGAGAGGCGCTGCTTCCAGAACGCCTGTGTGTCAACAGATGAGAAGGGGACAGAAATGAAGGTAATAGAGCCTGGTAATTTTCTCATGGAAAAGGTCATAATTCATTCACTGCAGAGAATTACTTGCCCTTCTCAAAGCTGAAATGGGCCCCCAGCTCCTTTAATCAGTGCTTTGTGGGCAGCAGCACATGCACCACATGCACAGGGACTGGCCTGTGAGGCTGGATCTTGCCTCAGCTCTGTCTCCCAGGCTTTGCTTCCAACGGCACACAAAGGTAAAATTTGTGAAACATCTCTACACAAGTGATATATTTTGATTCCCAAGAGGTGTGAGCTGCCCCACTGGCTGCTGAGGAGGCTGGTGCTGAATCAGACCCCATGGTCAGCTGTGCTCCTTTCAGCCTTTTCCTCCTTCCCCTCTCCTACTGCTGTGCTTGGAGGCAAGGTAGAGTTTACCAGCTTCTTGAATGTCTTATTCCTGTATATTGCAAATTTGTGCAAAATACAGCCTAAGTGCACAAATACTGAGCTCCATCTTCAGTCTGAGTTGAGTTTCCTGCAAGAAAGAGCCTTTCACTTGACTGTTTCTGTGGTTATTTGGGATGAAAGTGTTCACCGGGAGGGAGAGCTGCTTCAAAAGGCACTAAGTCACTCCTTTGGGAGCACTGCTATCTGAAATAGCCTCCAAAGAGAACAACAGATCCTATTCAGGCAGGCTCTGGGCTCAGGGTCAGACATAAACCATAGCTTTAGACCAAACCAGAGCACTGACTCAGAACATGGCGAGATCCACGAAAAAAATCAGCCACAAATGTAGAGCTGAGCATCATAGCTCAGAGCCTGTTTGAACGCATGGTCCAGTCCCTGTTCCTTGCTCCATTCTGAGCAGGCAGGATATGAGCAAGTGGCTGCCAGCTGCTGCTGAGCACACTGGGTCATGCTCTGGTAGAAGGATGATGGCAGCAGTGGGGCACTTCATGCACAAGGCCCTGTTAATCTGTACACATGCACAAATGCAGGGATACCACTTTTGGGATGGGAACCCTTGACCCACAGATTGGTGGGGGCAATGCTGAGGGAGTGCCATGGGAGGAATTGCTATCTTTGCTTTGGTCCAGTTCCCTCCCAGTCCATCTGGTACAAGTTGCTGCTGGAAATTAGAGTGAGCCAGGTGAAGCTCTTGGCCCCTTTGGTGTGGCCAGTCTTAAATGCTGAAACACAGAGGCATCACTTAATACATAAATGCTAAAGACCAGCACTGGCATTACAAAGAAGATAAGCCAGACCTAACTGCACAGGCTGAGAAATACCCTTTTACACTGCTTTTATGGGGACTTGGGGAATTCTGAGTCTCAGAAATTGCTCCTCTGCCAGCCTTTCTTGGTGGCCTCCTCCCCACCAATTCTCAATCAGAATTGAGAGTGAGCTGTACTCTGGTAATCTTTGACTGCACCAGGGTCTGGTGGGAGCCCTGGCCAAGGAGTATAAGTCAAAAAAGGCTTGGCAAGCTCAGCTCAGTACTGTCTCCTGCCCTCAGAGTGATCCCACAGGGAGAACTGAGGAGCACTGCTCCCAGCAAAGTAAGATGGGATGCATTTTCACACAATCTGATTTTCCCAAGGAGCCACAACCTCCGTCTCCTCAGCAATGGGAATCAGTGCAGTAAGAGGGATGGTGCAGGTGGACAAACACTTCTGTCATTTAAAGGACACTTGAAATTCTTCAGAAGACAGTAATAGCTCTTCCTTTTTTCATTTAGAAGCTGATAGGTCTCAGTACAGCAAACTGAATGGGATATTCTTTGCCAAAATTGTTGTTGGTTAAGGTAGTCCTTATTCATCCCAGTGGAAGATTTTAACTAAGGTGGAAGCTTTGGGGCTAGCCTCAACATACAGATCCAATTTGTTAAACAGGGATAGTGATGTCTCCGTCCAAATGCAGTTTTAGATCTACAGAGGAATAGTGTTATGGAAGAGGATGTTGCTGCACAGACACTATACTAATTACTACATACTCATGACTATGCCTACCATTTATGGAAGTCCAGGGAGCTGCCTCAGGGAATGAAGAATAATGCAAGGCTTGTAGCACAGCAAAACTGAAAAACAAAGTTCCAGGAGAGTCATCCTCAGCAAACCCTTTTCTGAGATTACAGCTGAAATAACAGCAACAATTGGTAAACAGGCATTAATCAAGGCAGCAGATTTCCCTTAGTGAGAGTAATTAGCTATTCTACCAGCTCCCAGTCTGCTCTGGAGGGTTGAT
Source organism: Zonotrichia leucophrys gambelii (assembly GCF_028769735.1). NCBI lineage: Eukaryota > Metazoa > Chordata > Aves > Passeriformes > Passerellidae > Zonotrichia > Zonotrichia leucophrys. Next base: position 115,474,349 of record NC_088171.1, on the reverse strand, counting down.
TGGCTGGTAGAAAATTTTCATGGCAGACATATGAATGTACACACCCGTACACAGATCCTGACCAGATTATAAATCAGCTTTACTGTGGAAGCTTCCATGCATAAATGTTATTTTGAGAAAGAGAAATGCTCTGTACAAAGCCACTTAGTTTGATGTCTTAGTTCCATGGTTGGCAATAGGACAATTTCTATTTATTTTTATGAAGCTAGGATTTTACCATTGGTTTTACTCACATGTATTCTCTCTCCACAAGTGAAATCTTCAGGGGGTTTTGAACATCTGTCAGATTGAAGTGGCAGAAGGAGCTGGGCTGGTTTCTGTGCAGTGAACATATTTTGGAATCCAATAATGGATTCAGCTAAAGCATGAATTACCCTGACAGCAGATACACTTGGGTAACCACAACTGAAACAAGGGCCAACTCTAATTTTTGAGTCTAATCTGCCACCCACCTGTAACACAGAGGAAAACTCATGGAAGGACACTTCCTCCATAAATGAAGTTACTCATAGTTACCTTTACTTGAGTAATCCCTTAGTTTATTCCATCCTAAAGCATACTCCTATGCTAAACTGCAGCTGAAGAGTCCATTTGATAGAGTGGATCAGCAGCCTGGGACTAAATAATCATGGAAGCATAAAAAGTAAGGTAAAAGAGAATGAAAAGACAAATACCTACCTTCTGTGGGGTACATTCACAAAGAATAATGCTTCTGAAAAGCAAGTAACAATTCTGAGTTCTCAAGCAAGTTAATGAAAGAGAGGTCATATTTCCAGATGTCTGATGCTGACTGCACAGGAATACTGCATCTGGGATCTGAAAAGTGAGGAATTCAAAATTGTTAGTCACCCAACAGAAATATTGGCTGATATTCTTGGATTTGGTAACATTCTTAATTTTTGAACCTTTGTCTGGGTTTAGTTTTTAAACAGTTGCTTTTCAGTTCAAGTGTTCCTCTTCTAATTTCTTGATCTCCTGCTCTTTCACCTTCTTTCTTTAAAAATATAGATAAATAGCAGAGTTGAGGGAGCTCATTTCACCAGCAAGAAAACACAGTTTTTTCAGCAACTTCTGCACTTTTCTCTCCTCCTTTTGCTACTGCTGTTGTTTAAGTGCTGGCATGGGCAACCCATGTAGCTGGAGGAGGTGTGCATGGTGCAGTCTTTGAGATTACAAATCTCTGAGATGACACAATCTCTGAGATGTGTGAGATCACAAAGGCAGCACATAACTGGATGGAGGTGCTTCTCATTGCAGAGAGCCAGTAATATGCAAAATGCCATTTCCCAGCTGTTCCTTTCATGTATCAAAAAGTTACAATTAAATTACTCAAATCCAAGGCCATACAAGCCTTCTACCTCTCTTGTAGTCAGCAGCTTATATGTGTATGTGAGTCAGACAGCAGAGCTGAAGTCAAAGGTCTGAGTCTTGCAAAACAAAGCTATTCAAGGATGTTGAATCTTCACAAGACTGAAACATGACTGGAAAACCAAATGGATAATAGACTCTGTGTTAACCAGTAATTTCTGCTGGAAGGATTTGTAACTCATCAAAGTAGAGGAAATCATCTGCATTAGTGTTTTATACAAACTATTAGGCATGTCTGAGCTTTCAATTAAGTAGACTAGAAGAAGAATCAAGCACTGATTTCATTAGAATCTTTAATTTGTTTTTTACCTTAAGGGTGTGTAGATATAATTTGTGGGCTTTTTGTTTACAATCAAAAATAAAATAATAAAACTTCTAGCTACTTCCTTGAGAAAAGCAAATATTGCCTAGCAAGCCCTGCTTCTTCAATATTTGTAGAGATTGGTAAGGCAGGGATTTACATGTACGTGTCTAACGCTGCAGATGTATATATACAACATACATATATATTTTCTATCCTATAAAAGCATGAAGAGTAGGAAGGCATTCTGGGATATGTCAGAATCACTAGGAGGACCAATTGATCCAGAATTTGAGACAATCATTTTTGGCACAATGTTGTGCTGTGAGAGATGCCAAATCTAGCCCTGCATAAACCTGTTGCATTATCAGCCATGTTTAAGGGCATTGTAAATGCCCTGCCAAATGTAAACACGCAGGACCAGTTTCTACAGGGCTCATCTGGCTTTTTGGCTGTTCCAGACCAAACTTAATGAGACATTTGTTCAGTTTAGAGCTCTCCATTTCTGGCTTCTTGAATATTGTTCATTTTCTGTACAGTGGCACAACATAAACAGAGGAACAGTGCCTTGTTTTTTCTCTATGTATCTCTCCTACAGCATCAAGATTGGGACATCTACTAGGAATGATCAATGTATGTATGAACTTTTCTTCCCCAGAAGAACTCCAAATTCTGCTTTACTACTACTAGCTATTGGCAAAAATTGCTGTTACTGTCCCATCTGACTATTTGCAAATTAATGACATTGTTTGTCATAGAAAAATGTAAGTGCCACATTTGGAGATGGGGACCAAGTTCAGGTGCTAGGTCTGGTATTACTGAGGCAATATTTATTTGGAGGAATCAACATATTTTGTTAGATCAGCTGATGAAAGTGGGAAAAATATTAAGTACTCAAAAATAAAAAAAATTTAGGAGCTTTTCTGCTCATCCTAGACATTATTTGTGTCAGTGTAGGAGCCCAGTTTACAAATAGTCTGTATGCTAACTGTAGCCTTTGTGTTTCTTTCTGGCTGTATAAGATAAGAGCTTAGCTTGTTTGTGCATAAATGTGTCCACATGGAACAGACCCTCTTAAAATCAGAGAGGAAAAATCATGGAAATAGTGAATACACTAACCTTTAAATTTCTCATGTGAAAACAATTAACATTTTTTCAATATTACTTTATTAGGAAGTAATAGAGTAAAACAACTCAAAACTCTAGGGCTTTTCTAATAACTCTGCTGGCTATAACACTGCTGATAACAAGACACATCTGTTGATTATGCTGTTTTGAGTGCTCCCTCCTTTCACCTTTTGCTCCCCTCCACACTCATTTTGGTATCTGTAATTAACTGTGGCCCTCAATAATAACTACCATCTCCCAAGCCTGTTTTCTTCCCAGGGTTCCAGTAGCAGTATCCATTTCAGGGCCTCAAATCAAGCAATGAAGGAAATTTGTCGTCTTCATATAAAAAGTACAGATCATTACTGGGTGCAGAGGAAGGAGGAGAAAGATCAGAAAAAGTTAATAGAAAAACACTGAAAAAATGAAAGAATTGTGACAGTGTTTACAGGGGTCTTCAGGTGAGGGAAGAGACGAGAATGTTGACCTCATGTTCAGAAGGCTTGATTTATTATTTTATGATATATATATATTACATTATGACAATACTAAAAAGAAATAGAAGGAAAGGTTCTCAGAAAGCTAGCTAAGCTAAGAATAGAAAAGAATGAACAAAGGTCTGTGTCTCAGCAGAAAGCGACACCCCGCTCTGCCATGAGTGGTCAGTAAATCCAAACATCCACCCGAGACCAATCACAGACCCACCTGTTGCATTCCACAGCAGCAGATAACCATTGTTTACATTTTGTTGCTGAGGCCTCAGCTTCTCAGAAGGAAAAAAAAATCCTAAGAAAGGTTTTTCACAAAAAGATATCTACGACAAAAGAATAGCCTGTGTCTAGCATCTCAGTGAGGGGGCCTGGGAGCACAGAAGAAGGTTTTTGGGTCTGGCATATCCAGGTAGCAGTGACACCCTTCCCATCCAATAAACCACAGCCTGTGCTCAATGCCTCATCCATCACTGCATAAGAAGTGCTGTTAATTTCCAGGGAATGAGGAAAAAGAACAACACCTACACGTGCACACTCCCTGCACAGGCACACTTGAACAGCAGGAGCATCTCTTCCCCATAACTGCCCTGGAGTGCTTCTCTTTGAACAACCACACCATGGGACATGTGGCAGTCCCAGCTGCTGCTGTGAATGTCCCATAGGATACAGTGCCCAAAAGGTCAGCTTTGGTCACACAGAGGCCTCTTAGTAATTCCCAGAGACAAGAGGAAAAGAGGGGAAGTGAGTGATGAAGCATAAAACCCACCCTAAATGCATACACAGAGCTATGGGTTCCTGCTGCACCAGGGTACCTTCACACAAATCCTTCCTGGCCCAAGCTTTGGGAAGTCACAAGTGCTGAGGGAGCTGCTGTAGTTCCACAATTCCTGCAGTGCCAAGTGGGGGCGGACCTTTGGCATCCAACCCTTTATCCCCGGTGGCTGCTGCTTGTCCCTGCAGCTGAGCCCCGTCTGCCAGCACGGCTGGCACTGCTCACCCAGGGCAGGAGCCAGCACAGCAGGGCAGAGGCCAGGAGGGGCAGAGCTGCTCAGGGAGCTCAGCCTTTGGCAGACACATCTGCCATGGTTTCCTGTGGTATGGGATATCTGTGGCATCAGGAGACCTGCCCGTGCTGCAGGGAAGCCAAGCTCACCTGGCTCTTAAGACCACACCAGTCTTCAGAGCTGACAGGATTAAAAATCCTCAGGGTTTAGTGCAATAAGATTTGCTGCTGCAAAGCATAAATGGGAAAAAATCCCACAAACTTCTGGTATTTATTGATGAACAGTCTTCATCTTCCCATTTTAACTGGAGAATGCTCCTTTGGGAGTTGTGGCAGATAGATAGATAGATAGATAGATAGATAGATAGATAGATAGATAGATAGATAGATAGATAGATAGATAGATAGAAAGATAGATAGATGTCTAAACAGCAGTCTGGGCTCTGTTATAGCTGCAGATGACTGAGTGCAATCAGATGCATGTTCTGCCCTGCTTGTGCAGCAAAATCAGTCAGTTTGGGATGTAACCTTAAGGCTGACTACACTGTTTTGATCCAACTTCCCCAAATCAGTGCCATGCAAAGGAAAGTGATGACAATTACAGAAAAGTGGAACCATATTTCCTTTGAGGATTCCCTCCTCTCCCTAAGAAGTATGTCAATTTAATGTTACCATTAGGTCCTGTGACTGGTACATGTCAAAATGCTAGTGCTCACTCTTATCTTTCTGTATGTCAGCAGAAAGCTGCTTATAGAAGTGACAGTAATTCCTGTATATGAGACAAATGCTGATGTCTTTCTAGAGAGGTTTGCATTTTTCAATCAGAAAAAAAAAGAATTAAAAAAACTGGGTATTAAAAGGGCATTAGCAAAGTTTTCCCTCTCAAGACTGACAAAAAACCCCGGAGAATACAAAGGACAACACAAGGCAAACATCTGTTCAAGTAAAGGGAGTTAGAGAGCTGCCTTTTGTTGCACTGAAGTAATATTCCACCCATAAAAATTAACCACTCTCTGTTTCCCCACGCTTTATACCAGACTCAGTTCTTGGGATTATGTTTACTGGAAAGTTTTGATTATGTCACTTCTTTTCACTGCAAGCTGATTTATGGTTCCATGTAACTTAATCACATTTTCTTCAGCCTTCTATTAACAATACAAGTCTTGGACAGATAAAAAGCCATCATTCAAAGGAATAAAATACCTCCTTAACACAAACTGACATAGGCAAGCAGGCTGGGGCTCAGACAATCCCAGACCTGCTCCATTAAGAGATGAGATTTTTAACAAGAGATCTGTCGCACCCCACTGGATATAATGGGCCCTCATCGTGGCATGACAGGTGATTATGTTCTGGAAATGTTCCAGTGCCAGCTGTGTTGCTGCTTGTTATTTGTAACCTCTGTAATTGCAGCTTTTCAAAACCATTTTTATTTGGAAAGCCAGTATAGAGGACAAAAAAAAAAAAAAAACCCTAAAAACAACCTACCACCATTTGTTCAGAGAAAAAAAAATCAGCATATCAAAGCCTGAATAGTAGTGGCCTGTTTTCTGAATTGCTGGCTTAGACACCCTTCTTCTAACTAACCCCCAAACCTTAATGTAATCATTGTTCCATGTTTTCCCCTTTCCTCATAGTCCAGTTACTGTTCCTGCTTACAAATGAATGGATCAACAAGCATCTGCTTAATGCCTGCAAGGGCAATTCCCTCTGAAATATTGGAAGTCTGAGAAGCTGAGCCTGTTCATGAGGGCTGCTTGTGCAGTAAGCAAGGACTCTTCTGTGTGTCTGGGGTTAAACCAAGGAGGAGTACAAGAAAGGAGCCATCTAAATTTCCTCCCAACTAAGCTTCACGTGTCTTTTGAATTGCACTTGCTTTTAAAGATCCTGGCACCATCAGGCTGTGCCTAGAATGAGCCTGAGCAGCCACATGAGCCCACTACCACCAGCTCTGAACCCTGCTGCTCCCTCCTCTGGTTTGGTCACTGTTGTCACACCTAATCACCATTCATTCAAAATCATCTGTGGAGAGAGAGCAATCATTTCCTTTGCTCTGTACAGACCAGAGCAAACTTTTGACCTCCACATAAATTCTAATTCTTTCACACTGTTCATCTTGCTTGCCTTGGAACTTAAGGAAAATTCTAGTCCTTTAATTTCTTTTCTTAGGTCACATCTGAATATAGATTTAGAAATCAGTGGGAGAGGTTTACTCTGCCCCCCAAGTTACGAAAATTGCCTGCCTGTTATGCAAGTGATGGATTACTAAGGCAGTGATGTGGGTAGTTATATTCCTGGTGGAATAAATAATCTAGGCATGAATCACCTTTTTTCCATTGCCGTATATTCAGTTCAAATACTTTTATATCCATGATTTCTCAAACCATCCGAGGAAAAAAGTGTATAAAAAGAAGTCACATGAGAACAGAAGGAAGTTTAAAGAGCTTTCCAGCTTTCCTGGGATTTTTAGTTGCCAGGGTAACCGTTTTACTCTGTAATCAATATGTTTGGCATGCTTCTATTGCTTTGTGACTGCTCCCACAGACGACATTGAAAGGTGTTTGGGGAAAACACTGAAAGTGAGACAACTACTAACTTTGGGAAAAAATGATTCAGATATGAAAAAAGAAAATAACTTATCCTGAAAATAATCTAAAACTATATCTGATTATCCTGAGAAATAGTGGAGTAATTTTGTTCCACAGCTTTGCAGGATTTGAGAGGAACCTTTGGAGTATATGAATTTTATCTCAATGCCTACCAAGTTGCACAAAAACTACATTATAAGCTTTTCCCCCATGTTAAATATTCTGCATTGTGCACAGTATTCTGTGTCAACCAGTGAACACTTGACTTTTGAGTGAGAACCTCCTAAGTTTAAAAAAACACATAGCAAGCCCACCACCAAGCAGCTTGAGCAAAATAACTGACTAATTATCCATTTAAATTCATTATTGATGGGACAACACCAATATTAGCCACTGATCCAATGCACATTCTTAAGAATTTAAGGGGTATCCCTATTTTTGCAGTGATTTCTAACCAAGGCTTTCAGAGCGTTTTTGTAAATACAGACAGGCATCGTTCTTAATCTAAAGGCTGATATATGCTGGCAAAAAGCAATCAAACTATTTCCTCAACACTCTCACAGCAAAGCAGGACATGCCTTGTTGCTACAATCATGGCTCATTCCTCTGCAGACGTTTCCATTGTTCATGTGTCCCCAGCTGCACGGAGCAGAAGCTTATGACCCAATCCCTCTTACTCATCTCCTCCTGCCCTGTTTCTTCTCTTTCTTGGAGTGGTGCATCACAAGGCCTGCATCAGATGTCTGTGATGGAGCTGACCTAGGTTAAGGAGGGTGCATGACCTGAAGCCCTGTGTTTCAGAAGGAAAACAGCAAGGGAGCTTCAATGCATTCGCCGTTTGTCAGAACCTCCTCCTACCCCCGCGTTCTGAACCCATGAGACATCAAAATGTTAGAATAACTATTTATTCAGTTCAGCCTATTTTTTATTCCAGTCTTTTTCAAACAGAGAATCTTCAAAAAATTCACAGATCAAGATAAAATTAGAAACTGCTTTAAAGAACTTGCTGTAGAGATGACAAGATTGCCAGAGAGGAGACATAAGGAGATATGTCAGAACAGAAAAGGAAGAAGACTTGATTAAAATTAATGTCTGTATGGATGGGCATTTTCAATGGCTACAGGGCAAAGAAAAAGGAGGGAAATGAAAAAAAAAAAGAAATTAGCTATTAATTTTATTCACTGTCATTTACTTAGATCATAAAGCATCCTTCCATTTGTTTCTGGATGTTACTGCGCAGATTTCATAGTGTCTGCCCCATGTGCAGATGGCCCATGTGAAAATTGCTCAGTTCAATCAGTTCTAACTGAACCAACCCAAATTTTCTTTCTTTGAAGAAATATCAGAGGTCTTGGTGGTGAATTTAGTGAAAGGTAACAGACACTTCTGTCATTGATCATGCCCCTGTTAACTGGGGGTGTGATAAAGGCTGTTCCCCCTCCTGGGAAGTGCTGCAAGGCAATTCTGAGATATTCAAGTCAGGTATTTGCTGCATCTGTGGCACTTGTCTTCCTTCACCTTACGTTATCTTTAAATAATAACTACTATTGGCTTTGATTTCTATTGTAATTAAGGACTTGTTTTGTGGCCATACCAGTGGGACCAGGAGCTCAAGTATCATTGCCTGAGGAAAAATCAGCCTGTGGAGTACCAGCCTGTCATGCCAGTGTCTGTTGCTTCTGATAAAGAAAAGGGAAACATTATTTTTGCAAAACAAACTGTAAAGGCTTCCTGTCTCTGATCAGGAAAAAGGCTGGACACCCTGCTCACTGTGAGCCACAGATGATGGTCTCTGTCAGCTCCCTCTAGACAGCTCAACACTGCAGCTCTGGATCTGCCCTGAGCCCAGCATGCCTCCAGCTACAGGAAGTAATGGGTAATGGCACAGCTTTTGCAGGGTCTATTGCAAAATGCACCACTCCAGACTGCACTGAGACATTTGGCAGTTCATCTGTGCTGTCCCCTTGGCTGTGATGTCTGGAACATCAGCAGCACAGAGCTGGGTGTTTCATGGCTGAGTTGGATGCTCCCATGGTGTTTTCAGATACCATCAGTGTTAGCCTTCAAGCCCTTACCAAATCACTTTTTTTTTTTTCCTTAGACATGTAAGAAGTTCATCCTGCATAAAGAAAAAAAGGCAAAACCACTTTCTTATCCACACTCTTAAAAACACAAAAATCTCTGGCCCTTTTCTCCATTTTATTTTCAACCTCATGATCCTGATGTGGAAGCCTCTCATTGTTTTTTTGCTTCTTCAGGCAGATAATACTGTGTAAAAGTCTGTTTTAGCAGCAGGAAGGAACCAGCAATGTGATGGTTCCAATTTTTTTTGAGTCTAAACCCTCTTGGCCATTCTTATGGGGAGGATAGTAATGTGGACAGGGTACATCTTTCCCTCAGAGACACTCCTGACTTCTAATTTCTCTGCTGCACCACATGCTTGTCTAGGCTACATATTAATTATTTAAAAATACATATTAAACTAGAGTTAGAGTTGAGAATATATACGAGTGTGTTAAGGTAATAAAACCTTACAGGGATGTTATAATTATCCCATAAAGAAACATGACAATTCCAGTGACTTCAGATGAAGCATAAAAGAAATGAAATTGGGTTAGAGACAGGCAAAATGTCTCCATATAACCTTTACGAGGCTCTCTAGTGAGATCTTGAGAATTAAAAAAAAAGAAAAAAATCAGTTTAAAGTAAAATATCTTCTTCATAAGCAAGCAATCATTGCTTTATGTTCCTATGTCTTATAAGAACTGTACCTAAACCACACTAGCTGATGATGGTGTTTGAAATTTGATTAGTATTGCTGATTGCAATGTCTGGGCCAACTCAGTCTTGGTTTACAGTGCTCTTGAGAGACAGGTTGCAACACACTGGAGTTACAGTGAGGACATAAACATGGTTTTTGTTTGGACAGAGCTTCCCCAGTCTTGCTGAGAGCGTGCTCTACTCTCTCTCTTCTCTTAGAAGAGATTTTGTTGTTCACACTTGACACTGTTCTGTTGTCTGCAGATGTTTCTTAATTGGTTTCAGTTTAAGTGACACCCAGATGAGACCTACAAAATGAAAAATAAAACAAAAATTGATTAAATGTTATGGAAAAGGGAGCTAAGCATAAAACACAAAGATTTCATGAGTAAAGAAAAAACAAATAAGCTATAGTGGGATATAAGATGGCTTGATTATTATGGTGCATCTTCATTTCCATATTGGATCTAAATTCAGTAGTATTGTGATACTCTGACTGTACAGCCAAGATTATAACAATATCAAACTCAATCAGACTTCACAGGTTCCAACCTTTCCAAAGGCAGCTTGAGATGATCTAGTTATCCATGCAACTGCAAAGCAACATGTCTGCACACAAAAGGTGGAAAAATGTCAACAAATACCTGTGGTGATTGCTACTAAGCTGGAATTACAGTCTGGTTGGAATGCTGCAGTCATGCAGAAGAATGATATGTGGGAAAATGAGAGGAGGTGCCTAAATCAAAGCAACTTTCTTCTCAGTGTGTGTTTATGTACTTAGGCCTGTGTGCCTGAAGTAATGAACACTGTGCTTGCCTGGAGGAAGAGGAATAGGCCACTGCCAAGCTGGTTTTGATGTCGTGTTTGGGTACTTTAGGTACCAGGCAGCAATCAGCTCAGGTTTAGCTGAGCTCAGAAACCAGCTTCGTTGTAGCCACAGTTCAGTATCCAAACTGATTTTGTGTCAATTTCCCCCCCTGTGTATTAATTGCCATCTGTTCTCACTTTTTTCATGTTTATATTCACCCTTTATTATTCCACGTTGCAGTACTGTCATTTATTAGTAATGTCAGGATTAGTGTCTGCACAAGATGAGCACCAATTCCTATTACCATTCTCTGGCAGTGTTGCTCCTCTGGTTCAGCCCCATTCCACAGGCACATGTGTTTGGTATATAATTTTACTTGTTCTTCAATTGATTTTGTTCACAGATTGAAGCATCCAGTGGACTCCCTGGTTTTCCCAATATATTATATTCCATATATAGCTCTATGTTATCCCATATGATGAAGCAGGAAAGGGCTCATCTTGATTATGCTTCTGATAACTGAGTTTCTGTGTTGGTTTAATTTCTCATATCAACTGAAACATGGCATGGGCATGATGGTTTTACTTGTGTGCTCCCCATTTATGCTGTAGGTATCTATTTTGCTACAAGATTAGTCTGGGCTGCTGCTCTTGAGACAGTCAGAGCCCTGGCAGGGAGGGAGAAAAGGCAGCATCAGGGAATGTTTGTGGATCCAGGACTGGGCTACTCAAGGACAGATGCTGCATCAGGGAGAGTGCCATGCAGAGGGGCTGGACATACCTGAGCAGGGCAGGAAACACAGAAGTGCAGCCAGACCTCAAATGTGATGGAAAGAAAGAGGTTTCCCCAACTGTGTAAAGTTTCTTGCAATTAGGAAGTCAGTAAAATTTCTGGTTTGTAAGCAAGACTGAAGGAGAGGACCTACTCTGAAGAGCAGGGGGGTGGGATGTGGGGAGGAGATTATTTATTTACAAAATGTTATTTTATAATCTGTTTCAGATGCAGCTGGTTCAAGTTTCCTTGGCTGTAGCAGTGACTAAACTCTAGCCTGTCTTTTAACAAAATGGATTTGCAGAGACTAAAACTGTTCTCATGTGATCAGCAGAAGGAGAAGGCGTAAGGAGATCTACCTCACAGCTCTGCCTCACATCGGGTTGTGTCATGTTAATTTGAGTAGAAGTCCTTTTTCACCTTTTCATAGCAATTTCAAGTCCCTCTATTATGCTTTTCTTAAACAGAGCAGTCAAATCCAGCCAGGTTTTTAGCACAAAAGGAGCCCTCTGCTCCAGAAATCAGCATCAGTCCTGGCACTGGTTTGTTCCTTTCTTGGTGGTTTGTGCATACATCTAAGTACTTAAATCACCCTCAGCTCCCTTCTGAAGACCCTCACAGAGAGAGAAAGTCACTTTAATAAATCATTTTCTATTTAACAGATGAGGATTCTCTGCAAAGCCAGACTTCCTATTGCAATTAAGTGTTAAATATGTTGCCCATGCAGTATACCTCACATCCATCTTGGTCTGTTAGCAGCATCCATACTGATCCTTCATGATTTTCAGTCACAAGTGCTACTATTATAGATGCAATCTGTGCCCTTGGATATTTTAATAATCATCTTTTACAGTAGTAGTTGCATTTTTTATAGTACCTCTCCCACCTTCTTGTCACATGTAAATGTCAGTGCTGCTTCAAGGATTCAAGTTTTCTTGTCATTCTCTTTCCCAAGTTTGATTTTTTGATCCAAGTGTAGTCCAGACTCTTTCTGTTTGTGCTCACAGCCATTGCCTTTAGGACATGACTGTTCTTTGTGAGCCTTTAAATGGGAGGTTGTTAGACCCATCGATCAAAATACGTGGTAAATGAAAAGTATGACTCTCCCTGCTTTTAGATATTATTGTTTGCCACTGTCTACTTTGCCCTCAGCCATTTCCCTGTACCTTTTAATATCTGCAAGCCTCATTCTGTTCAGGTGGCACGTCACATCGAGGTGCTAATGAGCTTGCAGCTCAAACAATGACACATATGTTGCTAATATAAATGCTAAGCACTTGCGTTTGCATGCAAAGTATGTTTTGAAAAATGGGCCTATTATCATGAAGAGAATCAGGAATGTGCAGATGGCAACTCCATCCCCATCCTGCTCCCCGAGAGTGACCCCTGCTCTGCTGTGCCACCAGAGTCCATTATCCCGGCTCACAATGCTGATACAGCCGGAGTCCCTTCATGCATATGCAGCATCAGAGAATTTTTCCTGTGGCTGTGTCAATATCCCTGTCTCTGTGATTTCAGAGGTCACTGTGGCTCAGATAACAGGATTTTTATTTACAGAACATGAGTGAAATTTGGCTAATCCTTGTACAGCATTGCAAACTCATTTGGTTTAAAGTATTTTCTTTGTGTTGTTTTCAAAGATTGCCAAGACACTGGGCTTGCTATGAGGTTCCTGCACGTTCATAGCAGGACACAGCACACTGGAGATCATTTTTCATTAATGCCACTTATGCATTTCTGAGACATGTCAGCGTATAAATCCTTCTCCAGCATAGTTGAAGAGCAGAAGGACTTGGAACATCTAATCAAATTCCCACATAAGAAATGTGAGGTTTCCCACCTTCCCATCCCATTCTTCTGCGGATCTTTCACCTGCAGCATCCTTGCCTTTCTGGATCACGTGCTGCTCTCCCACCACAATTTTGGTGTGCAATATCACAGCAGTACAGGCTCTCTCCCTTTCAGCCTTTCTGACTTAGTACCGTGGCTACCTATCTCAAGGGAGATGTTTCCTTTTTTCTCAAGCTTTTGTGTTATCTAAGGCTAGTGTTCCAATTTTTCCACATAATTCTGGCCTCTTGTGTCTGTGAGGATGCTGAGTCTGCCTTCTCTCACTTGCAACATGTCTTGCTTGAGATGATATCTCTACTTCCTCTGCCAAAATTTACTTTTCTTCTCATCTTGTAACTTTGCTCTGCACTGCCTGTGCTGGTGGGAATGGGTGTACAAACCAGGAGAGCATGTCCAGTTTAATTTAAATTTTACACATATTCTCTGTAATAATGAGATTGCAGGTACAGGCATACTAACCATTATGTTATATGAAAATTATATTTCCATATTTTCCCAGATGAAACATCATACAGATTTCATCTCTTTTTTTTTTTTTTTTCTCCTGGAAAGGTCTGGAGGAGAATAATTTTTTTAATCTACTTTCAATTACTGCAATTGCACAACCATAAAAACCCTACTAAGATAAAAAAACCTCTGGAAACTATTATAGAGCCACAGAAATGAACTCTTAAATTGCTGTGCTACATTTATTACCTAGCTCAGTAGGCTCTCAATGGTTTATTATAATTTTAAACTCAATAAAGAGTGTGTTCCTCAAAGGGCAGAAAAGTCTTCCTACCATTATTTTGATGTTTATCAAGTTAATGCAAAATAATTTCATAATGAATACACTTTTAGTTTCTAAAATTTTTCTATTTTAAAGCAATTTTCTGGGAAAATAAATGCTGGTGAAACTGAAAATCTCTACTCTTTGTCAGTTTCATTTTATACTATTATTGTTTGGTTGTTTTCTTCCCTGGTGAGATACTGATCTGTAAAAATACTATCCAAGTTACAAGCACACTTAATTTAGGTATTCCTATCACCATTTCTGTATACTCTGTTTTTAAGTCACTATTGGAAAAACGATGATTGGTTTGCTGAACATTTAATTTACTAAAAAACCTGTTTACATTGTCCCTCCAAATTAAGTCTCTTTAATAGAATATTTCATTGGATCTGAAATAAACATTTCTTTCCCTCAGGAATAAACAAAGAACTCATTTTCTTTTAATTTAAATTCTTTTTTCCCAACCCAGCCTCATTTAAGTTCCGTACGGATGGCTCCATCCTTTACAGTTTTACTTTCAAGTGGTGCTCCAGGTAGAGCTTTTTTGGTAGAGAAAATTTGTGTGGGCACAGTGGTCTCAATCTTGCATGAATAGTACAGATGCAATTTAGGGATCCTAGTGTCCACTATCTAATTTCAAGTATTTAGCATATATACGTAAATACGAATAAAAAAAATACTAATGCAAGATATGAATACAAAATAAAATACAATTCCTAAACACCTCTGTGATTATCCCACTGTCACTAAGTAAAGAAGAGTTTAGAGTCTGGTAACTGCACTGAGAAATTTCCTGCCAAATTTCTGAATCAAATTAATTCGATACCAACTGAGATCACTCTTTTGTGAGAAGTATTACTCAGTCAATGGAAAATGGTTTAATCTGTCAGTGTCAGGACATACGTGGAATGATGGAGGTGTTTCACATTTTGGGCATGTTCAGCATAGTGCTGGACTGACTGTATGGACAGAGCCATCTCCTCTTGCACTGGTGGACTTTCTGAGTTTATAATTTCTTAAGAACAGCAAGAAGCTTTATTGTTTAATATTGTTCTCTTTTTTGGTACTAGTAAATACTTTACCTATTAAATAAATAGGTTTTTTCCACTTTTCTCAAAAAAAAAAAAAAAAATTTCCCAAACCAGTTTAAAAAAGAACCACTTAAATCTACTTTCTAAAAAAAACCCTTAAAAATTTTCTCCCAAATTTGCCCTAAACCAAGACAGACCTCCAGCTTTCCAAGGACTCACCCTGACTTGGAAGGAAAGGCTTGACAGATGGACAATCTTCGCACCAAAAGAATAGATTCACTTTAGACAAAATTTCAGTACACAGTGTTCCATGAATACGTCAAAAAATTGTGTGTGTTGGTAGCTGTCCTGGATTGTCAAGCAAATTGTATTCTATTTGCCATCTGTATGGCAGTTGTCTTCTGTTAAGTGGGCAGTTTTCCTTATCTCTTCCACAACCATCCTTCCCTCTGGGGAGACATCTGCTGATAACAGGCTACTGAATGTCACTGCATGACTGATAAGAACTAGAGCATCCCAGTGTGAGATGCTCCGCCCAGAGGGAGGAGCCAAGCATTCCTACCTGGATATAAGCTTGAGTTCTGGAACACCAGCACAGCTTCTCCACTGGATTTCCCAGAGGAACAGCTGCCTCTTCCACTGGATCTTCAGAGGAAGACTACACCTTTTCTACAGGATCCCTGCTCCAACAAAACCACACCTGACACTCCAGGAGGACTGCAGCCACAATTCCAATTGGACTGCTACCAACACCCTGACCAACAGGGTGTCAGGTTGTGTTCTGACTCAGTCAGTGTTGTTTTGCTTTACTGCATTGCTTATTTTATCTTTTTATTTTATTCCCTAATAAAGAACTGTTATTCCATCTCCCATATTTTTGCCTGAGAGACCCTTAATTTAAAATGTATAGCAATTTGGAGGAAGGGAGTTTACATTTTCCATTTCAGGGGAGGTGCCTGTCTTCCTTAGCAGACTCCTGTCTTTCCAAACCAAGACAGTAGCTCAAAACCTCCTTTGAAAAAAGAACTAGCAAGGACAACTGTCCAAACATATTTGCCCTGCTTTTGTCCTCAACCAGTGCTGTGAGATCAGCAATCCCTCCCTTTAGGGAATTCTCCACGGTTCAATCAGTAGATTAAAAGCTAGACATTCTTCAGAGTGCAAATAACTGTAGTGTGGTCCTTGCTCAAAAATCCAGTTCAAACCATCATCACAAGGCCTAAGATCTTCTGCAAGCATTACAGTGTGCTTACACTTCTGTGATTTTGTGGACCCATAACCAACACTGGTGGTAGGGAGACAGAGATGAGTGTGATCTCAGGAGCCTCACTCCCTCTTGCAGGATTGCTGATGAGGTCAGAATTGGAACTTGGGAGAAAGCCACAACAGTTTCACCATTACCCTGGGGTGTGGGCTGTGTTTTAGCCACTTGTAGCCCTTTGGTGTGCAGCCAGTCCTGGTATTGCCTGTAAGAGTGACTTGCAGTGTGTGCCTGGAGCCTCACCTCAGCCCAGTGGTACCTCTGGGACAGCAGCGAACAGCCCTGAGTCTCTAACAGGAGCACACCATGCACAGGCATAAGGTACTGGGGCTCTGAGGGCAAGTGCAGAATCCTCCTGGAGATGGTTCTCCAAAGGCAAATATGCAATAATAGAGAAGAAACTGTTCAGTCAGTCAGCACAAATGTGGATTGACAGGAACTTAACAGTGCTTGCTACCTGTGAGCAGCTTTGAAGGGCTACAGACCATCAGATGCCTCATCTATTTGTTGAAAGGTTTGCCATTAAAAACCACCAAGAAACTGACCTCCTTTGTACTGCAAGTTTGCTTTTCTTGCAGTACAACAAAGGAGAAAATATATGTAGAGGGCATGGGAATAAGAATATGAGAGTGCTTCTAAAGCAAAAATGAGGAAATAGTGGGGAAAACTGCAGAGAAGAATAAGAGCTGCACTCTTCCTTCTGCAGAATGGAAGACTGCAAGAACATACACAGTGAAAAATTATTACCCCAGGACAGCTGACTTTATGAAGTGACTTGTTAAGGATTCTCTACCCTATTGTGCCAATGCTCTGAAGATGTTAGCCATTACAACCTAGTGAGATACTGATCTGTGGAAATGCTATCCAAGTTACAAGCACATTTAATTTAGGTATTCCTATCACCATTAGATTTAACATATCTAATGATGGAGGAGCCTCACCATGCTGTCTCTCAATCCCTAGGTAGGATAAATCACTGGATGTCCTCTTTTAGCCCAGTAATAAATCTCTAATATGTTATTTTGAGTCATACCTTCACTGCATTGGTTACCTTGTGCTAAGCAGTTTTTTCATGCAGCTTCTTGTAGGGCAGTAGAAGAAGGGCTCAGTTGGTTGGTCTGGCCATTTGTGAGCCTCCTCAGACTGGGTTCCCTTGGTGTGGACTCTAAATCTTTGTTCAATCTAGTTTGTAAAGGTGAAAAGTAGCTTGGTACAAAGAAATTGGACCAAGTGCATCTTTTCATAGCCACAACCCCTGTGCAGCAATGTGTTATGCAGCAGGAACAGTGGAATCTCCCCAGCTTGTGCCAAGAAGTGGCTCCCTTAGTTGTAGAAAGCAATTTAAAATTTTAAAAAGGTTGCTTGCTTTGGAAAGAATTTGAAGTCACAGGCTGTGAAACTGGAGGTGTCAGATTTGGTGTTTCCGTCATGCTGGGGGGCACTGGAGGTGAGAGGCAGGAGACCTTTTTGGGTGCCTCTGCTTTTTCTACAGGAGAAGGTGTTTTTTTTACCTGTTTCTTTGTAGATGAATAATTTGAATATAAGAGACTGTGATGATTAACTCCAGGTGTATTTTGGCTTTACGCATTTGTTATGTTAGCTGCACCAAAAAAAGATGTTAAAATAAACCTTTTATTTAAAGGGAGATTTTTTTGTAGGATGGGAGGTGTGTACTCTTCCTGTCTTGCTGCATATATCTCAGTCTTTTGTCTGCTCTTTGACTTCTCCTCGTAATTATCACAGAACAAATAAATAAAATATCAGTGTTTGCTAGTAAGGAAAGTAATTCAGATCCAGAGAAGCCTTGTGGATGTTTCTGCTTCACACTACCCCTTATTATTCCATCAGGCTTTTCTTTGCCATTTACAGGTTCATTCTCAACAGCAGAGAAGTTGTATTTTGCAGAGCATGGATTCAATACCATCAAACAATAGGGAAGCTGAATGGTTTTAGAAAGTCTACATGTCATATAAGGCAAATACCATTGTTTTCTTTCAAACCAAAAATATCAAACACAAAAGGTCAGCTCAACCCTAGCAAAACCAATACTACCCTGGCCTGTGTATGCATAAGGTGCCCTGCTCATATTCCTCAGGTCTTAGCAGCTAAACTGAGATGTGAAAAGTGAAGAAGGACAGAGCAGTGGCCCCTGGGGTGCTGTGACGGTGTTCCAGTGGCCTCTTTGAAGGAGACAATGCCTTAGCTCACCTTAGGGACACCAGGTTGTAACCTGTCTGGTTGCACTTCTTTAAACTGGGTGTACCTGGTTTTCCTGCACAGCTGTAATTTCTTTCTTTGGCCCTAAAGGTTTTCAAGGGGGAGGTCACCACTGCTGCTGCAGAAATCACAGACTTTGAAATGTCAGAGAGCTCAAGTGCCCTGTGGAATGCACTCAAGTTCCCATGGACCAGTTTCATAACTGAATAAAGAAAATATTGTAATAATTAGATGAACCTTGTGATTATAATCACAAGGTATTAGCAGATAAGAGATGGGTGTGTGCTGGGATATGAGTTCAAACAGAGAATATCTGCTTACTGACTGTGGAAAGTCTCACTGTTCTGGATGAAGTCTTTACTTTTTCACAGATTAAAGCTAAAACAAAGAAGATGGGAAAAGTGAAATCAAATGCTATGTTGATGCAGGTTAGAAAAAATTGTCAAATAAAAGAGACACTTCACCATTTTCATATAAATTTGTCTCTAGCATGAAGAAATGTGTAATGGATAGCTAGTGTTATGCTTCAATATGTTTACTCTGGTGAAATGTCCAGCAGGTCTTCCAAAATTTCGAGTAGGCAAGACAAAAATCACTGCAATATGCAAAGAGTTTCATGGAGTTATCAAAGGGGCCTGGCCAATACTTAGAGGCAAGTTTCTTAGAAGAGATTTGTAGAATGCAGAATGCAAGCTAGGGTGTGTGTGTGTCCAAGAGGACTGGAACAGGCTGTTTTCCTGAGTCCTGACTCTTGCCGCTGGCAAAGCTGCAGGCTGAGAGTTCTCTCTGCATAGATGGTGAGAATAGCACGGCCTCCCCTACTCTTGTGGGATTTGGCATCTTGTTATCCCTTCCACAGAGGATAATGGGAACACAGTCTCCCAGAAATAGGAGGATTTACAGGGTCACTTGCTAAGGGAGAGAGCATTCAGCTTGCCTGTGGTGCTCCTGCCCTCAGACAGCTCAGCATTACAGCGTAAGAAGACATCTTTTGCCTCTGTTAAGGATCCATGTGTTTATGCAGGGTCTGCTCTCAGAACAGAGATGAATACAAAATGCAATTAACAGTATTCCAAGGCTCAGTTATAGAACTGATCTTTTCCCCCTCTGGTGGTGTCACTGATTTCACTTCCTTCCTGTATTTCTTGAGCCATCACCTTCTATCATCACAGAGGTGGCACCTCGGTGTGTGTGGTGAATTAAAGGTTTTTTTCCAGTGTTAATGAGCTGAGGTGCTTTTCCTGCTGTGAACACTTGGTGTGTTTCTATATAAGAACCTTGCAAAACCTCAGCACTTTTACTAAGCTGCTTGGTGTTATTGATTTCTCCAGGTTCTGCTGCGAGGAGTTTATGGTAAAAAACAGTGACTCAGCTGATGTGCTCAGTGGAGCTGTTTTACAGGTTCAGACTGTGCTGCTGTTGCTGCTGAGTGGTTAAAAAAATCACAGAAAAACCTTTCAATTTGTTTGAGGTAAAGTGTAGGCAGCAGCAAGGTTTTCTGGTAACTTTGCAGAGATTATTGCAAATACTCTAAATGGCAAGCCTGATTCTGGGGCATAAGCCCACGTGCAGCACCAGAAGGGGAGGCAGATGTCAAGACTCCAACTTCCCTCTTGGATGGAGCATGATACACTGAAGCTAAGAACAACCCCACCTGGGGTATTTGGGAGGGGAGATGCCTGGAAGTGCTGGCCCAGCTACTGAAAGAGTTCAATGAATATTGGGGCAGGTTTGTGCTGGTGATCTCAGGTCTCTATCTACATCTGCCAGCCTGGCTATGACAGTGATTTACTCATGGTGGCAATATCCTTAGTGTGGTCCCATGGAAACCCACAGATGGGAAATGCTTGCCATCTCAACACAGAGCAAAGTTTAAACCTCTCTGAAGTTCTCACAGACAGGAAATTCAGCAAGTGGGCAACCTGAGGAAGGAGAGGGGAAAAGTACAGCTGTCCTGGGAGGAAAAGTGCAGATTGTTTATCTGTTTCTGAAAGATAAATAAGTTGTTCCTGCCTGTGATCTTGCTTATCTGAAGAGCAGGACTCCTAGAAGCTTTCAAATCACCATAGATTCATGGAAGTGTAGGTCAGAAGACACCATATGGAGCTGTCTAGTTCAAACTCCTGCTAAAAGTATGTTTATCATCAACACTGCATGAATTCATGGCTTTGTCTAATACTTCTAAATATCAAAAAGCTCAAAGGATGGAGATTCTGCAACCTCAATGGATATCATGCTTTGGTGCTGTGCTGCCACCTCAGTAAAGAGGTCTGTCTTGTCTAGTGCCTGTGCTGAACCACTGAGCACAGAGCTTGTGGCTATTGCCCTTCATCACATGGTCTGCCACTACCAAGGATTTGTATAATCCTTGCAACACTGGTTATATTAAATAAAATGTGTTGTTTATTATCTTCATTACTGACATAGATGAAGGGACCAAGTGCACCCTCAGCAAATGTGCAGATGACACTGAGCTGAGTGGTGCAGTTCACACTGTGCAAGTGTGGACAAGTTCAAGAAGTGAACCCTCATGAGGTTTAACAAGATCAAGTGCTGGTGCTGCACCTGACTCACGGCAGCCCCTGTCTCAGCACAGGCTGGAGATGAGCAGATCCAGAGCAGCTCTGTGAGAAGGACTTGGGGGTCTGGGTGGGTGAGAGGCTGGACATGACCCAGCAATGGCACTCACAGCCCAGAAAGCCAAACGTGTCCTGGGCTGCATCCAAAGCAGCGTGGGCAGCAGGGACAGGGAGGGAATTCTGCCCCTCTGCTCCACTCAGGTGAGACCCCACCTGCAGGGCTGTATCCAGCTCAGGGACCCAGCACAGGAAGGACATGGACCTGCTGGAGCAAGTCCAGAGGAGGGCCACCATGATGATTAGAGGGATGGAGCACCTCTCTGATTAAGAAGGGCTACAACAATTGGAATTGCTCAGCCTGGAAAAGGCTTCAGGGTGACCTCAGTGTGGCCTTCCAGTGCCAGAATGGAACTTACAAGAAATATGGAGAGGGACTATTTACAAGAGCATGTAGTCACAGGACCAAGGGGAAAGGCTTCAAGCTGAGAGTAGGTTTAGATTAGATGTTAAGAAGAATTTCTTTACTGTGAGGATGGCGAGGCAGTGCAACAGGTTGCCCAGAGCACCTGTGGATGCCCCGTCCCTGGAAGTGTTCAAGGCCAGATTAGACTGAGACTAGTGGAGGCTGTCCCTGCCTATGGCAGGGTGGTTGGAACTGGATGATCTTTGCAATGAATCTCCATTGCAACCCAAACCATTACATGTTTCTGTGATTCTGAAAATCTGTAGGCTCCTATTGGATTCCCTCCAGCTTTCTCTTCACCAGACTAAAGAAGCCCAGCCCTTCATTACAGCATTCATCCTGCTGGACTTTCACTCTCCTGTTAACCTTCCACTGGATATTCTCCAGTTTCTCCAAGAACAAACAACTTGGAAAGCCTGAGATCCCCAACAATGGAGCAAGGCCAGGACTTCTATGTTTCTCAGGATATGGAGTTGAAAGACTCAGCCTTCTTACCACAGTGCTGAAAGCCCATGCTGACACCCCATCTCTCATCCCCAAATGTTTACTTGGGATTCAGGAGTCTGTAGCAGGTAGCCAGATGTACCAAGAGGTACTTAGGCAGTTGCACACAGGAGGCAACCTGGGGACATTGAAACAGAGCTTTCTTTTTCACTGGGCGTTTATGTTTTGACACCTTGATGTTCTTCAGTTCCAGTAAAACTTCTGAAATCATATGGGTTACTTCAGGAGAAGTGTGTTGGCTGGAGGAAGGGACTTTTGAGGGGGCTTAACCCATGCACATGCTCTGAATTGCTCAGTTGCATTGCCTCACAAAGCAGAAATGGAAAAAACCAGAGAACAGACTGACCTGAATTCAAAGAAGCTGAAAACAAGCCCAGTTGTTGAAAGCCTGCGACACAGAAACCTCACAATGGGATCTCTGAAGGAAGGAGACCTTGGGAAAGAGACATGGGCATACTGACTTGCTGTCCATAACAATCTCTTGGGTATCAGTAGATCCATTACATGTTGTTGAGATCTCAAACTGCCAAATGTAGGAAAAATATTTTCAGTTCTATCTGACGGTTTTGCAATGTCAAGAAAACTCTCTCACCCTTCTGAGTCCTAAGAGAGCTGCTGTGGGGAAACAACTGAGCTGCTTTCAAAGTCTGTACTCTCCCTGGATTTATGCATTCAGTGACCTTGGCAGACGTACAGAAGAAACCCTTTACCATAGCAATGGATTGTTTTTCTTTCCAGATTAGGCACAAAAAATTTTCTCTCATCAGATATACAGATTTTGAAATTACAATTTTTTCCTCCCTCTTCAATAAAAGGATTTTTAAGTGCAGAGAAAAACCACGTACTCCAGCTGTATGGTTTCTCTTGCCCTCCTACAGCATCCCAAGATAGTAGATAAAAATACTCTGTTTGAATCCTCTTTTTTGAGTCCAGCATTTAAACTGCAATTGAAGTTACTATCTACATTGGCAATTTTAGCTCTGTCATGATTGAAACCAATTCTTATTATCTAGACATATGAAGATGTGGTGTGTTTTCCTTCATCTGAGAATACGCAGGAATAATGTTGAGACACAGATGAAGAGAATTTGGAGGATTCCCAACTCCAACAGAGTATTTGCTGTGGAATAGCAGAAACCTGGAACAGGTTTCCTATCCCACCCCTCTGCCCCCCAGTCAGGACTGCTGGATTTGGTAATGACTGGGATTCATGAGAGGAAAATGAAAGAACCTATCCATGACTGATATTCCACGCCAACAGTGCAATGCTGAAGGTGGAGAGAAGGCATTTTCCTTCTGACCTTGGAAAAGAGCAGCTTAAGGAAAGAAGTTACTGTTATGGGATCCAACAAATGCTGTAGTTAATTGTAAAAATCTGTAGTTAATTGGAAAAAGAAGGTAATACTGAATGTGAAGGCTACAGTAAAGGCTATAGTGCAATCAAGAGACCCCAGCCAGTTCTATTATTGATATTAAACAGATTTTGTTTAATGAAATGTCTGGACATTTACATACTGTAGAAGCTTTTCTTATAAAATGCAAATCTTTTTCAAAGTTTCTTGACCTTCATTCTAGCCCAGTGGCTCCCCACATTTCTAATTAGAATTATTCTTTCTTGCTGGGAAGCTGCCTGCAGGATGTACTCCTACAAGTATAGCAAGAGCCATCTCTGGGTACAATGAGTTCTTTCCTTAGAAACTTCCTCCCTCGAGTTATTCTAAAAATCCTTGCAGGCTTAGACTTCAGTTACACAGAAAGATAGAGAAATGCTCACATTTTCAAAGGAACACTCGTGTGTATTACTCTTATCATGATATGAGTTAAAGCCAGCAGATTACAAAATGTCTCAATTTGGGACAAGCTGTTATGGTAATAGTCTGTATATATGTATTCCAGAAAGCATTGCAGTTAGTGTTAGTAATGAAAATACTTGATGAAGTCTTTAGAAATTAGGTGTCTTTGCTAAATTGTCTGGTCTGTGCTCATAGCCCTGAAAATTATATAATTCCTTCTGTATAATCCTAAAAGTGTGATTACTGCAAGTTCTTCAGTTGTAAAACAAAATATGTACATTACACATTTTAGCAACATCAGTTTTTACAGTTTTTACTCTTAACCTGCATGCATGGCTCTTTATAGACAGTGGCATCAGCAGCCACTCTAAAAAGGTTTATTCACAGAAACACATGACTGATACCAAATATTTGCCCAGTTCTAAAAGATTTCCTTATTTACCTTTTTGTTAAATAGTGCTAATGTGATTTTCATTAGCCCCTCCTGAAAAGCTAATCAGCACAATTTACCTGAGCACACATCACACCCAGGGGCTGCTCAGTAGATCATTGACAAAAAGAAGTTCCAGGGCTGCCATTATGACAGCACACATTTGCAGGGAAGGTGTAGTGTAATGCACAAACAGGCCAAAGCCTTTTGAATCGAGGTACAGCTCTTCTGGCTCAGCTGCTCAGTGGTTTATCTTCAGAAGGGGCTGCCCTTCCTTGCAAACAGTGTGGCAACATGAAGGCAGAATGGGAACAGCCATGTTTCCCCCAGAGCTAAGCATCAGTGGTCTCCAGCTGTTCAGTGGTGCAGTTCTCATGAGTGCAGCCCACTGTTTGTGTTCCAAGTCTGGCTCCCCCTTTTACCATGACCTGGCTGTTGTCATGTGGGAGAAGGAAAGCAGGTCGTGCTGCCAGCAGCTTCTCCCACCATCCTATCCCTGGACAGGCTCCAGGGGCTTCACACACACCACCATGCCAGCTGGGCTGGCCAGGCTCCAGCTGTGGCTGTTTCTCTGCCTTTCTTCATGTCTGGTGTATTCTCACAAGAATTTCTGGCAAGCAAGAGGCACAGAGGGTCTAAATTCATCACAGAAGTTGTTTGCAGAGAGCAGCTTGGAGATCTACATTTTCCCATGCAACTCAGGTGCTGAGAGGAAATACAGACCTCTGAGTAAGACCTGGCTTTGGCCATTCTCCATCCTTGTCTGGTATTGCACATTCATTCCTAAAATACTATCTGCCCTCCCACAGGGTGGGGAAGAGAGCAACAGCAGTCAGTGCCATGCAAGGATGTGGGCACAGGTGACACAGCTGGGCAGAGACATCCACGCTCACCCAGACATGCTGCTCCCTAAGGCTGTCAGTAGAGCAGGGAGCTGCAGAAAATGGCTCTTGGACACAACTGCAAAAAGAGACTGTCATTTATAAGAGTGTCATTTATAAAGAGTGGAGCCTTAGTGAGAGGAGGGGGACATTCAGCTCACACCAACCTTCCTGGGGAAAGTAATTCACAAGTAAATTTATAATGTAATAGTGCATTTAATGTTTCCTGTCTTGACTGGGCATAAAAAAGAATAAATGCAAGATAGAAGAAGGTGTGTATTTTGTCTGTCAAGCCTTCACTTTACAAGCCATATACTGGTCTAAGGCAGCCACTCTTCAATTTCAACTCAGAATTCAATTGATAAGAAGCAACCTTTTAAAACCTAGTCTTCTGCAGAGGCATTTTTTACCTTAGGAAAAATATTCTGTAGTGTCTTTAAGCCATCTGCAGGCAGACAAGAAAGCAAGATGAAGGATTTCCCCCTGAAGTGAGAGCTCTGCTCAGACCTTGCAGTGGGAGTGAGACTTCTGAGCTTGCAGAGGTACACCAAACTCCACCTCCATTTAAAACCCCAACAAAATATCCCCCCAATGAATCTCTCTTAGACATTACACAGATGTGACTCTGCTAAATCTTCTAAGCACTGATGCAGTTCTCTCATCCTCTGAAACCTCAGCAAATTATTACCTCAGCCTCTTCCAGGTGAAACATGGTCCTCCCCATTTCAGACACAAAGCACAGAGACCATGAGCGGCTTCTCATCCACGAAATAATCTCTGTCACACACAGAGATTATTAGACTTTGAACCCAAACTGAAGGTGTCCCAGGTGAAAGTCTCTCCCCAGAACAAAAAACTGGTGAAACAGTGCCTATGGACACATCCTGAAGCTGAATGCTGTGCTATTTAGCGCAGTTAATTGCTCACAGGGATGGCAAGGACTGCTGCAAGTGAGTCCCATTTCTGGGACTCAGAATAACCAGACTAGCACCTATTATTTTCTACAGTAGAGTAAGGGACCCCGAGGTCAAACCCATTAAAAACTTGGGAAAAGGGAAAACAAAGACCTGGGAAGAGCCCTTTGCATTCATACCAAATATCATGAAGGTGTCTCAAATTCTTGGGGTTTATATATGCTGAGGAAACTTTGCGGTTTTTACTCTCTTTTCCTCTTTAGTAGAAGCCCAATGTAAAAATATACATGAGAGATTAAAAAGATCTCACCTTGCATTTTTTTCACGTATCTGTACTAGGTCTTGACTAACTTAAGCTGTCTCTTAACAAGTATCTTAGCTCCAGCTGATCAGAGGCTCTCTGAGAGCTCAGTGGGCTGGCAGAGCAGTGCTCTTCCTTAAGAACAAAAACTTTTCACAGCTGGGTGCTGGCTTTTGTGTGAAGCCTTTCAAGCAGGTTTACAGCTGTGCCATGGCACTCCTGCTCTGAGAGGTTTATGCTCATTTGACAGCAATCTGGTAGGTTTGGTGCCTGTGCTCAAGGCTGACCTCTCCTTGTTTAAGTTAAAACACATGCTGGCATGGATGGAGGGTCCATAGCCAATTGGACCACATGTTTTTTGGGGTTTTTTTGGAAATAAGGCTGTCTGCCTCTCCTAAACAACCTTTTGGAAAAGAAGAACTTATCTGTTCTCAGCTCTGGTGTCTTAAGTCCTCAATGGTCTCCATCCCACTTTCTTCACAATCACTGGTGTAGAGTAAAATGTGCTTGAAGGAGCAGTAGTTTAGCTTCTCTGCTTTCCAGTCTTTGGAAATCCTACTTTTATTTTCTAGGACATAGTTGTTCATCAATCTAGTTGTGAAAGGATGCGAGGATTAATTTAGATGTGTTCTCTTTCACATACCAAAAGCAAAGTTGTGGGGATTTTGTTATTTCACAGTTAGTTTCCCAGACAAAATTATGATTGAAATCTTTTGGGCTTATTACAGTTATGATAATAATGTAGTGTATTTCTTTAAAGAAAGAATTCTTTTAAACAAATATCTTTCTGCCAACACTGTAATTCTAGAAATGGTACACTGCTATTAATCTTATCCTCATTCTACCAAGCTTTGGTTAATTGAGCCTTCTTTGCTTTAGAAAAAGGCTTTCCTTTGATGTGTCACTATCCCTGGAGGTATTTAGATGTGTAGTTATGGCACTTAGGGATATGATTTAGTGGTGACTTGGCAGTGCTGGTCTTATGGTTGGACTCAAGGATTTTAGAGGTCTTTTCCAACATGAATGATTGTACAATTTCATGGCTCTTATGATGCTGCTTCATTTCAGCAGCCACATTGTGTGAGCTGCAGTGACCTGAATATACCTAATTCCCAGGGTAAGCCAGCAGGTTTTCTCAGTGTATTTCTTCTAGCTCTTTTCCTTCCAAGACAGCTTAGAAGTCTAACCACAGACAAGGCAGGAGTAAGAAGTGGATAAAGGGACTGGAAGAGGACAGAGCTGAGTTGGCATTGCCTTGTGGCAGGGCTCAGAGGGGCAGAAGGGCAGAGCACTGCAGTCTCTCCATCCATCTTCTACCTTGCTGCCTTCACAGCAGTTTTGAGAAACTATCCTGGAGGAGGTCAGAAAGTTTCTGCAGTAGGAAGAAGTGAAAATATTATGAATTTTGCTTCAGTAAGATGTACTTTCTTTCTCTATCTCTCCCTTTTTTTTCCTTAATGTAATCTGTTGCCTAAATATTTCTGTGCCTTTGTCTCCAGTTTCTATTCTTCTCTTATTTGAAGGCAGCAGTTTTGCTCAAGAGATTCATAACAATAGAAAATAGAAGAAATCTCATTGATATTTTAGACAACAAAGGAAAAACTGAACAAGAAGGTAATTAAAGTAAAATCATGAAAGCTCTTCATTCTACAAGGTAAAAAAAGCATCTCTCTAAATCCCAGTTTAATTTTTCTTGTTGTGTTGACTATCCACCTCCAATGAACAGACAAAATGTTCTAGTGTATCTCCCTTTATGTACATATTTTAAATTCTTTTTCTTGTACTTCTATTACAAAAGGTTGAGAAGCTGGAAGTGGTTATGCACACAAAGGAAGAGTATTTGCTCTGCAGTCTAATGCTTATTAGGTTTTAAATCTGTTTGAAATAATGAATTGCAATCTACTGTAATTAAATATAAAAAATTGAGTGTTATTAACTAGGCAAACCAAGAACAATTTGCAAAGTTTGTATTTTCTTCCACAGATATTTCCCTGCACATGAGAACTCTGTATGCTAACCCTTAAACACTCTATGTCAATCACAAAAGGCACTTTTCATTTTCACATGGGAGAATTGCATTTTTAAATTCAATGTAACATTATATTATTTGAAGTTTAGAATTATTGTATGAAAAACTTATGCAAGAATTTTAGCAGTAAGCCCCATATTTCCCTCATTGGAGATATTTTGCTACACACCAGTTCCAGCAGAAAGGTTAATATTGGTGGTATCACTGAATGATTCAAATACACAGAATATACATTGCTTGATAATTTGCCTCTGAAAAGCCACACCACATGCTATTATCTTGACCACTCTGATGCTAAGAAGATTCCTACTTACAGCAAAGATTCCAGCCAGGAGAAAGTAGTTGAATTTATTCCATGTAGCTCAGATTCTCATCCTTAAGAGCTAATTGATTCTGTCCCATATATTCCTTTGAAGGGCAGTTGGTGACAATTATTTTGGGGCAGAAGGTGCTTGTCTTTGGGAGACCTCAATGAACCTAAAGGCTTCTTCAATTTGGAGAAGCACAACATTGCCCAGGATAGGGGTATGGTAGCAGATGATTACAGAAGCAAAACATCTTTGGTTGCCTGGCATTGTGTACCACTTATTTTCTTTTTTTTTTCCTATCTCTCTGTTGCGAGGAATCTGCTCACTCCAATATATCACTGAGATGCATGATGTGCCCTGCAGGATCCAGCGAGGTACAAACCCAGGTAAAATTCCTCTTTTCCCTTTTACTCACACTAAAGGCAGCCAGTTTCCCAGCACGCCAGAGGAAATGAAGCAATTCCTAAAAACTCAGTAGCTGCTGGGGTTTTGAAAGAAAAACATTGTGTAGAAAAAGTTTCCTTCCAGGCTTTGAGGGGAGAGAGAGAGCAAAGAATGGCTGCAGTGTACAATGAGGATTTGCCTTCAGCAGCATCCAGATGCCAGTGTTTCACCAGAAGTGCAAACTTTTCCTGCACCTTGAGTCGAGCCCAAGCCTAATTGTAAAGTAGATATTTTTATCAGACATGTGACAGAGTGCCCTGCAAAAGTAAGGAGGCTGCACAGCCTCCACCTTGCTCGGAGAGCAGCACCAGCTGTACTCTGCCTAGCTGTGTGCAGAATGATGTCCTTTACTCCCCACCAAGGAGGGTTTTCACAGGATTTCCTCCCCTCGTTAGTTTTAATTCTGTGACATGGATTAGGAGTAAAGCTGAAGCTCTGCAATCCCTTTAGCCCATTACCTCCCAGCTTCTCAAGACCCAGTGTCAGTAAAAGATAGATGGGTTCAAGTTTATGTCTTCAGCTCCCTGTCCTCCTAAGTGCAGGGGAGTGTTTGCATGGGTTTTGTGTATCTATCCTTAACCAAACCTCAGTGTTCAACCTGGTTAATCCTCATGACTTCTCTGTGCACACATAATCCAAACAGCTTTCTTTCCCAATATTTTACTTTCTTATTTTCTGTTTGTATAACTCCTGGGAGGTTTGCAGGCTGCATCTAGTTCCCTCGGGGAGGTGGCAAAATCACAGCAAATCAGGCTCTTTGCTCTAAAATTTCCCAAAGATCAAAGTTTAGTTATCATTAGAATGTAAATGTCACAATATTATGGAACTGGTGCATCAGGAAAGAACATATCTTCCTCTTTGAAAGTGTTTTTATGTGATGTGACATTTTGGTAACATTTGAGGTAGGACTTTTTTTCTTTTTAATGATCTTTTCCTTTTTTTTGGGCCATTATAAGTATGCTGCTTCCACCTGCTAAAATAACATTTAAAATATAGTATTTCACAAAATCTTTTTCTATTTCAAACTGGCTCCAACATCCAGATTATTGTTTTATTTAATGAGTTTTTCAGGGCTAGAGAAATGCAAATGAATTCATAAATATTAAGAAAGAATGACTCCTCTTCATAAATATACTCAGATTATCAATATACCACACAAGAAAGGGGTTGCGGGGTGTTTGGGAACAGGGCACCCACTTGAAAAAATATTGATGAAGAAACAGAAAACGTGAGATGATAACATGCTACATCTCACATTGGAGGTGCTCTATGCCAGTCAGGATCTAAGCATCTCACAAAAGCAGCCATTAAATTCAATAAACTAATGGGACAGAGATTTCCAAAGATGTGCTGCATAAAGCAATAATACACATGTATCTGTTGGAACTGTGTCATAATTATATGAGGAAATGTTGATACATTGAGTCATTACTTTATGCCAGCAGCACAAAAATATTCATCCCCACACTAGCCAGCTTTAATAAATTATTGGTGATGTTAATCAGTTCAGCCTGAAATCAGTATTTATTATTAGTATTATTTTATCTCGGGCCCTGGAGGTGCTGGGCTGCAGATGGACATCTCACCTGCCAGTCCCTTCAGGGTGCCATGGGTCACCCTCCAGAGCACAGCCAGATATCTCTCACCTGGCCTGGGCCTCAGGTGTGCAGGGGGAGGGGGAACCAGCTCCTAACTACTTTCTAGTGCAATAAGTTCAAGTTAATAATTGCTAACTAGTGGATTTCTCCAGTCATAATAAATATGAAAGTAAAAATGGAGAAAGTCAGTGCAAGTGATTTGGTTGAGTGATGATTTTCTTTTTTCCATAAACATTAAAAACCATCTCTATTTTGAATAATACCTTTTTGAAGATCAAAACTTGCAGCTGTTGAATCTTGGCCTGGAAGTTTTAGTGGAGTTGGCTCTGAAGGATCCTAATTGAAGACAAAACTCCTGAAGACCAATGGCACATTTTGGTTTTTTAACTGTGTCACTCACAGTTAAAACTCCTCCAAGTCAGGAGAAATTCTGTAGCCGTTTTAGTACAAAAATCTTTAATGGAAGTGGTAATAGCTATTAAAAGAAATTTATAAGAGTGTGGATCTTGTAAAGAAGAAAACAAATCCAGACTATATTTATTTGCACATTTCAGCTTGGACATCTTAAGGAATACTTGCACTCTTAACTGGCTTAGGTGTTTGGTTGTTTGTTTTGTGGTTTTTTCATTTTAGTACAGCCAGAATTATACCCTGTAACAACTCTGATAAGACTTGGAAAGGAAACATATATTCAAAGAGTTTTAACTTGGCTTGTTTCATTTTCCCTGTTTGAAAATAGCATTTTTCAGATTATGCTTATATTTCTAGGGGTTTTTCCCCCTCTCTAGATAAACACAATCAGCTTACACCATCATATCATTGTTAGTGTGCAGCAGGCTACTTAAGTAAATTCTGATTTTCAGCCTCCGTTGTTACAAACCCATTTTTGTTTTAATATGACTAAATTGGTGTGGAAAGATAGGAATATTGCGTCTTATTTACAGCAATACTGTAAATACATTGTGTATGGAAAACCTAAGTGATAAAGAGCTTAATTAACTGTGATTTATATGGATCTACATGATCATGAAATCACCAGAGTTTGCAGAAACCTAATTTGTTTTTTAATAAGTGTTGCCTGAAAGACTAGTAATTAAAGTCATAAACCAATTACTGAACTAAAGCATAGTAAATTTGAAAACAAAAGCGGTCACAATATATTTCATTAGGGATCCGACGAAGTTAAAACAAAAGCTACTTCATGTTTATATGACACTGGAACTGCAGTAGTACCTGTGACAGGTGAATTTTCAAGCAGTTTCCCACTCTAGATTTACATTTTTGAGGTTTCCAGAAGTATTTATGCTTTGGCTTAACAGTTGAAAGCATAGTCCCAAAGCTGTCTTGTTGATTTAAGTGGATGCTGTTAATATTATTTCTGTGCTGTGTGTGGGTAAGAAGCCCTGAGTAGACCCAGAAGTTGGCAGGCTGGGGTGAGGCCACAGTGAAGGACTCTGGAGAGCAAGCCTGTGGATTAATAGAGCAAAAGTCTCCCTTGGCAAAGCCAGCAATTGTTGACTGATATATGAACTAGACTAGTGAGAAGCAAAATCATTATTTTCACTCTTTCAAATCAAATACAGTTCAGCAGGAATGAGCCAACATGCAGAGGTCAGGCTGTCTGAGAAATGATGGGAGCCCCACCCTGGGCTCCCAACTGGACACTTACACACATGTAGCACGATGTTTCATCTCTCTTCTGCTGAAAATAACTTCCTTTTTTTTAAAATTAACATATTTCTAAGGAACCTGAGAGGAAGCTTCAAATGTGACGTCAAAAGGATAGTGAAGACACAGCTGTACCCACATTTCCACTGTGGTGACACTTCATGGTGCCTGTTGTAAGAATCACTTGCTGGAGGAGACACAAGTCCTTCTGAAAGCTTGTGCTCCAGGCACCACGACACTGGGGCTCCATTTCTGAGGGAATGGAAGAGAAAAGGGAGTCACCAGGAGAAGGTAACTGAACAGAGACTGATGAACACTGCAGCTCTCTTTACGTGATCTCTGAAGACAACATTGAGGGTTACATGTCTGTAATCCTCACAAGTTCCCACAAGGGTGTCAGCAGGGTTCCTCATAAAAATTCGGCAAGGACTTACAACAATAACTCACTGAAAGAGAAAACTATAAAACATTATTAGTAATAGATCATCAATCTTGAGAACTGCAATTGCTTGAGAACTTTGAAGAGCCATTGGCTTTTTTTGAACAGATAAAAGAATTAAGGAAATCTGAAAATGAAACAAAATTGTTTTGGTTATGCCAGAGCAAGCAAAGAGCCTGACAAACGCTGCGCACTCTAACACAGTGAGGTTCCTGCTCAGAGTGATGTCTGGTGAGCTCAACCATCAGCCAACACAAGGCCATGTGAATTGAAGGGACAGTGCACAGCTGGGTACTAAGTTTGGTATAAATATTGCAGAAAAAGGGGTCCCTAACAGGGGCTGTTCAATGGAATGTGCAGGTGACCCAGGGCAGCTGCTGATGCAGTCGCTCCCCAGCCCCGTTCTGTCACTGGGATCTGGGTTAGCCTTAACACTTGGGGCAATGTGTTGCTTTTTCCTGTTGGCTTGTGAATTGTTTCTTTAACATGGATCATTGCAGCTGAAGTGGGTTAGGGAGAAATGGGGCATGGGGTGTTGTGCTAGCAGGTCTGGTGGCTCTCTGCCTTGTGGATGGTGGGAAGGGGCAAGGCTCTGGTCAGGCAGGGAGGGGTAACTTCAGACAAGGACTGTCAAACTCAGTCATCACTCCAACACGTGCGAAGACCACACAAAGACAAGGGAATATCATGAACACTACATCCTTGGTGCATGCAGGCTTATCTTGGCTGTGCTAGTCACTTCTGCTAGGACACCTTGAAGGTAGGGTGAAACTTTCTTCATCTGACAGCTGTTTAGTGTACCCAATGAAAAGTTGAAGGCAGACACACTCACAATCTCTGTGGAGTGAGCAAAGCTGTAGGAGTGGGCTCTTCAACCTTAGCAGCAAATGTACAGCACTACCTTGGGGCTGCTCTTTGAAGCTGGACAAATTCAGACTGCAAAGGAGATTGCAATTTATCTAAGCAGGGGGTTATTAACCACTGAAATGATTTAGTAAAAGCTGTTGTGGGTTCTCCATCACTGCCTTTGTTCAAATCAAAATAGGATTTCTCAACTGAAATACTGTGTAATTCGAATGGGAAATAATTCATGCCTGGATATAATTGGTATTAGAGAGAAAGGCAAAACAATTAAAGTGATCTCATCTGGCCTAAAAATTGATGAGTCTGTTTAAAAGGGGAAAAAAAAACCCCAAACCAAATGTAACAAAACTGACTCAGGGGGAATTAATTTCTAGAGGCTGCATTTCACAACAGAGTGTATCTTTTCACAAATCACAAATCACAAATAGTGTATCTATCACAAATCCATACCTTGGGTGATAGTGCTGCATTTATAAAAAAAACCTGTGTAAGGAGACAAGTTACTTTTTAAAAGAAGTCACAGTTGTAATTCTTGGGTGAAATCAGAGCCTCAGTGAGAGAAAGAACAGGAGTTTCATTTCTATAGGAGGTCAGAATCTTATCTGCTTTTCCCCTCCTTTCACAGCCATAAGCGTACCTCATTCTGGAGGATTTTATAGAAGGATACAGGGGATTTTCTGCTCTGCAAGTTGTGGTATTTCTTTTGGAAATGAAGAAAACCCAGCATACACTGGCTGAGTGGTTGGCTTTGATCTGATGATGTCTTGAAGTCAAGGATTAGACGAACAGAGGAATGTCACTGGTATTTTTCAGCTACAGAGGGTTGCATTTATATCAATGTGGCATCCTTAGAAATAATGATCTGTGTTTTTTGTAGTTTATTGTTAGGAAGATCTCAAAATCAAAGTGGAAATGCAGAGTACATGTCAAGAATCACTGCTAGCAGCCCAGAAATTTAACTACAAATGAAAATGTATATGATGCATTTTAAACACATTGAAAGAAAACAGATTACTTGAAAGAGATAATGGACAAAGTTTCCAAAACAAAGGAAAGACAATAACCCTCTTTAGAGCAAGGTTACCAGGGGAGAAGAAGTTGGAAAAATATTGGGTCCTCAATGCAAAGCCTGTTGCATTTTGATACACTGACACGTTGTCTCTGTGCACATACTGAATTGTCAGAGACATTTCACTCATCATCCAAGGACCTCAAAGAAACCTCCTGTTCAAATTCTGACCAGGGCTGAGCGCCAAGCTGAAATGCAGCATTTTGTTTCTCACGTTTTCCTTCTGAGGTGGCACTTTGTTTGAGAAGGCACTCAATCCAATCCCACTTCTCAGTGGTAACCTAATCTGCATAGAGAAAAATCTGTAGCCTTTGTTTATTTAGCTTTCAGTGGTTTACAATATACATATTTTAGAATATTTGGTACAAGTGCAGACCCTTTTCGTGAACACTCTTGGAAAGCCTCAGAAAAGGAGGTTTTATTCCTACATTTTCCTACAGATAACACATGTCTATGTTTATCAGATTTTTTTTTGGAAAGAACTGGAAAAAGGAGGGTCTACAACTGCCATAAATGCCTGCTTCACCTTACAGATGAGCCTGAAACAGCAACTGGCAGATGTGCTGACAAAGGCAACCCTGTCTCAGGGAAGAATTCTCTCCAGAAAAGACTTAGATCTCAAAATTCAATTTTCAAAACATTTTAAAAGCTCACAAAGAGCAGAAAACATCAGCCTTTGTGGTACAGAAGTGTAGGGTCTCAGAGCAGAGGTGACTTGACTACGGGACATATTGATTGTGGTGTCTGTGAATTCTCCAGACCCCAGAGATCCACCCAGTTTAGACATGAGTTGCCAGATGTGAGCTGGTACATCGTGGGACACCAGCTGCTTTGCTGTCCATCACCAGTTGTGATGTGATGCTGCGGAAATACCTCCACACCGGGCCAAGTGTGTGCTCTGACAGTGCACCTTAAACAATTCATGGTGGTGCAAGGGCTGCTCATTTTTTTTGGAGGAGACCAGTCTTTGGGAAGTTGTGCAAAGAGAACTTGGTAAAGCAGCTGCCATCTTAGAGCAGCAACCCAGACAATAAACTAACTCATCTAAAAGATGGAGCCAGCTCCACTTGTGAGCAGCAGGCTCTGAGCAGAGGGCTGGGACAGCCGTGGGGTGGGCTGAGGGCAGAGCAGGGCCCTTAAAGTCCACACATCCCTGGGAGCAGAGGTTTGCTGCTCTTTCATGGCTCACTTGTCAATCAAATTCTTTGCTAGAAATAAGGCAGAACTGTTTCAACCGAATTATTTGATTTGGAGTTCCTATAACTTGAAGGTGGCTTTTTTATTTCCCCCGTTCCACATAAAATTTTCTCAATGTCAGCTCTATTATGCACTTTTGAAAAATAAGCAGGGCTCAAAATGAGTTATTTCTTGTGGGAAAACGGTCTGTTGGGAACACATTACACATTCCATTTACTAATCAGAATCTTCTGATAATTTTTACTGTGCATTGCAAATGCAGGCAGCCTGCATTACATCTGCAGTGCTCAGATAGACTGGAACTGCTCCAAACTGCTCCTCAAAAATTTATTTTTAAAATTTTCCATGAACTTACTGTTCCTTCATCCTGGTCGCAAATGCATATTTATGCAATGGAGTAACTACATGCATGCAATAGTTTAGCAGAGTTACATGTACCACCACAGTGTTAAAAAATAGACTGTCTCTCAAAGAATGTAGAAACTATTGCCTAAGGAAATAAATGCTTCAACCTGAGGAAGCTGAAAGACTGAAAACATCAGCAAGGAAGATAAATGGCCTTATCTCACAGTAAGAAAAAAGCAACAGGAAAACTAAAATTTTAGTGATATGCTTCACGAAACAGTTTCATATGGCTGGTCGTAAATAAAGTGGAGACCCAGGTTCTTGTCAGAAAAATTTCAAGGCTAAGCCAAACAGCTGCAGCCTTGGCTTCTGGTTTCACCACTCAACATCACAATAATAACGTCCAGGAGAAAGGACGTTCAGCTCCTGAGTAGAACTGAGATGTTCAGTTTCCTGATGTGGAAACATGGGGCTGGGAAAGAAACAGCAGTGGTGAAATGCAGGGCAAAGACAGAGACAAGAAGCATTGCTCTGCAGAAGTATAACTTCCTACACCATGGTGGGAAGGGACACGTGAGCCTGAGTGTGTCATTCCTCCCCACACCTACTAAATCACTGTAGAAATGCTGCTTATTTGCGGCAGCAAAATGCGGTGGCGTGCGGGGCAGGACTGACAACAGTTGCAATTTGTTTTCAGCAGAAGCTCTGAGGGTGCCTGGATTTAGCACCTTGTTCAACGAGGTGGCCAGTTCCTTTCCAAAACCTTTAAAGTCTGCAGCTCCTGCCTCCACTGTTGCAGTGCCTCCACCAAAGGGAGCGGTTTCTGAAGGGAACCGACTGAGAAAAATGTCCTGGATTACTGGGCCTTTCCTATTGCTCTCATCTCTGCTGTGCTTCGCTGCTGAGAGTACAAAGACCTCCAGTATTCTTATCTTGGCATTCCCCACTTAGAGGAACGAGAGAAGCATTACAAATGAGTCTGTAGGGATGTATTGTGAAAGCTGTAATAAAACTAAAAAGCCGGCACCGGTGGCCTTGGCCAGTCAGATCCTTTGGGAGCCCTGGGCAGCGAAACTGTTCCACATCCCTGCTCTGAAATGCCTGGCATTTAAACCTGGTGACAAGCTCTGCTCCTGCAGACTGCTCAGGAGGAAGATCTTATGGTCAGATTGTCACGGTTAATATTATTTTCAGGTCACATTTCTGTTCTCCCTTCTACTCTCCTGCAGTCCATGTGCTAAAGCCGCCTCTCTTCCCTTGCTGTCCCCCCACGCCAGACATGACATGATCAGGATACACTAGCATCAAGGTTGCTCTCAAAATTCCTGCTCTCTTTCCTGCTTTCTCATTTAATGGTTTTAATCTACAGTTTTGGAGCCTTTCAACTTACTTGTAGCTGTTGGGAAAGACACATGCAATAGTCAGCATCAGTCAGGAAAATAATCTCTATGTTTTATTTTTAATAATATTATTCT
The DNA here is from genome assembly GCF_028769735.1 of Zonotrichia leucophrys gambelii. Lineage (NCBI taxonomy): Eukaryota > Metazoa > Chordata > Aves > Passeriformes > Passerellidae > Zonotrichia > Zonotrichia leucophrys. The sequence goes on along the minus strand of NC_088171.1, from coordinate 115,436,719 downwards.
GAAGAAGTTCATCTTTATAACTCAGCTATTCATAACCTACTAACAACCCTATATTATTATCTACATGACCTGGTCTCATCTGGCCTAGCAAAAAAAAAAAAAAGGTGCTGTGTATCAATAATTGCCAAGGGTTCATATTGAACTACTTCTTTAACTTAATATTAAAAAAAAAAAAAATCACTATTCACAAGCACATTTAGGCAAGGGATTAGTTTTACTGCATATTAATGTGAGCCTATAAATTATTCTTTAAAATACTGTATTAAAACATAATTAATTGCCTAAGCCTGGCTGGTGGCATGGCTTTGTAGAACTAATCCCTCCTTCCAGTGCAGTCTGTCTTCCCCATACCAAGCACGTTGTGCTGCATCACAGAAGGGGCTGATGCAGCTGCAGGACTTCATTGCTTCTGAAGTCACATGAGCTCTGCCCTTCAGCATGCCCATCAGACCACTGGCCTTTGCCCAGTATATACTGAATGAGTTCTCTGCCAAGAGTTCAACCATGGGAAATGCCATTTTTTACTCAGCAAAACATGGCCAGGAAACCCCTTTCCATAAGTTTTCAACATACTCCACAATTTCATGGCATTACACATCTGCTCACTCAGCACCCCCTGAACACAGCACGACCCTGAGCATCAGTTCTGTGTGGAACTGGTGTGGGAATGAGCCCACAGGAAAAATTTTCAATTTCACACCACAGCTGCCTTTGGGTATCACACCATCCATGTCTCTGAGCGATGACAGCACGTGGATGTCCTGCACATGGTGGGGGAATAGCCAGAACAGGGCCCTGAAGAGCTCTGCTTGCTTGCTCTCATGCAGCAGAGCTGGAAATAGGACAATGACAGAAGTAAATGCTTTTCCATGGTGAGCTCCAAGGAGCAGGGTCCATCACAAAAAAATTATAAATGATCTCTCAAATAAATAACAGCCCATAAAGGTTTTTGATATCACAGTTGACTATATTAATGTGGTTTGGAGTAGGGCAAATTTGTTTTCAAATAGCACTGGTCATACACTGCTCCTGTAAGACCTCATTGGTGGTTGGAGATGAGCAGCAGGGGCACCCCTGAGGCTTGATATGAATATTCATGATGCCTCATTAGTTTGTAGGTTTTCCATAATCTGCTCATTAGCTGTTCAGTAAAAATTCAGAGAACAAATATGTGCTGCTTATGTGTACAGACACACCCTGTGCTGGGCGACTGTATCCTGACCTTCTCCCCACACCAGTACTGTGCTTCACCAAACCTCTTCCTTGCCTCGTCTCTGCAAGGTTTCACTCCTCCCATGGCTCCTACCTGTGTCTGGAGGGACTTCCCTCTTGTACTTTTTGAGATGGCAGAATAATAGGTGAGAAAGTGATAGAAAATTAGTGTATGATATTCACAATGCAGAGAAAGAAACCCTCATCCCCAAACAGGCCAAAATATTAAGTTCTCACAGTGGGTGAAATGCTGTCTGCCCCACTAAAGATCAGTAGCAAAGTTCCCATTGACCTCAATGAGGCTAGAATTTGGGTATTCATTTTTCCATGCCCTTCCCAGATGAAGTGTCCAGAGATGTTTCAAGATTTCCTTATGCCAAACAAGTTTTAAGGTTTCCTGAGGGGAAAACCCGAAATCATGGAATGACTTGGGTTAGAAGAGACCTTTAAAGGCCATCTAGTCCAATCCCCCTGCAATGAGCAGGGATATCTTCAACTAGACCAGGTTGCTCACAGCCTAGTCCAACCTGACCTTGAATGCCTCCAGGGATGGGGCATCCACTGCCTCTCTCGGCAATCTGTTCCAGTATTTTAGCACACACACAGCAAAAAATTTCTTCCAAATATTTAGTCTGACTAACTTCTTTCAGCTTAAACCCATTATACCTTGTCCTATTGCTACTAGCCCTGTGATATATTTTTGCACTTTGTAAGTGCAAACACACACACACACATGCACACATACATTTTATTAACTTCTTTGGTTCTGTTTGACTGTACAGCATCTTGGAGGGAAAAAACCACCAAACTTGCAATTTCATTAAATAAAAAAAAAGCTGAAATTGTTTTATGCTATGGCTCCATGCCTGTTCACTACTTCCTTAATTCAATACCAGAAAATATACAGACTGATAAAAAGCTCCTATTTTCACTCGGTCTGTAGGAGAGGAGGAGGATGAACATTCTAGAAACAAAACCAAGGGAAATTGAAAGCATTTTGAAAGCTCATTGTTCAGAGTCATTAAACACAAAACAATCACAAAATCTGTTGGGTTGGAAAAGACCTTTAGGATCACCAAATGCACTGCCTAGCACTGCCAAGTTCACCACACAAGAACAAAACCAATGCCCCTGAGTGCCACATGTTCACATCCTTTAAACACCTCCACACAATGGCTGACTCTACCACGCAATGCCTTTCCCCCTTATTCTGTCACTTGTTATTTAGGAGAAGATACTGACTCCCACCTGGCTACAACCTCCTTTCAGGTAGGCCTAGAGAGCAATAAGATCTCCTCCTGGGCCTCCTTTTCTCCAGGCTAAACAACCCCAGCTCCCTCAGCTGCTCCTCACGAGACTTGTGCTCCACACTCTTCACCAGCTCCATTGCCCTTCTCTAGAAGTGCTCCAGCACCTCAGCGTCTGTTTTGTAGAAAAGACACCAGGTGGACCCATAAGTTTACAGAAAACCCATAAGTTTACAGAAAGCATTTTCAGATGGGATGATTGAGTTTTGTGCCAGTTTTGTGTAAGCTGATATGCTGTGAAGTATGCAAAACAATGAAGAAAATCAAGTCTGGCCAAAACCTAATACTGTAATTTTCATGCAGACAAATTCATCTGTACTTGCCAGTCTTATTTGCAGGAGGTTAATAAATAAGACTCTGTTAGTTTTCTATTGCCCCCTACAATCATTTTAAAATTAAGAACAAAACCCTCATCATCCAAAATTTTAGTAAAATAAGGTTCACATTCAGCTGAGCATCCTGTTACTTTAAGTCACTCCAAATCATCATTGGTACATTTCTAAATGCTGTGTGCTGAGAGTAGCAAAGCTTTTACAGTTCAGAATGGCAAGACAGACTTCATAAAAAATTAATATACTTGAAAAGCAGGTCATTTATTAAAAGATCTTTTAAAAGCTTTCTTTCTTAAAAAGCAAAACTATCTGCCCACCTCCGCATCTCGTCTGAAAGCATTTGCATACACAGCTGTTCTCCAAATTTCAACCATGTTCCTTTTTTGTCTTCATGTTTTAAGACACGAATAGCAGGCATTTAGTGAAGCAGTACCATGGTTCAGCAAGTGCCTTCTGCTTCCACACACTGATTTATCCTGTCTGGTCCCAGACACTCAGGCACCCTTCTCTCACACACAGGATTAAAGTCTCAGACCTTTGGCCCCAGGGCTGCATGAGAATGGCAGTTTGGGGACTTCAGCTTCTAAACCTTCTCTTGCCACAGCTGAAGGATTTCCCACAAAAGTGAGGGTGAGGAGAAAGTTTGTCTGTCCCTCCTGGATCTTCCACTGTCCTTTTGTTTTACAAGCCCTTTTAGCAAGTGCTTTCTCACCAGCTGCCTGGGAACCGCACATGCAGCACGAGTGGTCTGGATGCCAAGGGTGTAAGACACACAGGTACCCTGTTACCAAATAGCAGAAGGCAAAACAACAAATATTTCTTGGATAATGGACCCGTAGCATTCTGCTCACTGGAAATTGTACCACATTTGCACACTACTGTCCTCAAGCCATCATTTTATTTGGAGACAAAGAAATAGCAGGACTATGCATTGAGTGAGATATGACAGAGAAAAAAAGACAATTTTGGACCAAGAGGTTGATACTTCTGAGATATGTTTGACATCCTGCAATTCATGAGTGTTTTCAATCCCTGCATTTTCCTCAAGAAGCACTTCTCGCTGTTTCATCTTGCCTGCAAATAACATGACACCCCAGAAAATTAAAAATAATCCATTAAAAAGATTACTAGCTTTTCAGGATATGGCAGCTCAACTGTAGCCACAGAGTTACTCTCTTGGGAACAGGCTGTCATGAATCCAGCAGTTATAAAAGACAGAACAAGTTGTGGGGAAGTTGCTTTGAAAGGAGGTAAACGAGGAGAGTATGATGACCTTGGTCATAAGTTTCAAAGGAGAGATGATGTAAAAGTCAGACACCACAAGGGAAGGAAGACAGAAAAGAAGAAAGCTGGGAAAACTCAGAAAGGGCAAGACACCAAGAAGGTGGAGACGACTTGCTGTGCCAAAAGCATGAAACAGTAATAGCAGAGACACTAGCATTCTCTTACTCTTGTCATAAGATCATCATGAAAATTACTTTAGATTTAGAAGAATGACATTCAAGAGACTACTTTTTTGATTATAAATTATTGTTTTCCGTGATTTTTTTTAAAGTCACAGCTTATTATTAATCAGTTTTGATGGGCAGCCACAACGAAGTTCCTAGGTAATCAAATGTAGAATATGCTTGAAGGCTGTTCATACCTACCAGGTGCCACCACTTTAGATTGCACTGCAGCCCAAGGGACATCAACTGAGTATTTAGCAATAATGTAGTAACTGTAACAAATGGTAGAACTCAGCTATTGATCACCATTTGGGCCTTCAGGGAGAAAAACAAAAGGCATTTATGGGTTAATACTTCTGACTGAAATGTGCTTATTTAGAGGTTCACTTAATAGATGCCATCATCAGGAGATAAAAGTCCTTACACTGAAGAAACAATTTTAATGGCCTTTCCCATTAAGCTATGGATGACATATTTCAAAGGGCAGATTATTGGAGTTTTTCTGCTGACAGCAAGGAATGTCAAATGAATTCAGAATATTATTGAATATTTAAGCCATGGTAACAAAGATTTTAATATAGAGCTATCTTATAATTCAGGACAAAACACCTTGACCAGTTTATTCTCCTGTATAGCACATTTATATCCACATTTATATTGAAATAGGCAATGGACCCTTACTGCTCCTGGGAACAAAACTCCAGATGCTCTTACACTCTAAGCTTAATGTGTTCAGTTACTGGTGTAGTAGCATTAATCACAATGGACAAGAGTTTTATGGCCTTGGAAAATGGAACCTCCCAGATTTGTTAAGACTACTTTGCTCAATAAAATGTTTCCTATAAACAAATGAGCTCTGAATATAATGCACTAAACATTATCACCCCATAATCAATAGGTATCAGGAAGACTGTTTTTGAGGTTTAGTTCCCTTCCTGTTCTCCTGCAGACTGCAATTATTCAGCTCTGTACTGCAGAGCTCCATTAGGCACTTTGTTTTTCATTCAATGACTAGAATCAAGTGCGTATGGCCTCCACGGATGGATAAACTGCTGTAAAAAGAGATAAGTCAGCAATACTGATTGGCTCTGTTGTCCGAGCGTGCCTTTTGATTTTTGAATTACAGCCAAAAGCATCGTCATTCTGTGTTTCCCCTTCAAAAGCCCTCGGTCACTCAGATGGTGCATACACTCACAGCACAGAGCTCTCCTTTGCAGAAACAGTATTCATTAAAAAAAAGACAATTTCGGTACTTGTATTTGTTGAATGTAAATTTGTGGCACAGATGTTTTATCTCTCATCTTTCATGACATTGTTACTATATAATATGAAGTGATTGAAAGGCCAGTTTTACTTTGATGCCTACCTCTTTGACTCACATAAAAGGTTTACCTCTGTGCAAAGCTGTAGGTAGCTTTCAAAGGGTAATTGGTCACACCATTTTCCTCTTCCCTTCCCTCTCTGGCAAGTCAAAGTAACAGAACCACCATAAACCTCTGTGGTGATTTCTTTTGTCTGGGTGTGTATGTGTGTGTATGAGCTCACACCAATCACTGAAGACACACTGCATTTTTCTTCACTGCTGAGGCCAGTACTGTCAGTTCCAGCTTTCACAGGACAGGCTTGCATTTCCCTCCAGAGCTGCAACAAGAGCTGTTGCTCAGCTGTGAACACCTGCTGTGCACTTTGTACCTGGGTAAATGCCTGCTGGACACAGCAGGAACAGGACCAGAACAGGTTCCTGATGAAGCATTTCAGCAGGTTACAACTCTTTGTGAATTCAGCATTCAGCACTCAGGAATCTCCTAAGGCAGAATGCACTCTTGACATGACAGGATTACCTGTCTGCAGATAATATATAACATTGTATTGTATACAATGGTTATTCCCATTTGAATACAAAAACAATCAGACACTAATGATTTGGATTTTATGTGAATGTACAGGTAAAAACAAGACCATTGTCCTTGGGTGACTAATAATTAAATGATATCTGCATAAACGGTAATAAAGTGACAAATAAAGGCAATTGTGACCTGCTTGTTCAAAGCCTTGTGAACATTCTGCAATCCCATGATTTCTATTACTGCAACCTCACCAAGCTGCAAGTCCAGCTGACTGTGAAGGTCTAGGCCCTGTAAAATCTTTTCCCCGTGCACATTGTAGGAAGCAGGGACAGTGAAGGCAGATCAGCACCTGTGCTGTTCCAAAGGTGCTGCCTAAGATTTTGGGTGAGGAAACTCCCTCTTACAGATAGCTTACAACCCCTTTTGTGATTAAAAGGAAATGAATTTGATTTCTCAAGAGCTTATGGCTTCCCAACAAACCTTGGGAAACAAATTCAGAATACTAGCATATGCTCTAATCCATTTTCTAGATATAAAAGCTTCTTTATTACTGTTTTTGGCTGACAACACTTGAGATAGCATGTTTATCATCATTCTTAAAACACTTGAGAGAGAACAATGTGGGTGGATTTTTTATTTCGGTTTTAACTTCTTTATTTCATTGCTGTACAGCTGCATTACACTTGGCTTTAATCCCTCAAGCATTATTTTCCTTGGCAAAACAGTCACTGAACTGAGCAGAACTTACTATTGGAAAAATATGCTTGAAAAACCAGTGTGATGTCAATGCCAACTGAAACCCATGGAGCTTAAAATGTCACAAATGGGCCTGTAGCTGAAATACAGAGCTCCTCTTTTTTTTTTTTTTTTTTGTCTGAGCTAGGAATGTTGTAAGTCTTAGGTTGTGAAGTCAACTGTAAAAATCACAGAGTAGCCTCCTGAAGCTGAATGTGTGCTGAAACTGAATGTGTGCTTCCCTCCCTTCATAAACAATGATTTAGAGAACAATTATATTAAACTGGATGTAGGATAATTCCATAGGAAACAAATGACTGCATGGCTCCACTTCCAGTCTTGCCTGCATTAACTGTAGCTGTCTGTTATAACCTGGGCTACAGGCTTCTCAGAGAAAAGAGAGAACCCGACTTTGTAAAACATCTTTAATATTCAAATATATAAATAAGCACTACTGAAGAATAATTCAGAAGACTGCGGTGATTCATTACGAACAGATGCTATAAATGGGAACAGTAACATTGCTAGGTAAGGAAGAAGCAAGCTATTTTAGGAGTCTTGAAAATCTCTTCTAGTTCTTCAGACAGATCATGCTGCTATAGTTATTTTATAAAAAATTATATTCTGAAAAGCACTTTAGTAAAAGAAACCTTTTACTGGAACTATTATTTAACCAAGACCTTCTACAGCACTAAAACACACTGCAATTGAGTTCCTGATACAGTTTTAAGGATGGAAGGGGTGAAAATAAGAACAAAAAAACCCTACCATACCTGCACCAGGAGCTATTTATTAGCATAACACTCTTCCTTTTAAAGATTTTGTAACAACTGAAGTATATACAAAGTCTTACAGCATTTACACAATAAAAAAGTTTCCTATTAGCTGATGTAGTATAAGGTAGTGCTGCAATTTACTTCAAAGCATGAATACAATAATAATGAAGCAGACCACTGTACTTTCAACTCCTCCACTACCACACCACCACTGTCAGTTGAAATGACAGTTAATTAAACCACTGGGAAGACAGATTGTTGAAAGATTTGTAACAGGTTGATTTGCAGCACTAATCATCTTAAGGAGGAAAAAAAAAGAGAAAAGAAAAGCTACATACTGTCATGTTTCTACACTTTCCTAGAGCTGGAACAAACTTTCACAGCCTTAGATATAACATATGCAAGACAACATAATCACATTTTTTCAGATATAGTTCAGCTACTGAGTGTATTTACTTCTGAATAGGAGGCGTTATATTGGTATGGCTGTGTGTTTCCATTTTTGTTCATTAACTCTTCAAATAGATCTACAAAAAAAATTAAGACAGCATGGAGTTTGTAGTCATGATGTGTTTTGACTAATAAAGGCATTCAATATCAGCTATAGGATCTAATTATTCCTGTCAAAAGTTTAAGACCAGGAATCTTTGAGTAAAAATCAAACCCACAAAATCCTGTACCTGCGCCATTGTCATCTGTTGACTCCAACTTTCTTTAAGTTTTTCCAACTGGTATAATACAAAATCATTAAAATGCTTACACCAACCCAAATGCAAGTCTCACTTAGTTTATGAGAGGTCAAGCAGATTCACTAGACTACTTCTGCTGTAAAATAGAGGGAGCTTACCTAGGAAAAATAAACTTTTACTGAACAGTGTCTTACTACAAGTAGGGATATATAGTTTAACAATGATACATAATTTAAGAACATAGCATTCTTTGCCTTTTAGAAACAGCTTTCGTGTGCCAATAATGCACTTTCTACAAGAGATAATAAGGCTGCTTTGCCTATCGTTGTATGCCTAAACCTCATATTTCGGCCAATTCCACTTTTCTTCCCCCAAAAGGGATTCTGTTTCAACTTGGAAACGAGTAAAGTCAGTTGACAATATCTGTATTAAGACAAAAAGTGACATATATAAAATCCACGAGGAACCACATAAATACCAAAGAAGTCATATAACCTTTCCATGTAAACACTTTGATTATACTGAAGCCCTAATCAGATTCTTGTCTTAAACTTTTGGCAGATAATGTGTATGCTCAGCCAGGCTTTGTAGTTAGTTACTGTTCAAGTGGAAGCCAGGTCAGCTCACATGTTGACAGGCATGCAACTTGGAAACATTGCACAACAAGCAACACAAAGAGATTTGAGAAGGGTACAAGACTTCAAGTAGACTTCACAACCCTTCACAAACTGAATATTCACAGACAAAGACACAGTCCTTGCTTTTTTCTACGGTGGATTTCTCTCTCACACATGGGACACTTTCTGTGACTCTCTAGCTTGCTTGATGCTATACAACCACTTGATGATTCTGGCATTCCTTTCAATGGCAGAAATGCCGTATGGCACACGGTCATTGGCACTGTCATCATTTCTAAGGTCACTGTTGCTGTCCTGAGACTGTTCACAGTCTGAGCTAATCATGCTTGCACTGCGAAAGTTGAGGGATATAATATCAGAGTTAGCCCTTGCAAAGTTTTCCATCCCAAGGTTTTCAAGCTCTTCAGGATCCAGTCCGCAGTAGTTAAAGAATCGTTCAACGTCTGCGTCAACGCGAAAGTATCTGTCGCTTAAGTCTGATTTTGACCGCTGTAGGGAGGGTCTTCTACTAACTCCGCATCCAGACTCCACTGCCTCAATCTCTGGGGATTTCAGGGTGGAAATGGCGGCAATTTTGGGCTTTGGAGGCAGAGGTGGGGCTGAACTACTGCAGGGTATTGCTTTTAAGGGCTTTGCACTAGTTACTTTCCTAATGTCTGAAGAGCTGTGAGAGACATGCAAGAACGTCTCTGCTGACTGATCTAGGAGCCTTCTGCTGACATTGGAGCTGCTCTCCTGGGGGCTGCTCCGGCCCTGCGTGGGGTAAACCTTCAAGGATTCGGCGAACGAGTGTCGGTTCAGCTCTGTCGAATCGGCCCTGTGGGGTGGCCAATTTCGGGGACCGTGCTTATGCCCTGAGCCTGAGCTGGAGCCTTCAGAGCTGTTGATGATGTTCTTCAAAATCTCGAGTTTCAGATTTTCTCTCTGGACTCCACTCTCAGTCTTTGCATTGTTGCTGAAGACTTTCAAGGTGGGGCTCCCCAGCGCTCGCTTGGCCGCGGGACAGACTGGTGGCTTCGCCAGCACCGCCGGCTTCACAGGCTCCTGCTTGGCATTGATGACCTCCTGGCTCTTGACGTATTTCGCCTTGTCGGCTTCGAGCCTCTCCACTGCACTCAGTCTTTTTGGGTTAGGCTCCGCCTGCCTGCGAAAATAGTCGGGTCCTTTGTTCAGGATGCGGAGAGGAACGGCAGATGTGAAAGTCACGGCAGGGCTGACCGGCTTCACCATGCTACCTGTCGGTAATGTTTCTGTAGGCATGTTTGGTGGTCTTTCCCCCGCAGCCGTTTTGGATTCTTCTCTGGGATCTCCTAAATGCACGGTGCAGAAACATGTACATTAAGCACAATGAATAGCCGATGAATCCTGGGATCTGAGCGTTAGCAGCAGTGCCTCATCTCACAGCTCATTAAATAGCACTGCGTTTCTCTTTTAAAGGCAGCCTTTGTAGGGCAAGGGCACCCGACACAAGTCCGTATTAGTCCGCTCCGCTGGCTCCTTTCTTCTCGCTGAAAGATGTGGGAGTCTGGCCGTCCCCCCTGCGCTCCAGGAGCGAGCGGCAGCGATCTGAAAGGCAGAATAACCAACCACACGTTAGCGGGAGCGCCTGACATCAGAGCGATAGCAACAGCCGCCTCCCCGGCCCTCCTCTGCCGCTGCCTCTGCCTCCGCCCGGGAGTGGCCGTCGCCGCACGGGCAGCACACACGGAGCCCCTGCCCGCTCCTGCCCAGCACCCTCTGCACCTCACAAGATGTGATTCGTTTTATATTTACACTCTGAACTTGGATTTAACAAAATTATATTGGGGGAAAAAAAAAATTTCTAAAAAAATCAAGCCTCATCACAATACAGCCATACATTTCCAGAGGGAGAAAGGGAAGCAGAATGAGACAATTCAGAGACTTGAAGCCACTCATCTCCCAGTAAAAAAAGCACTTATTATTAATATATTTGGCTTAGTTAAGTAGATTTGTGAACATGTTTTATCTCTAACCCCCAAACATTTTTCTCCTTATAGGCAACATACTGTATAAATCTCAGCAATCAAGTGTATTTTCCTTGCTCATTAAATTGTCCAGAAAAAAACAATCTGGTCTAAAAAGCAGAGAGCAAACAGAAACATGAAGAGTTTTAAGTGCAGTGCACATCCTTCATTGCTAATCAAATACAGAATGAACAAATAAAACCAGGACATGTCACTAAATCCACCAGTTCCAGTTCCTAGTCTGTTTGAACATTGGTATCTATAGCACTGGTGCTCCAGCAATAAAAGAAGGCCTTCCAAGCTCTCATGATCACCTTACAGGCTTAACAGAACAACAAAAAGTGTCTTTAGTTTTTTATGTAAGATTTTGAGAACATGAAAAACCATTGTGACTGGGTTTGAAAAAGAAGAACTTGTCTTCAACATGTAGATAGATATAATAACTCAGGTTTTCTATCAAGCTGTAAGTACAAATAAAATTTCTCTTCATCTAAATTATTTAAGGCTTTATCACTGAGATTGTCACAACAGTCTAAAATCCAACACCATGGATGATATTACAAGTGCTGAAACAATTTTTCCTAAACGAGGCACTGAAGGGCACTTACCATGGAATCTACTTTTCAAGCAGTGATTTCGCTAATGGGTCTCATTTGTTTTATTACTGCCCCATTAATCTATGCTGCCCTCTTTAATATCCCATTTCTATTATCACTATGATCTTCAGGGAGAGAAAGAAAAGCAGCTGCTCCTTCTTCACTCTATCTTAAAGAACACAGAACAGCATCCTTCCCTGGGATAATTTGCTTTCATGTTGCTGTCATCCTATGTGTTCTCATCCATCAACACCCAACTTGAAATTCCAGCTCAAGTTACATTAACAGTAAAAACAAAACAACCTAAATCACTGATGACCAGAATCATGTGATATATATACATTAAATACTTTCTACATATTATCCAAGGTCAAAGCGAGCAAATAAAATATACAAATGCTATAATGAAATTATAGGAAAAAGCTAAGCTTTCTCCTGAAGGCTCACTGTCACAAGCATTCTTCAAATACAAACTAGCATATTTAGGTGGGTGATAAAACAGACAGAGATTCAGTGCAATTGAAAGGGTAGTGAAATGTTAATTAAGCTTCTCTTTCAATGCTGTTTTATAAATCCTAGTGCTAACTCCTCAGCAGTTTGACTTCCTGAATTTAAACTAAATCTTCCTGAAAGAGAAAAAGCTTTCCTTATTTGAATCAACATACGTATTGATACTGTTTTGAAATTAAGTATGAAACTTCCAAATGCGCAGAAGGCAATTCCAACTTGCATCTGCACACACATTTCTCTTCCGTACACACAAAGCAAATCTTTCCACATTGCCAGCTCAGAGCTGGATGGCTAAGTGCCTGTAGAAATACCCCATTCATGTGTATATTTAATACTTGTGCGCAGAAATCAAATCTGTGCGAGAGCAGGGGCTTTGTCAAGAGGAAGAAAACCCCACAAACAACCGAGCTCTTTGTACTTAACACTGTTCACACAACTGAGTTAATACTACTTGAGTAAGCAAGAGAACTCTCCTGCCAGACCACTGTCATTAAACGTGACCATGTCCTGCCCCTGAGGACAGCTGCCAACTCCATTCTCCTCCTGGTGAGTGGCTCTGCACAACACTACAGATCAGAGCTATGGGAGCCCAGGAATCTCAGAGGCTGCTTTTGGAAGTCTTTTCCCAGCATTTAACAACTTCCTCACTTTGGATAGCCTTCATCAATCCACACTGGCTTCAGCACCACACTTAAAAGGAAACAAAAAGAAGAAAACTAAATCCCACCATGCACACATGTTCATTCGAGAGAACAAGTGTGCTTGCCTGCAAGCACGTATGGAGCCAGGTGTCCCGGAGTCAATGGGAATATGCTACAACTGGCAGCGCGCTTCAGGCATGTCTAGAAAGAAAAGCAAGGACCTGGTGAGGAGCCAGGACAGAAATGTCCACCTGAGCCAGCACAGGGAGCCTGGGGGGTAGCAGCCAAGTGGTGACGTGGCCAGCCATGGAGGCTTTGTACCCGTGGGGCTGCTGCTATGAATTAAGGAACATACAGGTATGAAAAGAGATCAACTTTTTGTGCATTGTTTAAATTGCTCCATTTCACTGAAGTGCTGTATTTGAATATCACCAGAAAGCTTATTCAGGATTCTCATCTCAAAAAGAGAAAAATTACTAACCAGATACAGTTAAAAAAGAAAGTGTGATGAAAGAGAAGTGGATGAATGTAAAATCTAATGAAACTTCTGCCTGTGCTGGTGCTTGCTGCAGGCTGGTCCTACTGCTAATTGGGAAAACAAGTTCAATTTTTACCAGCTTCTCTTCTGTCCATGGGCACCTGAAACACCACAGCAACACTACAGAACCTTGCTACTTATGATTTTATTGCTAATGATAAGAGGCTGAGAGCAGCAGTACAGTGCTGTCTTGGGAAGACTGAGATTCCAGTTGTGAAGATCATCATTGCAGCAACCAGGGCATAGAAATGGCTTTTTTCTGGCTTAAATCCAAGAAATGTCCCTTTCTCTCTGTTTACATCCAGAGATCTGCTGTACAGGTGTAATCTTTCTATGGACTCAACTGTTTTCAGGATTTACTCTGGATTTCCATTACTGCTCTTCCTTACAAAACTACTAGACTTAAGAAATTATTTCAAGGAAAACAAAGACAAAAACCTTACAGTTGCATTCAAACATAGTTCTATTTAATACCATGTATACATTAATAAAACCTGTCTGAAAGGTCTTACTGAGCTCCTCTAATATCCCACAACTATTGCACACTTGCTGAGCAGAATACAAAATGCACAAAGTTTTGGGTTTTTAAAGCTGCATTTTCGGCCAGACACTTCCAGGATTCCTTTGTGGCAGAGGCAGAGATTCAAAGCACTTAATTCATTCTAGGCATCACAATTTAATCACTCCTGAGTCCATAATATGCTTGTCAGATATTCATATTTAAATAACCAATGCACTATCTGCATGATGTAGGGGAACACAACACAGCCTAGAGCAGTAATAGCTATACAAGTAACATTAACTACAAATAAATCTCCTATAAAATATTCTTTCCTTACTTTAAAACTGAGGCAGTAGGAAGAGATAAACTATGCATAAAATTTGGAATCCTAGGTCCATATATTTTAAATATGCAGTTTCTTGAAATGTATGGGAAATTTATGAGCAGACTCCATTGTGGCAACTAGCACTATTATGAATACAACAGTATTGTACAATAATAGAGTTCATTTTTTCCTCTCATACCTAAAACTGCATTCTAAACACAGACTGAATGGTGTCAACTGACAGTAAGTGACACACTTCCCTCCTCCGCTCTGTGGTGTCCTGTAGCTCCTACGCATTTGGCCACATTTCACCCAGGCTTTGTCTAAAAGCATCCACAGGAAGGCATTACATATTTTAGCAGCATTCAAGTTACAGAAAAAGCAGCAAAAAAGCCATGTGAAAACGTGGTCCAAATGAAATGAGTGAAATTCCTGTCCTTGACTTTGCTGAGGACATTGCTTCACCTGACAAAGTTACAATGAAGCTCACTCTCCTAATTCATCCCTCTGGGACAGCAGATGAAGGGATTGCACAGAAGGGAGGATGATGTATAGTGGATAAATATAATGAAGGCTGACAGCCTTTACTCTGCCTTTCTTTATATTTAAAGGCCTGTGTCAATTTTATTTTCCAGGTGATAAAATATAACTACCACTACCTCAAGATGCACCATAACAAGACATAAATTCCAGTACAAGTAATCAAGAAGTGGCTGCAATAGGACTCAGAGAGATCACAAAACAAAACCTACACAGAAATGCAGGACACAGATGGAAAATGCCAGGTTCCCCTAACATCTGGGTGCCCTTCGGAGCTGCAGGCCCCTTTATGAAGATACTGTTTATTTAACAGTCACTGCAAAGCCTACAAAGGAGAGCTTCACTGAGAATCACTGGCTACACAGGTCTGTGTGCTAAGTTATACTAATATGTATGCCTAAAACTGATACAAGTTATTCTGTGGATAATTGTCATTGTAGACCTCACATATGTATGTTACTAAGTTTAAAAAAACAGGCAAAGCCTAAGTAAACTTGGCTGAAATTGATAAAAGGTCATCCATATCCAGAATGGCAGCAGTATTTCATTTTTAAGCCAATTTAAGATAAAGATGTGTATGCTGTGTAGTCTTGGTCCTATATAATATTAACTGTCAAGATAAAGCATGAGGAGATGAAATAGTGTTTCAGATCTACCATCACTCAAAATACAAATGAAAGTGCCTGTTTTCAACTCTGTTCCTCCCTAAAACGTGGTACAGAGAACAGTAAGAGCAACAGGCATCTGTTCAAGTATACATTTAAACCTTCAAAAGGTCATGAATAATGTGAACTACAGTGACCTGAAACTAAAGGTGGCAGAATTATACAGGCAAGAGAAATTTCCACCAAGTGGGAAGGTAGTAACTTTGGCAAAGGCAGTCACTTTTCACTGCTGATGTGTTACTTCCAACCAAAAAACAAACTAAACTACAACTAACATTGTTTGCAATAGCTTGCATAGCTGAGCATAATACAGACTGATACATTTATGCTAATTCTGCTTTGCTCTGACATCAAAGGCTTTTAAGACAAAACTCTCCATAAATACCACAGTGTCACCACTGAGCACTCTTTCTATCTCAATGTGCAGTGAAAATGATGAGGTTTAAAGCAGGACATTGCCATAACCAGAAATGCTAACACTGTTAAGTTGAAATAGCTGCTGGGAAATCCATGGAGGTATGAACATCTGGAAAACAGGAAAGTAGCCTAGCAGCTATACTTACATACTAACCCTGTAATGTATGCCTAGATCTCACTGGGAGCTGGATAGAGATGCTTCTTTGAAAGAAAAAACTTTAGGAAGTATTTTGCTTCTTCTTAGTTCTGAAATCCATCACTGTTAACATCTCCTACCCAGTAGCAGTAATCCACTCCCAGGGATGCTTCTGGGTTAAATACTTCCCCATAGATACCTCACAATGATGAAAACTCTGATTTCTTTCAAGAGGCTGCATAAATGCAGAAGAAAGCCCAGAAATGAAATTCCCCTTTTTCCAATGAGACAGTACAAACCAAAATAAAATGTCTTATTATTTAGCGCAATATTACAGGCTGTGTTTGTAAAAGCTGTGTTTGTAAATCAGTTTTGTTTTCTTTGGACCCCTGTGTTGCTTAGACAGCATTGTGTTCTTTGCAATAATTTCAGTTGCTCATTTAAACAAAACAAACAAACAAACAAAAAAAAAAGCAACAACAACAAAAAAAAACCCAACAAAAAAACCCAAACCAAAACAGAGAAGGGCCTAAAAAATTATAATAATATATATAATAAAAATATAATAAGCCCTATGTGAATATTTCTATTTCAGTGTGCATTTTATGAGAATAATGCTCTAAATACTTCACAAAGTTTTAGGAAAAACCCTTGCTACTTGTTTATCAGCCAGTGGCAATGGTCTCAAATCTAAACTGCTTTTATACTTTTAATTCTACATCTCTCCATAACCATCATGTTTTAAATTTACAGCCTCCTCCTTACAAGGCCACAACTCCCAGTTTATCCCGTGGGCTCCTGAGCCTCCACAGTTTTCCTAGGATCTTTTATGCACTTTTAGAGATCAACACAATCCCCTTCTTCAATACAGGATACTTGGCTCTGGTGTTCAGCTACATTTCAGAGGTTCATCAAACCCTGATAGAGGTCCCTGCTGTACCAAGTCCCACCTGCTTGGTCCCTCTTCTCTGGAAAAAGGGAGGCTTTCAATTCTCTGCTACTTCTGCAAGATGCAGTAACTGCTGCTATCTGCACTACTCTCCCCTTTTCTTCTACTGATAGGAAAAGCTAGCATCTCATCTTGCTACTGGAAGATGTCCTTCATGGCCATGTTTGGATTTGGCATCCTGGTAAACCAACCTTTTTTCCTGGTAGTAGTGCTTCTAATATGGGGGGGGGGGGAAGTTAACTGGGGGTTCACTGCTGCAAAGCAGGGGAAAACAGGGAGACAGAACAAAAAAATGATTTCAATTATGAAGATCAGCAAAAATGTTTTAAATGGAAAACTTTTCATTTTACTTCCCATGTCAAGTCCATGGTAATTCTTAACAAGTCCACTTGCAGAGTGAGACATATTTTAAGCCACCAAAATCTTATGGCAATAAGTTCCATAGAAATTATATGCACTTGAAAAGAAGGAAATAAAAATCTATCTGCAAAAATGTGGAGATACATCCACAAAACACCCTCCTTCTAGTTTTACTACAGACACATCACCTCACTAGCAAGATTCTCAGGCTCCATCAACCACGTGGTCCCCCCAATAACACTGCTAAGTCTGGTCCTCAACAGCAGAAGCACAAGTCTCATCAGTAATCAAGGCAGCTGGGAAACAGCTCAGTAACTTCTGCAGCATCCCTCACCAAAAAAATTATAAACTCACCTACAGAACATACATCTTCATAGCAGTATTTTCAAAATGCCAATTCTGAACCATTTGTCACACTGTGATAAATTAAACATAGTCCTAAATCCTTTAAATGTTTGAAAACCTGTATGAATGTTAAAGTACTCTACTGCAGCATAGCAGTGCAGCTATGGGATTAGACTAAGGGATGTGACCTTTATTACACAATGGAGTATGCCCTAAAACATAAACCACTTTGGCATCAAAGAACTTTTTATCATGGAAATACTAAAAAATCAAACCAGATTTAAATGGATAAATGCAAGTACAGATTTTAAAAACGAATGTTTATATTAAATGTGCAGTGTGTCTACCAACACAGCCATGTAGTCAAAGACTTAAGGACCCATGACCAGAAGACTTCTGTAGGTTCATCTCCTTTCTGGCTACTGCTGCATGGCAACATCAAGCTGAGCCTTGAAAACTCATCAGCACTGAAACACACACACCTAAATGGCATTTTCTGTGGGGAAACAGAGTCTCTGCTAAGTGACAGCAGTACTCATAAAATCTTGGGTAACTGATATTTGAGCTTGGATCTCACCACAAAGCACATGTTCCTCTGCCAGTACTCAACTAATACATTGATAATCACTTCTGAGCTCTTCTGCCTGCCTACAAGGCCTCAGCTATGTCCTGAACATCAAACCAAGTCAAATCCTGGACGCTTTGCTCATCTCCCATATGACTTCTATGGCTGCCCATCTCCCCTGTGGAGGGGAACTGAGAAAAATCTGAAATGATCACGAGCATGTACGATAGAAGGTATGTTCAGGGAAAGAGGGAAAGAGGCCTCATGGGCATGCCCCAAGCACCCATGCCACCTAGCTTAAGTGAAGTTCTTATTTCTACCAAAAAACCATGCAAGCAACTAAGCCTAATGATAATTCCCAAACTGTAGAAAAACCAGGGATCTCCTCTCCTTGGTCAGTCACATTGTCTCATCCAGCAGGTACCTGCCTCAAAACAGAGTCAGAGCTGGGGAGGATGACAAAGAAAACACTTCCTCCTCCACCAGATTTGGACTCCAGACTGGAAGCAGCCTTCCAGGGCAGATACTCAAAGTACCAGGCTACACCTTGTATTATACAAATGTCTCAAATGTGGCTGTCAAGGGTGCCAGGCCCTTTCCAGTGGTGCCAGCGACAGGATAAGGTGCAATGGCCAGAAACAAAAACAGAGGAAGTTTCACAGAGGAAGGACTTCCTTACATTGAGGGTGGCAGAGCATTGAACAAACTGCCCAGGGAGGTTGTGGAGTCTCCCTCCCTGGGGATATTCAAAATACACCTGGACACCTTCCTGTGTCACCTGCTCTAGGTAACCCTGACTTGGCAGGTAGGCTGGATGAGGTGATCTCCAGAGGTGCCTTCCAACCCTAACAACTTTGTGATTCAGTATGGAGAGACAGATCCTTTTCCAGCACTTTCTTTCAAAAGCTTCCACTTTAAAACAAACAAACAAAAAAGTACTAGCAAGGTTTCTTTAAATAAAGAAAAGAGCAAAAAAAGACCACATATGGTACTTGACAAGAAAATTGGTTTACTAACCCTGCTCCAGTGCAATTAAATGATTTCTAGCAAGTAGGACATTTCAGCTGAAAAGGAAGACCAACTCGGTTCTTCCTCAAGAGGACAGAAACTTGCCCCAGTTTGGGGATTTCATCCAATCTCTCATTTCTCAAAAGAGTTCAGCAATCTCCAATTTTATGTACATAAACACTGCTGCCAGCTTGTTCATGTGGGAATGGCAAAAATTTACCCAACTGTCATAAAAGGCCCGAGGTCCTGAAATGTCAAGCTGCCATGTTTATATTCTTGGTTATTGATGAAAGTTCTCTAAAACTGTTTACAATGAGAAATACATTAAAGAAGCATAGCATCATAGGTATGAACAGATTTTATGTGAGAAATAAGCATAAACCCACAATGAAAACAGCTTCAGTCGGACATTCCCTTGCAGTTACTCATCCTGCAAAACTCCAGAAATGTTCAAATACATGAAAACCGAAAGTAAACAAATACAGCCCAGAAAAGAAAAAAAAATCCAACAATTTATGCTGTGAAAAAACCAGAAACCATAAAGAGCTATTATAAATAGAAAAAGACCCCATACTTAAAAATTTCTTTTCTTTAGAGATGTATGTAGTAAAAGAATAATTTGAAAATGCCTATTTTCAAAGTTTCAAAACAAAGCTTAATAGCACCTTCCTGAAGTTTCTTACATGTTGTGAAAATATATTTGAAAGAAATAGTGCCTAAGCATACAGAATATTTCTTAGAATATTTGTCAAGATTTTAAAAGCAAGAACCCAGAAAGCCACCTAATTATTTATATTTAAATATTTTCTTACTTTAACAGCTTGTTACCTTGAAAATTCTTTTTAATAAATTCTATACATGAACACAAGCATTTAATCTTTAGAAATAAATATTAAAATAAAGCTAATTAACGTCGGCTACTGATATTAAAAACTTACAAGGCCACCTTTAAGAGGCAATACAGTAGGCACAATTAAAAATGAGCATAGTAAAACCAGTACCATCAGAAAAATGATAATGTTCAGCCAGGGGGATACAATAGAGCGGCCTAATTCTGACAACTGCAGACTTTGAGCTGCTCTTCTGATTAGCTGTGGGGTCTTGTTTGTCAAAACTCTTTGCTTTAAACAGCCTTTTCTGCAACATGAGATATTACTGCAGTAAGGTCAGAATGGCTATTTAAAAATAATGTCTACAAATGAATTGCCCTGAGTTAACCATTTCTAAGCACTGCATTTCTAAGCTCTACACAGATGAAATATTGCACTTTTTTTTCTTAAACAAACACATTATGAAAGTTTTGACTACATAAAAACAAATCGAGCCTTTTTAAAATTACATTTGGAAAAAAAAACCAGCCAAAACAAACTATACATGATTTACAGCAGTGTTCTGGGGCACTGCAACCTTCAGAGCAACTCCATGAATCATTTCTTTCATTTTTGAATGGCAAAATTATTAGATAAGAGGACATTTAATCTAGATAAGAGGACATTTTCCCATACCACAGGATAGTTCACTCCCCTTTTCTCCAACCACATGCCTAAAGTTACACGTTGTTAGAAGTCAAGAAAGAAAACTGAAGGCATGCATAGCATTATGTCTTGAGGATGTATCTGTATATTACAGAGTTCTTCAAGCAGATTGTTGAGCACACCAGTTTTGGCACTGGAACACAAGGCAATTTAGGTCTTCATTGTTATGATGATGTTGTAATTAATGATTACAGCTGTATAACTCAACACAAGTGCCACACTTGTGCATGGTTATACACTTGTGTGTTTAACTCCTCAGTCTATATACCACCATTGACTACAGCTGTTGAGGTGTTCGCTGTTAGAATACACTGAGTATATTTTCTTCTTGGTTGCTTTGTGGGAAATACATGCCACAGAGTCCACATGTTAAGCTACAGATCTTCACAAACTCTTCACACCCTATTTAACTGGAGATGAACATCCGGCTCCAGTAAGGCCAATAAGGCTTTTGACCCTGTCTCTCACAACAACTTGTCAATGACCATCCAAACTTTTGTATAATATGCAAATTTGACACTCAAAATGAGGCCTTTGTATTACTGTTCAATTAATGACCCATCACTAAAACAATGTTCTTGAAAAGCCTCATTTTAGAAATCAGAATCTCCAGATTCTTTTGAATGGTTTTTGCCTAACTGAGGGGTTAGGTGAAGTTATGATGATGATGATGCTGGAAATTCTTCCCGACTACCAATTTTAAGAAATCATAAAATCCTCATCATCTTAAAGAAAACAAAATCTCTATCGAGTCATAACCACTGCATTTAATTAAATGGAGAGAGGAAGGCAGTGTAGGGACTCCAAGAAAACATACAAACTAAAGAAACCCAAAACCTGGAATTGTGAGTGTGGGGACAGACATAAGAAAAGTGAGAAATGACAAGACGCAGAGAAGTAAAGAGAACTGCTATTAACCAGGCAAAGAGAGGGGAAGGTGTTGGGAATAGAGGAGGAAGCACTGAAGAGTGAGTTGGAAAGCAGGAGTAGATTACAAGCACAGAGAAGGATTACATGAAAAAGGAAGAGACAGCTCAAGTTCTCCTCCTCATCTCCTCTCTCGCAGCTCCTCCATCCTGCAGAAGGAACAGAGCTGGCATAAGGGCATTGTGGAGAAAGGAGAAGCTCTCAGAGAAGCTCCTCCTGAAGCAAAGCTCCTGCTAACCCAGACCATTTGGTTTGCAGGAGAGAGATACACCTTCTCTGTCCTGCAGCCCCTGGGCCTGGAGCACACTGTCTGCAGAGCTCAGAAGGCTGGGGGCAAAGGAGCTGGCACTGGGTGGTTGGCAGGGACATATCACAGAGGGACACCAGGCTCAGAGCACCATGCACTTTCAGGATGAAAATGCATAGTGGAGTAAATCCAGCAAGCAGAAATACTGACCAGTCAATTGAATGAGTGCTGAGGTTGGCCGCAGACTCCTCAGTAAATCCAGTTGTTCTTTTTGGCAATGCTTCAGACCCCTTTCACATGCTGATGGCATGACCAGATACACAACAGGTTTGTCCCTGGGATGCCTGAACCAGGGATACTCTCCATCCTGTCCTCACAGGTGTCACAGACTATTGATTAGAAAGTCTGCTTAAACCACTCCTCCATTCCTGCCCTCCCTGAGAGTATCAGACTACCCTTGTACTGCTACATATCCATTCTCCTCTAAGGTGTGTGATGCACAGCCACGCTTATAGATCTCCCCTCTTCTGTAAACAAAAGTAAATCTCCAAACTGGAGGTTAATACAGGATTGATATTAGCCACCCAAAGTAACATAAGAAATTCATCCCACACCCAGAAAGTGGATAGAGGTATGCCAGTCTTGTATCTACTGCTTTATCTTTATTAAGAGATGAGTATCAGCAAAGTTTTCTAGTAGTTGAATGAAACTACTTTACCCTGCATGACAGAGTTAAGATGCCTAAACCAGACAAATAATGGGAAACCAAGGTGCCAGATCTCAAATGAGGACCCATGGTGTCTCTTTTTCCATCTGCCCATGCCTGCTTCATAAAGGTAACCTCTCCTGCCCAGCTGCTCTGCCAGCACACCACCCCACCACTACTGGGGAGCTGAGTCCCTCCAATGAAGGTGTCCCTCAGCCCCAGTTCCAGCTCATCACTGATCTGGACTGGTTTCAAGGCATTCTTTAAAAGTTAATGTAAAGGGAGGGCTGGTTGTGTCACCCCAGCCAGGACTGAATGCTGCCTTCATCATAAATCACAAATCCAATTTTTTCTGTTGACAAAATGAGCAATATATTTCCAACAAAACCACAGACGCACTGGAGCATCTGTATGAACACAAAACATTGAATCCCATTTCTAAGATGGCAGAAATAAATCCCATGCAGCATGACATGCAGGAGGTAAAAATATGAAATGTGACTGTAAAATTAGTGTAGGTTAACTTGTGATCACAAAAATTAACACAGGTCTTTGAATGTTCCTGGTGTCAGTCACAGCTAAAATGGTTTTGCTGCCCTAATTTCATACTATGTATCTGGAATTTCAAGTTCCCAATTCTTCAGTTGATAGAAATGGCTTCTGAGATGATTTTCACATTTTGGGAACAGATTTTTACCCTTAAATTAGCCATGTGTACTCTCAGACTTAACATTTTGTCTTGAAATAAAACAGCAGTGATAATTGTTAATTTAAGACCCCACACAATGCAAATTTATGTTCTGGAGCCAAATATGCTGATTGGAAACAGATGAACATGAAATGCCTTTTACTGAGCAGAATTAAAACTAAGTATTTGTGAAGTGTGTTGCTAATTTGACACATGACACATCAGACATTGATTACTGATTTTTTTCTTTGCTACAATGAAATACTTTATTAATCTTTCAAGAATTTTACAACCATTGTTACGAAGTGCCACATGTTCACCTCCTGTCCCCTCCTGTCCTCATGGGTTTCAGCTGGTTTACTTGTACTCACCAAGGATGAAGTTACTCTTTCCATTATTCCTGACTCTGGATTCATGACACCTTTTGTTTTGGAGCTTTAGTGACAAAAATAAAGATTTTAAGCTTTAATGCTCATCTTCTGCTCTGACCTTAAGGTCAAGCTCAGTGTTGTGCATGGACTTGTGCCTGAGGACTGGAAAAAACCACCCCAGCTTTCAAAATGGGCTGGAAAGAGGATACAGGGAACTATCAGCCAGTCAGCCGCCCCCTTCCTCCCTGGAAAGGTGATGGAGTGGCTCATTCTGGAGGCCATCTCTATCCATATGGATGACAAGAAGGTGCTCAGGAGTACCAGTTTATTACCTCACTAGTATCAGTTTAATATCTCACTAAAAGCAAATCATGCTTGACCAACTTGATTGCTTTTTGTGATGAAACAACTACCTGGATGCATGGGGGGAGAGCAGTGGATATTGCCTACCTTGACTTCAGTGAGGCTTTAGACCCTGTCTCTCACAACATCCTCACAGGCAAACTCAGGAAGTGTGGGCTGGATGCCTGGACAGTGAGGTGGATAGAGAAGAGGCTAAACAGCAGATCCCAAGGGTCACAAGTGGCACAGGGTCTAGTCAGAGGCCTGTCACCAGTGGTGTCCCCCAGAGTTCTACACTGGGCCCAGTACTGCTTAACTTGCTCATCAGTGCTTGGGATGAAGGGGCAGATGCCTCCTCAGCAAGTTCACGGATGACACCAAGCTGGGAGCAGTGGTTGATTCTATAGAGAGATGTGTGGCACTTCAGAGGGACCTCAACAGTCTGGAGAGGTGGGCAGAGAAGAATCTTTTGAAGTTTAACAAGGGCAAATGCAGGGAGGGTCCTACACCTGGGGAAGAACAACTGCATGCACCAGCACAGGCTGGGGGGCTGACCTGCTGGAAATGAGCTCTGCAGAGAAGGACCTGGGGGGCCTGGTGGGCAACATCTGTCCATGAGCCAGCAGTGTTCTGGTGGCCAAGAGGCCAAAGGTGTCCTGGGCTGCATTAGGAAGGATGTTGCCAGCAGGTTGAGGGAGATGATCCTGCCCCTCTCCTCAGCCCTGGTGAGGCCACATCTGGAGTGCTGTGTCAGTTCTGAGCTCCTCAGCACAAGAGAGACATGGAGCTCCAGGAGCAGCTCCAGCAAAGGGCAATAAAGATGATTAAGGAACTGGAGCATCTCTCTTATGAGGAAAGACTGAGGGAGTTGGGCCTGCTCAGCCTTGAGAAGAAATGACTGAGAGGGGACCTCATCAATGTCTATCAGTATCTGAAGGGAGGGTGCCAAGAGGATGGGGCCAGGCTCTTCTCAGAGGTGTGAAGCAACAGAACAACAGGCAGAATCTGATCCACAGAAAGTTCCACCTGAATATGAGGAAGAACTTCTTTACCAGCAGAACTTCTTTACCAAGCACTAGAACAGATTGCCCAGAAAGGATGTAGAGTCTCCCTCATTGGGCATATTCAAAAACTGTCTGGACAAAATTCTGTACCATGCACTTCAAGATAATGCTGCTTAAGCAGTGAGGTTGGACCAGATGACCCACTATGGTCCCTTCCAACCTCACCCATTCTCTGATTCTGTGTGCCTCAGTATTTGGAAAGCAGTAGTAATAACCAAATGAGTAACAGAAAGCTCTGAAGTGCTGAGGCTACCAGTGCTCATTTGCACTGAAGGTCGGTGTTACAAAAAGCTAACACAATCTACTGAATGGAAAAACAGTAACCAAAGTACAGGCTGGGAATAAAGGACGGTAAAAAGCCTGGAACTACTGGAACATTTCCAAAAAGGAGTCAGGTAAGTAACAGAAATAAATAGAAAGCTCTGGAGGACTAAGGCAAGAAGTGTTTACTTGCACTGGAGGTCTCCATTGTAAAAGCTAAAACAAATTTACTGAATGGAGCGACTGCAACCAAAGTAGAGGTTGGGAATAAAGGGTGAGAAAAAGCCTGGAACTACTGGAGTACTTCCAAAGAGGATTCTGCAACACATACATGGCTGTGTGACTGAGGCCAGCAAGAGAAGAGAAAGCCTCAATCTTTCTGAAATGCCATTCAACTACATACTTGCAACTAATCAATCTGCCAATCCAATGGACTAGTAAAGGTGAAGCAAGAGAAACTCATTATCACAACAAGATAGCAGAGGAAGACATAGTAAAATCATTCTGGAACAGCTTTCCTTTTATCATCCCCTGGGGGGAAAAAAAAAGCGCATTTTAATTCAAAAAGGTACCTGTAAAAGCAGAATGCCAAACTCTTGTCCACACTCCAAATGGGGGAATGTAATGCTCCAGAGGACTCTGAAAAAAAAAAAAAAAGACAAAAAAGATTATATGAAAAAGGCATTAAAAACTCCTAAAACACAACATAGCAGTAACACTGCAGGTGCATGTACGTCAGTGTTGAAGGTCATGGAAACAGAACACCAAGGCCAGTCCATGCCAGGGGAAGGGAGGGGAAGAAGTGCAAGGCAGCCACAGCAGCAATTGGGTCAATTTCACATGAAAGTTGAGATAAATGATGACATCAACGTGGCTGAAGCCTGTGAGCCATGTAATAATAACAACAACTAATTAAAAGGTCATTAGGGAAGTCTCAGAACACAAGCTTGCACATGATGCAGTATCTGATGTGTGAGATGAAATGCATCTGTGCTGGGGATCAATGAATAAATGCAAATGGGGCCAAAATCTAATTTTTAATTCACCAATGAAGGACAAAAAAAAGGTGCCTTTTAAGTTCCTGTTATAGATAAACAATCCCTTTTGTTGTGTTCTTAGCTATTTACAAATAAAGAAAGAGAGAAAATACTGCCAAGAAAAAAACACAGCTCTGTTTCTATGATAAAAATTTAGTAGGGCATGGAATCATGTCAGCTACTTTACAAGTAACTGAGGGAAAATATCAATATGTAAATGTTAGTGTTATTTCAGGGCAGCTGCTAGTTGATTTTGACATGAAAATATGGTATCTACAGTGATGGTCTATTTTTCCATACTCAAAGCTAAGGCCAAAGAGCAGAATATTTGTGTCCTCAAAAACCCTCCACACCTCCCTTGTGGCTGGGAGGGATGACAGGATATGTTCCAAGCTAGCAACAAAAAGCACAAAAAATCTATTCTGATTTTTATATGTCTATATGCAAAAATTTACTATTTTTTTTTAGTCTCTTTTCCTCTTCTAAAACATTTATTTTAGACAATGCTTTTTAAAACCATGGCAGTATTGTATTTAGAGAACACTACTCCCATCTAGTCAATCAATACATCTTTCATTTCATATGCAACACCTTCTCCTTTTTCTACACAAAATTATTACCTACTTTTTGGAGTTTTAAACCAGTTATTGAAGTCCACGCAGAAAAAACCCCAAACCTTTATATTTTGTGTCACCTGCTAAAAGTGATTGCAAATATCCTCACAATAAATAGACTGACAGAAAAGCATGTAATTTTAAAATTTTGAGATAATTTTCCTGTAATTAAGCATTTGTGTATGCAATAGGTAAGAGAAAAATAAGTCAGCGTATTTCTTAGGGAGGAAAACAGCTCTGCTGTGGGATGCAGCTTTCTACACATCTTTTTATGTGGAAAAAAGGCAGTAATGAAGGAAGGGGAGAAGCAGTTTTTCTTTCTTCTGTGAGGCTGGTGACAGCCAGCAGAAGGGGAGAAATGCCAAGCTAAGGAAGACCCAATACCATAATGGCTTTTAAGAGAGCTCCAGAACACAGTTACCACATACGTGCATGCACAAAAAAGTTCTCATCTTCCTGTACCAACAAGAGTACACTTTTACTTTCTAAATGATACAAGCATATAGACATGATGACTAACATACATGTGGCTTATTCCAATAGTAATAATTCAAGCAGACACATTTATGATATCAATGTCAGCATGAACTATGAAATACATTGTTGTTTAGTGAACACCAGTGTACACTATGTTAAGATTATATAGCCTATTTTATGTTCTAAAGAGGCCACAGTGATAAAAAGTGGAGTAGTTACTGTACAGTGAGTTGCTGGAATCCTCTGGTGCCACAATAAACATACTGCTCCAGGTCTCAAGGATTTCCTAAGAGGGTCTCCATTAAAGTGTGAAACAACCAGGAAAGCACACACCACACAGGCCTTACTGAGCTTGGCTCTGGACACAGGACAGAAATGACTGAAGAAGATACACATACAAAACTCAAACAGATGAATGTTCTGTGAAGCTTTCAGCGCATGACTGGTTTCATCATTCATGCCACAGAACAAAACCCCAACGATGCTATTCAGCATCTGCAACAGCAGAGTGCACTGACAAAACTGTCAATGGATAAAGCTTACAGAGTAATGTGGAGGCAGACCAACTTCTGAACTAAGTTACAGACTGTGTAAATTCTTCAACATAACAACAAAATTCTCATGCATGGGACTGTGCAGCAGCAGTGTGGACAACCCTCCGTGAGGACTCGTCTCTGCCAGCAGGACAGCAAATCCTCAGGCAGGCAGCACTGGTAGGTGCAGGATGAGCAGCCCAGGGCAGAACCTTGTACTAATTGCCCTGTTTGAGCAGATGAACTGCTCTGGTAATAGATGTCCAGCAGCACTTTATCAGTCCAAAACAGTGCTCTTCAGCAACACATTTCTTTTAACCTCAAATCTCTTAATCAACACAGCACCCTTAACACAGCTGAGAAGGGCCACACACACCACAGTGAATATTTTAAAACATTAACGCAGAACTGCAAGAAAAAGTAGAGAAAATGAAGAAAATGAAAAAAATAGCATAAATTTCAGTATGATTTATGAGCAAGGACTTATCAGGATAGCTAAAAGCACCAGATTCTCCTTTCACAATTGAATATACTGCTTAGCATAAGAGGTCTCACATGAATATTTTTCAAGTTCTAATTACTCACGCAAGTGCAATTCTTATGTGTTTAGCAAGCACCATGCCAGACCTCTGTCACCAAGTTTTGGTTACTCCAGCTACCTCCCTGTATGGCTCAGTTTCAATGCAGAAGAACCCAGAAAGGACACCAACAATTTACATGCACTTGTTTTTCTCCATGAAAATATGAAAGGAAAATGATAAATAGGCAAGAAATAAACAGACTCTGCTTGTCCCACTCCTTCCATGGAATTTACAGTAGAAAACCAGGCCAGCCCTGCATTGGAAGAACCAACTCTCTTGTGATAAACCAATAAAGAATGTTTGGCCTCCAAGAAGGCAACTTATGTCTGACAACAGCTATAGTTGATTCTCAGGTGCTTTTAAATTCTTTCTTGCATTCTTCCTGGATCTGGAGGCCCAGGACTTCATTTCTCCTGCAGTTCTATGACTCAGATGAAAATACAGCAGGATATGTTGCTGCACAGCTTTACACTGGATGCACAGTAGAGTTTGAAAATGCTTGTTACCACTGAGAGCTCAGTGCTTCTTCCTGGTGGTGGACAGACCTGCTTCCTGCAGGCAGGCACAGTGGGGCACAGCTGCCATGGTGTGCAGTCACCATTCCATTCCTTCCTCACTGACAATCTTTCTTAGATTTTTTTTTCCCTTTAAGCAACTTAACAAGGCCTGTGCAAGCAGATTTATATCACAGATAAACCCCTGGGTTCGAAGGGACCCTGAAGATCATTTGGTTCCAACATTCCCACCATGGTCAGGGATACCTTCCACTGGACCAAGCTGGCTCAAAGCCCCATCCAGCCTGGTTCACTCCAACAGGAAAGATTGATCTCTGCAATACTTCCTCTTAGGAACATTAGGTGCCCCCACAGTGCTTCTCTTAAAAATCAATAATAGATATGCTAATCTAGTGCCAAACACACAGCAGCTGAGATATGCGCAAAGAACTGATTGGTCACTGGCTCCTACTAGACAGGCGCAAATGGCCTCAACATGAATATTTAAAGCAACTGTCCTTATCTTTTCAGTTCTCTGAAAAAAAAGAGAGAGAGAAAGAAAAGAAAGAGAAAAAAAACTCCAAAAAAATACTCTAAACCATCTGAGATCCAAAACAACATAAGGACAGCCAATATCAGACTTCTCAAAATCACAAAAATCATGACACTGAGTGGCATACACAAAGCTGGTTTCCCTTCTGAGCTTCAGCTAAGATTTAATCTCCTCTAAAAGGGCAGAAAACGCCTTACCTAGGCAGGGAGCACCCAAACCAAACCAAGATAAGAAACTCTGGACTAGACTCAGACTGTAAAAAATATTAACTTCTTTAATTACATGGGTGTGAGCTACCGCTTTCTCCTCTGAAGTGACATTTATCTGCAGCTTTTTTTCTCAATAAAATCCCACACCCATTCAAATTTCTTTCCAAAAAAATCCTCCTGGAATGCCTAGAAAAACAGTCCACAATGGCTGGGCAGCTGGCATACTGCAATGGCTCATTATCCTAATTTCAACAGGAAATCACTTATCTGCTGCTGAAATCAAGGTCAAGTGGAAAATTTTAACAACCAATATGAGGAGATTTGTGCATCTAAAGTTAAGTTTGTAACTACATAAATTCTAAACATTTTTACCATCTTTTAGAAATGTATATTTTTTAACCATTTGGTAAGCAAAAGGATATGCAAACTGTTCAGGCAGGAGTGATGCTCCTTTTCAAGACAGACTGACTGCCTTGGGGACAGCCACACCAGGCTGGGTACTGGCAGAACAGAAATTCTCCTGCCATTTGTGGTGCCCGGCCACTCCAGTAATACAACACATTAGAAGACTCATTAAATAAGATCTTCACAATGAGGTTGAGACCTTTAGAACCAGGAGTCATTGAAATGTGAACATAACACACAAAACTACAGAAAATTCCTCCTTGTTCCACCAGTGATCCCGTTAGCAGGTCCCTTGCCAGTTGAATATTCCTACAATAAAAAGCACCCATGATATGAGAAAAACAAATCTCAGAGTCCTGTGACTGGCATTGCATATTCAAAATTTAAAAACCCCAAAGGAAGGAATGACCAAAGTGTTTGCCACGTAAGCAAGAGCCCAGTGAGGATTTTAAAATGGAGAAAGAGGCCAGCATAACATCTGGATTTCTTATTTGAGATACATCTGAAGAATGGAAGAGACATCTGTCCCTGGATATTATCAGCAGAGGGACACATCTCATAACAAATTCTCAAAGGCATTGTCAAGGATGTACCTTCTTCAGCATCTCAACTCAGAAGCACGGTGTGCCCCGTGCCTGGGGTAAGCATGCAGGCACTCCAGTGAGGATTCAGGGATTTTAGCTGATTTTTCCTATTTTTACTTGCAGGAAAACAGTCTGAGTTTTATTCTCAGACTGGCTCCTCTTTAGACAACCACAACCTGAGAATTGCCAAAGCTTATCTCAGTTTAATCTCAGAGATATGAATCTTAATGAAGAATAATTAAAGCAAAGACTGTTTTGCCTTGCTGATGGAAACTGAAATGAAAGAAAAATAGGATTAAATTATTATGAAACAATTTTCAGATAGACAACATCATGCCAACTAAATGCATCTTATGAAAAGCTAAAAAATTTATACCTAAATATGCTTTCTATAGATGCTCTGCTTTTTGCCTTTATACAGGTTGAGAGAAGTCTTGCCCTTGAACATTAAAAATCATGAAATATCACAACAGGAAAAGTGAAAACCACACATGAAACTTTATTTGAGCTATCTGGATGACAACAAATCTTAACTAGGACACCACACACCAACATGTGCAGACAAACAGAGAGGAATGCTCTGTGCCCAAGCTGGCCAAGCTGGAAATGAGTGGAGAGGGAGCTGGAAGCTGCTGCCCATGTTCTGCAGAGGAGCACACAGTGT
Source organism: Zonotrichia leucophrys gambelii (assembly GCF_028769735.1). Classification (NCBI taxonomy): domain Eukaryota; kingdom Metazoa; phylum Chordata; class Aves; order Passeriformes; family Passerellidae; genus Zonotrichia; species Zonotrichia leucophrys. The sequence continues at coordinate 115,405,361 of NC_088171.1, read as the reverse complement.
ATTAAATACACCAGGAGGTGGGAACCACAAGTTACATGACACAGAAAAGCTTACTTCCAACATGTTTCCCATGAGTTAAAAAAAAAATTAAAACACCCCCTAAACATCTTTATTTGCAAAAATATTAATCTCACCACTTTTTTTGGGGAAAAAAAAAAAAGTAATGAGGGGAAAACCAAAACAAAACAAACCCCAAACAATCAAGGCAGTGACACAGCCACACAAAAGAAATGGAAATGTTTCAGAGAATGAAATTCAATTCATTACTGACCTTTGCCTGGATGAAACATTGGGAAATTTTGCTGGCTTTGGTAACTGCCAGCAAAAGGTGTTTTAAAAAGTGTGATGGTTTATATGAAATATTCATATTTGGATGTGTCAGTGATCTTGCTCAGAAAGTGTACCTGGTGTTTCCCTTAATGCAATTCTCTGTTTCTTCACTTACATGGTGGTTTTTTGTGTTGATCTCAAAGGTCTTTTCCAACCTAGTTCATTCTGTGATTCTGTGTTTTGTTGGCTTTTTTAAAATGAGTCTCACATAATTATGATTCACAAATATTGCAGGTAGCCTCTCATTCTGAGAGTTAACATTGAACATATTTTTTAACAAATATAATTTTATTTGGTATTGTCTAATCTGCCAAAAAAGAAAACCGATTTTTGAAATAAATAACTTAATTTGGAGAGATGTAAGTGGAGCACATTTGAAGCTTACTATCTTTCCCAACAGTTAATCCATATTATAGATATCAAAAAGGTTTTTAGAAACAGATATACTTTTTTCATAACTTTTATAAAAAAAAAAATTAATTCAGACACTGAAAAAACGAGGCTTGTATCTTTCATGAAAATGGTTAATTAAGCCTAAATTCAGAGATTTCAAGAGGTACTTAGCATCCAAAAGTCAAATTGTGACCATGAAATAGGCGCTTGGTGTCTGCAGAGACCAAATTTAGCAAATCAAATTGGAATGTACAAAGTTGAAGACAGCCTTCTGAAATATTAGACTCTGTGCACTTTGGCTACATGAAGAAGGCACCATGAAAGAGAAAGGAATATAGTCCATTCCTGCTCACATCCCTGGCCCATCACCCCTGGCAGCAGATCATACACATCTATTATTAACACCTCTTGCTGAAGTGGAGGAGATGAAAACAGGACTTAGCTGCATGTGTGCTGAAAGTACCAAAAGGGGATTCTTGCTTCCTTTCCACAAAAGAATCCCTTTGATTTTATGCAGTTGCCTAATTAAATTTCACTGTGCATATTAAGTTTTCGGATGTCTAGCTATTTTAAGCTCAGCCCTAAATCAAAAAAGCACATATTCATAAATGACCCTTTCACTAAAAGAAACAAAACCAAAAACTGAGATAAGGTTTGTTTTACTTAAAGATATCCCCCACTCCAGATGACTCCTCAGTTCAGCCAAGGAGAAGAGATCATGCACATAACTTTCAACTAGGTCACAAACTCTACCTGTCTAATATTTTATTCATGCACCTTGTAAAGGGATGCACATTATTTCAAGTTCCAAGAGAAGCATCATTCTATGAGCAATAGCTCTTCACAAGTGCTTCAGTATTGTGTGGGGATTACTTTATTTTAGGGATGGAGAGACAGATCCAATTTCTTCAGTCAGTGAGAAATAACAACATAAAATCAAGTTGTCAATCTCTTGACATACTATTTGCTTTAACTTATACTCAATAGTTCCTTGATGAGTTGGTGGATTACTCTAGAGGAATTCTCAAAAATACTTCTAAGAAGAAAATGAATCGTCCAAAGTCTAAATTAGCCATGCAGAATTTATACATATATTAGACAATATTTAATGGTCATAATGTTTTTAGAATATATATACAGAATAACTGTGTGTGAATTTTCAGCTGGGAGATAGTGGATATCTTTCAAAATTACACGAGAATTCATCAAATGCCATAGCTCTCTGCTCATTAACCTGAATGTTTGAGCATGCCTGATCCTGCTTCTTGGGATCTTTACAATCTGAGCTCTTCTTTTAGGCCAGTATTTGTTACACCTGATTCACTAATTTGTTACACTGATTCACTAAGATTGAGAAATTGTATCTTGAAATTTTCTTTTTTCTCCCATAGCTGGGAAATGTTGGATATCTACACCACACTCAGTGCTGCTGAGAAAGACAGAGGTTAAAAGCTGGCTCTGGGCACTGAGCCAGTCTCCAAATGTTCTTTGCCCTGCTAAACTGTGCTTGGATTTGCTGTGAGAGTATACAGCAAATGGATAGAAAATCTTGAATACCAGGGGCAACTTAATATAAAAAAATAGGCAAGCAGCAGAAGAAACTATTTAAGAGCCATTTTTCCACTTCATTTGCTAACATAATATGACTTACACATAGATACTGGACCTGGAGTAGCATCTGCCTTTTTGGGTTGGATGTTTGCATTTGACTGCAGAATATTTAATTTCACACTGGACAACACATTTTAAGTTCTTCAAGAAAAAAAGTCAGGATCAAGTCTTGCTGGATGGGTATAGTTGTAAAAATGAACATGATGAGAGATAAAAGCAACTGAGCTAAGACTTAACAGTTGCTTTTTTATCTTTTCTACTATCATACATAGAGTTTGGTGACATCATACCATACTATGATGAAAGCTATAGCTTGAAAATGCTACTGCTTTGGAGATGTCATGCAAAAAGGTTGAAAAAGGAAAGAAATCAAGGTCAGTTGACATGAAAAGAGAAATCAGGGTACTCATGGGATGCAGCACAGAAAATAGATTTTCTTGTAGACATACTGCCAGGAGCAGCACAGGCTGCCCTGTGCCAGAGCCAGTTGAAGAAGTGGAGCACAGGAGGAGAGGGTGAGGGCATTGTGTTTGCTCAGTCATGAAAAGAGAGGGCTACAGGGAGACCTACCCACTGCCTGATGGGAGGGGACACAGACTGTCCTCAAAGGTACACAGGGAGGAAGGGGAGCATCAACCAGAGCTGCAACATGGGATATTACAGCCTTATATGGGGGAGAAAACTTTTCATTTTCAGGAAAGTGAATCACTGAAACAGAAGTCCAGAGAGTCTGCTGGACTTTCATCCTTGCAGATAATGAAAAGTGTCCTGTGCATGGCCTTGAGCAACCTGATCAGATGGAATTCAGGTGGTCAGCAGGATGGACTAGGTGACCTCTGCAAGTCCCCTCCAACCCATACAATTCCGTGATCTCATCTTGCCACCTCATTGCAGTGGTGCCAAAATTCAAGAGTTCCTTTGTCTCACCCTCTCCTGAGCAGCAGATGATCCAGACATGGAAGACAGAGTAATAAATAAGTACATGTTTAAATTCATCACCATCTATATCGACCTCTTTCCATTTCTCCATGCTTGAAATACTGGAATATTTGCTTTTTAGTATGCACCGGGCATTCTCTCTGCTCTTTTGCTTTTTGCATCTCTCGGTGATTTACTTGCCAACAGCAAACAAAACAGGATGACTTGAGAAAATCAAGAAAACATGAGGAAGAGAACAAGAACCACGTAGAGAAAGAAAAGCATCATCTCTTCCTTTTTAGCAGCAGGCATCTGTAATTTATTCAGCAAGGCAGCGACTTAACAGGCAGTGCTGTGCAGGACTGCTTTGTGTACAGCATTAAGGAATCAGTCTAGGAAAGGGGGTGAAAAGGACAAAAAGCTGCTAATACCAGTGTTTAACTGGGAGTAGAGGCTAAACAGAGGGCTGATGGGCTGTGCCACTCTGTGCAAGTTTGGTTGCCATGCTGAAAACATGCCCCAAATTCCCGATACAGATATGCAGGGATACACATGATATACTGGGACAAAAAACAAGTGGCCAATATCATAATTGCTGCTATTTAGAAACCGTCTAATCAAAGGAGATGTTCTGATGCCCCAAAACATGTATTAGGCAGGGAAACTGCCAAAAGTACTCCATAAAGTTCTAAGGTACATATCACATGGACTGAACTCGCCAGTTCAACAATGATGTCATCTGGTCCTTGCAGATCACAGAAGGCCATGTTGAGGCAGAAACATGCAATGATTTTGTCAAAAGAAAATAGAAGATACATAAGCAATATTGAGTTAGGCTGTTTGACTCTCCCACTGCTTCTGCCACCAGCACAAGCAAGAACATACCAATATTTGCAGTGACACAACTCAGTACCAGTACTGCCGGCAGACACTCAGCAACAGAGAGCACTGAATTAATTTTTTCTGTTTAGTGAAAGTAAATAATAGCATTATTAGAGACTGACAGAGGACAAACAAACTAAAGCAACTCAGCAAACCCACACAAAACCTGGGTAATTAAACTCCCATTTTTCACAGCAAGGATGCCTGGAATCTCAACACTGCAAAGCATGTGACACTTTCCCCATTCAATTTTCCTTAAATCAGCTCTTTTTCTTCACTATCCCCACCAAACACAAACTACATTTTGAAAGGATCCATTTTAAGAGATAAGCCCAACCCTCTGGTACTTTGTCACATGGTTCCTGAGAAATGCTGCTGGGAGTCATTAAAGAAGCAAGTACTCAGTGGATTCTCACGTTAAGGATGTTCAGTGCAAGACAGATTCACAGCTATTTTACCTGCTAGTTACTAATGCAGAGGGCAAACTTGGTGCTTACCACCAGTGAGCCTCCAAATGGCTTTGCACTGCAGATGCTGTCCCCACTGGATGTAAGCCATGATACTACAAATGTGGTTTGCAGTTGGTGAGGTTTCCAGGCAGTGTCTCTGCACAGCCAACAGTCTCTTCTTCAGTTAATTTTCTCATCTTATTGTCTATGCTGTCATTACCCAATCTGACTATTACACCAGCAAACCAGGAACCTGCTGCAAAGGAGGAGTTATGAGGCTAGAAATGTTTTGCTTTAAATATTTCCTATGAGAGAATAAATGCACACAGCTCCCACCTCTGCATCTTTGCTTTCAGGATCCAAGCATTATTAACAACTCTTTTGGTAAGGAAACTATTATTGTTTTTACACAGTAAGAAGTGGCGCTAAGGATTAATAACATACATATGTAATGCTTTTTAATTTCATAATGAACAACTTATTTGCACTTATAACCTATACTTCAGCTACAAAGACAGCACAGCTGCCCTCTGTTTGTCACCACAGTCACACTGGTTTCATCCTACAACCCCCCTCCACAAAGAAATGCACAACCAATATAAACTGCATCACTTCTGAATTACTGCTTTGTGAATTATGGGAATGCCATAGCAGCCACAATGTATAACACTACACCTATCCCAGATTCTCCTTCAGCAAACTGCACACCTGGTGGGACCAAACACCAGAGCAGAGATAGGTGGGGGCAGCCAAAGAAGAGCCTGCAGCCCTTTCAGCTGGCCAAGATAGCTCACCTGTTGGATGAAAGCAGCCTAGAATAGGATCATCCTGGGAAGGGGCTGCGTTCCCACAGCTCTCAGCAGAGCCAACTGCTGCAGTGCTTGCTTTGCAGGGTGCTCACAGCTGTGACAAACTCTGGAGCAGGTTCCTGGCAGCAGGAGCAGAGAGGGGCAGGACAGCCCAGCCCAGCCCAGTGGAAGCAGAGGGCACTGTTTGCACTGCAGGCCAGCTCCCGTTCCCCTGTCTGACAATGGCAAATCTCTTTGGCCCTGGGCAGTTCTGGGAACAGAATAATGTCTTGTGAAATTCCAACGCTGTTTTAATGCTATCATTATTAGCATTGTCTTCAGACAATAAAATGTTCTGTCGCAGTCGCTGTGGGCTCGAAGCAGTGAATACACACTGAGTCACCCCACATTAACTTAAATAGCACAACTGTGTGAATACATGATCTTCAGTTAAATCTACACACACTCAAAAGTAAAAATAAGCAGATCTCCAAGGAAGAACTTGCTTTCTACGCAATACAAAAGACAATAAAATGTCTGTGTGCTTCCACAACCTCAACAAACATGTGGCAGAAGGCTTAGTAAGACTACTCCTATTTTCTGATCTGGTAGTAGATGAGCATACAAAGCCACCCCCAAAGGCTTATGTAATTAAAAAGATGTGCATTCCTAAACCTGGCTTTATCTGTCCTGGGGCCTCCACAACACAAGCAGAGGTGGTACCCACGAGCAGCCCCTTGCACCACAATGCCAACACAGAGCAGCCTCTGCCCCCCTCCTTTCCCCTCAAATCAGCACCTCTTGAGAAGAATAACTGCTCAGATGCTTTCTCACTATCTGTAAGAACATAGCCCTCATGTTGTGTTCAACCCCATTCAGAGCAGGAGACACCCAGAGGATTTCAAGGTGGAGCACAGGGACAGTCTAAGGCCCAGACATTCTCTCTTATCACAGGACTTGCTGTGCTGCCAATTCACCACGCACTGCTGACAGCAAAGCACATAAAAGCAAAGCAAACAACTGATCTGTGCTCAGACTTGTCTGTGCTTCTGTCCCTTAACTAAACCCTCCCTAGGAATAGAAACTGCATAAAGTAAGAGATTCTGTTCTTTGAAATGAAACTACAGAAGGCACTGAGGGTTAAAATGAGTGCACTTTTTTTGTTTGTTTTACACCTCTGAAACCATCCAGCACAGTCCTCCTCACACCAAAGCTGCACAGCTGCCTGCAGGCACATTATTTTACACTTCCTAAAACAAAACCTCCTACGTCTAACAGTTCTAACACACAATCAGATATACTCCAACCAGGTATCATCATTTTAAAAAGATTTTGCTATTGTGTGTGCTCAAAATATTGGGCACTTGAACAACTGTCATGATAGAGCATGACTTCAGTACGATATGAATTCAAAGGATGCAAATTGAGGCAAATAAAGCACTCATACCACCAAAGATCCTTAATTCTCTTTCTCTAGGAGGAGCTCTGATGTGCTCACCTGAACCTCCTGTCCTTGCCTTACTTCTTGCAGGAACTTCTCTCTCTTCCAGTAATTCCTTGTGGATAAGAACTAGGGAAAGGAAGTCCCCAGCTGCCTGGAAGTTTTAAGCCTAAGTCAGAAAACATGAGTAAAGAATACAGCACCCAAAAGTGTTCAAGGGAAGATCTAGCTATAAGAAAAATAATACTAATAAAAAGCCTTTGTTTTTTACCACAGAGTATATCTGAGGGGGACAGTTTCATGATTCCCCTAAATTTTCAATCTCTCCCTCTCCACCCTGAAGCAACAGTGTCCAATGTAAAAAAAAGCTACTTTCTTGCCTAACTGTGAGGGAAAGCTGTGGACCATAGCTTCTCACATATGCAGAATGAAGGCAAAAGGTAAAAATCTGAAGAAACAAATTTTTTTTACCCTCATATATGAATCCTTAATTTCTGCAATTACCTGTATGGAACAATGAATGATGTTAGATAAACAGCCAGAATTCTTAAAGTTAATTTAAGCCCATGTTGGAGCTGTCTGGGAGGAGCTGGCAGCCGCCACCTCGCCAGGGACCAAGGTGACAGGACACACTATCTTTTGGAGCTGCTTTTCTCCTACACTGGTATCCCCTTTTATCCCTGGCAGGTCTCTGTGCACCTGTGCAAAGCAAGCCTGGTTATCTCTGCCAGCCCAAAAGAGCACAGCCCAGCCCACGGGGTCCCTCCCAGTGTCTGAATTACAGACAAAACAGCACAACAGTGTGCCCTTGCCCAGAGCAGACACTGTGTGCTGCAGGTTTTGTGGCTGCTCCCTTGGGTCCCTGCAGCACAGTTTATGTGGTGGGCAGAGTCAACAGCTTCCCCACTTCTCTCTTCTTCACCCAACAGCCACAAAATGCAACATGCCCTGTGCATGGAAACCAGCTGGAACAGTAATGCCAGAGGTGCTTGGGACACCACAGCGGGGTGAAGAAGAGTAGCACACTACTGTCACCAAACACTGATGAAAGCTTACCATACTCACTGAGGAAACATGACTTGAAGCCCATGGACACAGAGAAAGGAGTAGGGATGTGAGAAATTTGTTGGTGTTTGCTCCCAGGCCCTCCTGGCCCTAAGTTTATGCTCTTGCATGGATTTCCTTCCCCCAGCTGAGGCCACTGAAAGCCTTGCAGGTCATGGTCGGGCTGGTGTCACCTTTGCATGTACAGTCCTCTCCTTCCAGATGAGACAAGGCAGCCAGAAACAACAACTCCAGTACCGAATACAGCTGGCATAAATGACAAAGCAGCATGGGGACTGAGGGAAATGTTAACACAGTATTCCTGACCTAGAGTTTTCACTGCTCTCACATCACTACCACCACGGGAAGGGAGGAGGTTTCTGGGGCAGGTTGTTACGGCAGCCCTGCACCAAGATTGCCTAAATGGCAAAGGGCAGCACGTCTGGCTGAGGGCTAACTCCTCCTGGGAGCCACTGCTGCTTATGTGGAATCGAGGTGGATAGTTTTAATCACACTTCCTAACTGTTGGCACTTTCATAGTATTTGCCAGGCAGGTGAATCCTTCAAACAATACCATGCAAAAGCTACATAAAGCCTCAAATTTTCAGGTCAGACAATTTCCTCTCCTCCTCAGCCCCAGATGTTTCAAACAAGGAGATGTGCAGTGCACAGGGGTAGTCTCCCAGAAAAGCTGACTTTCTGGGGCTTACAGTTTATCCTCTGTAGCTCCTGGAAGGCTTATACTTCAACCATGAGAAAATGCTATCACTTATTATTACACTATATTTCATGCTCAATATTTATGCCCTTTTCTCCAGTGCCAAAAGCTCACATTGATACCTTAAACTTTACTGTGCAAATGCAAGACTTCTATTTTTGGGATGCCTTTTTATTTTTTTTTCCGTTTCTTTCTTGCCCCTCCTCCCTCAGACATGAAGGTAGTAATCTTTAAGATTTATTCAAAAATTCAAGAGCAATGCAATCTTGGCAAAAAACAATCAAAGATGGAAAAATACCCTGAGCATTAAAAAATATTAAAAACACCATTTTTTTTTTTATTTCACACATTCAATCCTAGAGTGATTTTTATTAGCCTACAGAACATTAAAGCCTTGTAAAGTCAGATTTACAACAGAACTTGAAACGGCCCCATCTATAGCCTATGAAGTGCTGTTATAACACAAATTCTAAGTGTCAAACCTTAGTCAATTATGTAACTCAGCACTTCCCCCCCTTTTTAGCTGTAATCTCATATGAAAAGCTGCTATCACAAAAACTGCCTGACCTTGTGCTGTAAATATCTCATTATTTTATTTATCTTACAGCTGTTACAAAAGTAAAAGTGACAAACCATGCATTAAATTGCCGATTTTGTGAACTGTTCTGAAAGCTTGAATTTCATTATGAGTTCTGGATTAAAATACATGGATAAAAGCAAAAGGATAAGATAAAACAGGAATGAGTAGGTAGATCAAAAAATCAGGTTTTTAAGCTTTATCTTGTAAAATGTATGGGAGGCAATAGTCAACAAGAAATATCTGTCAGGACCACCAATTTGGGCAGTATTTAAAATAAATAACTGCATATTCCTTCTTTTTAGATTGTCATTGTTTCTTGTAATTGCTCCAGGACTTCAGCACAGAGTATTCTGAATTTTTTTGGTAAATCTTTTTTGCTTTCTTCTCAGTAGCAAAAAAATAAAATTTAACAAGTATGAACATTTACCTAATTTCCACAGTACACAAAGTGAACTACTGCTCTTTCTGAAGAAATTTATATCAGTAAATATGTAAGATCTACATGCATACATATTTGCATTTCTCTTGAAGTACATAAAAGCACAATAACTTGGAGTAAAAACCACACAAAATTGCTAAATAAATCTGAAAGTGCTGCATTTTCACAGTGAAGCACCACGTTCTATCAATGTTAACCTTTTTAATGTGATGTGCACTGAAAAGATAAATGTATACCATGCTGATAGTGAAAACTTCTATATCAGATCATGAATTTTTTTACATTACCTTACTAATCCTTATAAAACTCCTTTTTTCCCCGCACTTGAATTCAGTTATATACTTTCATTCATCAGCAGCAGAAAACAAGTAACTGAAATGTCAAATGTCACCATTAATACCAGTGTTGCAGGAGAAAGCTTAAAACCTGAAGAGATAATTAGGATTATAGAATCATTAAGGTTGGAAAAGGCCTCTAAGATCATTGAGTCAACCTTTAACCCAGCATCACCATGTTTATTGCTAAGCCACATCTCCATGTGCCACATCTAGAGTACCAGGATGGTGATCCCACCACTGCCCTGGGCAGCCTAGATCAAAATACTGAAGAAGAATAAGAATAGATGCTCACCATCCCCCCAGATCACTCAGATTCAGAGAGAGGAGAAAAAAAAATCACTTCTAGACTAACAAAAGCTACAGGATATCAAATATAGTCATCATATCTTGTGAAAACTCTTCATATTTTCCTCATGATGCAAATTAAATCTCCTTCTCCCCCCCACAAAACCTTCTCTTTCAAGACATTTTCTGGATTAGCTCCAAGGGAAGGGAGAAGCAAGATGAGCTAAAACAAGTAACCCAACTTATCAAACACACTGCAAGGCTGGATGCATATGGAAATGAAATATATTCACAAGCAGATAGACTAGATATGTCAGTATGTTTTTGCCATCTCTGATATAAAAATAGGTGTCAGCGAAAACCCAGTATAAATTCTTGCAAGCCCCTGCAGGAATGCTGCTGTTTTCCTCTGGATGGTTCAACCAGCACAATCACTCAGAAACTTCTCATAATTAGGGGAAAAAAGGGGTGGGAGGAGATCCACCCCAAACCCTCTCTCCTGTTGTGTTCAAAAGCCCTACCAAAACCCCCCAGATTTTTCACATTAGTTGTCCAAAGTACTCCTGGGTCACCACCACTGACCCAGGGCTTGTCCCTTGCCCGAGAGGGAACGACAGGATTCCCTTCCTGTGACGCTGGTGCCATCACTGGGGGTCAGGAAAGAATTCAGGAGCATTTAGTGGCCAAGAAGCAAGCAAACAAAAACCTATCTGCTTTTAACAACAAAAGCAATGCCAGGCGTGCTCCTACAAGCTTCACCTCACAGAGGAAAACCTCCCTGGCTTTTTCTGAGCTGTGTTTTTCTGTGAGCAGGCACCACAGCCGGTGTGTGCGGGGGCTGATGCCAAGCTCTCCTCAAACTCGCACTCCCACATCTTGGATGTGTTTGCCCGTGCTCATGCACGCATAAAGGACCCTGCAAACTGTGGCAGCTGTGACCTGAAGGAAGCACCAAGCACGGTCAGCCACCCTCCAAATCAATTTATGCAGACAGCACAGATGCTCTCCTCCAGCACCAGTGTGGGCAACAGCAGTGAACACAATGAAAAAGGAGCTCTCTCGAAAAAATTAAAACAAAAAGAAGTTAAAAAAGGGAATTAAATATGTTTCGCCTTCAGGCAGCTCTTGGTTTCTCCTCCCACCCAAAAAAAAGCTAATGTGTTGCTTTTGTAAGCTATTATTAATTCCTATATACATAAATACAGCAATTTCATGCCTGTTCTAGAAAATTAACAAATTGGGCTGCCAAAACACACCCCACTGTATGACAAAAATGTTATGTTTCACTCAAGCTTCTCAATTACAACTTGTCTTTTCCTCTTGCTTTCTCTTTTCCCTTCCATTTTGCCCCAGATTTCCAAAACTGCAAATTTTAGTAGATTAAATTGGTGAAAATCTTGCTCCTGAACAAAAAAATCACTTCTTGGTCTGCAACTGCAGCAGACAGACAGGCTGCAGCCTGAGGATGCTGGATCAGCCACGGAGTATGGAGCATTTCAAATTTAGGTCACTTGTGCTGCTCTGACCCCAGTGAACAGCGATGGTGTGTTTTTCCACACTCGACTGTTCTCCTGCTGACCTGCATCTTGAACAAGACAAGTCCCAATGCAATTTAAAGAACAAGGTCAGCACAGGAGACACTGAATGCTAAATATGCTAGGAAAGGGGCAAAGTGACTGGGAAGAAGAGTTCACTTCCCCAAAGTTTGCTGATGGAGATTGAGGGCGCAAACACTAAAACTGCACGGACACACATCCAGTTTGCTGCCTGCATGACTGGATCCAAAGGGGGCACCGATGGCAGGCAGAAATTGCCACCATGCGAGGCAAAGCAGAGCTGAGCCAGCAGCGCACACGATAAGAATTATCTCTGCTGGAGGCTGCTGGCTGCCGTGCCAGCGCCTCGGCTCAGCGCTGACAAACGCTGCGGGAGCCGGTGCTGGGGCCAGAGCCCGGCGATGATAAATGCGGCACCTCGGGCACTGAGGCTGTCACAGCAGCAGAGCACCCACCTCGCTGCAAATGAGCCAACCCTGCCACATTCAGGAGAGTCAAACTTCTTGAGGAAGTGGCTGCCTGCTGCAGGAAGGTGGGAAATGTAGCCAGGTGCCATGGTAGTGGAAGGTGAAAGGGAGAAAGCCCCAGCTCTCTTCCCGTGGGGCTCTGCTATTCGCTGGAGGGTTGGAGCAGGAGGCAGGACAAGCTACAACTGCACCTTTGTAACAACACCCACTCAAACTGCTTTCTAGTTGTTGGACTCAACATTTGTGCTTATTCTCCTGTAGTTCTTAAAAAAAATTAAATGTATACACTTTGCACATCACAGAATCACAGAATAATGAGGTTGGAAGAGACCTCTAAGATCATTAAGTCCAACCTATGCCCTAACACCTCAACTAGACTATAGCATCAAGTGCCATGTCCAGTCTTTTTATAAACACATCCAAAGATGGTGATTCTACCACCTCCCTGGGAAGAGCATTCCAATACTTTATTACACAACAACTGTTAATCCAGAAGACTGGCTCCTGCACAACTGTGGTGTTTGACTACACATGAATCCAAAGGGGAAAAGCTTAATGGACAGCAATATGAGATATTTTAGCTTGCCCCTAACTCTTATCCTACAGATTCAAAACTGGAACACACACTCATGGACATCCTCAAGCACAAGCAGCATGAGCAGCCCAAAGGAAGGTAACCTGGAAGGAACTTTGCCCAGTGGCTATAGGCTTAGACAAAGATTAACAGAGGGATCAACCAGAGAAGCAATACCTACTGAATACTCACTACAAATAAAGCAGGCAAGCTTGTCACTGGGCACTGCAAAAGACTCCCAGAGGGGACAACCAATCTGGACAGGCTCTAGTAGGAGGAGGGACATTGTTTTAATGAGTTTTGGATAAATGAGTTTTGCATGGGTTACTGATGTTCTACCCATGTTTACTGATGTTTTAGGATGAAATAGTGTGGCCAGCAAGACAAGAACAGTGATCTCCTGTACTTGGCACTAGTGAGGCTGAATCTTGAATCCTGCGACCACTTTTGGGGCCCTTCACTACAAGAAAGACACTGAGATGTTGGAGCATGTCTAGAGAAAGGCAAAGGAGCTGGTGAAGGGTGTGGAGCACAAGTTTTATGAGGAGCAGCTGAGAGAGCTGTTCATCCCGGAGAAAAGGAGGCTCAGGGGAGACCTTATCCCTCTCTACAACCACCTGTAAGATCTTGCAGTGAGGTGGGGTCAGTCTCTTCTCCCAGGGAACAAGCAATGGGACAAGAGCAAATGGCCTCAAGTTGCACCACGGAAGGTTGAGATTGGACACTAGGAAAAACAATTTCATGGAAAGCACTGGAATAGTCCACCCATGGAAAGGGTTCAGTGGAGCTATGTAAAACATGTGGAGATGTGGTGCTTAGGGACATGATTTAATGGTGGCCTTGGCAGAGCTGGGTTAAGGGTTGAACTTGGTGACACTGTATGTCCTTTCCAACCTAAACAATTATTTGATTCTCTGTTTTAAAGAATTGAACAAGAAGATGTGCCAGAATAGATCCAACTTGGGGGAAAGAAACCCCCACACTTTATGTAGATGGAAACAGGTTACATGGAAGAGCTGAGAATAAAATTATAAAAGGAAGAAAAGCCAGTATCATCTCTGTATTGTGACAACAGAAAGCAGATCTGTCATAATAAGTAAAGTTCATATTGCCTAATTTAGTTAACAGGTTTTTAGAGAAACAGTGAAGTTCATTCACAGGGTATAATTTTTTTTCACTGGTGGGAGATTTGCAGGAGAATCAGAGACAGGCATTGTTCTTATAACTTTCACATATCTAAAAGACTAATAAGCAAATGGGAATTATAGATCTCAGGAAAAGAGACTGATATTTCCTCCAATCCTACAAATTGAAGATTATTCTCTACCACCTCTCAGCTAATGGCTTGTAAGACCTAGAACTAGAAACCACAGGTGGCAGAGCCTTTTCCCAGTTTCTGTAGCAGACCATTCTCTGGATATATGCATGTACAAAACCAGCACTTTTACATTTTTCTCTGTTAATTCCTGATTCTTGTTACATCACCTATATTGAAAGTTTCTTTTGTACTTCAATTTTATTACGCCCTCAATTTTATTTCACACATTTTTTCTTTTCTCTCCTGAAATACCTCCAATTTTGTTGACAGTATCCCCCAAGGTATAAAGCATCCACAACTGACTGCACAGATGAGGTGTCCACACAGGAGAAACAGAGTTGGATGCAATGCCAAGCAACATCAACAGGGATCCAACTTCAGTGGGATGAGAATCAAACCTTCAGAGCCACTACCCTCCCCTGCAGTTCAGCATCTTTATATGGCCAACCATTGTAAGGCTCCCTACCACTGTATTTCAGGCCCTTCCTGGTATTATTCCCAAGTATTTTATGTCATTACCCTTTTTGAAGTCTCTCCATAACATGCAATAGTTTCACTTGGGATACACTTCTGTAAAGTTAATTGCAGTTTTGCGTTTTGTTTTATGTTTCTGACCTCTTTAGGTTCTTTTGAACTTTGAATATTTGTCCAGACATGTATTTTCAACTCTTCATAATTCGAATGTCATTCCATACAGCATCTGAATCCTCTTTGTATGATTAGTTTAGTTTATAAAGGACAAAAATTAAGGAGAGAGACAAAGCAGGACAAATTTTCTAAAGAAATGCATAGATAAATCCTGTTTTATCACACTCCCCATCAGATTATTTTGCTGAAGTAATTTTGACTGGAAGTCCTAAAACACTGGCAGAAATGAAATAGAACCTATTTTGAAGGAAAAAACACAGACAACCCAGAATTAAAGTTATATAAGCTTAGACTGACTTCTTTAATAAAGCAATGGGAAGCTGCAAAAGAAGGAGAAGACAACAGTAACAGACCCATGGATCAGAGATTATATTGCTGTATTAGAGAAAAACAGACATGACAGAGATGCCCACCTACTGGGAATACTAAATAACATTGCTGCTTAAAAAGTAAGAAATTGCAGAAAATAATTCTTTACAGAGTTACAGCTAGGTTATTTTTAGCACCTGAGGAGTTTTTTTCATTTGCTAGTCTAAGAACAACAACAATGCCTCTGCAAACAAAACACTGAAGCTGAGGAAGAAAAAGAAACAGTTTGAAGACTTGAGTTTGAAAATGGAGGACTCTTTTCAATAATTTTTCTGCAATAGACAAATATAGAAAACAGAGGTGATGTAGGGACCATATGGTGTGTTAATTCCAGTTGTGACTGGAACACAACAGCTCTGTTGTCTATCCCTTTGCTAGACTGTGAGAAAACGTGCAACTTGTGTCATTGACACCAGGAGCAAAGCCCAGTCTCATCAGGCATGGCAAATATTAATGTATAGGCAAATAAAAGCTTGGAACTGGGAACAAAAATTGAATGACCAGCCCTGCAAGCCACCTCTTTCCTTACGGGAAGCATTGCTGAGTGCACAAGGAAGTAACAACTTCTAAGGTGTTCAGGGAAGGTAGGATAAGCCAAATCAGAATAATCCTGGAGCGAGGATGAAGCATGAAAATATCCATTCAATGTGCTTGGAAAAGAAGTCTGGAACACTCTCCTATAAATCCAACCAGTCTGTACTGCACTAGCACAAAACTTAAGTGCCAAACAGCGGCACAGGCACTGTGGGCAAGAGCACCCCACCTTTGTGGAAGGGACAGCCTCAAGAGCCAGGTGGTGATGCACCCACGTCTTCCTTCCAGGTGAGGGAATGAGGAGAGGACAGGGCTCTCCTGCACTGCCAGTCCACAAACTGGCCACAAACAGCCTGCATCAGGATGCTGGAAGTGGGTGTTTGGATTTGGGGCATGGAAAGAAGCACAGCAGCCTCTGCTTTCACATTCTGTACCGCAGCAGGGCAGCGGTGGCTGCTGCTGTTGGAGGGAGTCAGCTTTGCCTCCTGCATTGTTTCCTCATCTGGCAAGCAGGCAAATTGTACACTTAGAGAAAACAAAACAAGACAAACAAATAAAATAACTAACCCTCCAAAACCCAAAACCCTCCCAAACCAAAACCACAACCCAAACAAAAATCCCCAAACCAAACCCAACGACTCAACATAATAAAAGAAAAAAAAAGAAGGAAACCACCACCACTGTACCCCCCCACAAGCCCTCTGAAATCAATTAAATTATGGTTATAAAATAATCACCCTAATCTATTTACAGCTTGAAAAACTATAAGATACTGATTTTCTAGCAACTGGAGATGAGAAAAGCCTCTCAGACACCCAGAAAAAAACATTTAGTAGCAAAGGGATATGGAACTGGACAAACAAAAAAGGGTGCTCAGGCAGAACACAAATTCTTAAACTAAATGACTGTTGTCAAAATGTATTTTTAGTTGCTAAATCCAGACAGACTTACAAATTTTTTTTTGTCTCTAGATAATTCCCCAATGTCATTGCTGCTGCTAGTGAGCTCTAAGGAGCAAAGCACATGAAAAAAGCGCATGAAAAAAGGAAATTGTTCTTGCTTGATAATGCAATTCAAACTCTAAATATTTATTTACTCTTGCGGGGGAAAGGGAGCAGCTGAAGCACAGCTGGGATAACTCAGCAGCACGAGCCGCCACGCGCTCCCCCATGCCACGGCCTCTGGCTGGGCCGGGAGGCTGCAGGGAAGGGGGAGCAGAGCCAGGCTGCAACACACAGCTGTGGTCTCAGCAGCTCCAGCTTGCACTCTCCACCCAGCACGCAAACCCCGCCTTAAGACATGCTCTACCTTTCACCCATGCTGATGAGAAGTGCTCCTCCCTCTCCACGCTACCTCCAGTGTCTTGGAAGTGTCCCACGGATGTGTACCCCAACCTCACCCTGAGATCTGGTCAGGAGCCCATCCCAGTCTGAGACCAGCTTCCTTAGGCACCATTCCTGCACTGCTAAGTTACCCCTCTGACCTAAAATGAGACCATTTTGGCCCAGCAGCACATCACCAGGACGCTCAAGACCGTGTGTCTGGCAGGGACAGGCTACCAAGAGAAGAGGCTTGGTGATGAGGATGGCTGCAGGCACTCTGTGAAACTGAAAAAGGCTGCTGGGATCTGTACTGCACTGGGAATACGGCTTTGCCTGCCTCTTGTGTGGCAGCAAGACCTTTCTCTCACCTCTGAAAAACCCTTGGGTTACACTGGTGCAACTGCTTGTAGAGGGGCAGCAAAATCAAGATAAAGAAGTGATCCAGGAAAAAAATTAGTGTCATCTCCTCCAAAGGAGGTAGGGAAGATAGGGAGGAAAAGCATAATTTGTAGCCGAGCTCAATTGCAAGTAGATTTATAACTGTGAGAAACACACATTATTTCTGTTAGCTCGGTTCATTTTTTCTTTAAAAATTTTAATTTTAACTAGTTTGTTAAATACATATGACATGCCCTGTTCACAGCACTGGTTACTCCTTATAAAGTCATACCTGCACAGCATTAATCACGATGGGAAAGCCTGAAATCCTGGCACGAATGCAGCACCACCTTGTTTTGGTTTGGGGTGCTCCTCCCCAGGAGCTGCAGAGGAGCCCTGCACACAGAGCACCCCCTGCACGTTCAGATGAGAACAAACAGCAGATGCAGGCTGATGTGCTGATGCTGCTCTGCTCCAGAGTCAGCACCTCTTGGGCTGGTGTGGCACATGAACCATCTCTGTAGCAAAGAGATTCCTGAGAATCTGTCAGCTGCGTTCTGCTCACAGATTTAACCGTAATCCTTGTGACCAGAAGGGCTCAAATTACCTTTCACTTTTTTTTCCTTTTTTTTTTTTTTTAAATAAGAGCTCAGAATCCAGAACATTCTCATTTTACCCAAGCTGGTGTTACAACCTAATCCTGCCTGCTGATTTCCAGATCTGCCAATTTAGTATCACTTAAAAATTAAGATTAAAACCTACCTCCACTCCCAAAAACAGATTTAAGAAATTATCATGAAACACAAGTACAGGAAGTTGCCACAAAGCAGACTTGGTAAAGGAGATCACTGTTTAGCCAATATTGTTCTAACTCTATTTCTTGAAATTCCAATCTTTTTGTCATTTATTTTCAGGCAAAAGTCTTTAGTTAGACTTTAGTTTAGACTGCAGAATCAGATCAACCGAGATCTAATAAATAATGCTTATTTCCCATGCTAAGATTCATTTTGCTTCATTTAACTGAGTTGGGTAAAAGAAGTCACAAATCCAGTTGTGTGCATGTATATATCGATATGAAACAGAAAAAACATGGTACTTTCCACTCTGAGTGAAGAATTGTTACCAAAAAATCCCCTGTAATGAAAAAGATCATAGTTTAGCAGCACCCCAGGCATGTTCAGGCTTTGCTAATCCCACATAACTCCAGATTCTGCCAACCTCAGCCAGAAACAAGGGCTCATGGCAGCCTTTGGGGGTGTTATGAGCACAGGTTCAAGGAACTGAGCCTACACATTTCTCTACCACATAGGAAGTGACCCACAACAGGAAGTGTAACAGGCATGATCCCTACTTCTGGCAACTTTTTGGTTGTTTATAAATAGAGTATCACATTACAAGTTACATAGCACTTCAACAGAATTATTCTTTTTCAAATATGCAGTTAAATGGCAGCAAACTCACTGGTCCAGCTGACACAATTCAATGCCACTGGAAAAAATCTGTGGCCACACACAAGTAAGATGACTGCAGGACCTGCTAACACCCAGGACTCAAAGTGCAATTTACAGTCCGTGTACCAGGAGAATGAAGCAAGTACCCCTAATAACAGCCCCCTGCAGGTGGGGGTCAAAGGAGCTGCACCTAGCATGGCCTTCACAATGGGACCCCAAGGTCCAATTCCAAGAAGGAAACAAAAGCATTCAATAAGAAATGCTGTAAAACCATTAAGATAAATCTGGCTCAGATATTTTTAACAGTATAAGCAAAAGTGGAACCTAATAGAAATGTTGAGGGGGGCAAAAAAGTCCACATGTATCTAAATGTTTATCATCCTAAACATTTAGCAGTTACTTTCACAATAAGTCTTTTCATGTTTTGGTATACTAGTGCAATGTTCGTGTTCTCAAAGCTAGCCTGAAGGGTTTCTAAATTAGTATGTCAATGTTACCATGGTAACACAATGTACTACCAAAATGGACCACTTTTTATACAGCCACTATAATCGAGTTAGTGACCAAGCAAGTTACAAAAACTCTTGCTTTTTGGGGGGTTGGGGTTTTATCGGGCTTTTTCTATTGTTTGCATTTGGTTCTTTTAACTTTATGATTATTTTTACGATTCCCATTATGATTATATTTACTATCACTATTTACTATTCCTATGCTTTTTTAGAATATTGTTCAAAATTTGTTTTATCAAGCAGGAATAAATAACAGAAATAGTATCACCACCACCAGCAAAAAAAATCAGCTCTCAGGACTTGCTAAGAGCAGTCATAGTTTCAGTTCCTAGGCATACATACAAAGTTTTAACACCCCACCTCTGGTTTTACTTCTGCAGGCTGCTCACAAACAGAAGACATTCTTTCCTTGTCACAATACTATTTAAAACACAGAAACATCTCACTCTCAGAGCTCCTTGCACACCAGGATCCTGCCCAACATGCTGCCTCTGACACCCTGGGGCATGTTAAATGGCACTGGATGCCCTAAAAGTCAACCTGCCATCCTTGATCAGACAATCTTCAAACTGAGAATACTCAAGTTAAAAAACATTCTCATGTAAAGTTCAGTGTTCAAAAGACATCATCTTCACGGTCATCACATCCACACAGACCAGAGTATCTGTCCTACATTCACACAAATTTGTTAAACACATGAGTTTCTCTGTATCTTCAAAAGAAAACCATCACCATAAATGCTCTCTGTACAGCCAACCCTCACCAACAAAGGCCACTACAGGCTCCCATGTGGACAAGGAGCCACATTCATCCAACAACTCTTCATGCAATGGTCTTTATTCAAACAGCATCAAGTATTTGAATTAAAATCCTGAAGAGTTGTTTTTGGATATTTGCTATTAAGAGATAGTATTTAACTGTATATTTTTTGTATCATAAGACTACAGTAACAACCTCCTTGGGGCATTCCTGTGGTCTTGCTGTCTATAAAAAGAAAAATTCAAAATATTGAGATTATATGAACTTATTTCCAACTCTCGTGTTGAAATGAAAGAGGAAAATAAAAGTCATTGATTTATGGTTGTGTCAATAGGAGCTTGATGTATTGGTTTACAATATAATTTGTCAATAGCATTGACATTCTTAGTTGATCTCTCAGTTCAATAATTTATCAAGTTAGATACACTTTTGTTATGAAAATTAATAAGAATGTTAGCTCCCTTTGTTAGTGTGAGAATATATCAAATATCCATCTTCCCCGCTTTTGGTCTGGCTGGCTAATTTTTATTCTTCTATATGATAGTGTCATTTATAGTTGAGAGGTAATGCCTCAGCATATTTGATTAACCTACTGAAACAACTTGTTATAATTTATATTCCTTTCAGAACGCTGGAGGAAAAGGAACCCTGTCCAAAGACACTATGCAAATCCTTCCAACAAGACTTATAAGAGCCCACAATTGCTCCTCGTGTTCCCTTGCTCCACAAAACAACAGTAAAGAAGAGAGTACCATGGGATTCCCATCCCGCTCCACCTCCAGCTTTCCAGAAAATCACAGCTGGAAGATATAAAGGAGAACAACAGTCAAAAAATACTATTTGTATGTATGTAGTGGCATATATACATATGCACACACACACAATCTCTCTGTGTGTGTATATACAGTGTGATTTCCAGTGTGGATGTGCTTACTTAGCTTTGAGTGACTCTCTGCTGCATGGGTGGAGTTTGGGGAATGGGGGTACCACAGTCCTTTCAAAAAACAAATACGCATGAATGAGGCACCAAAGTGAAATTACACATAAAGCTCAAAACATTGTTCATCTTCAGCCTGCTTGACTTCCTAACTTTAAATGGCTTGTTTAACAGAATTGTCCAGTCTGCAATACACTGCGATGATTTGTGTGTGTGGCTTCCTCTTCTGCTGATTACAGCTTTTAGGCTATAGCTAAAACAAAAGGTGGCTCAGGG
Organism: Zonotrichia leucophrys gambelii; assembly: GCF_028769735.1. Classification (NCBI taxonomy): domain Eukaryota; kingdom Metazoa; phylum Chordata; class Aves; order Passeriformes; family Passerellidae; genus Zonotrichia; species Zonotrichia leucophrys. The sequence goes on along the minus strand of NC_088171.1, from coordinate 115,384,047 downwards.
ATTTTTCATATACAGCGCTGAACACATATCTGAGCAAAAACGTTAAAAACACCACAATCTTATTTTTACTACCTAAAAAGAACAAAAGCACTATATCTGCAAGTGCTCCAAATGTCACAAAAAACCCAAGTTCAAAGGCATTAGCAATTGTACGTTCTCCTATTATGTTGTAAAAGATGCAGTGTGAAAAATCCTTTAGGATAATCTTCTCCAAATCATTAATTCCCTTCCATTTACATGAGAAAAGAAACACCCGATCTTTTTACAGTTTGTCACAAAAATCACAGCCCGGGGTACTTCTCACTAAACACTGAGGCCTCACAACCTGGTCTTTTCTCAGCTGTTTTGAAGGACAGATCCTTACTTTAGGATTTTTCTATTTATATCATTAGATAAAATAATCCTCCCTCACTCCAGAAGTCATAACAGCTGCATCTTAATTGGAAAGAAAAACCAATAAAGACCAGAATCAACAACTGTTACTGCAAACTAGTGGCTCTGAATGCCAAGCAGCTGCCTTTCTGCCAAAAAACAATACACGACTTGTAAAAGTAAGGTGCTTGAAAATAAATCAAATACCAAAACTAAGCTACTGCCAACGAGGACATTGTATTTTGATGATAGAAATGCATGAGACACCAGCCAATTTCAAGCTGCAATCACTTGAACATAATCCTCACACATAAGACATCATTTATAGGAAATAATTTGAAATACCAACTGTAGAACTTATGACTTAATAGATGGGATGCCAACTGCCAAAACAATTCACACACCTGGTTGTTTCTATAGTGTGGGAACTAATGGGGTCATGTAAAACTTAAAGTTATTTTCAATGATGATTACACTGAGAGCATTCACCCTTAAAAGATCATCATCATCATCATCATCATACCTCTCATGTTATGTCCCTGTGCTGCACAACTGTCTTCCTTAAAACACCAAAGTTTTACTGGAAAATTTCACTGTTTATCAGAGGAATGTTTAAAATATAGCATCTTTTCTTGTTGAGAGCAATATTTATGTACATGGCAAAAAAATGAAACTGCTGTAACAGGGTGGAAGAGTCATGAATTTGCAAGGGGAGCACAGTACAAGACTGGGTCCCTCTCTATCCCCTTGGCTATCAGACATGGAAGGAAGGAGAGGGGCTCCTGGGCAGCCACCCCACAGTGCTCCTCATTCCCCCTCTCCTCTACCTGCTGCAAAACCAGCCTGTGGGTAAGGAAAAAAATCCCATTTTGAAGTGTTTTGCAGTTGCTTAGCAACTAGCACGGAACCTTATGAGATTTCAGTCAATGGACTGGCACACCCACCTCTCAACATGCAGACAGGCACATGAGGAACACACCAGCTGAGCCCCAGGATGGCCCCAGCCCCAACAGCAGCGTGTCCCTCCTGCTTTCTTACACATTCCAAAACCTGCAGAACCAGAGAGGCACAGCCAAGCACCCATGTGCTGGTTATGGGATGATCTGAAATTGTGAAGATGCCAGCTACACCCTTTCCTCAGTTACCACACATACAAACCACGGCTGCCTTGAAAAGCAATTGAGATAGAAAAGCTGTCCCTGAACTTGCCCCCCTGTGGTAGAGACCAGCTTTCTTCCCAAGCCATGAATTGTACAGGCAGTGACCATTACAGGCAATTCCCACACTGTTATCAGTTTCGGTGGGAAGCATTGCCCAAATTGCACAAAACCTTTGGCCTTTGTGATCACACACCACTGTCGTGCCAAATGCTCTCAGATTTTAAAGCTTTATATATAGATAGATACAGATATATGTATATGAGCACACAGAGATTTTTATGTGGAACAAAGATTCTTCTATTACTCTTTTGTAAACTGCCACTAGATGCATACAATCTGTACAAACTATGCTGGAAAAAAACATTTTTTTCTTTTTTAAATCTTATTTTTAAAAAATGTTTCACTCCACAGGAGTGTACATATGGAGGGGAAAAAAAAACAACACCACACTGCAGGGCAACAAGTTTGACATTATCAGTATAGGAAACACTGCTAACTAAAAGTGAAAATTTATGCTGGGAATTAAACCATTTGTAACCAGTACAGGAGTTAGGTTCAGAAACAGCTTTCCAAGTACAGCAGTGCAGTCAAACAAACTCCAGTCACATAAAAGCCATACATCCTGTCCCTTCCACAGCTGGCAGGGGAGAAGGACCCCCCACCACCCAAGCTGGTTGGAGAAGCCATACCCACACCTGCCCATTTCTCTTCACTGACAGCCCTGGCACAGTGGAACAGGACTGGCTCAGCCCAGTCAGAGGGATTCCACCCTGGAGCTGAGCTGTCCCTGGGTGAGGGGCTGCAGGGGCCATTCAGGGTCCCCAGCTTGTTCCAGCTTCCCCCACTGCAGTCCAGGCCAGAGCTGGGACTTGCCCAGCCCCAGCGGTTTTGTTCATTTTCTGAGATCCTTGGTGGCAACTGTGAACTTCTCTCATGGGTTACCCTTGCACTAAAATAACTTCAACAAAATGTTGCCTCTGTGGTAAACCCAGAAGAAATAGTACACCATGTTTCTAAGACTGAGAAAGGCTCAGAGTCCATCTGAATTCCAATGTGCATCTTGTTTCCTGTACTTATTTCAATCCTTAAACCAGAAAATTCCTTACTCTGGTCATTCCCTTCTTTAAACTAGTACCCAGTTCTTTTTGAAAACTTACCTGCCCTAACTTGTCACCAGTAACTTTCACTTATGAAAGTGTGGTGCTACCAAGTGACATCTGTGACGGCATTTCCCAAACAACTCACTTGGCACCTCCGAGGGACCTGTTCCATTCTTTATGCTTGTAATTCTCAGTATAACAAAACCAAATAATACTTTCTTAATTCTTAAAAAAAAACACCGTTAGCTAATCTCTCCTAAACATCAAGTGGCAGTAAATGTTCAGAAGCTTTTTTGAGTCCTTTCAACAGTGCCCCAGTGATTTTAATAGCTCTTCACTTCCAGGTGTTTTTCCAGGTGAACAGAGGTAAAAACCTCAATAAACAGGTTTGGTTGTGGGTTCTTTAGTGGTGGGTGGTTTTCTTTTTCCCTTTGGTTGTTGTTCTCTTTTTGTTAACAGACTGGCCTCACAGTAGCATTGCCAATGGCCTCCACTGGGAGCCAGTGCATGCAGCACAGTTTTAAATAATCTGGCAAACACAACTGGCCTTAAGACTTTCAGGCATCTTTTGAAAAACCCCACCACCAAACGTGAAAGGACAACAATAAAACCCCCACTGGTTTTCCAGAGCAGCATTAAAGAGTGTTGATTAAAGCTTGGAACCATGACATGGGTTTGACCATGTTGCTTCTGTTTTGTACATAAAGAAAAGCACTTAGTCACTGGAAGAGAAGTGCAATAATTATTGCAATTCCTGGCTCCTAAAGGTAGGTTGCATCCCCCCTGCCAGGCCACAATGCAACCCTCAAGTCTTCCAAAACGACATATCTTCCTTTGCTCCCACAGCCATCAGACATGCACAAATATTTTGGGAAGCTCCAGAAAACACATACTGAGTTTCTTCAGTACCTTCAATACCAAATAGCTCCACAACAAATTGCATTTTGTTTCATTATTCTTTAAGATTTTCTTTATCTTGTATTAAGGTTACACTTTATCTTCCTTCCCAGGACAATTTGCTTTTGTAACTGATGGTATTTCTCACTGCAAATCCATTCACCTAGAAATGCCACTAGACTAGACTTGTTCTCTGTAATCAGTGACACCAGAGCAAGTTTCTGTTGCATTACAAACCTTTGGCTATCATCTTCACAGAAAACTCTTCCCCAGCAGATATGACTCTGCAGATGGAATGCAAACACAAACATAGGTCTTTCTGAAAAGATCTTTTTCTAGGTCTTAATTGAAATGTTACCAATACTCATTTTGCAAGATTGCCTGTTGATACTAGGTAAATCAAAATAACAGTGGAGGAAACTGAATTTATTTAAAAAGCATTAGCTCTTCCCAGATGAAAAGGATGTAAAACAAAAGGATGTAAAAAACACAGGATGTAAAACAAAGATTACTGTTTGAAAGTGTAACAGTGAGGTGACTTAAGATGACATGGAGACAAGAAACCAAAAATTTTGGTAATAAGAGGAAGAGGACAGATAATGTTAGGATATCTTAGCAAAAGTTTCAATATTGGGTACAACAGAGGAGAAGGAACCAAAAAAAGATGTAAAGCCAGGTGATATGATCAAAGCCACAGGCTCTGGGAAATGTTTTTTCAAGCAATATTCAGGATTGATGTAAGTGGGACAAGGCTGCTTTCATCCAGGCTAGGAAAGTGACAGCAGAGTACTTTAGTAGTAGGATAAGACACACGGATGGCAGATTTCTTGGCATGGGCAGATAGAGAAGCCGGCATCTCACACATGTGGCAACAGGATTTTCCTAGTACACTACATCCTAGTGTACTAGGGAAATCCTCAATTTATGGGCTTTTCCCTACTTGTGAGGGCCTTGGAAGAAATAAAACAGGGGTAGGAAGGACTGGTTAGTTTTTATTCCACCACTTTGGTATGTGGTGATGACTGCTGTTGCTTACATCTCCATTTTTCATTATTATTATTATTATTATTATTATTATTATTATTATTATTATTATTATTATTATTATTATTATTATTATTATTATTATAAAATATTAACATGTTTAAGACAGGAAGAAAAAGATATTTCTGATTCAAGAGGATTGCAGAATTTTTACCTCATGGAGAAATTATGGAAGTGGTTTAAGTGCTGCTTTGTTTGGAAAGATCATCACAAAGGCTCCTTAAGGGACAAGACTCTCAGTTGACTAACTTGACAAAAATTGCACTTCCTACACAAGGTAACTGACCTTTATTGACCAGAAATATTGGGACACTTCAGGGGTTTAAAAGGCTCTGAAAGCAAATTAATGATTCCAGCTGAGCAGAGGACAACTTAAAAGGGAGATTAATGCTAACCCTGTTTTCATGTGCTTAAAAACTATACAGACAAACCCCACACCTATACAGAAATAAAAGTTTTAATCTAACTATATCAAAGGCAATACAAGCATTCAAAACTTGTAGACTATTTAAGGACTTCAGTTTCAAGGGAGAGTACATTTAAAGAAGTACAAATCACCTCAGGTGACAGCTTGTGGGAAATAAGGAAATCCCCCTAGATTCCAAAACCAAGCTAAAATCATGCTAGATACAACAGGGACTGAAACAAAATTACACTTAGTATGGTTTTTCTCTTTGAGAAGGAAAAATGCAATTACTTTTTTTGAGGCTGTATCAGTTCTGCATTAGTATCTGGGCCACCTGACTTCTCCCACAAGTGTAAAAAAAAATGAAATAAACCAGTAAAAATTGAAATAAACTAGTAAAACTTAACCTCATCCACCTGCTTCTTAGTCTTACCTACTTATTTTCTAAATGCAATAAACAATTTCATTTTGAAGACAAAACTCAAATGCAGTCCCCAAAGGCATCACCATAGCTGGGTTTCTCTCCTCTTTACAAAAACACTCAGAGCTTCCAAATGTTTCCATAGCAGAGCAAGGACATTGGTGCAGTGGTGCAAGGCACAGAGTCATGTTTTGATTGGTACTTTTGGCTGAAAGAAACCAAACATTGCAACAATCTCAAGAAGTCGCACACCTCTGTCACAGTGCCCTACACAAAAGCCCCTGGTGCAAGTCCAGCTTGGTGGAACTTGCAGTTGTTTCACCACCACTGGGCTTGGTGTGACAGAACCCTCACACTGGCAGGCTTCAGGAAGAAGCATCCTAAAAACAGAGCTCAGCCAACACCTTCACATTTAATGAAAACCCCTTTCCAGCTGTGAGGAAAAGCAGGAAAGTCACACTCTGACACATGCTGAAGGCACTATTGCTAACCCCATTTTGAAGGTCTGATAACAAGCTCCTAAAGAAAACCCAGCAAACTCCAAGCAAACCCTTCCTCAGGGAACACCATGGAAATGCTCCAAGTAGCTGAACAGGAACTTCTGACAATTCCTTTGTCTCTTTCCCGTGGAGTTTGGAAGGGCAGAGCCATACAGGAAGGCAATGGTCACACTGCTGACAGCCTGTGCCTGTTCACTGCTGGCAGCCTCTGACTTGCAGGACAGCTTCAATCACAGCAGATCCCACTTTTACTGAAGAATGTCACATCATACATGTGAACATATCCAGATATATCAAGAAAAGGAAATGAAAAGCGAGTTTCACACTTTAAAATATGAACAGGACTTTTTCTTGCTTCAGATGGCCTAACAGTCCTTGAAGCTGAAAATCACAGAAAACATGAGCACTACAGATTTGGGAAGAAAAGGGGGCTGGGGGACAGGGAGAGGAAGGGATGATCAAAACCACACAGGCAAGGAGGCAAAGAAAAGCAGGGAAGGGAGACTGGAGCTGTCAGTGCAAACCCATTCATTCTTCCTGCATGTTTGTGATACCTGACAAGACAACTTCACTACCAGTGGATACCTCTAAATGGTTTTCAAAAGACAACTGCACTGACCCAAGAAAGTAATCTATTCAAGTGTAAAAGGCATAACTGCTAAACTAAAATGAATGGTACAGTTCATAAAGATTAAAAGGTTTATCAGATTAATTTTTGAAAATTCAACAGCATAAAAAAAGAGTTCCAAACTCTCTAGTAGCTGTGATTGAAACTGGTGGTTAAACATGGAGCTAAGCAAGCTCTGAGTACCAGAGTTTGGTTTTCTTTCATCTTCAAAATAGATTTTATTATTACTGTTGTTATTTTTGCAAGTGCATTTCTAAGAAGTTATTTCAAGACCTATGAACAAGCAGGAAAAACTAAACCCCACACCATATTTGACCACAGGGAGTCAGAAGAGAGAACCTGGCATTGCCATTTACTTAAACAAAAATCCAAATGCTTATGGGGAAAACTTTTTTTTTCACCTTTATATATAAAACCTCAAGTCAGAATGCTTTTTCACCTATCTTGGCCAAGATATAAACAAATAAAATCTCTTCAACCCCAAACAACATAAAGGTTATAATTTAAAGAAGGGGAAGATTGACTTTAATGTGGGTTGAAAAGGAGAAAGAAAATGCATTAATACTATAAGGCAAGATTCACAGCTTTGAAGGGACATGATGAAGGGGACACTGTGCAAGTGTCTCTTTTTCCCTACAAAGTATCCAATTCATGCTACAAAGGATGCTCTCAGACAGCTTCCTCCAACACTACCTCCCAGGATCACCTATATGCCAAGAGAATACATGTAATTTTAGCATCCTTGTCCAGCTTCCTATTTTTCAAGAGCACCATAAGACAGCCAGACACAGCTGTGGGCTGCAGAAATAGGGCTGAGTACCAGGAAGCTGTAATTATCCACATGTAGGATTCCAAAAAGTGTTTGAAAAAATCCAAAGTATTGAGTACTCTACAGACACAAACTCAGGCCAATTTTTATGTGTTTGCTGCTTAATTTGGAGCTACCTTTTTGAGAAAGAGGAGTCCAGCTGAGAGTGAACCTCCCTCTTCTGACCCAGAGCCTTTTTCTCTCTGCTTTCTCTCCTCCAGATCTCCTCCTGCATGATTTGTGCCCACTTACACTCAATGTGCACCGGAACAAAGATGCAATTATGTATAAGTAGTGCCCAAGAGAAATCATCTAATAAAAATAAAGCTTTCTTCAAAGCAATTTTATCCATCTTTTTTTTTACTATACACATGTAGCATATGTATGGGGAAGGGAAAAAAACCCTCAATGACTGCATAAAGCATATGTGAAATGACATTAGATTATTTTAAAAAAATAAAATATATAAATATATAAACATTCTACTCCTCCCTTTTCCATCTCTGATATTCTCCAGCTTGTCCAAGTATGTTTACACTGGAGACAGAAATAGGTAGACGTATACATACCTATACATGTGTACACTCATATCTAGGGTATACACAGCTATAAGATATTATACTATTCGGATTGCAGAATTAACATATAAAAAAAACCAAAACAACTTGCCTACATTTGCAAGGTGTGCTTGGTCTGCTGTTTGGAGATTTCTAGTAAGAGAATCCCAGAAGAGCTGAGGCTGGAAGGCACCTCTGGATCCTGTCTAGTTCAAGCCCTTGTTGACAACAGGATGACCTGGAACAGGCTGTCCAGGACCACATCTCAGCTGTGTTCTGAAAATCTCCAAGGGTGAAGACTTCACCACCTCTTCAGGTAACCTCTGCCAGCTTTTGACCACCCTCAGACTATAAAATTGTTTACTTACATTTAAATGGAATTGCCTGTATTTCAGTTTGTGCTTGTTGCTTCTGGTCCTGTCATGGGAAACCACTGAGAAGGTTCCATGTTCTTCACTCCCCCAGTCAGGTATTCATACACATTGAAAATTCCCTAATTCATTTTAGTGAAAATCAGGGGAGATAAAAAAAAAAAAAAAGCACTGTGTAAGATCCTAAGGATCTCAATGCTTCCAGGACTATTTTCCACAGAAGTAAGAGTAGTTATAAAAAAATCAATGGTAATACAACACCAGATGGATTTTGTATCTGTAATGTTTTCTAAGATTGGATGTGTTTTAAGAGTTAGTTATAGACATGCTTTTGTTGCAAATTTAGGCTTCAGAGTTGCAAATTTAGGCTTCAGCACCTCATGCTGAAATAAAATATGAAAGTATAAGTTGTTTTGTGGCATAAGGAAAGAGAAAATACTTGCAAAAACTCTGTCTCTCTAGGGAGCTCCAAATCAGAGTTGATAGTAAAAAAGCATCCCAGTTTTTCTACACATACCATAGTTCTCATCAAGTCACACTACAGATGAAGAGCCCAAATCCTGCATACTTTAGCACAGGATAGGAGCATCATCTGCTTGGGTGTTTTTCTGTGAGGATTTAATGAAAGCAGTCTGAAAAACCTCCTCCCAGTGGACAGCCTGTGGCAGGATCCTTTAGGCACCCAGTGTGGCAAACATGCCAAGTGCCAGCAAAAGAAGAAGAGCAAAATAAATGTGACTTTAAGGCAGTTAAGTGCCCACACATCTTGGAGCCCTGGAGGCACCAGTGAATCTGTCAAAATTCAGGTCAGAAACGTGCCACAACTGTCTGAGACACCTCTGAAGAGCAGGAGGAGCAGAAGCAGCTCCTTGGGTCAAGCTCTTGCAGAAACAGCTGGTGTGAGGTACTTGCATGAAGACATGACAAGAAAGAGCCCTGTTTGCAGAAAGTGGTCAGCAAAGCTCATAAATCACTTGAGAAAGGCCTGATCTAGAGATGACAGGAAGATGAACAGAGATGCTTGCTTTCAGTAAAGAGGTAACTGGCTGAGAGAAAAACAGCAGATATGTCAGATTTGAAAAGGTCAGGGGCACAATTTATATTTGTCAGAATGAGCTTTCCAAGCAGGAGCCAAGGACATCTTGCTCCAACAAATAAATACACAGTAACTTTAATAAAATCAAGGTTCTTTGGTAAGAGAACTTACATTCTTCACCTGTGTGCTGTCCTTGGGCACCTCTGCATAAATGATATTTTTGGATATTGTAGTTTAACTCCAGTCAGCAACCTCTTTCTCACTCTCCCAACCAGCAGGATCAGGGAGAGAATAGGAAGGCTAAAACCTAGAAAACTCATGAGTTAAGAACAGTTAAATAGGGAAAACAAACCAAGGAATTACTTTGCTGCTTCCCATGGGCAGGCAGGTGTTCAGCCAACTCCTGGGAGAGCAGGGTCCCATCACATGCAACAGTGACCTGGGAAGACAAACACCATCACTCCAAACATCCACCCTTCCTCCTTCTTCCCCCACTTTCTATGCTGGACATGATGCCATAAATTCTGGAATATCCCTGTGGTCAACTGGGGTCACCTGTCCTGGCTGTGTCTCCTCCCACCCTCCCGAGCACCCCCAGCCCCCTCACAGTGTGGCAGCACCAAAAGCAGGAAAGGCCTTGGCTCTGTGCAAGCCCTGCTCAGTGATAACAAAAACATCTCTGTGTTATCAGCTCTGTGTTCAGCACAAATCCAAAACAGAGCCCCACACCGGCAACTGGGAAGAAGTTCAACAACCCCAGCAGAAAGCAGCACAGATATTCACCTCCCAAAAAGGGGAGGGTGGCTGCAAAGATGTCAAAGAGCCCAAGGTTGAATGATGGGTAAAAGCTGAAGTGCAGAAAAAGGGATGGGAGAAAGTGGGAAAAAGAGAAGAGTAGATTTAAATGGGAAAATGGAGCAGACAAATTTAGAAAGGTGGTGGCAGCAAGGAGAGGAGAACTGTGGTGAAGAGAAACAAGAAGCAGCAAAACATTGGAGTGTAATGACATCATCATATTCAGAGGTCCTCTTCTGCTGCACCCTCCATGGTACCTGTGTTTCACAGAAAATTTACAGTAATTGCACAACTCCTGCCAGACTTTACCCAGTCCCCGGAGAGCTAGGGGTCAAAATAGCAACCTCTGCACTCCACAATATGGTAGAGGAAAATAGGGGACACCACATGGCACAGAACCATGGATTACAGCAGGACTGATGTAACAGTAATGGAAGAGGAAGGGATATAATTTATCACATCCCTCATACATCTTCTGACTAGACTGCTGTTGTAATGTCACAGTAGAAATACAAAGCTGCACACTCACTTCCAGATGACTGCAATGCCCAAAATATCCAATGACAATTATGACATTGAGACAGAAGGAAATCATCCTTACCCTAGGAAGTTTGTGCTATATAGACAGGAATAGTTACCCTGATCTTGTATTTTCCACTCTTTGTAAAGACATTTGCAGTGATGGTTTATAATCCTAAAGCACAGACTGTTCAGTCTACCTTGCAACTCCACAGTTTGTGGTCACATAAAAGATAATTCATCTTTATTGTCTCCATTTCTCCCTTCCACTCTAGCCTTTTTCTGCCTAGATTATCCAGGCAGGAAACATTTTGGCATAGACACTGTATCATATTGTGCTTTTGTATTATAGGCCAACACACCACATTGTATTAACATCTCTCCTTCAGTAACATTATATACAAAACCAGACCTCAAAAAACCCCACTTATATCCATGGACTCCAGAGGATCCAAAATAAATGAAAGAGCCAGATGTTAACAACCTTGTGAAAATGTGCCTATCTAGGTATTCACATTTCTCTCCAGTTAAACAGCACCAATAACATGTACAAGTCTTTTCACACATTACATCACTTTCTTACAGCATTGTTTTTATAGACTTCCTAATCAGGAAGTAGAATAGCCTTTGCTTTAGTCTACCAACTTCCACAATGTTAAGCTCTCTTTAAAAAAAAAGGAATTTAATGGCCTTCTTTGCCATTAATTGGGGTTTTTCTATTACATACATTCAGAAAAGTATGGATGATACAGTAAAATTATTCTATAATACCCAACAGATAAGCAGCCAAATATGTAGATGGCCATGGGATCATCATTAATGTATAAATATTGTTTCAACTAATAAACCAATATACTATAGAAATATGCAACACCTACACAACAGGGCACAAACCCAAATAATATCTGTTATGGAAAGGACAATTTATGTTTAAAATTGACATATATACAAAGTGAGGATTGGGTTTGGAAGCCCCAGGTGCTTCATGGAAAAATGCAGCAAATATTTGTGTCTACAGGTGGCCAAAGCACATCCATGAAAGATAACGTGAAACTAAGACAGGAATCTCATTACCAGGATCATGCAGACAATAGCGTCCAGGATTACTGTTTGCTGGCTGTATTCTGCATTTAATCTATCAAGTCACACTTAATACTGCAGGTAATACACTTAAGAACAATTTAAATTAATCACAACAGGAGATTAAGGGTAAAAAAAAAATGAATATCCATTTTGTCTTTAATTCACCATACCACTGTGAGAACTGCAAAAAAGAGCCACTTTCACTTCCTGCTCTATAAAACAAAATTCTGCTCTTAACATTGGAAATGTCTGACACACAGCTGCCCAAAGCTAGACATATTTCATTCACCCAGTTTCCAAATCCACGTGGTTGGTCCCCAGGGTAACTTGTGCTAGGCAAAGAGCCCTGCAGGAGGGGAAGGCAGGGCAGGACGGACATTCCCTGCCACCAGCTCTCCTGTGCCCAGTCCCAGGGCATGGGAGGACACATGTCCCCGAACTGGAGCGACAGCTGTCTGCATACAAGGAACATTTTGGAGCCCATTAAACAGTGCTGCTGCATCAGTGTGGGAAGAGTGTCACAACAACAAGGCCATCCCAAGCTGATGTACCGAGAGGACTCATCCTGCATCTTCACCCAGCCCAACAGTCTTCATATTTGAAGAATGAAATGATCTTCACTCAACAAAATACAGAAAACAGGCTATTGATTTCCTGTGAGCTCTCAAAGTGTTATAATAAGCATTTATAGATGGGCTATTGAATGTCTCGACCATTTAAGCAGACAGTCATTTCATCAGCAAAGCAATAACTGGAGTTGGCTCCAAAAACAGAGGAAAAGCAAAAAGGAGCTTTAGGGCACAATGTCACTTTTCTTATTCTAATATAAACCTTTATGCACATATCACTGGCTGTTACTCGACTTAAAAACTGTAAGGCATGTAAGTACAAATCCTGCAAAATAAACACTGTGGTAATACTTTAAATCCTTACGACTTTTTCTGGAGTATCTCTTTCATTGCTAGCAGGCTACAAAAAAACTGCATTAACCTTAAGTATCATCTCTTCCCTTTAGACTTGGTAAGGGTTTAAGTAATTCAAAATTCACTTATATGCATAGCAGTACAAGGACATAATATCTTAAAAGGGAAGAGCTAGTGCAGCAGTGTTTATTACAGCCACTCAGTTTACTGCATATATCCCATCTGCAGCCAGCAGCCAAATCCAGCACTTCTAACATTACTCTTCCAAGAGTATTTCTATTGGACTATTATGACAATACTGGTAAGACATTGAAAGTGTTTTCTACACAAACATATGTTAGAGTTATATGGCAGAAAATATATATGTATTTATACATGTTTACATATATAAATTAAATATTTGAGATCATGATTTTCACAACATACTTTTGTGTCTTTACCACACATCTGTATATACACATACATACTGTATTCCTGTTGGGGGAAAAAAGTTTCCTTTTCACATAACAAAGGACTTTGAGATTTAATTACAGGCAACACATCGGAAATGAGAACAGCTCACAGAGGCACACAACAAACTTGCAATGCATACATCTCCTAACAAAAGAGTAATTAAAAACTTTTACATCAGGAAAATCCCTGACAAAGCTTGAATACAATATCTCATTGATAATAATCTGAAGTGTGCTAAATTTCCTGGAGCAATACACTGGTTATAGTTAAAATATGCTTATAGCAACAAGGATGTCAACTTTTTAGACAGCAATCACAAACTGTTGCTTCTATTTGTTTTCTTAGTTTACCAAGAAGAAAAATGAGGTTGTTACAAAATGAAGCAGTAACAAAGCAGCATATTCCTGGCTGTTAAGCTATTGCAAAGTTAGATCACAAGGTCACCAGTTCTAGTTTCACATCTGTCACGTTTTCTTGTGACGCTTGCATAGATCATCACAGCTCTTTCTGGAGGCAAAATAGCTGAATAGCTGCTGGTGCATCACTTCAGTTCCAGTGGGTGGTGGTATTACCTGCATCCACTACCAAAAATATGATTACTTTTCCAGTGTTTTTGCAGACATACTTTATGCTGCTTACAAATGACAATAGCCTAATACACAGAGAGAAAACATCAGCCTCTCCTCTCTCATAAACCCACTCGTCTGGATATGGTAAACATATGATTCAGATGAGGATATTTACCTTCTACATTTCATTATTACTAACATTAATTTCAGTTACTCCTTCATGGGATGCCGCTGCTAAGGTTATAAAAACATAGATAAATTACTTAAGGTGGTTCTCTGTTAAAAAAAGGCAGAAGCCATAAATCAGCTTGGAGCATCTTTAAAACACTTTTGGTTGGTAACTTGGGGTAATGAGGGAATATGAACAGCTCAAGAATAACACGCCCTCACATCCTGAGTCCTCCCTGTCCAGGTTTAACTGTCACGATGCAAAAATGCCATTTTCCAAGTCTGCCTAAAGGAAAACAACTTCAAAAACAGCTCCTGGAATATGAAAAAACAACTTGCTCTTGACTAAAATAGACACCAAGTTACCTGTTTTAGTCAACAGCAAAACTTCAAACCAACTGTTATGTACCAGTTGTGATTAAACCTCCCAAATACTCTTCTGTCTGAATACACAATCACAAATAATAATGTGTCTTTGCTATACCCACTGCCATATAAAGTTGGTAACTGAATAAATGCTCACATTTGAGGGTATCTACTCAGAAGCTAAGGCAGTTTCACACCGCATGCTTTAAAAGTGAACAACCTAAATTATACTTTGGTTTACACAGCAGGAAAAAACCTCTTCAAGGATAAGTGCAGAGGGAAGAATGAAGACTAATACCAAAATAGCTCCTGTTCCTAACACCTTTCTGATCCTGCCTGAGACAATCTACTCGTACCTCGGACGCATGGTGGCAGCCAGCCAGCCAGATGACTGGTGACTTAATATACAAGTTCATGTGGGCTCTGGAGTTTGACACAGACAAGGGCATTAACTCTGGAGTCTCACCAGTCAGCCTTAATATTCAAAACTCATCAAATGAGTCATGCCTACATTATGAGAGGTTTTTTTTAATACTTTATGCTAGCTTTCTTTTGTTCTGAACAGCTTTCACTGTAGAATGTTTTCATTAAATACGCATGCTTTTTATAGGAAAAGTTGTGATCAATTGATGCCTAGGTCAAGCATGAAAAAACTTAAATGAGTATGACGCTATGATAAATACTGTAATAGTCTCAGAATCACAGATTAAAAGATTGGCATATATATATCTTGTTTCTTTCTACTGCTGAAGGCAGTTCTCACAATAAACAAGGCTATGGGCCAAAATTCAGCCTTTGAGAACAATAAATATGTACAAAATACATGTATGTGCAAGCAAAGGACATATTGAAATCTACCAGGCTGAATATCTTCAGTTTCATTTTGAAAGCCACTTAAAATAAAAGCCAGTAGATGAAACAAAGAATCCACCCAAACATGAAGGCTCCAGCATCTTTGTTGAAAGAACAATAGCATAATACTCCTCATCCCTCTACCTTATTGCAAGAGAACCACCAAGATAGTTATTGCTGTGATCATATTAAAGAATACTTCACAAAATTATTCTTTAAACTGATAAAATATTTACAGATTTATCTTCATATGCTAATAGTTATAAATGCTCTAATTCAATTGCTGGGTAGAAAACATTCCAATAAAAGCAATATTTCTATTAGCATAACAAAAGGCAACCCGTAAAATCACTCTCATGCACAGGCTCAAAATTTCAGATGAAAGCAATATTCTCATAGAAATACGCTCTATTTTTGAACTGATCCCACTCCAATGATATGTTTTGTATTCTGACGGCTCTCCCACCGGAGTACACATGACATTAACGAAAGCAAGATCAAATTAAACAGATGACATGATTAACAGTATTCATTTCATGCATGACTGTTTTACCGGAGAGATAAAGACCTGAAAGTAATTACCACCAAGTAAAACTCCTTCACTGACCTCTCCGCTCCCAGGCTAGCAGTCCTTAAGTACTGATGCCTTGCAACAAAGACCAGTGCCTTTCATCTGTGGGCTTTCCTTTACGCTACAAGCTGAGCACCTCTCCCGTTGCATGCACGCAGTACCTCTCTGTATCTATGTCTGTAATGCAGCATAAAGATTACTGGGGAAACCTATCAAACCGGCAGGCAGCAACGCCGGCCGCCAATAAGCGGGAGGCACATGCAGAATCCAGCACATGCTCGCTGAGGCTCGCAGGCTGGCACCGCTGCCGAGCAGGCTGCTAATCTAATTATAGCCCTGGGCCGAGCGCAGGGCTGCCGGGGAGCGCAGCGCTGCCCAGGCACCCGCGCAAACACGGCCCGGCCGAGCACACCTTGCGGCCCGCGGCATCAGCGTCTGGCACTGCTGCCTGTCTGGGTGCGTCACCATCAAATCCCGGCTGGGGCTGTGCGGTGGTGGTGTTGTTTTGCTGAGTGATTCACCTACGAGGGGGTTTGTCTCCATCTCTGAAAAGCAGGATCTGTTTAGGTGTGCCCTTTGGGAAGCTGACCACTTGCAGTTTGCTTGCTAGGTCTGCTTTAAGGAGACAATAAAACGAAGATGTTTGTTCAGCCGGCAGGAGTTCTTGTTTTGAATGTACACATTGCCAGCACCATGCAGAGCAGATCTCAGCTTTGTGCATTACTGCACAGGCTACAACGTGGACCTCAGATCAGAGAGGCACCACACACACGCTTTCAGCGCACAGCAGCCCTACAGAAGCCAACAGGACCCCCTCTGTCCTTTACATTTACCCGTGGGCGGACACCCAGATGATCAGAGAGGGCTTCTGTGTGCATTGGCACATAAAGTCCTAACTAAGCTTTCACGAGGCTAGGGTGCAAATGCCAAGGAAATTTTTGCCATTATACAAAACAACTTAAGTAGTTTGGGAAATACTTACCATGAGCAAAGACTACTCAGATGCATGAGGAACTAACATAACCAAGTCCTACATGCTTACTTATTCTATAAATAAGTCCACAAAACAAAGGCATGTTATGATCCAAGAGAACATTGTGTATTTGAAAGATGCTGGGAGCTTTTACAACATCAGGTAATAATCATGAAAAAAAGATACAGATGCTTGTTTAGTCTTCCTTGGTAAAACACTTCAATTAATCCTCACTTTGTTTAGCACAAACAGAAAAAAACACTCTTCAGATGTTTCCTGTTCCCACATGGTTCATATAATCACCTAAGCTCTACACTGACCAACAGGTTTTCAAAACATCAGTGACGAGATGGAAATACACAGCCTGACTATCAGAAAAACCAGTTGTGGTGCCAGCTCTCTCTTGTGAGATACAGTACATTTTTCATGACTGATATTACAAAAATATCATAATGCTACAGCATTATGCATATACAAACTACAATGCATTTCTAAGACGTTTCACTAAGTTACTCATAAACCATACCCATAAACATTACACTAGCAAGATCTTGAACCCCATTGCAATAATGAATTCCACTGTGTGGCCACACTGGCATTTTTCCTAATTCTTTACTCTTATCACCAGCACCATACAGTATCAGGCACAGTCCAAGAGCATGATATTAAAGGCTGTCTATAAACACTTTCTAGCTATTGTACTTACTTCAGTAAAAAAATTACATTTGGTACCATATAAAATTTTACTAATGGAACAAGATCTCAATATGGTAACACTGCAAGACCATGTTTACTGGCAATACGTAAATAGCTATGTCACAGCTAACTTCATCTGCCAGTGAAAATTGCTCATCAAGAGTTTCTCTGTGCTAGAAGTAAACTTCATTGCTGTAATATTTTCAAAACTATATATGGCTGGAAATAAAAAAGAAGTGTAGGAATAGGGACATTTTACTCTTTGATTCAATGTTCAGTCAACATGAAGTTTTGTGTTTTGATAAAAGAAGGCTGTCTTATTAAGTCTTTCTTTTTAGATTACATATCTAAGAAGCGAATCAATTTTTATAAACCGTGTTTCTTTAAAATACTGTGGAATATTCCAAGTTTCTCAGCCATGCTCCTCAAAACCAGGAAACTATCTACTTAATGAAGAAGGCAGGAGAGGCAGTTATACAGGGGGTAAAAACCTAACTGGAAGAGTTCAAGAGGCATGTGAGAAAAATGCACAATGATTTGATGATCAGATCAAAAATGCTATTTTTCTAATGATATTTTGCCAAAGGTAGCAACAGGGGAATAAGACCAATAAAAGTCTTTACCCTTGTCCTCTGATTATTTCAAACGCTAGGAAAAAAAAATTTCACAAACACAAACAAAAAAATAAAGTCAAAGAGACTCAAACCGTTCTTTTAATCTAATCCCCATTCACAAACCATGAAGGCACATATGATACTTGAAAAAATGACCAGAAAAACTGAAACAGGAATCAACCAGGCTTCAGCTGCTACGGGACTCTCAGTTTTGGCTCCCTCCCATGCAGGCTGCTAAGCCTACATGTGTGTCTCCCCTCTGCCCAGCAGCTCCCCAAGCCCTCACTGCTTCACCCTGTTCAGCTCCAGCACAGCTCCCCAGCAGCCAGCCTCTGCCTCCTCCCACAGAGCTGCTGGCTCCAAGGGCATTCACCCACAGCCCCAGCAAGGGCTGCCCTGGCAGCATACTCCCAACACACCCTTGCAGCAGGCAATGGTTTATTCCAGGAGTTGCTTTCTTTTTTAAAACATCATGGTAGCAGCAGTAGTTGAAGGACCCACAAACATCTGCAAAGTTGCATTTCAAGAAGCACCTATTTGTCTCTGCAGCAGAATCAATAGTCACTAAACTGTGCTTGGCTCTGCAGATCAGCCAAAAGAATGCTGATGTCTGTGGCAATTTTTACACTTGCTTTTAACCATTGTGAAGCTATGCTGGGTCAGGATGATATGTGGAACTGCATGGCACAGCTAACATTTAGGGTCAGCGGTCATTCACAAGAACCCACATTTGGCAATGGCAGATGGCTAAAACTCCAACTGAGGCCGATGCAGAGCTCCACCAGCCTGCCCTGCCACCCATGGTGATGGCACTCGAGCACCTGGAGCATGCACTGGACCTGTGACAGGACAGAGCCATCTATAGATGCGCCAGCAAGAGAAGCCAAGAGAGGTTTCATAAGGACACAGTCAGAAGAGACTCATCAGATCCCAGAGAACGCAGGTTTCATGAGGACACAGTCACAAGAGACTCCAGCAAGTCTCTGTTGGAAATGAAGAAATTGTGAAAGGTACACAAGTTGGCCAATATTCGGCAGACTTTCATCGAAAGCAAAAGCCTGTCCCTGGCACAAGCTACCCGCCTGTGCTAAGCTTCAAGCTCCCGCTCCTCCGCATGGAAACAGAAGGTCTCTACAACATTTTTAGCAATTATAAGAAAGTTAGGCTTTCTCAAGCTCAGCTCCTTGACAGAAGAATTTCAATTAAAATTTTCCAAAACCATATGGTCCGAGGCAGATGCCCATCACAGAGGGGAGGAAAGAGGAAAACCTATGAGGGTATGATGAATTCATCATATGACACTAAAACCAGCTTCCTACAGTGAAAAGTGTCTAGCTAGCACATTAATGAATTATACACTTCATTTAGGCATATCTAAGGGAATTAACAAACAGATTACTATTTTGGAACAAATAACCTTTTTCCTATATTATTATCACTTGTGTAAGTACTTCCCTATCCAATTATTTTAATACAAGAATATCTTAAAAATTTCTGATGTGTCTTGCAACTGAACAGGTTTTACTCTGAATATCACATAACCTTTGGCTTTAAAATTTATCAAATATTGCTTGCAAACTGCTACCTCAGTTACTTAATTGGATTTTGCAATGTATAGTAAGCATATGGAATGAAAACGAGTTGAGTAAAATGGCTGGTGAATCAACATGCTGCATTTCTAAAGGCAATAGTGTGTATATTTCCAAGCTGTAGCCTTGAGAAGTTGAACTGAACCAATTACTCTAATGAATATTTTACTTGGCTTGATGCATTCATAAGACTTTTAGAAGTTAAACCATCTCATGGTTATGTTTACATAATAACAAAATCTTACAATTTTTGGATGGTACTTCTGACATTCACACAGTTTAAAAGATAAGGGGACAATTTTTTCTTCCACTATTTTTTATACATTCCAGTTTTCCTTCCCAAATAAATTTATCTAGCATTATTTTCTTTTTATTTTGAAAACAACCTTTGATTTCACAATAGCTATTTGCTGAGCTCTTTCCTTTCCTAGCAAGTATATGGGAAGTCTGCCAATTGGTGGCAAACTCATCACTCATTATCAGAATTTATGGAGGAAAATAAAACATGGTCCAAGTGTTTGCTGCATAAACTTTTCTCTGAAAGTCACAAATGCCTTGAAGTTGGCGCTCAGCGTGAACAAACTTATTTTCATTTTGTGTAGCACGAGGACATTTCTTGGATGACCCCAACTGTAATTGGTAAGAAAGCAGTCACCTGTCCACATGTGTGCATTTGTCAATGCTCTCAATAATATTTTGAAGTTGGACAGATAACCTGGTACTTCAAGCTTTTTTTTTTTTCCCAAATATGCTCATTGTATCCATAAAGGCCCCAGACATAACTCCTCTGTAAGCTTAATAACAGGCAGAGATGTCTCTATACGAACGCCAGAGACTCACTGCAGGATGGCACAAAGATTGATCCCTACAAATTATTTTCCATGGCATTCTTACCCACTTTTATCTCAGAATCATAGTAAAACCAAACAAAAAAATCCCCCACACCCACATTCCAAGGTACATTACCATCCCTCACCTCCACAGACCTACATTAGCAGTACCTTCACTGCAGCCCTGGCTGACTGAAATGATGACACCAGTCCATCACTGGCACCTGAGAGAACCAGGGAGTAGCAGTTCAGCTGTCATTGAGATGTGTTTCATCCTATTGCTGATGTATGTGGCTCAAAAGGATCTGAAGTGAAGCCTGCAAGTTGTTTGCTATGCTGAGCACTTGCACTTCAGACACAAAACCAAAAGGGGAATAATAATACAGTATTACTCTATTCTTAAGAACCCACAAGTCTCAAATAAAAGGTCATGTAAAGGACTTCACATCACCCTGAAACATGCCACCTAACACATCTCCATACCAATGTCAACTTTTCATTCCTCCTCAAGTTCCATCCATTTTTCCTTCAGTGCAAGGTTTTCTTCAAATCTATACCATATTTCAACAGTCACCTCATACTACATCGATATGCTTTGTGCCCTCTTGTATTTCCACCTTACTTACTCCTCTCTCCACTTCCTTTCCTCACAGCTACCAGCAGAGGCTCAGTATGAACTGTCCGTTTCAAAGGGAGCAACGCCTGCCAGCACAACCAAGGCCTTCCCAAGACCAAAACATGTGTCCCTTGCAGCCACCATCTCACAGCCTCTGGCTGACCAGCCAGATGGCCACAAAAGTTGGTGAACCACAGAAAGGGACCACATTGTTTACAATAAGCACAGAAACAGCTTTAAACAGTGCATCAAAACCATGGACCCCATATAATGCATGACTGACTCACACAGAACCAATGATCGTGACCCTAGCGAGTCAAAGATTGGAAAATATATTATAGAAAAAACAGCCTCTGCTTCTAAATGGTTAAGTGAGAAAGACACAGTTGCAAACCAGAACAAAAAAGAGTGTAATAAAAAAAAACAAAACCAAAAAAACCCAAAAATAAACAAAAAACCCCAAACCAAAACAAGCCCCCATGACTGAAGTAAGATATCTAAGTCCTAACACAAGATGTAACAGTAGCAAAAGTTAACTGCTTAAAAACAAAGACAGAGGAGGTTAAAACTACACTGGAACAAGCCTCAAAAGGGCTTCATAAGTGGAGAAACATTTTTTGTAGCTGTTGGTGGAAAATAGGGACCCAGAGAGCATCACCTAACCCTGAAAGCTGATAGACAAATACTGATTTCCCCAGTGGAAAAGCAGAAAAAAGAGCTTGCAATATAGTAAGTAAACTTCCAGCACCTTCACATTATTCATCTTCATCACTCTGGTGGCATTTTCCTCTTCTCTATTTAGTAGCGCACTCACTATGATTACCTTGCTGGAATGGGTGACACAACCTGATGATGAGTATATCCAGCTGAGATAAGACTGGCCTGGGAAAACTTTAAATACAAGTCTTCTATTAGAGGACAGGTGTAATTTTTCAAAAATGCTATGCTGCAAAGAGTGCAAAGGCTGAAAGATGAAGTATAGCGTTCCTGCCTTTGAAGAAAAAACTCTGTCAGACCTGCTCAGTTCTGTAATTAAGAATGTTATTTCCAATTCTGAGTAGAAAGAGAAGCTCCAAGGTTTTCTTTGATCTTCTGTGATGACAATGAAGACCCATCAGGCTCTCTAAACCCCATTGTTTTTTTATTCTTCAAAGACTGTTTTTCACTCTCTTACATCTCTCATTGCAAGGAGGTGTTTATGTTGAGCTGCAAGATGCAACCAGAAAGCAAGTCAAGGTGTGACTGCTGGAACATGAAGTGGTTCTTTGCAGACAGTAATGCATACAGGCACTTGCACAAAACCCTCCTTGCTGCCAGGCAGCTCTCTGGGAGCTCAGAGATTGCAAACCTTTGAGACTTCAAGTCTCCAGTCCACACCCATAATTCAGGGTTTCAGAGCAACTCTTAAGATCTTATTACTTTACACCAGAATTGAAGATATTCAGCACAAAGAATCCCAGAAGAAAACTATGCAATGGCTTTGGTTACCTCAGAAATCAAGGCTAACGAGTTTGAAGACAGCCTATTAAATGTCAAGCCCTTTTAGCCAAAAGTAAAATAAATTTAGATTCTAATCTTAGAAAGATTATAATTAAATTTCTAGAAATTGTGTCCATATAAAACCAGCAACTGTGCCTCACCATACTGGAACCCAGTCTCACGGTCTTCTTACAAGAAGCCAGAAGCATTTTGCTGGCACAGATGAAACGCCTCTCCAGTAAGAGAGATTTAATTATTTAATAGAGCAAGCCAAAAAGCTCTTTTATGAAAGAGTCATCAGGACTCTTATTTCATATAATGTTCCTAAAGAAGAGCATACTTTCATCTTGGGCAGCTTGTACACCTAGCAAGTTAAATTTTGCTGAGCCGATAAGATCCTCTGACCCTTCTTCCAAGAACTGCTTGATGCTAATGTCCAATCCTCTAATGCAAAATGAGCACAAAGTCACATAAGATGGGCTATAAAAACTTAGCATAAATGGAGACAAATGAGTGGCCTCAGGCCAAGTAGCTCCCACCTCCTCCTTTCCATCCTTCTCTGAACATTTGAGCAGACACCTCCCTCCCTGCACGGTGCTCCAACTAAGGTGAAGGGGAGAGTGATGATCCTACCAAAAAACTAGCATGAGCACTGAGAAGTGCTATGAGGAAGACAGGAAATGTGCACTTGGGGAATTCTACTACACTCTAGGGACATCATTACTTACTATTCTGCCTTTCTTGGGCAAAACACCAGGCCTTTTCTTCATCCGGCTTTCCTAGTCCTGAGAGGGAAGACAGGAAATGTGCACTAGGGGAATTCTACCACAATCTAGGGACATTATTACTTACTGTTCTGCCTTTCTTGGCCAAAGCAGCAGGCCTTTTCTTCATCCTGTTTTCCTAGTCCTGGGAGGGAAAAAAGTGCCCAATCTCCCAGAAGCACACACCTGCATGGCACAGTAGCCTCACATAAGCCACCAGTAATACCACTGGTGTCAACTACCAGAATTTCTTCAGGTGGCAATTCTTATGAAGTGCCCAAACAAGATGGAACCTTTCAGACCTTGTCCCAGATATAACTCCACTGCACTTCCAGAACAAGTTTCTAAAAGTGCAAGCATTAGAATTTTTAGTTTTAAATTAAGCAAATTGGAAATAAGTAACAGCCTTCATCTCACAGGCACTGTAATTTAACACTGCTTGCACACACATCACATTAGTGGGCATTTATTATTTTGTCAAGAATTTATATCAACATAAGATTAGGAAAAATCAGGGTAACAGTTACAGGCCTGAACCTAGTCTTCATTGTAAACTCATATACAGTTTGTGAGCATGAACATACAGCAAGTATAACTCAGCTTTTCTAATAATGTACTCAGTGAAGCTCAGTGCATTTCTGAGATCATTGACTTCCCACTACATCAAGTGGATGGCTCTCAGTAGTGAGTCTTAAAAGTCCTAAACATATCAGAGGTAGGATGGGCAATCAGTAATCCCACACAACATAACCTTAATAGCATTGCAGGAAACATTTTTGTCCCTACAGAAAGTAGGAACAAACAGGGGAAGATAAGATCAAAAGGTGAGTACTCAAAACTAAGTGAAGTCAGAATTGGACATTTCAGTCAGTCTCAAATATTTATTTCCTGAATGTTCTACAACAATGCAGTCTTTACTGACATAAGCCAAGGAAGTCTCTTCTTGCCTGAATCAGGATTTATAGAAGAAGCTGCTCCAAAAGTAATCCTCAAATAAAATAGACACTGATATTTTCAAAGCAAATTCCAGTAGTCTGTAGTCAAAACATAAGCAGCATAACCACAGTAAAAGGGCTGCTAGTAAAATGAAACATTAGCAAATTTCAGAGTTTAACACAGTGTTTAACACAGACTTCACTGTATGCATTATTTGTATTCTCTAACAGAAACTGCCTAAGTATGAAAAATTGTGGAACTTGAAAAATGTCATAATTTCTGTACTCAGTTGGACTGCTGCTGGCAAGTCCACCATCTCCCACTCACTAGCATAAATATTCCTATTTGGAAGGACCGAGTGGAAGCAATGGGGATAACCCTGCATGCAGGACTGAGTTCTCATGCTGATCAGTTCAGCACACAGGCTGCAGCATCTGCATAGCTAACCTGCAAAAATCCAATCATTTATCTCACTTACAGTATTCAAGCTGTTCAGAGTACCTACAACTCCCCCATTTATATAATTCCATATCTGTTTCAATTAAAACAAACGGAAACAGCTTTGACATATTGATGTTGGGAATAATTTAGAAGGCTCATTTTCTCTTGGAGTACTCCACATATAATAAACTTTTTGGTAAACTAGTACACTACATTAGGTAAAAGTAGCTTCTACTATTGTTTTGCATCACATCAATAAAATGAGACTAAAAACCAACCAAATTAGATGCACTATTTCTCTTTTAAAATCCTACACTCTACGTTGGAGCAAAAAACAATTTCAGAAGTCTGTATTCATTCAGAATTTGGAATTTAAATTTACTTTCTCAGACCTAAGAGTGCATAAAGGAGAAGTATGAAAATTATCTATCATGTTTTGCACTATTCACATAATTTTTTTGGGGTGTCTGTATACTTATTATTTCAATTCCCAAAACTAGTGAAAGAAAAAAAGTTGGGAGTAAAACCAGAGACTGGTTAAAGTCTTCCCAATTATATCATATATTAGAACATCTCATGTCTCCCAGCCCATGACACTGCTCCAGCCTTACTGCAGCTGAGTCTGCGTTAATGTTTGGCGGAACTTACAGGTAACTTCCTCAAGTAAATAAAAATACAAAACTAAGTGAGGATAAGTAATCTGGCCTGGAGATTAAAAAAATAAGCTCTAAAATCTGCAGAAGCTGCTGGTGGTGAAGGAGATGCATGTCAGCACTTCAGAAGTACATTATGTCAGAAAAAGCCTAAACACAACAAAACAAAAGGAAATCAAAAAAACATGTGTCAAAGAAGAAAAAGGCAACAAAAATACACATAAAAGGTATTAATAGGCACAGAACTCCAGAAAACAAAGGATGCCTCCCAGGTGGCAATATATCTTCACTCACCTCATCAACTCGCAAAGCCTGCTGCAGGCAGATCTACACAACTTGTGAGGAAAACAGTAGAATTGTCACTGTTGTATAGATTATTTGCATCTCACTATTACAAAGCTCAGGGGAACTTACCAATAACTACTTTGGAAACAAAATTATCCAGGCAAAATCCTTCCCAGCAGCAACACAAGCAGCAGCTCATACTTGCCAACTGCATTTCTTGTAGTGTAGACATGACTTTTATTACAGACAGACAGATTTAATTTACATAGTCTTCGAGGCAATCAGATGGAAAAAGAGTATTGATTTCTTGTTTGACCCCCTGCAAGTCAGCACTTTGATAGGATTAGCTGGAAGGGCTGAGCCCCCACCATGATTAAATACCGCGCTCTGTGGCACACAGCAATCCCTCGGCGGAGGGGGAATGTAGCCAAGGCCAGGGTCATGCCTTGGCAAAGACCAACCACCCAAACAAAGGCACCACTGCAGGCAGCAGAGAGAGGACATCTCTTCTGAGCAATTGCATCACCTCCACCAGACAAGTGCAGCCTGTTGGCAGGTTGGGGTCAAGTTTTGCTGTGTTTGAAGGTACTGTGAAAGGAGATGGAGAACTTATCCTCCGTATGTCCTGACCATCCCAAGAGAAAGCCTGCAGAGGCTGCATTCGTGAGAACACTTGGGAACACTTCCCACATTGTTTTGGGTTTTTGTTTTTCTAAACATTAATTAAACTCACTGTAGCCTACCACTGAGAAAATGAAGATAGAAACAAGGATAAGAAGATAGAACAAAGCTAAAGATGGGTATAGTTATCTGATGCTTTAGATAACTGGTGAGTCATTTGAGTACTTGCACTAGAATTAAAGCATTCAAAAATTAAAGGCTGGTGTCATGCAATCTATAAAATAATGAAAGACTACACTGTGTGCATATCCAGGCTGCATCTCATAGATCCCTTCTGCCCCAACCCCCCTTGCCAAGATTACCTGTACTTTTTGTTACAAGATAAATCAATTGCCCTTTTAATACAATGTTCTTTAATACAAGGAGTAACATTAATTTGAAGAGACTCAAAATATTAAGTTAAGAAGATATAGAGCAAACATCATTTAGGACACCTTCTCCTGCTTCCCTTAACACTGATATTTAAAATGTTGACTGTAACTTAAATAGGTGAGTGCAGTAACTCAGTATAATCAAAAGCAATTGTCCAAGGAAATGTGATCTAATACTTGTAATTTAAAATTATCTTGCAATCTGATCTAGAGAAAAAGAAACAGAGACATCATTCAGGTGAGTCAACATTTTCATTACAGGCTGCCTGTTGCAGTGAAAAAAGTGAATGAGCAATGCAAAAGATGTTGTTGTAGAAATGAGTTAAGATGCAACTTGAAACAGTCACAAAGTAAGCATTGTTTATATAGTTTTATTAATTTTTTTTGAACCTGTTCTTTTTAGTAGAACACAGAAAGAGAAGAGAGACAACAAACAGAAAGCTCTACAGAAGACAAAACCCTACAGGAATAATCCACAGGCAACACAAAACTTCATTTACAACTGATGCAAATATAGCAAGCTTGGAAATTGGTCTGATTACACTTTAATGCCAAACAGCTCCAGATAAAGACAACTTAAATCACATTGAAATTACTGGTTTTTTGCTGGGGTCAGGTATTTTTTTTTCAGGTCATTTTTTTATTTGAGTGGCTCACTCTTGGGTGCTTCTGATCAAATACTGTTTATATGACATAGGAGAAAATACTTCACTTTTTTGAAAGCTTAGAGCACCTAACGTAGTGTAAATTACAAATTGTGGCTGCAACAGGCAGCAGCAATAAAAGAGACACAGTGATATTATTTTTTAACTTTTTTTTTTTTTTTGGTTAAACAGTATTAAACAGATCTATGCAAAAACATGTTTCTTTCTGGAAAATACTTTACAGATCAGAAAACTATTTTGAAGATGTGAACACATACAAATCAGGGAAGGCTGACTTAGCTTCCAAACTGTGTATTTATATAGCACAAGTATTTATACTTAAGTCTACTAATAAGAAACTTGTTAATTGTTGGGAGTAACAAGCTCTTCTCATTACATTGTGTCGTTGCAGGAGGACTCAGGGACAACAGTGGAAAAATAGAATCAGCCACAAAAGAGCTCATGGAGAATTTATTTTCTATTCTTTGTACTCCTCGACTTAAAGAGATCACAAAGCCTAGTACCAGTTCCTCTAGAAAAAATAAATAGGGGTTCTTTTCATTCAACATAACTTTTCAGAAACAGGCCTAGGTGGAAACATTTAATTTTATTGCAGAGCAGGTAATTCTGGATCACCCACTATCACCACCATGACATTAGCTGCCCTTATGGAAGGATAAAGAATATCTTGAAAAGCTACATTTGGTGCCATGATGTAACTTCTGGGGAGATGGGAGACAACTCCAGAACGGGCAATGACAGCACTGAAATTCCAGGTCAGAGGTCCTCCACTGGAAATTCACTTACAGCTCACGACCTTGCACATAAAGAGAGCTGCTTCCTCCATGAAGGAGACGCGCAGGAGTTCTTGGTGCAAGAGAACACGTAGCTACTGCCTTCTGAACGCTCAATGCCCCCTATCACTACTGGTCAGCACTGACCAGGCTTCAGTGAGTAATCCACAGTGGGCACTCAACGCTCAAGATCAGCTGCCAACTAATGAATTTGATCTACTGGCCACACTTGGTACATCAAGTCCCTTATGCAACCATAGCTAGTGGATGCAACAGAAGGGTTATCCCACCCAATGCCTCAATTCTGTAAACTTACTCACTCGGACAGGGTCCTCAAAAAAACTTCTGGTTAAATAAAAAAAATTAGATTCATCACAGAGTTAAATTTCTTTAAAATAGAGAAAAGATCCAGTGTAATTAGAACAAAGAAAACAACCTCCCTCATAAGCTACATGTTTCTGGAATATGCTTCTTCATAAATTTAAGTTTAATCTTCCTTATAGAAGTTTTACAAGGGCCAGAATTTGGTTGTTTTTAGGTTTTATGGCTCCTTCATGGAAGTAATAAGATTACATACCTGGTGTTTTGATGGCGTATGTCTGGTAATTAATACAGCTGAAAATGTCATTATCTCTGAACAGGTAATCCACTAAAGAAACAGCAGGAACACCTAGTCAGTTCAATTACTAGGGGTAAGGGTGGAAGATCTGAGCATCTCCTAGGAGAATAACTTTACAATTGTCACAGCTGAAAGAAAAGCTTCCAAAAGAA
Source organism: Zonotrichia leucophrys gambelii (assembly GCF_028769735.1). Lineage (NCBI taxonomy): Eukaryota > Metazoa > Chordata > Aves > Passeriformes > Passerellidae > Zonotrichia > Zonotrichia leucophrys. The sequence goes on along the minus strand of NC_088171.1, from coordinate 115,355,311 downwards.
CAAAGCTTTCAACTCATACCAAGTCACTTCTGCATATCAACACTGACTAGCATCTCGGATATTATTGAACTGTTGATCGTTGGTTTTTTGTAAGCATTTACCAATAAAAAATAATCAGAAGAAAAGTGAGAGGCAATCCATACACCTCTGCCCTTCAAGTCATCTCCTCTTGAGAAGCCAACCGCAGAACTTCTGGCTGACATGAGACAATGCAAAAGCCACATGACTCCTTTAGGTATCTGTGTGGTTTCCAGCAGTGACTCCCAGAGCCACCTGGGAGACAAAGAACAGGGACCACACGGGTTGTGACAAGGAGTACTTCACTGAACATGGTACTGCAGTGGGAATGCCACTATTCTCATGTGGGCAGCCAAACAAAACATTGGCTCTGATCCCTGAATATTCATAAACGTGCTCAAAGATTCTCCTTCCCACCAGCATTTTCTTCACCATATTGGCTTGGAGACTATTGTAAGGTGAGACCTGACTGCTTTTTTATCTTGATGAATGCTCATCTTCCTTCGACTAGGTCAGAACTTCAACATTATATGATGGAAAAGACTAAGTCCTAAGGGGATCCTCCTAGCAGTTAGGGACACCTGAGGGTTTGAAGGCCACATACAGTGCTGACAAAACAGTGCTGAAAAAGACAACTTATTTCTCTTTCTGAAGCTGATGACCTTCACATGACTAATTATATGAGAAAATGCAAAACGCTGAATAACAGAACTCCAGCAAGGGCCAAACAAAGCCCAAAATATCCCAAGAAGCAGCAAGAAATGGTGATTTGCTGTTTATAAAAGTTTGTGTAAACTGAATAAAATTCTAAGACTTACGAAGGACAGAGTTCCCCAGGTATGATTTCATGGTAAAGAGACTTTCTTGTAGTCTTTGGAGGGCAACTGTATAGAGCTATACACAGAGATGCGAGTTTCATTCACTGACCTCTCTCAGTATCACAGCTTTGTGGTCCTTTTTTTCCCCTTCATCAACTTCAGATACTGTTCACCAGAATCGCACTAATATGGTTGGGTTTGAAATACACTGAGAAGTGTGGAATGAGCTGACACCAAACAAAATACAGAAGGAGATCACTCTGGTGGTGAAAGAACAATTCATCTTACAGGATCTCATCCCCTCTTCTCTCTGCCTCTTGCAATTTTACACTTCTTCCCATGTTGGCACGTCAAATCTTGGTGGGACCAACAATTTTGGGTGATTGTTTCACAGCCAGAAACACCCTGCCAGACTCTCTCATTTCATTGCTTCTCTCATAAGCACTCTGCAGATCTGCATCCCTCTTATTTTCTGGCCTTCGCAACGCTAACCCCACTTCAAAGACACAGCTCATCGAGCCATATCTCCCTCCACTAATTTCCAAACACATGCTGTCCATGCTAGGCCCTCCATCTCTACTTTTGCCTCTCCACCAGTGTGTTTGCACTGCTTTTTTCTGGGCAAGTTCTGTAGTCTCTCCTTGATGTCTGTGAATATCAGTGACTCCTTCCTTCCCCACCTACCCTGTGCCTGTTCCTCCTTGCCCAAGACTTCCCATGTACGCCAACCCACTCAGCCCAGACTCTCAGTAACACAAATCTCTTCACTAAGCAGCTTCCAAACATGGCTCAGCAATGCTGCTGGGCAGCACAGCAACTTCAGTCTCACCACCAGCCACCTTTTACCTCCACTCAGCCTCATTTTTCTAGAGTGGCAGTGCATATACCTAGTCTCCAAACTCTGCTATTCTAATTCTTATGAACTAGAGCAGCAGAAATGGAAGAAGTAGTAGCAGCATAAAGTGCAAATTCAATAATAAAAAACTGCTAAAAATGCAGTCATCAGCCAGAAACAAGGGAAGTGTAAAGGAAGACCATAGTCTTAACTATGAGCTGTTGTAATGAAACCACATGTGACAGCATTCTTGAGCAAAAGGTATCCCTGGAAGTGAAAAATCTACTACAAATTATGAACTTTCACTAAGCTGGAGATGTGCAGCCTTGTCATCTGAGAAAGTGCGTTAAAAGAACAGCAGAGCACTTGAACCAGTTGAAGAAAGAAAACCACATTTTCAGCTACTTCAGCAGGCAAACAAAATGAGATCTTGCATTTTCCAGAGATGTACTCTGAGTGCAAACCACAATGGCAAGAAAATGTTCACCTGCATTTTCCCCTTGAACCACCAGGGACATAACTGTTCAAGATACAGATTGGATGAAACAGCCATTCCTTTAGAGGAAAAAGGTTTCCATAGCTCGTGGAAAACAGACATCAGGCCTATCACATGGAACATGCGATGTCCCATGTATTACCTGCGGCACAACCACTAAGATGAGCACACACCCATGAATTCATGCATCACTGTTCTTTCATACAGGAGTACAGCTGGATTTTTATATCATGTAGCAGAGCTGTAGCACGGCGTAAGAAAAGCTGGTGCCAGCAGAGGGAGGCAGTTGCTCTCCAGGACATGCATCTTCACATTCCCCGATGCACAGTAGGAAGCCAACAAGTTTGTTTTTGTGGAAGTGAACTCACCCCTCAGCCATTGTGTAAATGTGGCTTTAAATCAAGCTGTAATTAGATTTTGCTGTATTTCACAAAACCCCTCTTGTGCTCCTCTTTTCCAGCTCTAGACAGGAAAGAAATGTATTTGTGAAAGAAAAAAGGAAAAAAGTTTATGCCTCTTCCCAGAGCATGTCCTGGCATGCATGCAAAAGCAAGTACAAAACATAAAACAATAAGCTTACAGGACACTCAATCTTCACATTACGTAGGAACACAAAGATCTCTCAGCTGGTCCACTGTTAAATGTCAGCCCATTATTACCAATATTCTGCTTCACCACATTAACCTTGTCAAAAGATACTAACGGGCCAACCCTTGGAGTTTAGCTTCTCTTCATAAATTTAATTTGCTTGGCAGAAGCAGAAGTGGAAAACCTCTGCTAAAGACTCAGGAAAATTAAGACTGCCACGTAGCCCTTCTAGGACAGATTGTTTTTTTCCTCTCTCAACTTTTATAGTCAGAGCATTCCCATTTTTAACCAAATAGCTTTATCCCCCACTAGCAGTATTTCTATACTTCAGTAAGTCCAAAATAAAACTCTGCGGGTTTTTTTTGGTTGTTTTTTTTTTTTTTTTCAAATCTACTTTGCTATAATACAGGTTGCACAAGGTGGTTTTATTTTGTGTAAGTTCTTTACAGACTAAACTGCATAATTCCACTGTGCTTTACACTGCCATATGCAGAACTGCATAGCAAATGAAGTTCAGTACACTCAGAATAACAAACAGCTTCAACTGTATTTTGATCACAGGCTTACAAAGAACTTTATGGTGGTGACAACAGCAGTGGATACAATGGTAAGGTGGTGCAAGGAAATCAAGAGGACATGCCCAAGGGCACACAGCAAGTCAGCTGCTGTTTTAACAACAAAAAGTTTCTGCTCTTAATCCAGATCTTCCCAGTAAGTCAAGACCTACTGATAACTATCTGGCATTATAAAAGTTTTAGGTCCTTTAGAACAAAGGAGCAGAGACAGCTGCTAATTACCCACACACAGACATCTAACCACTGCCTAAGATTAAATGATTTACAGAGTAACTAATTTTTAGGAGAGCCTGAAAAGTGCGCGTTTTCCAAACCAACTTATTTCAAGAACACATACTCTAGCAGCCTAATTCTCTACAAATCATCTGTTATGCTGCACGTTTTAAGAAATTTAAGGTTGATTTAGACAACTCAAAAGATAACTTCATTCTGAAGTAATTTTGCAGTTTAATCTTACACCTCAAAGATCAAGGTAAGAAAAAATATTGGAAGTAGATTATCCTCCCACACCTGTAGGAAAATGATTAGATTTGGTTGTTTTTGTTTGTTGTTTTTTTTTGGGTTTTTTAGCCAATACTACCTCTTCCTGAAGCAGGATAATGAAGTTTGGTTCAGCACCAGTCCAAAATGACAATACAAAAATACTTACTATGTGCAAAGAGTTTCTGGTTTTGAAACTTACAAATCATCTCAGCAAAGCTCAAAGGTATTCATTATTCTAATCCTTACTCTATCTCTACTGATACATAAATAAAACAATTTAAACATCCTGTATACAAGAAACCTAAATTTGCCACAATCAAAGAGATCCTAGGTAAATTTATTTTCTCTCACCTTCTTTGACTTGTAGAAAACAAGAGCTGGTTTCTTTTTCTGTAAGTCTGAAAGTTGGCACAGTATAATGCCATCTACAACTGTGTGAAATATTTTGGATATTAATGTCTAGCCAAGCCAGCAATTCAGGAAAAAAAAGGGAGAGAAATCCCATAAAGCAGGTAGTGATTGGTATGGAGCTCTCACTACCTAAGTTTCTACACTACCTCTGAAAGTAGAAGCATACAATAGGATTAGCCTTATCTTATTTAAGTTTCTTAACAGCAAGAGTGCAGCCTCCTGACAATACTGTTTCCAGTAGGACTCAAATTCCAAGTAAGAGCAATTCTTAAAATAAAGTAGCTATGTCTGGCAGAGCTGGAACCATGAGGACAACATGAACACCCAATCCAGTTTTTTCCTCTTGAGTCAAACCTGAATAACTACATTTCAGGCTAGACAAAAATAAGACCAAACGTACCTAAAGAAGCTTCCAGACTACCATTTTTAGGTCATGCCCTGAACTTTTTCCTGCTTTTCAATTCCTATGTAGGAAGGTCAGATCATAAAGTGGATTCCACTGTGGCATTTCAAGTCAGATTATTCTCTACATAATAATTAGTGTCATTCCTCTCATCACTTGCAAACTGTTTTGCCAGTCTGAGAACATTTTTTGTGTTTATTTTTGAGAAGCTTTTTTTAATCCCTTCAAAGTACCAGCATCCTAAGCACAGCTATCTCATGCTTCATGAACTTTAGTGCAAATGCTGTAAGCGTTTCCTTTCTTCTTAACAACTTCATTACAGTGTTTACACAGGAATACAGTGCTTGTACTGTAACCATGCAAAGCAAATATTCTGTAGTAAATGTAAGCTTTATTCAAAGTGAGGCTTTAGAAGTCTGGCATCATCCAGCCTGGATTGCCAGTGCTAGTGCAGAGAAGATGGCAAAAGGAAAACTGTAACAACAGACCTTTCTGCTCACAAGAACTTTGGAATGGTCACACAGAAAACCTATGGGCCAAACGTATTTCCAAAATGTGTCTGCACCTCTTTGCTAACCCATGACACCCTGAGCTATCCCTGCAAAAAGGACCTCAATTCCTCTACACTGTCTTCTCAAGCTGTTTACTCACCATGAGATTGTTAAGTATATGAGAGAAAAAAGGCTGGAGGATTAAAAAAACCTGGATCACAGTTGCATGAGAAATGGAAGTAGAACTTTTCTTCTTAAAAAGAAGATGCCCTTTTGGCATTGCTAGCTTGAATTGTGATTTTGCTTCTGGTAGAACTGTGTCTAATAAGACCAGGACACAGACCACCAGTGACAGACTCCCCAAAGAAACACAGCATTCACGGAGAAAAGCAGTCTCAAGGATCCCAAAGGGCCATTCTAGAGAAGACCTTCTGCCAGAAGTAAAGCTCTTAAGCAAGACTGAAATCCCATTAAGGAAAAAAAAATAAGGAGAGGAAAATCAACAGCCTCTTATAGTGGAGAGTTTAAATAAAGTCAAAGCTATTAGTGGAGACAGTGAGGGATCAGAAAGGAAACAAAGGCAAAATAGTTGGTGCACAATGAAAATCTGCAGTGTTGGCTTCACTTATGAAGAAACACCATGGTTCTCCTCTAAAAATTTTTTTGGGGCTCATAAAGAACTCTTGCATTTTACCTCTTCTAGCAGGAGAGAAATCAAACAATATGTAATATTCAGGGCTTATTCTGTGCAAAGTAGAAAATGCCTATGCTAGCCCTTAATGCTCACACTGAATTAGGGCCTGCTTTTTGGTGCTGCTCTTTTTTTTGTTTGTTTTTAAGGGGGGGGGAAAAAGGACTCCACTGAAAGGAACACATGGCCATGTACGTAAATCTGCTTTTGCTGATATCACTACCACAGACCTAAGTACTGTAATTCAGGAAATGTAGAAATTCACTGAGTGATTTCATGAAAAAAATATCACAAGCCCACTGACCCTGCTATTTTGAAATCCAATCTAGTATTAATGGCAATAAAGCAAAGAAGAAAACCCAACACCACAACCTCAGAGATACAGTGGTGCCTGAAAAAATCAAAAGCACCAGTTTTGGTTTGTGGTACAGAAGTTTACATTTGAATGCAGCTGGACTGCAGTCAGCTAGCCAGCTCCCACAGCAGCCCCTCCAAGCTGTATTGATTTCCAGGGAAGAAAAGGCACCGTAAATCTGCCTGAGCAGCATTGCGTCATACTTTTGGTTGGCTTGAAAAAAGCAAATTAAATGTTTTCCATTAGCATGGTAAAGAAGCTATACAATTTTGTTTTTATTTCAAATAGTGTCTCAAGTTACAGAACACTTTAGCTAACTCTGTGGCAAGGACTACATGCTCCATGTTTGTGAAGCCAGCAATTCATGCTTATGTGAAACCAGATGTGTGCACTGCACAGTTCCCAGGGCTGGGAAGGGCTTTTAAAATGTGTTGCTGTTGATTAAAAAGGACTCTGCTTTTCACTTAGATCACGGAATATACTGAAGCAGAAACAACACATTTTTTCAGAGAAAGGGAAAGATGGGAAGAGCAAAGGGTCAGAAGCAGAAGAAAACTTTAAGGCTATAAAAACCACACACACAGAACAGCATAGGAGCAATGCTGTAGCACAACAAAGAGCAGCACAGTTTTAAAAAGCAATAACCATAACGTGATTTGAGGTAACAAGAACTCCTTGATCAATTATTCATATAATTTACAACAGTTACAGCTGCATCAATGAGGCAAAGGGGAAAAAAAAAAAGAATCTAGGGCAAATATAAAATCTTCACAGCTATGAAGTGTCCTTGATTTTCACCAGAACATTTGGCTGTCTCGTATCATGTGTTTCTAGTTAGCAACAAACCCCTCCAACAAAGGGAAATGAGACAGAGAGGCACAGAACAAACTGCCTTGTTGGAAGCAGTGAGAGTGTTCAAGGCTGCATTTCACTCATGGATGCTCGCAGCACCAAAAACCAACACTACACTAACACTGCTGTGTTTGAAACCTAGTCACCACCCCACCTAGATACGTGCACCCCATGGGATTATGAGGATACCTTCTGTGAAGTCTTTACTCTCTCAATGCACAAAACTGCACTTCAAAAATAAATAAATAAATATTTAAGTAACTCCCAAAAGAAATGCTGTGTCTTTGCAACGTATGGTTATCTCAACCGGTATTGCTTTGTGTACTCCTAAGGCAAATATAACAAAGGGAAATGTTACAGAGATAAGTATTTCTGGATGGGTTTTTTGCCTTCAGTTTGAAATCATTCTGTAATCACCAGCAGCAGCTTTTCTGCTCTGTCAGGGTTTAAATACAGTGTCCTCAGTAGTTCAAGAAGACCCTGCTAGTGGACTGGAGAAATATGAGTGCAGCTGAAATCCAAGAAATGTGAAGCAAAGGGATGAGGGGGCCCAACTGTGCCTACTGCACTCATCCCCAGTGTGTACAGCAGACCATGAGGGAAGGTTTTGACTTGAAGCACTGACTCTGCTAATTGGAGAACTTAACAGCAATTTTGATTTTACTCCATGGATGGAAGGACAATGAACTTAGGCCTAGTTCAGAGCTCTAATTTCAGTTTAAATTAAGATCAATAAAGGATTAACTAGAAAAATCTGCAATTCTTCTCAGATGAATCAAGAAATATTCATTTAGGAAGCTTTCCAACAACAAAGTCAGCACCTTGCAAAAGGTAGTTTTTAAAAATGGAGAAGCTGACAACTTTAGAAGCACCTACATTCAATCCTAAATAAATCTGTGGAAACATTTCCACTACTACTCAGTTTTTCAGCCAACTCTCCACACTTAGTTCAATTAATCTTGTCAGTATGAAGGAAAGATCCTGCATGTATCATCACTACATTGAAAACTCTGGCAAACAAAACCATAGCAAAACCATAGTCAAATCTCTCTAAATGTGTGTAACTGTAACATTGATAAGTTCAACAAAGTTCTTGGGGTCACATGTCCTTTTCTTCCATCAGTATTTACCCTGTACAAGCAAGAATGGGTTGTGTATTCTAAGAAATTACCACAGTGCTGATAAACAGAAAATCATCATATACAAACCTCAATCTTCTCCCATTGCTGAAGATACCAGAGAGTGTTTCCATATTTTTGTGACCACTCAAAGCGAGCTCTGAATGTGGCACTTGAAGTGGGATATGTTTCTAAAAACAGAGCATGCTGTAGAGCTCAGAAACAGCCTGTTCCCTTGCCAACAAAGAACTGCAGATGTATCTCCTACTAATAATCTAAGGAATTACTTCTGGCTCTAACCTACAATGCATATTATGTTGTTTTCCTCTCTCCTCCCCCAGAATTTGCTATTACAACATTTGTATCTGGTAGCAAGGATCTATACACACAAAAGAAGGAGAAAGCTCAGAGATGCATGCACTTGAGTGTTTACTTCACAAGAAGAAAAATACTTATTTTGAGAATTGTATGACACAATTCAATTTGTTTGAAAAATGAATCCCTTTACCTTGGTGTAAGACTTCTGAGCTCCTGTTAAGGCTGTCTGGCTCGTTAGGAGGTCTTCACCTTCAGCAGAGGTCTCCAGATCAAGGCAGATCTCTTGACCTGGAACTCCCAGAGGCTCCCTGCAGCAATGCCTGGAGACACAGCAACAGGGAAGGCATTTAGCTTCATCATCAATGCCACAGTTTTAGAATGGACAAGAGAACAGTGTCCTTAAAGCTGCATCTTGGTTTAAACAATGTAAATTTCCAAAATTAGAAGCCTACATCTTCTTTTGGAGACTTAGAGGCTGCAAAGATGTGTTAAGCAATACTGGACAAGCATTCAGTCAGCTATAGATGGTCTCTAGCCTTTATATTGCCAGTCCCAACAGCACAATCTCCAAGCTCTGAAATTTAACAGGTGACCTATGGGTATCAATTCTGAATTTCTCTCATGTCATTATTTTCCCCACACTGATACTGCTCAGAGACAAGCAAGGGAAATGCTTCAGGGCAAAGAGCACAAGTGTGACACAACGTCTTCATAAGGGACTCATACAGTCCTGTGCCCCTGCAGGCAAGAAATACCACCTAGCTTCCCTGCCAATGACCTCCACCCAGCTGACAAAGCAGTCCTTGTTAAAAGTCCACTCCCAAACACTGTCTTATGCTTAGAAAAAATAAAAATAAAAATCCTTAAATTTCACCATCAGAAGGGAAGAATAACCACGTTGCCTTACTGAAATGAATGCATTTCACCACTGCTTTTCACATGCAAAACAACCATACAGAATGTGGTAGATTACAAGCTGTGACCTAAATCCCTGTTTATATTCTTTTTCTCAAAATGCCACCTGAGGTAAGACCAGCTCTAATCACACAGAAAATGTACTTGGGTACATGAGATTTCTGTGGTTTGGTTTTATTTGACAGTATGTGGTCCAGCACCCTTACTGGCACAAGCAGATGGCACAGCAGCTTCCTTTAAGCTAACAATTCTGAGTGGTTTCAAATTACATTAATTTTCTAATCAGCTATTCACTCTAGAAACAGGACTGCAGTCAAGTAACAGACCATGAGATGAAACACAGGGCTCCTTTAGCAAAAACCTCAAAAATACATGCAGAAACAGCTTAAGCACAAGTTCAAGAAAAACATTTTTGGTCTCATACTGTTAACAAACCAAACAGGCAGAAATATTAGTTAGATATCAATTACTTTTTCTTCACTGACAGTCCTGCTTTTTTTTTGGGTCTAGACATTAAATCTGACTGAGTTTGGGTCTTGACAAAAGTACACTCAAGATAAGAGTTTGTGTTGGGTGGGTGGATGAAGTCTCACCTTGGGAGACTGCCTTTGGAACAGTTGTGCAACAGAAACGAGTAACAATGGGGGGATTTCAGACAGATTGGTATCTGCATGTAAATACTTAAAATTAGAAAAAATAACAAGAGGAAGATGAAGGCATAAGCATATTCAGAGTGACACAGTATTACAGCCACACAACTATTATAAGCCTGCTGTAGTAGTCTTATTATGGAATTTGGTAAAAGATAAAAAAACTTAAAGCATGGCAAGAAAAAAAATGTTTTTCAACCTTGCCTTGTTTAGTACAACAAAGCACAACAACAGATAACCAGCCAGAGACACACTCTTGTACTACTACAAATTATTCTGATATACAAATTACTGTATTTAAGCAGCAATTATGAAGGATGGTCATTTCAGTCTAAAAACCAAAGCAACTGTGTAGCAAAAGGATCCCTGTAAGTTCATACTTGACAAGTCAAAGAGAAAAAAGTGAACACAGTCATTAGCTGCAGCAAGTAAATCTGTTCCAGCCATGTTGCTTGGCCAATAGCCTGAGCAAGTCCAAGTACAAACACTTTTATTTCCACGTTAAGTGACAAATTTTAACAGCTATTAACTGGTCAGGACAGAAGACATCTCCAAAATCCCCAGAAGACTGCCAGATATACTGCTTAAAATCAAACACTTGTGACAGTATACTATAGGGAAAAAAAGGTTGCGACTTTTTGTGCAGGTAAATATTCAGCTGCACAAATTCCCTCCCTTCTGGCTGCTGAAATTAGAGTTCCTTCTGTTTTGCTTCTCCACTAAATTGCTGGTTTAGAATCTGCAAAAAATATGGTCCCAAGTTTATATCTTGTGTTAGTAATGTTACCAGTCTCATTAGGGAAATAAATATCACTGAATTGAATATATTCATGTTTAAAAATGAAAGTATGGTATTGAATGTGTGTGTATGCATCTGCACAAATATATTTATATTAACTAGTTGAACAGTAATGTGTCAGCTTTTCTAAAGTGCTCAGAACTGCACTTTAAAAATATTTTTATGAACCTGTTTTATATTTATAGACTACATCCTGAGTTTCAGCTTTTATCCAACAAACTGGAGCCTTTTATGACACATGTAGTTTCCTGCTTTGCTGTCCAGTATCAACAAGTCGTTAGGCATTTTTTTCTGAAAGGATTTTTCATCCTCAATTGCTATGTTCTTCCTCTCCTGCTAAGTATAAAATCAAAGTTTTAATACTTACAAAAATATACATCTCATGGAAGAGAAGCCAAATGTAATTTAGAAGGATTCGTGAATGAATGAATGAATGAATGGCACTCTTATTCTAATAATCCCAAAGGCATCAATCTAAACCTTCAAACCTGACTCAAGTCTACCATGAGGTTTCCATAATCCAAACTAAAGTCTTTAAAAACGTAGGATTTCCTTAGAAAGAAATAAGCTGATATGGAAGCTCAACAGCATATGATTAAGCATTTGATAACTTGGTGCTTTGATAAGGAGTTACCTTAACCTCTGTCACAGGGGAGAAGTGTAAGTCAGGGAATTGAAACTAGGCAGCTGGAGGAATCCAGCTACTCAAATAAGTAAGATATACTTTCTGTGTCAGAAAAAATATATATGAATGCTTTTTGCAGACAAACCTCTCTGACAGAATAAAGTTATTTAACAAAGCGGAAGAGGTGGAGAAGATCTCAGTTTTATACGTAATTAGAAACAAGGGAATATCTAGCAATGTGTATTGTTGAAAACTATTCAACCTTTGTAATGCAGACCCTACATTTCCACAGGCAGCAGGTACAGACTCACTACTCTAACATCTCTCTATAATTTTCAAGTAAAAATCTCACATTAAGCATAAGTTAAAAGGTATAGTCAATTTAGAGAACACAATTTTCAGAAACATTAGTGGAGTTTCGTTAGAAAGGGTCCATATCCTCTAACTCTGGCAGCTTCTACTCATGCAGACAGACTTATTTTCATTTACATCAACAATAAAACTAAGTTTCAATCTGTTCCCATATTTAGCATTAAGCCCCTGAAGAGATGGAGGAATCAAATTAAAGATACACAGAAAAATCTCAGGTCAGGCACTTCCCACTACTTTAATTATTACTCTATATTACTTTTGTTGCCTAGTAAAAAGTATCTTCAGTACTGAAGCTTTTACTTCTGAGGTGGAAAAACATTAATGTTTTCTGACTTGGTACCCAGTATTTATCCCAGTTCAGAACAAGACTAATAATTTCATTGCAAAGTAAGACACCTATAAGATACTAAGAGGAGCCTTACTCCCTGCAAAGTTTGATGAAAATACTGCTAATTTTCCCGAGCAGGAGTTACATCCACTGGACTACTGGAAGGTAGCAACATCTTTCAAAGTTTCAAGGTTTCACTATCACCATCCTTGCAGCTGCATCCCACTTGAAGACTCTGGTTCAGCACAGCTATCTAGCCACTGTCAGGAAATGCCACAGTACATTTGCAGAAGAACAAAAGTGCACTAATCTCCTAAACATTAATTATACTGAAACAAATCTTCAATTAGAAACAGATCCTCAAGTCCAACACACTAATACTTTTGTTTTTGAGAAATGTATCCACAAGAAGATACAAAAAGCAGGTCTTAGTCTTCTGCCCACATTCTCAGCTACTCTCTTTTCTACTCTCCAACACCAAGGGTTTAATTTACAGTTAGTATCAGTTATTAAAATATAATAGGAACCAAAAAAAAAGGAACACAGAAAAACAGATTTTCTGGCCAGCCCATTACCTGGTTTTACAGGAGAGGATTTGTTTTTCTGAAGTTAAAAAATAAATGAAAATATGTATAGACATCATGACAGAAAAATTAGAGTGCTTAAGCATCAGTGGGCAGCCTGCTAAAACAGGGCTCTAAAGATGAGCAAAAAGAGTTGGCGTGTTTTTTGAGGAGGGAATTGTTGTAGAGGAGAATGAAGGGCAGGGAAATTACAGTACTTGAACAGAGCAGCAGCAGGGATGGATCTGATGGGTTTCCATGCTGTCACTTTCTTTGTGCACCTGAGGAACAACAGTCAGATGCCAAACAAACTGACAACAAAAAAGCAATCAGAATTAGGTCTGCTAAGACAGGTGGCCATCAAGAGGATAAGCACAATTCTTATAGAAAACCATTCCTTCAAGAAACTCCACAGAAAAGCAGCAGATGATAAGTACAGGTGGGGACATGAAAGCACAGTTCAAGGGGTATCAACTAAAAACTGCAACTGGGAATTTATGAACTGTGTTTATATGCTAATGTACCACTTCCTACCTTCTTCAGTCTTCGTGAACATACAGCTCTTGCCAAGGGACTTGAAAGAAGAAAGCTTGTAAACTAGTGAATGTTCCTGGGTTTGGTGACAACAGCCAACTAAGAGTTCAAAGAAAGGCTGCAAAAAGAGGAAAATGAGGCACATGATGAAAAGCAAGCATAATGATTCAAAAGTGGGGTGGTGTGAGAAGCAGAAAAGGCCTTGACACTGTGCAAGCTCTGCTTAGGAATAAGAAAAACATCTCTCTATTATCAACACTGATTTCAGCACAAATCCAAAACATGTCTCCAGACCAGCTACTATGAAGAAAATTTACTCTGTCCCAGACAAAACCAGAACAAAGTGACACTAGAAGATAAGCTTAAGAAGGGGCCTGGTACCATGATTAATTTTAAGTAAATAAGACCAGAAAATTTATTCAAAACAATTGGGTTTCTTAAATTTTCACTGTGAAAGGGAATAGGAAAATGCCACAGTGCCTTATTACTGCAAACATTACAGAGAACCATAAAATAGGGAATAGAAACTGAAATTAAGACAAAGTAAGAGACCTTTTGTAAGAGTTTTTGGTGAATTCTTTATCAGTTGAAAAAAAAAAGTCAATGAAGCTCCTAAAAGGATATAATTAAAGTAGTTAATTTTGAAATTTTCAAAAAATAATGTACTCTCTCAGACCTCACTGATGATCCAGGGAAGATGTCGGTATACTCTGTCTCAGTTATTTCCTAAATATAATGGTTTCTGAATGACAGCCTCAGCATAACCCCAAAATAAGTCAAATTCTGAACTGTGCCGCTTTTCAGTTTGCCATTTAACTTTATTCATTTTTCATAGTCCCCATGAAATCATAAGCACTTTGTCGTTCATAAGATGCAAGCTAAGTAATTGGTTTGACTTTGGAACAAACATTAGAAGCAACCATATGCTATCACCATCTTTGCCTGCTATTTGGAAAAATCTGAAGACAAGACATTGATGCAAATATACATGAGAGCAATTAATTATTTGCAGCTCAAAGGGGAAACACGTATGTTACACTGCCTGCCTGCATTCTAACAAAAAACAAACTTTCTGAAAATCAGCAGCATTTAATAGGCAGAATTGAAAATCTACTAAGCATAAGAAAAGCATGGAAATATAAGCAAAACTATGCATGAGACAGACTTTAGATCTAACATGGGTGACACCTCTCTCCAGCTTTTAATGGTGATGCTATTATCAGCTTAAGAATGATAGTCTGGAATACACAGACACTTTCAAAAGTCTTTGCAACATCAAAGTTACACAAATGTTCCTTAATGACTTCAGATTTGGACTCATTATTGTTTTTGTTGCAAATCCAGCCACAGGAAGAGAAGTAGGATTTTTATACAAACTATAAAACAAATTTCTGTAGCCTCTAATCTTTCCATCATCTTGGCAGATCTGCATAAGATAAGCTGTGCAAGAGATATGAGAATCCTAACCCTTCCTGGTAGTGAACCCCCATTTGAGATGTGTTACCTCTCCCTTGGGACAGTGACCAACATTCAAAGCAATAAAAGTGACACCCAATTCCATTAAATAATCAGATCAAGGCAGCTTTGAGGTTTTCAACTCACAGCTAGATGCTGAAACAAAACCTGCCCAAGCAATTTTGCCAGGGAATGGTGCCAGGGAACTGCAAGAGTGGTTCTCCAAAGTACCTGAATGACTAGAGGCAGGAGGACACTTCCATCAGGCCTACGGGAAATCAGGAAGTAACAAAGTGCCAAATGGCTCCAGAACACCAAGCCATGCACATATTTTAGAAGAGTTTTAGGTCACCTTTTTTTGCTCACTGGCCAACACAACAAGAGCTGAATTTATTATATAAGCTTCAGAACTAGAACAAGCACAATTGTCAATAATGAGATAGCTGCAAATGCAGAGGAAACTCCACTAGCTCACACCCCAGCAACCCCCAAAAAATTATCACAAAATAAATCTCAAACAAAACACTTTGGAAGTGTTAGGCCCAAAAAAGTTAGGTGCTTACACTTAGAAGTAAGAGACAACTAGCAGGGGGAATCAGCTGAGGTAAACAGTCATTGATTTATCAATTCATTACACATGACTGAAACACAGATGGACATTACAGCCTGTAAAGATGAATTTTCCTCTGGCATGAAAGACTCTCCAGCCCACATTTCTACATTAAAGTTTCCAAGCAAAGAGTTTTCATCAGCAAGTTATTAAAACCCCACAGCAGCAAGAATTCACTTTAATCTCTATTCTGTCTCTGCTTAAGGACACCCACTGGCTTACCCAGCTCCATACTCAGACTGTCAGTTCTCTCTTCACAACTCAGCACAACCAGGAAGAATAACTTGGTTCCTGATTGTTCAACTGTAATTGTTTCTCTTTGGATGTTTTACAGCTGGAGGAGGAAGAGATACAAACAGGTGACCTCAGTTTTGACTTTAAATCAATCAACAAATGAAATGTTAGTAATAAGAGACATGAAACAGACACATTACCCATGATAGGAAATACTGAATCTACAGCTGGGCTTCAAAACAAAACCCCACAGTCCACTTTGCTGGGAATGAGAAGATATACAAAGCTTTGACTTGGGGTCAGGCCACAGGGTCAAAAATACAAAGAGGATATAAATCAGACATTATTTCTAAAACTTACTTGCCAAAGGACAAGACAGTGAGTACGGAAGTATTTATGAAAACATATCAACGCTGAAAAAAAGGCAAGCACAAGGGCGTGCAGATGTCAGCCAGTCACAGATGTGCTGCCTGCTCTAGCAGTCAGACCTAATCCCTGTCCCCTCCCAAGCTGGGGGACTTGGCTCTCACATCCAGGTTTTAAAGCAGGACAGAATATAACTGGGGAGTACCCCAGGACCCACACTACTGACCAGGCTGGGGATTCAGGAAGGCTCAGAGAACACATTAAAAACTTTCCTAGAAATTACATTCAACCATTACTGTTGTTTATTAAATATACCTAATACTGGACTAAAACAAAGTAGAAGGAGTTTGTTGCTTCCCTTTGTGACCTGTTCCAATACTACACTATCATCATTGACAGAAACAGTAAAAAACTATCACACTTGCAGAGAAAAAGAGTCCTGGCTATAAGATATCAATGATTTAACTTTAATGAAGCTGTGGAAAGAGTCCTTGCATCATTCCTGGCATACCATGGAAAAGCGATGTCCTACCAAAAGCCTTCCCCCCCTGGACAACAAGAAGTGGAGCCATCTCCAGGCCATGGTCTCAGCATGTAGGATTATTCAGCAGATGGACACAAAAGCAGGAATTAAGTGTAATGTGCCAGCTCTGCAAAAGCCTACCTTCATCAGAGGTGTTTAATCATAACATTTCTGTCCTGCAAACCACAGTCCTGAGAATGAGAGAAGCAAACAGCAATGTAGTTACTGATGCAACTCCAGCTTAGAGACAGGCCCTTTGAGGCAATTCTGTACAGAAGGAAAAAAAATACATAAGATGCCACAATTGATTACTTTTCTTTGTTTAAAGCTAGTTATAAAAAAAATTGGTTCTTGTTTATGCAAATTATTACTAACGAGAATTTCAGTGCAATGGCAAAGCATTTCCCTTCCCCAAAGAAAGCAAATCCAGGACCCTGTTCATCTCCAAGTAGCAGGAAGCTGGCAAACAAGCCAGGGGCAAGCAGCCAAACCAACCACTACTGCTAAGAGCAGCATAAATCAACAGTTTGAATCAGAAGGCTTTATGCTTCTTTTCTGAGGACTCGGCCACTTATTGCTTCTTTTAGAAACATTTATCAACCTTGTATCAGGTCACTGTGGAAAAGAATGAAAGGGGCAACAGTTGCAGAGTACCTCCATGGGTTTGAGCTTGATTTGAGCCACTCGACTGTCAAATGTCAAAGCAGGAGTAAAACTTAAGAGAATACACTCTCATACTGCTCTGACGTAAACAAAACTCAGTTTAGCATTAGATAACAGAGAACTTTGACACTTTTCTTATACTTTAAAAAGATCAAGCAGTCACATCATGTCACCAGATGCAGGACAAAAAGCCATGGGCAGCCACAGGCATAGTTTTCCTTTGACAACTCTGACCCTCATTTAACAGCACTGAGTCCAGGGAAGAAGGAAAGAGCAGAGAGTATTTTTACAAAAGCCCCAGCTTTACAAAATGGAAACAGAATTCACAAAGGAGATGGCTACTCCAAAGCACCAGTCATAAAAGGAGGGGTGCATGGGAGCTTGCAGTGGGTGAGTCCACATCATCAGTCCATACAGCAAGGATGCTGCTCTACCCTGAAGCCGAAGGGCAACTGAGAGAGTGTCACTCATCCTGAAACTACCCAGCAATTCTTTTTAAATAATGAGATTTAAAACTAATCTTATTATTTAAAAAGAGTACTAACACTTACACTGGTTAACCTTTGGAATCTCAAAAGAACGCACAGCTAAGAAAACTATGCTGGTCATTAGGATAACAAAAAAACTCAGGAAAAAAAAAGCAACATTTTTGTACATCAAAACAGCTATTTTTCACTGGAGGCACCCACACACACCTAAAGATGAGCATTTTGATGATTCCAACAGGCTAATAAGTGATGATGTGGCATTCTTCCTTGTGAACGTTGACAATATGATGCTCCTGCAGAAAATTGTGTGCAAGTTATTTAGGAAGACAGGCATCCAAACAAGTACTAAATCCCAAACATCCAATCTGAACATTCTGAAGGTCAGTATGAGGCATCTAAAGAGATGCTTGTGCAGCACACAAAATTAATCAAAATCATCAAAAGAACTATAGACAGCAGGAACAAACTTTAAAAATAAGTCCCACATCTAAAGAGGTACCTATCTTAATTTTTGTTGCAGTACTATAATTTCTACTCCTACGTTCACATAGTGTACAAACATCGCATTTGAATGACCAGTTATTACCAGAGAATCAGAGGAGTTTGCAGTGGAAGAGACCTTCAAAGGCCATCCAGCTGCACCCCTCTGCAATGAGCAAAGACAGTTTCAACTAGATCAGATTGCTCAGACATTCAACCTGACCTTGAATGCTTCCAGAGATCTGGCATCTACCACTGCTCTACGATCACAAAAAGGATATAAATTTTCAGAAGCACGCTTTCTCAGACCCTGCTGAGAAAATGTTTCATATGATGCAATTCAAGAACAATACATTTCAATCTGTTTGACACAAACCAGAGAATTATTTTATTTTATTTTCAAGAAAAGGCAGTGTACCAAAAGTCACCATTTGATCACTAACTAAAAAAAGTTTAGTAAAATACGTGGGATGTGAACAGAATTTGACAGGTATTCCTAAAATACATTTGACATTATTCTTTCATGTATTTTATGTTTTTAATGATCGTGATAGTCTTTGCTCATTTTATATGCAAATAACCTAACTGTGCAAGTTAACTTTTTAATCCAGCAAAATTCAAGTGAATTTCAACACTTTAAGAGTTGTTGAGAACAAACTTTCTTTGTATTGACAATACTTGAGCATTTACAGTGCATAGCAATTTAATCAGGATGTTATAATTTGGTTCTGTGTGGGTGTCAACTGACTTGCTTCAAAGTCTGCCTCGCATCTACAGAAGTTATTCACAAAGAAGATGCAATTATATTAATCACATGGGCTGACTACAATGTCTGAGGCTTCAGCACATCTCCCTTTGGGAAGTTAGGACATGCAACTCCACATATTGAAAGGCTTCCCCTGGAAAGAGTAAATATATTTCTTGACTTGTTGCACAAACCCAGTTTTCTGAGTCTTGTAGCAGCACATAAACAGCTTCCTGTCCAATCTCTCCTATATCCACAAGATCTTGGGCAGGAACAGGAGAAAAGGATTCCTGTACTGACTTTCTCTAACACGAACATTTTAACTAAAAATTACCTTTTCTCCCTCAAGTCTGCCCTCTTTGATACAGCACCAGGTATCAAAACACAAACTAAAGTTCTAAGTCCTAATACTTGAAGGAACTAAACCAGAAACAACTTCAAAATGCCAACACAAAAGGCATCTAAATTAACCTTTTTTTTTTTTGTCCATAGCTTGCAAACAGAATGTTTATGAGAAGACTCTTATCTTGATTTACATAACTTGCAAGTTGATGGAAAATTCATTACATTCTTCTGTGTAAGTTATTCCATGATTAATTATCCTAATTTAACTACCTTTGCTTTCAGGTCTACAGTGACACAAAAGATTAAGATAAAATTAAAGGCTTCATACAATTATTTTCTCCAAGTTTGTTTAAACCTCTTATACAGTAGATTACTCTATCTGTAAGAGCCAAGAATTTGTCTATTCCTTCAGTTTACCAGCACTCTTCCCAGAGTTTCCAGTTTAGGTATGTAATACCAGGCCAAGTCACTGGTGCTGTGCAGCTACACACACAGGGCAGCAGCTGCTGAGGAAGAGCAAACCTAGACAAGGCCAAGTGAGAGATTTCATGTTTTAGCATCTCCCAATGAACAACAACAATAACTGGCAAGCTTCCATATTAATTTGTTTATTTTGCTGATGGGGATGTACGTTCTCAGGAAAGCAAAAAAATTCAGTGCTGTGGCCCTTTTTGTCATATCAATACCATAAGGCCTCTTTTGGGTAGAGCGTGGTCTCACACGGGTCAGGAGGCTGGGGATATGGCATGGAACTGGACAGGGGGAATGCCAAGGGTCCCCAGCCCCAGCCTTGGCCCCACACTGATCAGGCTCCTGTGAGCTCCTGGGGTGGTGTTCAACATTTCACAGGGGAAGGAAGGTTGGGGTGCTGGAGCACATCCAGAGGAGGGCAACCATGCTGGTGAAGGGTCTGGAGCACAAGTCTTATGTGGAGCTGCTGAGGGAGCTGGGGCTGTTTAGTCTGGAGAAAAGAATGCCCATGGGGGACCTCACTGCTGCCTACAACTACTGAGAAGAGGCTGCAGCCAGGTCAGGGTCAGTCTCCTCTACCCAACAAGAGGAAATGGCCTCAAGCTGTGTGAAGGAAGGTTTAGATTGAATAACAGAAAAAATTTGTCACCCAAAGAGCTGTCAAGCACTGAAACAGTCTGCCCAAGGAAGTGATGGAGTCACCATATCTCTGTGTAGATGTGGTGCTCAGGGACATGCTTTAGTGGTGGACTCAGTTGGCAATGTTAGGTTAATGGCTGGACTCAATGACCTTGGAGGTTCTTTTCAAAACTAAATGACTCCATGATTCTCAGGTGAACATCTTAACAGCCTGATGGAAAGGAAAATGCTCCCATCCATGTTGGAGAGCAACAGTGCTTCCGCCAGTGAGGAAGCTTTCTAGCCATGGAGGATAATTTTTGAGGAATAAAGCTTTAAGTTATTAATAAGAATGAAATCGCTTGACCTAGATTTTCTCCAGCTTAAAATAAAGCATATACACACATGACACAGCCTTCCTCTACAAACATAAACATATTGCACTCATCATACAGCAGAGCACATCAGATATTTCACAGTGATAAGAAAAAAAGGCTTTTTGTGCTCCTCCCTAACCCAGCTTTGTCTTAAGAACGTGAATACAGATGATGTTTGATTAAAACAGAAACCTGAACCCCAAGTTCCATGTATTTACTTTTCAAAAGCATTTTACAATTTGATTTTCTTCTTGCCTGCTGTGATAATTGATGAAAACTACACAGGGATTAAAATGAGCACAGGTGCGTGTCTACATAGTTCAAAGAGATTTGATCTTGAATGAAAATAACAATAATAATAGAAAAAAGCTTGAGTATTTTTAGGAGTGGATTTAACATAGCCTAACCAAACAAGCCTAGATTAAAAGTAGGATTTTACAGCCCAGATTTCATGTTACTGAAATTTAAAATGTGCGTTTCATAATGTATCACAAATTTTTGAGAGCAGTACCTGATTTACTTGTATTTACAGCCCTCCATATCACACAGAGCAGATCCAGAGAAGAAATCAGGCATTACAAATGGTAAAGAGAACTAAAATACAATACAAGGACATGTGTTTCAAAAGACATTTGGCACTAAATCAACCTTATTTTTAAATTTGTGAGAGGTAAAATGAAAGTCTACGAGCTTTCTGCCAATACACAAATCAGCACAAAACCCATGCTTATTTTCTTTGCCAAATTTATCCTGCTACAGCTGAATCACAACTTCCTTGCACCCATGAGGTCAGGAACCATTTGAAAAGAAATGCACAATACGGCTAATCTTTGTGTCAGCTCATCATACCTAATGCAAAAAACATTATTTTCCCCATTTTTCTGTCCCAGCTTCCTCCAGAAAAGCTAACTACTATGTTGCTAATCCCAAATTTGTTGCACTACTTTGTTAAACAGATTTAAAAGACAAATGCACACAAATCACACAGGATAAAGAATTTATTCTGTGGTCAAGGCTTACTGCTGAGCTTCTATTAAGAATTGGGGGAAAAAAAAAAAAAACAAACCAACAGCAATCAATTGTATAGAAAACAAATTTATATGTCTCAAAGGAAGACTCCATACTTATACAGACATTTTTTCACAACAGCTGCTTTCTTTCCTAAACTACCTAAAACACCATATCTACAATAACATGTATTCAATCTTCTTTCTGAAGCAGAATCCAATATATTTTTAGGCCTCTGAAAAAATAACAGCAGGAGATTACAAATATATGGATCAGAGATGGAAGAATTCCCTATCCTCCCTTCTCTCCCCATGCAGGGGGAGCAAGCTCCTGACTGCATCATATGGGACACAAGAGCTAATCAGCATTTCCTCCCAACAGGCTTAATTTTCACTTAAGCACCTTTTTGAGAATGAGGGAGCACTGGCAATCATTTCCCAGAAACACATCAGTGAAATTGTCAACATCGGAAATTTTCCCCAGTGGCCCCCTACAACTTTATTTACCTCCATACATTTTCCTGTACGCCTTAGCCACAGATTTATACTTTTGTAGCACCCAAATATAAACTAACTCCCTGACAGATATGTTACTGACTTACTGGCTTTTAAACCCCTGAAATTTTGACTTTATATTTTCACACAACCCTCAGAGGACCCACCAGGGTCCAGTTTTGCAATAGACTGGTAAAGAAACCAATTAAGACATGAAAAACTGAAAAATAAAAAAAATTAACCCACCACAAACACATGCTTCTAGTATGTTTTCTTTAATCAAAAACCCATCATATGCCATTACTACACAATTCAAAACTATTTCTTTTAAATCTGTTAGCACACTAAGAAACTAATTTTCCTCTTGCTTAAATCATCTTGTATGCTTGCTATTGATTTAACTTATAAAGACAGATGATTTAAATAGCTCCCTAAATGCAAAACTTTCAAGGATAAACAAAACACTGCGTAACGAGAAAATAGTCTTTTACCAACTTGTCAATTAAACATATTGCTATACAAATTTAGTCACAAGATCTTGACCTGGCCAATATTAAATCTTAGATGCAGTTCAACTTCTGCACACCACATTTAAGACTGCAAAGATCATAAAAGTACAAAAAACAAGGCCACTAAAAAAGTGAACAATTATTTTTCACATTTCACAAAATTCTGCAGGTCAGGTCAAGCCCTGAAGAAGACAAACACTGGTTTGGGGTTTTTTTTTTCAAATTATAGCATATAATTCTGTACATAAGAAACCATATATATTTACTATAGAGTTTGAAAGTAACAAAGAGGGGACTAATGCATGCATTGAAAAACACTTAAGACTTCAAATCCAAAATAATTTAGGCACTTTAAAGTAACCTAAATATAAAATTGCTGTCATTTAGTTTTAATTAACACATAACCAATTTGTTTTCTGCATGAATTTGCATAGCACATGGCTAATTACTACCTTGTGAAGAGTCTGAGTGGGGGGAAGGCATAAATCTTTACACAGTTCATCCACAATAAAAACCAAAATACCACAGTGAGAGCCTTTTTTTTTTTTTTTGTGACAGCAAGTATAAATAAAAACATGCTTTTTAAGACACAGGCAACTAAACAGGAATAAGGCTGTAAAGTGAATCAGTGCAGGAAACCCAGGATTAAGGCTGAAACTTTATTCTAATCCTTGTGTTCACAGAAGGAGCAGTCACCAGGCAGCATGTGGTCTGGGCATGCACCTGCAATACACAGGCAGGATTTAAAAGTACTTACAAAGAGATCACGTTTTCTCTGAGAAAAGTTTCTTTTTGGATTAGGAAGTGGTGTTTTTTTGGTGCCTTCTCCAAAAAACAAACAATAACCACACATGTCAGCTTGTCAGTGATTTTGCCAGAATGATAGCCTGGATGTGACACATGCACAACTCATCACTCCTGGGGATTGACTTGACAGTAAGAAAAAGCTCAACAAAAGACAAAAAAACCCCGAAACAAAAACCCCCTTGCTGTGAACATATTAAACAGTTCAAATTGACAGCCATACCACACTACCACTCTGTGAACTTTGCATCACCTTTATGTAAATTCCTGTATTAACTGATGAAGTCTACCCACTTGGTAAAGGTCACAACAAACTGAGGAGCAGAGGAAGAATCCTTCAAACACAATGGAATTCCCCTTACAATTAAATAAAATTATCATTATCTGGTGCTGCAAAATGACTAGTAAAAGAACAAGGCAAATCTTTAAATATCATCTCCTTTTGCCTCACACAACCTTTTCTGATACTTTTGTACTGCTACATTAGGCGCTGCAGGAAGAACCTTCCAGCTGGGCTTGGCACCTCAGGAATTCCAGCTGTCTCTATCTGGGAGCTCTTCTGGTGCACCTGGGAGCTAAATGAACATTCTCCAGCCCACAGATCCATTTTGTATCATGGAAAGACTGGGTCACTACTAAAAAGTGCATGGGGAGAGGTTTCTAAATCCTGTGATTCTAAGTTTAGCATAGAGTACAACAAAAAGAGCCAGAGACAAATATACTTTCCAGTGTGGCCACTTTGGGAAGCATCTGTTTGCCTCTGAGATTGAAGCTACTCCTTTCAGTCCTAAGTCATTTTGTTACAAAAGTTTAAATACTAACAGAGCAAGAGATATTTTGCTTACATTTGGCTCTGTTTCTCTTGAAGTGGAGTAAAACTGAATTTGGTGAACAATACCCATAAACTGGGTTCAACTCCTACTCCATTAGCCAAATATTGACAGTAATAAAACCACAATTCAACACTGTGAAGTGGAAATGCTTGGAGGTTACTTTCCGACCCTTTCCCTCAAGCATTCATGACAAGCTGATTGCAATCAGGAGTGGTTTCATACCACTTCACACTCTACCACCAGGCTCTTCTATTGCCCGAAGAGTCAGCTGCAGTCCAGCAACAAACAGGTATCACACAGCAAGGGACACCTCACTTATTCCCATACACCATATGGATGCTTGTTTACTTGAAATCAAGCTACAGGATCACAGCACTAAGCAAACAAAGAATTTCATGGCATTCATTATTATTTTAAAGCTCTCAGACATCAGCTGCCATATCTGACTATGAAGAAACCGTCAGAGGCAAGTTAACAAGCTCCTAAAAACTGGAAGTCACTGAGCCGATACTGAAAGATACTTGGAGAAATAAAATAACATTTCAGTTTCAAACTGTAAACAGTTATGTTGACATAATTAAGATATGCAAATAAGGGTAAACAAAAAGGAAGGGAAAAAAATCTTAAAAAGCTATGACTATATCTGCAACCATTTTCCTATTTATAAAGCCACAGCCTTGACTGACAATCAAGTACTAATACTAATCGTTATTTAAAAGTTCATGGTAATTATATAACTTATCCTTTTAAACAGTTTACTGTATTAAATACTAAATAGCTTTATCCTGCATAAAATCAAGCCAAGATACTACAGAGCCCCTACATGGCAATTCTCAGTTTTTCCTTTCAAAAGCAAACTCATTATGTTCTCTAAAGAGAATAAAGTCTCTAAAAGAAGACTAAATTCTTTCTTTCTTTCTCAAAGGCAGGCTCTGAAGAGATTGCATAAAAAGAGATTTTATTCTTGGCTCAAATATGAACATTTGGGAATCACTACTTTTGAGAAAGGACTCACCCACTTAAAGGCAGAAGAATTTATTTTGAAAAGTGGTGTGAAATTTCAGGGGGGAAAAAAAAAAAACAACACATGTATTTTGCACTTCCCAGCTTTTGGTACTTTTCCAGTTAAGACAAAAATCTCAAAACAACCTCTTCCCCATATAACTGTTTTCTCATAGATGCCGCCAAGCTATCTTATACCACCAGCAAGAATATCTATAAGAAAGTAACTATTTCCAGACAATCCAACTAAGAGGACTGACAGCAAGATAGAAGTAAGAGCACTTCAGATATTTTAGGAGAGAACCTGGGAGAGGGACCTGGGGAATACGTTTCACTGGATGCCCACCTCAGTCTGCCTTGTCACCAGTCTGTTCAGCACCCTTCAGAAGATGTGGAAGAGCAATGCTGCAGCTCAGAATTCATGGACAACCTCTCCAAGCACAGGGCAGGGCAAGAGTTTGAGCCCAGCCCACCTGCTAAGGACTACATTCCTACCATAGCTAACAGTCCTCAGAGGAGCATCCTTTGGATACAGACCATGTACTGGAACTGCTTCCCCAAATTCAGTCCAAACCAGCTGCAGAAAGGGAAAGCTCATCTAGAAAATTAGATCATTTAAGACTTAAAAAAAAAATATTATTTGTATGTGGACGCATGTGGACACCATCCTGTTACAGAAAGAATGCCAAGGGATTGAGAAGAGGATTCAGTCTTCTGTCTCCAAGATGACTCAAGATCACCTGCAGTCATCCACATGACATTTCTCGACTGTTGAGGAATGTTGCAGATCCCACAGTTAATGGAGCACATCAGAAACCAGATCAACTCCTTTTCCCCATCTCATGCATGCATGCTTTCCTGGACTTTCCTGGAAACGTTCTTTTGTGTATTCTCATCCTGTTTAATGTGAAGGATTTATTATTTCTCTCTATCTAAGATGCAAAATCTCAACTATGACCTGTGAGTGCTCTGCATGGCTGAATTCCTGGCACAGCATCCAAGGAATCATCTGTCATTCTCCTGTCAAGTGCCTGTCACAGCACTAGAGACACCAAGGGATCCAGCAGGGATGGCCAGGTAGATCCTGTGTTCCAACCCAGAGGCCAGCCATGCCCTAACCCAGGAGAGAGGCAGGGCAGGCCATGTCCCATGGGTTCCTGCAGGAAGCCTGAACTTGGGGCACAGGAGGGAGGCTCTGTGCTTTCCAGGAGCTGCTCTTCCCAAGATCACTGGGAAGCACAGCTGCAAGGTGCACCCTGCTGCCAGGACAGGCCCAGCACGTGCATCCTGCCTTCAAGATGGAAAAGAGGACTGAGGAATGACTCTGCCCAAGCAGGCCCTTGGCCCCTGCCTGGCTGCAGATGTGTTTCCATGAGCTGCCTTTACAGCAAGAATGGGAAAAAATGGCGTCAGATGGTGGCTATTTTGATAACTACCCACCTATCACAAGTACCAGTCTCCAGCTAGAATTAATGTACCAAGCACCAGTTCATCTTTTCCCTTTTTATTTAAATATCCACACCCTGGAATGTACATAGGAGTAAATTAAGGCACTTGTATTATATAGGTCATGTCCTGGCCTGTTCATCTACATACATTAGCATACAGGTAAAAGTACAACAGACATCAAAAATGAAGCATTAATGGTTAGCTCAAATACACATCCTAGGCACTGTTAGAAGGGGGGAAGAAAAGCAACTAAAAAAATTTAAGACAACAGAAAAGTAACAACAGAGACAGTAAGGCGGTACTTCATTTGAATCTTTTTCCAAATAAAATTTTCCCTTGTGAACACTTAGATGTATTTTATTAGTAAACAACATAATAAACCAGACATCTTAATTTTATTTCACTTTACATTTTGTACATAGGCTGAAGACCAAATACATAAATCAAGATAACTCTGATCTGTCTTGAAATGTGCTTTTAAATAATCTGAAAATTATGTACATGATTTCCCTGTAGAATACATCTCTTTTCATGAGAACATATCACCTTTTTTCCCGAGTCAGAATAGAATTGGTTAAAACAAAAACCACCATGTAATTCAGAACACATAAGCAGGTATGTTCCGTAATTTCCCATCAAGGAAAGTTCTCCTACACTTTAAGCTCCCAAAGTCTGTGAATTTGTGATCAGAGATATCACAATATTTTTAAAAAAAGAGAAACTGGGCAACAACTCAATGGCACTCTCCTTCCACTGTCAGAAGCCTTTAGAGGTACCAAGCACAGAAGCCACAACTAACAATTGTAATTCCCTCCTTCATATCCAAGCTCTGCCTCTTCTTTACCCTTGGAGAACACTCACTGTAGGTGCCAGTGAAGCTTACAGGGCAGTGACCACAGAGTTTCTGACATTCCCATTTACACTTCTATTAACTGCCATGTCAATGAGTTAGTTGATCATGGAAAAAAATTGTAAGATCTGTTCAACTTGGTGAACAAGACAGACCTCACCTCAGTTCTGTTTATCTTGTTGTCAGTTTATCTTGTTGTCACAGTCTTAGCGATTATGAAAAAGGGAGTTCTGACACTGACTTGAGAAAAATCCCAGCCTAGGAAAAATCCCTGCATTTCTGTGTAACTCTGCAAAACAACTTCAAAGAAGGAAAGAAAGAAAGAATTTGTGCCCATGTGACTGTTCTATAGAAGAACAAGAGGCCATTATCTCCACCCCAACATATGAGTTATTCTAATAACACTTCAAGTGAATTTGAGGAGTTTGGTATTCTATATATTGCCTATTAAGAAGAGAAAGGTCTTAAGGAAACTGTGGAAAACCCATAGCTGCAACTCCAGAACTATAATGCAAAAGGACTATATGGAGGACTATTTTATTGCTTCTTTCAGCTCAGTATGTTATGGTACTAAATTACAGTTCATTGAAGCCAGACTTCATGGAGATTGTCTCTTCTGCCTGGTTCAATGTCAAGAGCAGCTGACATAATTTTCAAATATAAAAACATGGCTTTCACAATTTACACTAGGCTGAATGAAGTATTCCATGAAAGCAAATCACACTGATTAAGGAACAGGTTTTGTTGCTTCTCATTAGAAGTTCAGCTTTAAATTAGTACAAGTTCAAGACATGGGAAAGACGTAGGAGAAAGACTGGAACCTCACAGCAGGCAACTTCACATCAGACAGTGTCTGTATCCCAGCTACCATAACACAAGCTGCCTCCTTCCTTCATGCCCAGCTCACACAGCAATTCCCTCAGCCTTGAACCTGCAGCAACATGTGACAGCCTCTGCCCTGCAGAGCTGCAGTACTAACCACGTCCACTGCAAGGCTTTTTGGATAGCAGTCTCTGTCCTTCCAGTCTTCACCTTGCTGTCCCAGCTCAGCTGCAGCACCTACAGGGAACAGCATTTTCAGGGAAAGTGTTCTGGGCACACAGCAGACTGGAACAAAGAGTGAGCATGGATCTGTCAGGTGGGCAGCTCCTCTACTCAGCATCTGTGCTGATCCCCTCTGAGCAAAATATACACCACCATCCTGCTATTCACCAGGAAAGCAAGCCCTCCTGTCACTAGCAGCACTTGATTAGCCTTGACCACAATAGCAGCACAGGAGGCAAATACTCCTCTGTGCTCTCTGGCTCAGCAGCACAGCCCACACAATCCAGCAATATATACATAGGAGGTGGAGGGTGAGGATCTGATTTCATACTGGGGCAAGGCACCTTGTAAAAAAATCTTTTCAGCAACTGTCACCCAGAAGTAATATGGAAATCAAATTAGCTGACTGCAACAATCTAAACAGCATCATTTGGTACATTCATAGAGGTTCTTGGATAATGAAAGTTTAGAAGGAAAAATCCTATATTTTATTAAATTCAGCATAGATGGAGGCCAGGGCCTCTCCCTACAGCTTTTGCCTACTGCATTTTAGGGCAAGTAATGAAAATATTAATGCAGCTTAGCCAGCAAAGCACAAGTTAATTCAGCTTCTATCTCTCCAAAGCCTATAATTCTCTGGTCTAGTCTTCATGATGAGCACTTAAAAATGTTTCAGATATAAGATGAACATCCATATAATCATCTCTGCACATGCCTGTTTATGAGAGGTATGGATGCTACCCCACAAGGCACTGCAGAGCACACAGTTCTGTTCCCAGGCACTGGAAGCACAAGCAGCTGTACTTGCAAGGTTGGGATATAAAAAGGAAGCCCAGGAAATGACATGAAGGTTTCACCAGGACACTATGGCTAAGCCAGTCATGAGGACACAGCTGTTCACAGCTGCACACACATGGAAGCCCAGCATGAGCTATAAAGTTGACACAGCATGGGCTGTGGGGACAGAAGGGGGACAGAAGCAATGCAGGACACCAACAGAGGGAACGTCAAGCAAAATTCAAGAGCTGCTTAAGATGTGAGGTGCCAGTGGAAGCCAGGGAGGCCACCATACCCCTAATTCTCCATATAATGCTCAGAAGGGGTCTTCCAGCACAGTCCTGTACCAATGCTTTTAGCCCAGTGTCTGATTTCTCACTCTTCGGCAGATAAGCCCTTACCTCCTGGTGTTAACGGAGGCCGCCTTATTTTTTCATTCACCTGCAGCATTTACTCATAAAATTTTTCTTCATCCTTGATCCCTCCAGCCTGCATAATAATACAGGTGATCAAGAATAGTAGGCCACTGACTCAATTTTGCATTTTTATTGCATTTGGGAGAAAGTCTGCTGCAATAATCTTGTACTAGCTCATCAGCATCTCTTTTCTTTAGTGTATATATTCTGGATAAAGCCCATGCAGACAAACTAGCAGGGTGATATTTCACATAATTCTTTGTCTTCCTAGCCCAATCTCTGATTTAACTCATATTTGCTGCCAGTTTCCAGGTTCCTAGGTCAGGAGATGGTGTTTCACACAACTGTCTAGTGTGCCAGGATGGATGGCTCCACAGCTGGGCCACAGCATCAGAACAGCACCAAGGTGTTTTAGCAATAAACAGTGCCAAAAAATAAAATCAGAAAGGCCAAGGAGCAGTTCATTGTCCCACCTCTCAGAACTACAAAATACCCATTTAAAATTCCGCTTCCAAATGTGAAGAAGCTTCCAGAAGGGCATGTAGCAAATTATTGCCCTGGATACTACCAATTTTACATTTGCTGAGTGAAAACCATTTGTTTATTTGTGTGCATTTCTGCAATTGCACTTTTCATTCATTAAGATGAGAAATTGCTTTTTTAATGCAATCTGCCACTATTCAGATAGCAAAACAAAGTAATGTCTGGTGGCAGGCTTGCTGTTTTTGGCTTTAGAAGGGTGGGGGGTTTTTTCCCTCTCTTCCTGTGAGAGGAAAGCTTTTCCCAAAGGATTCAAGCAATTTCATAAAACAAATGTAAAAACAAAGACACTTTTGTTTAAGGACTGAAGGGTTTGTTTTGGTTTAAGGGAGATTGAGAGGAAAGGAAGAGAGAAATGATACTGATCATCTTTCAATTAACAGGGGGGAAAAAAAGCTCTCAGTCCTAAAAGAAATGCTAGCACAAACTTGCTATAAGAAAGAGGCCATCAGAAAAAAAAAATCAAAATTTATTTTTTAAATAAATAAATGTATTTTAGTCACAAGTGAACACCTCAAATGACTACCACAAAGATCAGAGGAAAACAACATTGTGTACAACAGAGGAAAAGAACATTGTGTACTCCTATATGGTGTGCTTCATTAGAGTCAGTGTCTCTTTTTCCTCACAGTCTATCAAACAGAAAGAAAGGGGCACAAGGGGGAAAGACCTGTAGTTTTAAATACATAAAGATTTGAGGAATTCACTTCACCTAGAAGTTCTGAAGCTCAGCCTAATAAGCAAAATTTCATTTGCATGGAATAGGACCCAATATTACAACAGGAGTAAACCCCAAACTTGCACAGAAAACAGTGCAAGACAGCACAGCAGCAATAAATAAAGACAAAATTAACTAGAACACCTGAAATCCTTCAGTAAAGCACGTATGGAGGCCTTGCAGGAAATATGAATAAGCAGGCCTTCCTATCTGCAATGCTCCCCAAACATTTGTACAAACACACTGCAAAAATCACACATTATGGAACTGCAATTCTAGTTTCTGATTAGCAGATATTAATTAATAAAATTAACTGATTTATCAGTAAGTCCCTAATATTGTATCAAGTTTTACTATGTAGAGAGACTATCACAAGTGATCTTCAGTGACAAAACAACATCTATCCAAATGGAGCAAAAGCAAACCATGAAGTTCCATTCACACTACCTACCATTTAAATTCATTCAGGATTGACACTCACTGCAATTATCACTGAACACCCAAACTAACACATTGGGACAACCCAACAGTAATAAAATTCAGCAATATTGCAGCTCAGAAAGGCAAAACAACACAGATAATATGAATCTAAATATTAAATGCAATTAAATACAACATGCACATAGAATGGGTCATGTTACTTATTGTATTTACATGAGCAATTTACAAATGTTAGTAATAAATATGCAATTTTCAAAATGTAATCTTGAAGTATGTGGCTGCATGCGACAAAAGTGACACAAGGTTCTTAAGCAGGATTTTAAAAATGGTCCAAACCCACTGGAGTTAGACAGGAAGACAAATAACAGATTGACAAACACCACAGCAACATTAAGTTTTATATATACAAAATAAAGTAAAATAAAATTCATATTATCATCATCACCATCATCTCAAAAGTGTTCTACCCACCCAAGCATTACTTAAATGATTCTCCTCCATCCTGATTCAAACTGCATATATCTACATATGCACTTGCATACATGAGAAACAGCTTCCTTGTGGTTGCCTGACCTCCCAAATAGCAGCACGCACAGATTAACTTGTCAAATGGAGACAACATACAAAGGTCATTACAAATCCAAAGGTCTGGGTCCACTCATGAATTTGGGTAGTTACTTAAAACAGACTTGTCTAGTAACGTGGAGAGGCACTGGATGAAGACGACAACTCAGACAATACTCAACTCAATTACTATCTTCCCTGTCCAGTACATTCTTAAAACATTTCCTCCCATTTCTTAATGCAGACTTTTCCAAGACCTCAAATTTTAACAGGAAATTATTTGAGTGATTTTTGTTTTTAAAGAACACAGCAAAGCATCAAGAGACAAGTGCTTTGCTCTTTAATTTGGTAAAGACTGTTTGAATTTAGGTTGAATCTCTCCCTTGTAAATGTGAAACAACTTTTCCACCACATTCATTAATATTTGGGACTTGAAGGCTGTCAAATGAAAGATGTTATAATGCCCACCACAGCCCTAGTCTTATCTTTTTTAACTATACTTTTATTGCATAATAGGGCAATAGCAGTAAATGAAAAATAACAGTACGCAAACAGCCTAATAATGCATGCTAAAAGCTACCAGGACAACACATTCAATTTTCCCTGGGATTGTCTAATTATTCTTCTGATGGCTCAACACAATCTTTTCACAATTGCTTCCTATGGGGCATGCTGACACATTGAGTTCATTACATAGCTCCTCTTTAAAGCAAAAAATACACAGGCATTTAGGGCAAACACTTAAAATTCAATAGTTCAGATTTTAATAAACTACATTGGAAGGGAGTTTGCAACTGGATTATTTCTAAGGCAGTAAGACACCCGCCTTATAAATTCAAAACAAATAGTCATAAAGCAATATCAAGATATTCATCTTGCTTTGATGTACAAACAAACTCAAAGCACCTTATTTTTTCAATGGTTCTTCTCAGAATACATTCACACAGGTGACATATTCTTTTTTTCTTTTTGAAGTCATCTCAAAGCTTCCAGAAGTTTCACTGGGCATACACAGACCAGCCACAAGACAGTTTATAAACCAAGAGAGACTGACACTATGGCAAATATCAAACAAAGTCAACACAGCATTGCCATCTTTACACTTCCAATGGGGCACACTCTTTTCTTCACTGTGAGCCAGTCAAGTCCTCAGCACTGTCACTAGAGGAAGTGTGTCTCAACAGGCACACCTCATACCCCAATTGCTTCCCAGGGGTCAGGGTGCATTGGCCTTGGCACAGCTCAGCACCAACACCTGGTCAGGTACTGCAAAGCGAAGCCGCAGACAAGCACACAAACCCCAGCTGAGAGCCCCCACCAGGGGTTTTCAACAGCTCTGCACTTCATCCACCCCACGAGGCTCTGCCCAAGCCTCTCCCCAGGCAGCCCCCTACTCCCAGGAGCACAGCCCCCAACAAGAGGATGCAGCAGTGCCATGGAACACTCGCAACACCAGAGAGTATGAAATAAGGCAGAGGATAAACACAGGCACTCATTTGACAGGAGAACCCTTTTATTTATTTATGGGTGCAAGTCAGCCAACCTGACCTCCAGCCTGCATGTCCATTTATGCATTTTCTGTCCCACATATATTAATTTGTGGTTATCTTAAATATTTTATGAGTTAAGCTTCATTCCACTCCATTATGCACTGAAAAGAGAACAAAACAGCTACTAATGTCACAGATAAGTGTTTTTACTTGCTATAAATTCCATCCACCATCATGTGACTAGACAACACATGCTCCCCAAAAATAAGTGCTTCTGCTCATCACACCTCCTTTATTGAAGTAAAGTACTATTTCTGTTGATTAACTGTGAACACCAAAGCATAAAATGTGGCGGATTCAGTTACCTGAACTGCTCCATTCCTGAACAGTCACATGCAAACTTCAATACTTAGCTGGGATTCAGGATACATACAGCTAGGAAGGCATCCAAAATCTCACAGTAAGGAAACTCCTTTCAAATCCCCCACGTGCATTATTCTGGTACTCATCCATCAAATTACCCTTCCGTACACCAAGTTTTTAACCCAAAATCACAGATGAATCTTCAGTTTATGACCCTTCCTCTCCTCCAAGAATTTGCCCCAGGGAACTTCTAAGCAGCTGCTATCTCCCATCTCTGCCATTACTAAGACACAAAAGCCAGAGTAGTTTAAGTTTTGGTCTCTCATCTGACTCCAGACTGTTCACACTACATGATCTTTCTAGTTTGGATGTCCATCCACATGTTCCACTAGGATTTAATATTTTCTGTACTTAAGTGTCCAGAACTATGTAAAGTATTTGACACAAAGTCACCCTAATGCCTTGCCTAATGCCTTGTCTATCTTCACTGAGCTCTTCCAGAGCAGCACGTTTCTCTCATTTCATGGTCAGTATCAAACAAGAGTCATCCCTGTCCATGGCTGTCAGGCCTTTTCCTCCAAACCTGCTTTAAGGGATGACTTGCCAGCTGATAGCAGATGTGTTGTTAATAATCACTCAGTAAATAACTCTGCTTTTAGAGCTATTCAACTTCCTGACATTCCTATTGTTTCAGTCATCACAGACATTCAATTCTTCCTGTGCAATAATCCAACCCACCTCGGTGCTGACTACCAACTTTGCCTCATCAGCAATTGTCCTTCTCATACAGTTATTTCAGCCAGTATGGTGAAGCAAAGAGACCAGCTCTCCACTAACTGATGCAGAGCATGAATAATTGCTTTATGAGGCAGGCAAACTCATAATTTCTCCTTCAGGAGACACCTTTAGCTAAGCCTCACATTTCCAATTTAGTTATTTTTGGTGTATATACATGGAACTGAAGCCTTCTGCTCCTATTGTCTAGGACATTCAGTATTTAGCCAGTAATAATATGACTTTAGTCTCCCATGACCTAATTGTGGCAAATACATGATGCTCTTTATCCTGTTTTCCACTTAGCTTTATATACTTAATTACTTTTTCCATTCCAAATTTATTCTAAATCCTTAAATTCTATTGTGACCAGAGTAAAAGGTGTGAAGATATCCTTCTCTTTTTAAAAGAAATTGAACTATACATCTTTTGCTATCTTGCTATCACAACTGCTACCTTCAGCCTAACCCAATAACACCCAATTCTATTTTTTAACCTGGCTCCAATGCCCTGCCCCAGCTCTTTCAGAGCACAAAAGCAGAAACCCCCTGACTTAGTTTGACTGGGAACAGACACAAGACATTTATTCCAGTCATTTCCATGTAGCACCCTATCTTTCTCCCATATTCAATCCTCATGCATATCTAAAACTAAACAACTAAAACAAGAAGTGCTAATTTTAGAGGCATCAAGCACTTTTCATACAGCCTGGTCCTCACAACATAATTGCCAAATTCTCTTCTGCTCTTTTTCTTTTTTTTTTTCCCTCTCTTCATCTTAAATTTCTTCATCCTCTAGCTTTTGGCAGTTCACATGCTATCCCTGCAGTTTCTGCTCTCCAACAATCAATCCCCTCCTTTACTTCACTCCTTTTAGGTTTTTTGGTAACTTGCAGTATCTTATTCTCACAGCAAGGTCCCCAGCCCAACTTGGCAAGCTTTTGCTTCTCCTTAAAATGCAGTTTCCAAGCAGCTATTGTACCTTACACTTAAGACAGTCCAAGCTTTTCTCTTTTTTACAATTTAAACCTCCAACTCCTACAGGCCTTTAGCTCCATGGATAACACAAACTAGTTCTTCTAACTTCTCAGAACTTGCCCTACTGAAATAAAGCTTCCTTGAAAGAAAAACACTTTGTAGTTGACATATGCTTACCCTTCAGTTTAATTCAAAATTATTAATTTGTGGCTGATCAACACATGTGCTTAAGGCCTTATGGGAGGGAGCCGTAATCTAGCAGAAGAAAACAAAACACACTGTTAGCCAGTGAGAGACCAGAGATGTTCCAGAATTCAAAGATACACCGTCTAGTTCTGGGCAGGCTGTAAACATAAGCCTTTATTTACTCTGCATTCCACTACAATTAATGGCCAAAATCTACCCTATGATAATTCAGAGTACTGACTTCTAACTTAGCTAGTCAGCACTGGGAAACATACTTACAAAAGCACACTTGAGAAACACCTTCCCTTTACACACTAGCACACTATCCAAAATGAGCTCTGTAGCTCTGAGCAATCAAAACTTATTTGCAAAGTTGTGTCCTACAATTTGAGTCAGTTTTGCCTTGCTAAATTAACCTTAGACATCTAGATTTTGAAAGAGAAGCAGGAACCTTTAAGAGAAAACCATCTGCTACCCAGTGGAAGACTGCACCTATATTAAATGCACGAACAACTGGATCTTCAGCATGGTCACCACAAGCCTAAGAGGGGCAGACAAGGAAGGTGAAGGTGGCCAGCTGCTACAACACAACACAGAAAGAGCCTCTCCAGCAAAGTGACAGCAAATGATCTCCACAAGAACCTGGAAAACATGGTTAACTCTTAACTTTAGCTTGTGATACAATTTGCTTAACATGGATGCACGGGCATGAAGGCAGTCCAGGCCTTCTGGGCAGCAGAGTGAACTTGCTGGCACGGGCTATCAGTCCCATCGAGGCAGTAAATCACACTTAGCACCACATTCCTGGTGTGCCTGCACCTACACAGCAGAGCACAGGCACCTGCCTGCTGCCTCCTGAAAGCCAGAGGGGAAACTCCGTCCCGCAGCATGAAACAGCACCTGACATGCTAAGTTACCAACCCACATGAAATGGGGGCCCTGAGAGGGCACTCAGCTCTGTCAGCTCCAGCAGCCCCACAGCACGGCAAGGGCTGCCCACCATCCATGAGGGACTGATGGTGGTCCCTGCATCCACCTCCCCTGGCCACCAACACCATCGTGTTCATCTCCTCGTGGAGCACCTCCAGGCCGCCAGTGCCTTCTGCTCCCATGACCAGTCTCACCAATTTAAGCCAAGCCTTTCTGGGTGTTCTGCCACCCTCCAAACTGGGGAGCACGGCACTGGACACCTTGAAAAAGCAAGTCATTGTTAGCCATGCATGCGGAAACAGCATCCTACCTTTCACTCCAGAAGCACCTAAAAGTGTTTTATCCTGTTAATTCTAGGTCAGCTGAGCACACGTGTGGTATGGATTACACTGACCCTTTTGGAGCTCTCAACATTTTAAAATAAGTAGGACACTTAACGTTAGATGCCCATAAAGCTGTACACCACACACCAAGATCTGCCAGTAGGAAAAACTAAGGAATAGTTGCTTTATAAAGCACGGCTCTTATAGCACACAAGTACAAATGTGAAATAATTTATAAATGCCAAGTCTGACCCTGTACCACACTAAATCAATACAGGCGTTTTACAAAAAATGCCTGTATTGGATGAACTGAAGTGACCTTTGCAAAGCCACCCAACAAATCAGTACCAGATTTACAAACAGTGCAAGTATTTAGTACAGCTCAATACAGCTGAGTGATAAAAGGCGCTACATTAAAGATAAAAGTTGTCCTGATGTTTACAAAATGCAACAACATTGTCATTGCAAGTGCAAATAATATATTTCGTCCTTAAATACCTGAGTATCTAGAGACTTTAAACACGAGGAACAATCAACAAGCAAAGGACCATAAAATTCATGCTTAAAAAGTTAACACTACGATTCACTCGAGATGTTAATTTGCCAGTGCCAAGTCTTTGCAAGTTTTAACCTTCTTCTCTGCACTATCACCCGCCATACATGTTGGACCCTTAGACACAGATAATCCCATTGCTTTCCCTCCTTTCCACAGATGCCTGGCCTGAGCGAGGGAAGGAAGACGAGCAGGGAAAAAACCCAACGCGTTTAAGTAAATTACCTTTTGGAGCAGCCTCCTTCCCTCGCCCAGCTAAAGTTTTCCTGGGGTCAGATTAGCACTCCGAAAGGAGAGCAGGCGCCGGCAGGCCCCTTGGCAGGCGGTGCAGTGACAGACGCGGGGCAGACCCAGGGGAGGCAGCCATGTGCTCAGCCCCGCATCCCCCCGAACGGGCATCCCGGGAGGAAGTTCCCACTACGCTCCGACTCGGGGAAATAACTCGGAGGAGCCCAACAGCTATCGCTTCCAGCGGCTTTCTCCCGGGCCATACGCTTTCCCCTGCCATTTAGCGAGGCGTTCCAGACGAGCCAAACCGCCCTACCCGCTCCGCCGCGAACCCGCTCGCGGGCTGGGGGTCGGAGCCGCCGCCCGGGACCGGGGGGCGCAGCCGGCTCGGCCGGTGGGGCAGCGCCCGCGGCACCCCCCGCTCGGGGCTGCGCTCCATCCGCACCGGGAGCCGCCCGCCCGCCCGCTGACCCCTGGCAGCGTGGCTGGGCAGGGCAGGGCAGGGCTGGGCGGCTCCTGCTGCAGCCCCCGGCTGGGGGAGTCCCCGCCCGCCCCCGGGGCAGCGCGGCGCCCCAGCCCCGCTGCAGCCCCCTGGCCAGACACCCGCCGGGGCTGGCAGTGCGGGGTCCCGCCCGGCCCCGCTCCCGGGGCCGCCCCGAGCCAGCGCGGGAGCCGCGGGACGGAGCCACCCTCGGCCCCGAGCCCAGCCGCGCCTCGCCCTTACCGTGCTGGGCAGCGCGGCGCGGGAGCCCCCGGAGCGGAGCGAGGCGAAGCCGCGGAGAGCCGGAGGAGCCGGGGCCGAGGAAGGCACCGCCGCCGCCGCCGCGAGGAGAGGGCGGAGGGGGCGGAGAATCGGCGGCCGAGAGGAGGAGACGGGGGCGGGCAGGGCCCGGGCAGCCGCCCGCCCGCCGCGCAGCCAGCGCTTCCTCCCGACGCGCTGCTGTGCTGTGCTGTGCTGAGCCGTGCCGGGCCAGGCCAGGCCGTGCTGGGAGCCCGGGGCGGGCGCTGGGATCGCTCCGTGCCCGGCCCGCGGCGCACAAAGGGGACCCGGCGCTGCCGCCTTTGTTCGGGCGAGCGGCGCCGGGAGGGGAGGGCGGCGCGCTGGGCGCTTCTCCCGCACGGAGATTGCTCCTCCGGCACTGGCAGGCGCGGAACAACTTCACCGGAGTTAATTTGGGTCTGTGATGAAAACTCCTCCACCTGTGCCAAGCGCTGCTCGGCATCCAGCGCTAAAGTCAGCCTACGCGCGGTGCTTCAGCTGCCTGTTTATGCCTCAGGAGCTGACTGGTGACTCCGGTTAAATTAAGGGTGGGTTTTTATTGCACAGGGTAGATGGCATCGCGAAGATTGGTATCTTAGTATTCTGTGCTTGGCAGCAGCCAAGAAGCATTGAAAAACGAATTTCAGATATACCTTTTGCCCCATTGTCTGTGGTAGGTCACAGATTTTTCAAACGGAGCTACTCATATTGATCTATGTGACCAATTAACGTACCTTTCTTGAAGCTTTTTTTTTTTCTTTTACACCATATTTTAGTGCTCATCCTATAAATCTCCTCCAAGCTTACCGATTTAGTCATTCAGTTCAGGTACCTGAGGTTAATACATGCAGTCTTTTCACACCAGTTAAAACAGTAGAAGTGGGAGAATTTCCCCTCATTCGCATCTAACTTAGAAGAAACTGACAGAAATACCCTTCTATGAGGCCTTCTATGAAGGATAGTTAGACTTTAGTCCTTTGCATAGAGGTGGAACGAGCAGTCACTGTATATCCACAAGTGGACTCTTAAGAAGGCAGCAACAAAAGTAGACTACCCTAGGGTTGTTATAACCAGGAGTAAACTCTAAGCAGCCTCTTTTAAAAGGTCTTTTCACATAATGTTCATTAAGCCCCAGCAGTTAAAAGATCCCACCTGGGAGCTCTCACTATGCAGAGTTCTGCTTCCCAGACTGAGAGGGCAGAGCAGCACAGGGCTTTAGATGCTAAGTAGGCTTAGTACTAGGCCATGTTGCATTTTTGTGCTCCAAAGAAGCAGATGATTTATCAGTTCCCCTAGCTAATTAGCTAGAAATTTTCTGCATGGTCCATGAGGTATGTGAGGAAGGAGAGGAACTCATGGCGTGTGAGCTTTTCTGCATTATCCACACAGACTTTCTGCTTCCTGCACGCGTTAGCATAGCTGCATCAGAAAAAGGGAATTAAAAGTATGTGAATTTGAACCTTTACTCCTGTAGCTGTGTTGTGGGGGGAATAATTTTCTGTTTTATCTTAAAATTAAAAATTATGTGCTTGGGGGTAAAAAGTCTGAAAATGTAAAACAGTGTAGTAAACATGAAGAAGCCTGCCTAAGACATCAGTCAGCCTTAAATAAAGCCAGTGTGCTAGAGGTGTAAGACACATCCTAGGTGTTATTGAGATCTGCTTGCTGCCTTATGCACCAGGGCCAGAAGCCAACCATCAGCCCTGCAGTGTGTGCTGAATGGAGCCTCTGCCACCCAATGCCACAGTCATTTGTCACATGTCCAATCCACAGGCATCCCACCTCTTGTGGCCAACTTTCACAGGATGTGCATTGTGCCCCTCATTCTCTAGGCTGGATGTATGTAGTAAGGGGAGGAGGAAGTAAATGAACTGTTATGTGAAATTAGATAATATGTTTGAGCCAGAAAATTCCCCAATTCCTCGTCAAAACAGTGGCCTATCAATATTTTAACTTCAGATCAATATGCAGACGTTTGCTAAGGCCTAGGTGCGTGTATAGCAGTTCTGTTGTGCCCTTTCTGACAAAACAAGAACTATGGAGTTGTTCCTTACTCTACTACCTGGTAAGTTTTTCACACCTAAGAATCAGATGATGAACAGCTGTATGAAATTATGCCACACTGTGCAGCTGCTGCCTCTGGGAAGAAGTATGGAATAATACAATTAATGCCTCACCTTCTAATACAGCTACCAAAATATGATCTTTGTTTTCACTGTCAAGACTAGTGACAGAAGCCTCAGACAGGTGACCAACCCATTGAAGCAGAGGTGAGAGGTCCTCCCAGTGCAAGGCAAGCTGCAGCCTTGAGCTCCTCATGAACACCCATGGACTTCGTCACGTGCCAGATCCCTTTAATGAAACCAGCACCCTGGCCCTAAGATGACATTTAAGGGTGCATTAAATTATTGTCTTCCTACACAAACATTTGTATTTTAAAGCACTGTAACCCTTCATTTATAAATCATATCTAAGACAGGAAACTAATTTTATAAACATGCATGTACCCAATTAAACTTGTTCAGTAAGGCTGCTAAATAGGAGTAAAAATTGTACATAAGAAATTGTGTTGTCTGGAACTAAGTCAAGAACCCCTGGAAATGAACATAAAATTATCACATTCCAGACTGATTTCTTCTTTGTGCTTTCCAAATAACAGATTATTAAAAAATGAAATAATCCTCTCAGTCCATTAAAATACTTCACAACTTTCAAAAGGTTTTGAGACAAAAAAATTAAAACCCCGCCTATTGATCATAACTCTCTTCCTAAATCCATATTCTTGTAAGACCAAGAATAAAGCATTTATTGCTCTAATCAATTGCTTTACTCAGAAACAGCTGACACCACTTAAAATTGTGTTAATTAACACAGGTTCTCAAGGTCCAGTTGTAATGCAGACAAGCTGTGTCCACCTTAAACAGAGCCTCGTTATTGTTCACGCTGCTTGAATCTGACATTAATAGTAAGTCTCCATCTCACAGCTGCTGCTAAACCTAAGGCCTGCTTGCATTCAAAGAGGATTTCAGTTCTAGTTTGGCACAGTATATGCTATTCACAAAGTCACCTGTAACTGTAAGAATGACTGAGAACAAAGCCACTCATTTTCCACTTGTTAGCTCTAAAATCCCTGCTGTGGAAAGTTTGGGGTTTTGATATGTCTTCCTTGTGTAGACTTATGTGTAATGCTCAAATACATTAAAAAATGCAGACTGCTGCCTGAATTACTGCAGCACTCAGGCTGAATAAGCCATAGCAATTCAAGAGTGGTGCAGCCTTCCTGGCTGCCCCTACCCCTGTAAGGGTGTATGATATTTATCCTTGTAAATATTCTCTCCAGTCTCCCGACCAGGAGGTATGAGCTGGGGTCAGCCACAAGCTCAAGTTGTTACAACAACAGGTTACAAGCTGTAACCTGCAGCAGCTACCCCTTCACCCTCCTCACCAAGTATTTTAGCGTACCCAGCATTGGTTAAATCCATTAGTGAGGCATGTGCACATTCTGTGATGGTCAGCCTGGTCTGCCTGCTCAGACTCTCCAGCCGTCACTTCA
Organism: Zonotrichia leucophrys gambelii; assembly: GCF_028769735.1. NCBI lineage: Eukaryota > Metazoa > Chordata > Aves > Passeriformes > Passerellidae > Zonotrichia > Zonotrichia leucophrys. Next base: position 115,313,112 of record NC_088171.1, on the reverse strand, counting down.
GCTGTGCCTGCTGAGGTGGGAGTGAGCTGGCCAGACAAAACACTGCTTTAGCCATCACAGCTGGATCAGCCCTTGTCTGCACATTACTGAGTTGCATGCACACATTCAACAAAGCTCAATGAGCAATGTTTCACCAAAAACATGGCTGATTTCTCTAGTCCTGTATTTGCTCTGGATAGTATTATATAAGTTTGGAGTTTTTTTACTTTGATCATAAACTTTGTAAGAAAACTTGTGGGCATGTTACTCAGGCTATATATGGTGCAGGTGTTTAGGAGTGCTGGGAAAAGTGTTTTCTCAGTATTGTCTGAAGCAGGAGGCTGATGACAAAGGAAAGGTGTTAGTCATGCTGACCCATTCTTCTGCTGCTCAGTAAGAGGGAGAAACAGGCCAGAAATCTCCTCCCCAGCTTCTTGAAGGTCTCAGCACTACTTGGAATCACATAATGGTTTATGTTGGAAGAGACCCTTAAGGTCCTTGAGTTCCAGCCCCACTGCCATAAGCAGGGACACCTTCCAGTAGACGAGGTTGCTCAGAGCCCAGTCCAACCTGGCCTTGAAAATTTTCAGGGATAGGAACCAGTTCCAGTGTTTCACCACCCTCATAGTGAAAAATTTCTTCCTTATCTAATCGAAACCTACCCTCTTTCAGTTTACAGCCATTACCCTTGTCCTATCTTTAGGACTGTTTATTTTCCAGTTTTGGAAGGTGTGTGGAGGTAACGCCAGCCAAAATGAAGGAACTGAAAGATGTGAGGCCATGACTGTGTCACTTGACATTCTGCCCCAACCCATGCAAGCAGAGAAATAGACACGTCTGCTCCTGTTTCCTACATACACCTACTTAGAGAACACAGACCCATTAAAGCTGAGCCAGACAGATATCTTTTCTTTAATTAGCTTGTCCTTTTAAGAGTCCCAGGAAAATTATTATAAGAAATGCCATATGATTGCCCAAGAACAAATGAGATTTGCTTTTAAACACCCTTTATTACTAACATTGCATAAGCATTCCAACAATCAAATCTAACAGTTTGTTATCACAGTTGCAATCCCTTGGGCTTAGCAGCAGCAAGATGAATAGCATGTCATATCTCTTATCAGCAAATAGCTGCCTGCCTTTGTAAACAAAACTGTCAAGACTGATTCTCCATACACATTTGCAAATTATACTCATTGGTTATGTGTCTTGCGGCATATTTAGTGTGCTGCCAAGGGAATGCTACCCTCTCATCAGTTTTATATGTTACCAAAATCATAATATTGTCAAGGAACAGGTAGGTACCTTGCCAGCTGTGGCTTGATTTCACCAATGTATTCTACAGATCCATGATGAAAAACCTACTTATTATCTCGTTTAGAAATATTCAAACCTAGCGTGTAAATGTGAAATAAATGTGCTTTTCTGATATTCAGCTTGCTCCAAAGAGCCCTGTGTCCTCATCCCAACACCAGCATTTTACTTACTGTCTGGCCAGAAGGAATTCCATTTCTTGTCTCAGTTTAACTGTATGCAATATGATAATAACATCACTTATGCAGTGGTGGAAGAGAGTAAATTAGTTGTAGCGTGTACCCTGTGCTCTAAGGATATAGAGCAAAAGATGAACTTATAGTATAAGTTCAACCACCCCCCAAATGTCAAAGGTGCACCCTTTGACATTTAATGATTTTTGAATTTTATTTAATCTGCATAGTAAATGCAGAGGACAAAACTGATAGTCACTGACATTTTTTAAAGGGAGGATTGTCTTTTTGTGATTTTTATATGGAAAAGCCTCTGACCATACCACATAAACTATAATATATATTAAAATACTGATACTAAAATTGCTGTAATTTTGTTGCTTTCACTTACAGAAGTAAGCTCATTTTTTGTATGAAAGCAACTATCATGCTAGTTTTGACATTTTATGTTAGTGATGTATAATAAAGTAATGTCATTTCAACAGAGAATTCTAATGAGTTGCCAGTAACACGATATAGCCTTGTATAATTACAAATTTTGTGTGTGAGTAGAACTGCCTTGTTCTCATTACAGGAACTAAAACCACAGAGCATCACATTTCTCAGTCCTGTACCAGAGGAATGCAGGAACACACTCATGACCACATCAGGGAATGGCACTAACAAGAGAATCAGTAACAGATAGCAAATGTGATGACACTAAACTGCGGATCATAATTCATCCATGGAAAAGCCCCCACCCTGCTCCTGTGCTCACATCAGCCTGCAGCACTCTGGCTGTTGCACAGCTCTCAAACACTGGGGCAGGCGTTTCTGCTCTTCAGCTCATCAAGCCAGCTTGGGAAGTGATGCTATCAGGGAAGTCTGGATCAGCAGGGGAGATGAGAAAGATCTTGCAGATCTTACAGCACACAGCAAGCACTAGGAGAGAGTGATTCCAGGAGCCATTGCCCGTTGCATGGCTTTCTCCCCTAAATCCCAGGAGCTAGGAAATTTGATCGGGGTCAAAAATTGCTGAGTGTGAGTTGCAGTGTGAATGTTTGTGTGAATAAATCCAAAAAGAGTGAGGTCTGGTTTCAGGGTCTCTCAATTATTTAAGTGTTGTGTGAGGTACAGAACTAGCTCATAATAGCAGGAGGAAAATGGCAAAACAACATACCAAGTTCCAAGAACTAAACATGGTTTGGATTGGTAAATCATTAATCCAGAAAGTGGTGTTTGAAAGAAAGCTTGATTTAGCCTTTTTAAAAGATGTAACTTGTTGTTTTCCTCAGAAAAGGAGGTTAACTCAAGGATCTTGAGAAAAGGGGATAAAGAAGACATATTAAAAGATGAGCATGAACTGAGTTATATGTAGAAATTAATAACTTGTTGTTTAAACAACTATGATATATCAAAATAAAGATAAATTAATGAAAATGTTTATTTCATGGTATCTATTGTATCTGTACAATTTTGTAAGTATGAGGGCAGTGTGCTTGTACTGAAGTACTTTGCAGTTATAGTTACACATTAATGTGACAAGCAAAAATCTTATCCAAAGTCTGAAATAATAGGTTATCACATGAAACCTTGTATGCCTTTACTGTTATGTGCATGTTTTTTCTCCTCTTCAGTAAAGCTCTCTTCTTGAAGGAATAGATGCATCTTTCTCAGGAACTTCAGCTGCAGGAATTGCTGGCCTGAACCAGCTCTTTCCCATTTTTTTTCCTAGTCTTCATCAAGAAGGGTCCAGAAGACTGATGGTTTTAATTTGCATGAGAGGTTTCACTTCCCCTTTGGCTTAGATCTGGCAGCAATGCTCTCTCCCTCCCTCTGCACCTCAGCTGGTGTGGGATCCTACCAGGGCAAGGCTGAGTGGCATCAATGTCCCTCTGTGGTGTGGTATCAGAGAAGGGTTATTTAAAGCAGCTCTGCAGAACATGAAACCACCCCACTTTCCAATCCCTGCTTGCTCTTTCTCTCGTGGCTTCAGCAAGCAGCACAGCAGGCAGCTCAGCGTGGCCTTGTACATTGTCTAACCCCAAATGTGCAATGCCTCCCTGGCACTCACCCACAGCATTCCTCCAGTGGAGCTGCAGCTGCATCCCAGGCACTGCTGCTCCCAGGCCCTGCTTTGAGGAATGCATCAAATATCCTGGCAAGGGCAGATTAGGGAAAAAAAAAAGGAAAAAAGAAATCAATCCATGTTGCTGCATTGGAGCTGCGTGGAAAGGGTTTTCCACCCCCCAGAGTTATCAGCTCTTGCTGCTAGCAGGTATTTGATCATACTTCTATTGTGTGTGGGGCTAGTGACTGTGTCTATGCTGGCTATTCCAAGAGCTTCTTTTGACAGCTCAGACATGAAAAGATTTGTTATTTTTTGAAATGTAATGGTAGAGGTTTTATACTTTGGGCCAGAGTGTCAGTGGAGGCTCTTTGGTGATGTGTGCATTGGAAGTGACAGGTAGTGAATAACTGACATCAGGCATAAGTAATATTTGTAGTCTGACTTTGATATGTTATTCTTTCAAAAATCCAGTCTGTAAATACAGTCTACATCTGTTAGCTTGAAAGGAAGGAAAGGGGATGAGTGCAAATACAGAGGAGAGAAATGAATAACCATGACAAGGAGAAAAAGCAAGCAGAAATAAGCTGATAAAGATAAAAAGGAGTGGAACTATTAAAAGAGAGAATATAGACATACAAAGGGATCAAAACTAGTATAAAATTTCTAAAAAGGAGGAGAAAAATTGAAGATGAAAGGAATCACAGTGTAACAGGTCAGAAAAAAAGAAGAAAGTTTTTATAAACTCCAATCTGAATTCCTATACACAACTAATAATGACTTCAGCATCCCATTAAACAAATGTGGTTTTTGTAAAACAGATATGTAATGAAGTCCCATTGATTGTGAGACACTGGTCTGCAAGTAAAAAAGATTCTGTAAAGGTATTTAAATTATAAAGCAGGATCAGAGGGATGATGGGTATATGTAGTGTAGAAGCAATCTGGATGATGATGAAGTCACACCATAAAACAAATATTATGATTAACCCCTGTAAGAACAGTGTAGTTTTTCAGCAAGAAATGACTTATTCCAGGGAAGACATTTGAATGAACTTATGGGGCTCTTTCAGAGCCTTCAGTGAAGCCTATGATTGTATTTTCATTCAACTTTTTGCTTTTCTTTATAATTATCTGTAGACTGGAAGTGGCAATGAGACCAATAAGCTGTAAGATGGTATGTACTTTTCCTGAGTGCTTTATTCCACACTGTCAATTATTTTCTTTGAAAGCAGGAGCAGGTAAAATGTAGCAGGGAACAAATCTTTGAAGTCATTGAAGTATCTTCCAAAAGGAAATATTTTATATCAGAAAAAGAGAAGAGAGAAATATGCAGAGCTTCCAGAATGGGTCAATGGTTGAAGCAGAGTGTCAGCTCCCATGGGGTGGGGGTCCCGTTATCATTCCCAAACAGCCTTTTAACATAGAGGAGTTGTCAGAGAAAACTTCACATCAGTCAGCACATGTTTCAATTTACTGAACCCAATAACAGGAAAAGTATGCAAATGAGCGTGTTTAAATGGCATAAATGGTGGAAGAGACACATTGTGTATCCACATTAAAAAATAACAACAACAGGATTTTTATATCGTATTAAGAAGGTGGAGCATCAGCTGCCTCTTTTCTGTAGTTGGCTCTTTATAAGACTTAGTTGCAGCAGAAAAGCCTTGCATTAAGCTTGTAAAAAGGGATGGAGCCAAGACTGGGTATGGCAGGGTAGGGACTGCACTCAGCTCCACTTCCAGAGCAGCCGCTGGTGCTGAACAGCCTCCAAATGTTTGCCTTTCACAGCTGGGAACAGAGATGCCACTTTTGAAAACATCCTGTGCTTCTGTTCCAGGAACAGAATGAATATTTGTTATTTCCTCATTTCACAGGCCCTCTGCAAAATGATATTATAAAGTGTGCAAATTGTCAGGGAATCTTGGCTGGAAGGCACTACACAAAGCTAGGCACGTAGTACCTTATTATTTAATAGATTAACAAAAGGAGTTACATATTGCTTACTTGATTGCTGAGTGCAGCAATGCAGGTATTTATTTCACACCAAACAGGTCTGCTGAAGATGTTTGTAAAAATGCTAATATCTTCTAAATTCATCTTTAAAAGGGTGTGCTATAACTATAAATGATTTGGGTATTTTGTGATGAAAACAGAACACTGCAAAGATATGCTGTAGCATTATAATTACGTTACAGAATCTGAAAATATAATTTGCAACAAAAATTTTATTTATTCTTCAAATAAATTTATTTATTTATTTAAATTTTTTACTTATTCTTTCTTTTACAGAATTTCAGAAATTACTCCTCAAGTCATTCCCAGTTGTTCAAATGGCAGATGTTTTATTAAAGGTACCACACACTGGGATATATCCTACTTTACTCATCAGCCATTTTTCACTAGCAACAAGGAGACTTTACATGAATGAAGTGATGGGAACTATTGGTGCATGTGAAGAAAGATTGGATTCTTGTGTTTTATACCCCATCAGAAGAGGCCTAATACAATTCACAGCTTCAGGAAAATCACTGTGAGATATTTAATGGTATATTGTCACAAAATATATGTGGAATTTTACTTGCAATCATAATTCCTAATTTTACAATGTTTAATAAAGACAAAAAGCACAACCTGAGTTCAGAAGCATGAGCCATCCTTTTTCAGGCATGCCTCCAACTTAAATTGTGCTTAGTTCACATTTTCAGTAATGGACTTCAACTACCACACAAGCATTTTCCTGATTTTTTACCAGGTACATTTAATATTCATAAACTATTAAAGAAACATGGAGAGAACACTCTTTGGAGAACAACCTTCAGAGAAATATTTATTTGTTGTTAATGCTGCAGATTTAAATTTAAGCATATATTCAAGATGTACATTCAGCTTCAAATAAGTTGAGTTCTACATTAAATGGAGTTTCTCCAGAGATATGTAAAATAGTTAAGAAGGCTGCATACAGCTGATTTCAAGGGGACACATAAATGAATATTGTAGTCTACCAAAGTTTCCAACTTTTATTTATTGTCTGCCTCAGAATATTATGCTCTATCTTACTTGGTTTTGCAAAGCTGTTATTAATGTGTTTTATTCATAAAAGAAAGTGACAAAGCCATGTTGCTAATCCTCTTGACTCCATAATAAATCATTGCTTGTTTGGTGTACTCTAATATGTACTTTCAATAATGCAGAAGCAAGCTTAGGTCCTTAGGTAACAAAAATCTCTTTTTGCTCTTTCGCAAAAAAAAAAAAAAAAAAAAAAAAAAAGGATCTAATCTCTGTAAAATCCCTTGCACTTTTGGGGCTTTCATGTGTGAGGTTTGCAGGTGCCAAGCTGTTTCCCTTCATACTCTGTACATTGCTGTGCAGGGTCATGAAACCAGCCAGGGACAACTTCATTTTGTACCCACAGAGTGAAGGATGGAGGAGGCAGTACCTGTTGTGCTTTGCCTTTTTGTTAAAGTTGGGCTTGACTTGTAGCAACATCTACTTTCTTTTGCTGAAAGTAATTTAAATATACCAGGCAGGAAGGATTGTGCAGCTGTTGAGTGTATTGTGCTTAGTCTCCTTCATAAGGAGCATGAAACACATTTTAATAGATGGATAATAAGCTAAGACCTCCTCTTTTTAAAATTTTATTCTTTTTTTTTGTTGTTATTGTATTGTACTTATGGAGCATGTTAAACTCAATGTGTACCCTTGCTGAAAAATTCCCCAATGTTCAAAATGCAATCTCAAAAACTGCCCATGTCTGAATCGCTCTCCTACATTATGCTACAAATTGCTACTGTTCATAAGCAATCTTGTATTATAAACAACTATCTTCCTAGGCCTCAGGTGACTTTTAATGAAAGCATGTATTCCCTTTGTGTATTCCCTCAAATTTCTTTCCAGGTGTTAATCTTGACATTTGGAATGATTTTGTTTTGTAAAACTTGAAAATATTTTGCAACATTGCCTGTGTAAGAATGTTTGCTAACTTTAAATATTCCCTATTTCTAATATTAGGTCTTTGTCATTACATGTGCCACTAGTAGAAGGAATGATGGAAACTCTCTCCACCTGAATAAAGTGCACTCATAAGAAGGGGCTAAACAAATCCCACTTGACCAAAATGGCCTACAGAGTACATTTTCCTGCACAAGCCCAAGTCTGCCTTGGCATATCACCTGAGCTTTTCTGTAGGAAAGGAACAGAACAAACTCCTCTAGGAATACAGTGAATCAGATATAAACTGACTCTGCCCTCAAGGGAGTCACGTTCTATAATTACCAGCAAGATTTCTCATGCTAAAAAGACTTTTGCAGCTGAAATTGTTGTCATTTTGCATTTTACCTAGGCAGCACCTGTTGTAGCAATATGGATGTAACAGTTTCTACCTCTTTAGTCAAGTCCACTGGAAACTCTGTAGATACTTTGATTTCCTCTCCTTTGTTTCCTCTCATTTAAGACTGCCCCCCTTACCAAAACCCACAAGGAGTTTCCCAATTCCCCCAGGAGCAGAGCGCACCTGCACTAAAGGCTAAACCTGTGTCCTCAAGAATCTGCTTGCACCAGTCCTTGGCAATTCATGGTGTGGTTGAACAAAGTGACACTACAAAATCAGCTGCTGGCCCCACCAGAGACCTTATTGCTGTGACACCCCACCACAAAGAAATACAATGAAAGGGAGAAAAGGGTTTTCATCCACCATTCCGCCACAGAGACACTAGTAAGGTAACACCTGTGGTTAAGGCAAGAGAAACCACCAAACCAATACATTTCTCCTTCTGAAAAATCACAATGGTACCATGGCAGAAAAATCAGAGAATGAGAGAAGTGCTCCATTGTGTATCTTTTCTTCATACAGACTTTATCGTCTTTCAAAACTTGAAGATTTTTTTTTTAGAAGCTTCCATGTGAACCCAAGTCTCACCAACTTTTTGGTGCTTAAGTTACTTTTGAAAAGGAGACTATGTAATAAATCATTTACTTGGGGATTAAAAAATGTTTATTAAGAGATATGCATCTGAGTAACATAACAGCTTCTGAAAAATTTACCATGAAACAAAGAATACATATTTATGAGATCAGTTCTCTTAACATACCATAGTTGTCCTGGAATAGCATAAGAAATATGAATGCCATAAGGCTGTAAACAACAGAAACTGCAATTACTGTAGAACTTAATAAATTCTTCATAAATGTGTTTACTTCCAACATAATATGCAGTATAGCTGGTTTGTAAGTAAACAAAAGTGATGCATGTGTGTGCAGTGATTCATATCTACAGCTATATTAAAAGAAACATGAAATATTCTAATACTGCAGGAAAATATTTTCTAACAGGAATTTTTTTTTTCTTGTCTGTGTAATAAATGTATTGTATATTGGTCATCATTAACCATTCACTGTTAAATAATGTAAAACAAAACCACCTAAAATAAACAAAAACAAAAAAAAAAACAAAACCCAAGAAAAGTCAACATATCATGATGAAGCCATACTTGCATTTTTCATCTGAGGCTTTTATTTCCACAGACAAGCCCTGGAAGTTAATGAATATACTTTCTTCTTATCTGAAACATTAATCTGATACTTGTTTTAGAAGTATTTTGGGGGAAATTACTCTATAATAATAAAGCTGTTGCTAGGAGGCCTGGAGAAACCTAAACCAATTTGGCTTGGAGAAACAGATAATCAGCGTCTTAGTGCTTTCTTTCTAACGTGCCCCTCGTGCTTTTACCCGAGAGCAGGAAATCAGTGAGTGGAGAATAAATCTCCATTCTGATTGTTTACAGAGCATAATGAGGGCCTGGAGCAAAGAGAGGCATCATTTGCTTTGTACCTGCAGCTGAACTGCAGCGCATCCCATTTAATACCCGCCAATACCGTGCCGGACACGGAACAAAAAGCCATCATTCTACATGAGCACATCATGACTCTGCAAGGGTATAATTATTTGGAGGAAAGTTTAAAATAGCCCATTCCAGAGACTGTTTCTGGTCCTTTCAGATTTTATAGCAGTGGCCTCAAATTTCAGTTCTCTCATTTTCATTTCTCTCATTTTCTTCCTCGTTAACATCTGATCCTGACATAATTTGCTGTCTTTATTTTTCTTGTTTCCTCCTTTTCCCAAATCCTGCTTATTTTATTTTTTCTTCAATGCATGTCTCATTCTGGACACGAAGATTGAGATTTTGACAACATTCCCCTACCTCTCCACTCCATAAAAAACATACTTCCTGTGTTTTCAGCTGTGATTACTCAATGGCTGCATTTTCCAAGATGAAGCCTCTCTGGGGTCTTCTGTGACTCCCTAGGCATCTCCAGATTCCCACCCTGTATTGCTCACCATGCCTTGCCTGTAGCATGGCATATTCTCATTCTCTTTCTCGCCTCAGTACCTCTGACCCTCAAATCCAAAACCTCATTTTTCTCTCTGAGCACTCTGTGTCTCTGTTTCCCTAGCACTCTCTCTTGGATCTCCCATGGTTTCTCAAGGTCAAGCAGCTCTAAAATGGAACTTCTCTTGCTTCTTTCTAAAATTCCTTCCCTCCCACACTGCTCTATCACCAGTATTAGGTTCCATCTTTCTCATTTCATTCTCTTCCCATTAAGACTTACACTAATTCTTTTTGCTTAATCTGCAATATTCATAACAGCAGCCCTTTTTTTGTGTGTGTGTGATAAAAAATAACTAACACCGATCCTCTCACATTAGCATTAAATACTTCCTATGACCCTTCTTTTTGATCTTTACAATGGATGCCATTTCAAATAAACTTTACCCAACCTAAGGCTCATGCACCACAGCCCCCATAGATCTGGCTCACAGAATTCAGACTTCCCCTCATTTTTAAGATTCTTTGCAGCTTCTATCTGACAATATCTCATCTGACAATACCTCATTCCCTCTACTGACCTCATCTCTCTCTAGATAACATTTAAGATTTCTCTTCATCCCTCTTTGTCATGGTAGTCTTCCCTCTCCAAGCAAGTTTACTTCTCCTTCCTTTCTTGTTTTATTCCTTTTTTCACCTCAATCCTCAAAAGACATAAAAATTGCTTTATATTAGAATCAACTGTTAAGAACAAAAAGCCCCAAAACAACACCAAAACTGGTCAGAGCATGCTTCTGACTTCTGATATTTACAAGTCAAAAGGAGGGCAAGAAGGACATTTGTTGCATTTCAAAGCAAGAAGAAAATACATTGCTGTTTGTCTGTCGTTGTATGAGGTACCACAAAGGGTTTCTGTAAGTGGTATTACCTATGCTAAATTTCTTGCAGTCAAACCCCAACAGGGAGGCTTTAATTTTTCTGTTGCAACAGTAATTTTCTGAAAGACTTGATCCAACAAAGTACTTAAACACTTGTTTGTGTTCAGACTTGTGAGTGACCTCACTCTAGATACTGGAATTGCACACCTCATATATTGCAATTAAGCAGACAAACAATTGTTCCACTCAAATTGTGCTTTAAGATAGCCTAGCTGTTTATTACATTCATTTTGCTTTCAGAACACAAAAGAAATCATTTAAAGAAACATTTCTTGCAAGATGCTGTATTTAAGCAGATTTTCCAGGTTTTAAAATATTTTTAGCTGAGGCATTAACTTTATTCTACGTTCTAAAATATTAGTCTTCTGACTTTTATGGAAGTTCACAGAAAAAATAAAGAGTATGTTAAAAAAATGAAATCTCCTTATACTAACACCTGGGAATGAAAATTATTGCAATTTCTTCTCTACCTCACATGAAAAGTGCCTCACCAAAATGATACATTTTAACAGTGTTTTACAAAAATGCCTTACCATAATGATACATTTTAACAGTGTGTTCCTTTTAAGGAATACTGATTTCCTCAGAAACAAAGATATGGATAAATGGATATTGAAATGTGGAAACATATGCCATAGAGCATTTATTGATTAAAAAAAAAAAAGCTTGGTGTTCTTTCACAGCAACTACTGCAAGCTATTATAGCATTAACAGTGGTTCAAACCCTTCAAAGTCTGATTGCATTTTGTCTGGTGCCAAACCAAAAGGTCCAACTGCATGCAGAAGAGAAAATAAGGCATAATATATGTTTGGTACTAAAAAATTGATATATCCTTAAAATACCAGACAGCATAGGAGGAGTACTTGGAATATTGAGTAGCATTTATATAACACATAATAAATTTTAAGCTTCCAAAGAAAAGAAACTTTTCTTTATAGTCAAAAGCAACTTTTTTACTCTTTTAAACATTTGCAAGTCAGTATTTGCCCTAATATTGAATAAACCTTCAAAATTTTGCTGTGATGATAAATACTTATCCCCTCCTTGGGCACAGGAAGTTTCATGAGTTGATCATAAAATGAGTGTTCAACAAACTCACAGAGAAGCTGTGAATGCAGCTGAAAATGCTTGGCTCAGTCTTCTGGATTTTAACCATTTTTTTCCTCACAGAAGTTACCCCTTTTTGAATACCTTCCTCCAACAAATGCCATTCTTTCAGATCTTCACTACCCTTCCACATATTGTTTTCCAGAAATCACTGCATTAAAGCATCAGAATCACCCACTGCTTCAAAATATATATCACACTGAGACAATAGCTCTCAAGGTCACTTCCCAGAACCTTTTCTATTGATTAGCATTAAAAACTATTAGATGTCTGGCTGGGTGAGTGCCTGTTAGACTACTGCTAGCAGCTTCTGAGGTTTTAGTCTGCTTTATGGAAGAGCATATTTAAGTTTGGATCTTTTTCTTCCAGGTATCTCATTGCTACATTTAAATATTACATAAGGTATGGGCTGGGAGCAAACCAGGGGATTTTCTCTTGTGGTGCGCTGTTGATGAGGAGCACAAAGAGCTGAGCTCTGCATGCCCTGAGTGTGCTGGATGGGAGTCAGCACAGCCCTGTGCAGCACAGACAGTCCCTTTCATCTGCGAGATCAGAGCCTCAGCCTCTGCGCCGACCACACCGCTGCGGCTGATAGCACAGAGCTTTGGATTTACCTTCCCATTTTTAAATAATCTTGGTCTGTGCTCACTGCCAGCTCAGGAGCATCTCTGGGCATTGGGAGGATGAGTGTTAAGGAAAGGTGTTGACTTCCCACACATGTGGGGAGAGTTGCTGGTGTGTGTCTTCTGCCCGGTGCAGGGGGAAGCACTCAGTGCTGTGAGCTCGGCCTCCTGGGACCAGGCTCCCTGGCCAAATGCCCTCTGCCTAGACATCCTCTTCTTCCAAAACAGCTATGGAACCATTTTCCCTCTTGCTGTGGTGGTGGACAATGTGCTGCTTGGAATTTCTCAGTTTTTGTCACAGCAGACATTTCTGTGGTGTTACTGTTGTTCAGGTTTTGGGGAGCTCGTATTTCTGAAGAAGAGCTGTGTATGATTCCAAGGTTCTTCTCTGTTCCTATCACATAGGGGAAAAAGATACCATGCAGCCAGTTTTTCAAAGCAAGGGTTAAAAGCTGCCGACTCTGTTTTCTGAGCTGGGGCCCCTGTTCCATCTCTACACGTGCAAGTGACACTCATACCCACAAAACTCACTTAATTGAGGACTGAGTCATTCCCTCCTACATTCAAACCCATGCTCTCAACAGCTGGTATACACAGTCTTTTGCAGCTTTTAGAGTTTTGGGAGGGTTTTGGTGGAATTTTCTTGTGTATATGCTATATATTTCTAGTTACATCATGGCCACAGTCTTCCCTAACCCTGACATTCCCAGTTTCTACTGGCAGAGCATCAATAGCTTTCCTTCCTGTTGTCAGTTCTGCTGCTGTTGCTCTTATAAAGATGCTTCTGGGAGCTTTGAGAGGTTTGATTCCTTTAGACAAAGACACCAGCATCAGCCTGGTTCCCATGGCTACAGCTCCTCAATCTCTACTCAATACAGACTTTTCAGCCACTCTCATTCAAAAAAAAAAAAAAAAAAAAAAAAAAGAAGAGTAAAATAGAAATAATTCCCTTATCTCTGGACACTGCAAGTTGAACTGCAGCTTCCTCCTGTTATTCACACTGGCAGCAAGAAACCTTAAAGAAACATGTGAGGGTAAAGACTCACTGTGACTGTTCCATTCAAGGCTACTGCTTGTCACAAACACATCTTACAATCCTGTACACAAATCTGCCAGGATCCATCATGAAATAATCCCTAGGGGTTTTTTTTCTCTCATCTTTTTCAGCTAAAGGATTGAGTGGATAACTCATTTTTCTGGTTTCCTTGAATAAATTTGGTTAAAATTTTGGCATTCTCAAGTCCAATGAGTAAAATGAACTGTTTTAACCAAAATGAGAGCATTTTGTTCCCTGTTTTCACGCTGAAGAACAAGGCAAGCCAAAATAAAAACATGTCATTTTCAATGAAGGCAATTTTAATAAATATAAGTAATAGAAAACACTAAAAAATAGAAAAATATATATAGCTCTGAGAACCATACACAGAATAAAGTGAGAAATTTAATTTCTGTTCTCTCTTTTTCAGGCAAACCAAGGTCCATTTCCCTGGCTGAAAAAGAGGTTTTTTGCCTTATTTCATGAAGTCTTTAAGGACTTTGCACAAAACCTAACTTATCTTTAACAGTTTTCTTTCTGCAACATATCATATTCTCTAGTGGAGTAGTTAAAGCAGTCTCCAGAAATGCCCTTATACTGGGAGAAAATATCAGATTCAGGCTTTTCAGGTCCAGAAAGTGTCCCAACCCACTAGCTGGTCAGTGAGGATTCCTTCACTTCTCATTTCTAAGTCTAGTCATACACATGGGCAAAATTCACTGAAGTGTACAATTGTCTTTAGGATGAAGAAGCTTGCACTGCTTTAATACAATAAACTGTTTTTAAAACTCTCTGGTCTTCTAGAGTTTTGCCAAAACAGAATGTAAAATTTCAGAGGAGAACCAGTTAATACCTTACAGTCATGCATTAACATGCCATACAGCATCTGATGGCCCAAAATACTTGATTTGGGTATAATTTAAACAAGAGCAAGTCTAGAATGCCTGAAGGTTTCACACTGACTTACCACTGTATACATTGCACAAACTGCCCAAAACTCTAGAAAACAGAAAATCTGGTAACACAGAGACTGCTGGTTGAAACATTGTTTGCAATAGTAAAACTGTATATAAAATATCATGCCTTGATTTATTTTTCTCAGAACTGATGAATAATATTAGCTGAACCAAGGAAAAGCAGTCAGATTTAGATACTAAAAATTAATTAGCTAACAGAAAATACATTTAAATTCAATTATACTGGCAGACCTTTCTAAAGACATGGTTGCTTTTGGGACAGATATGAGGTGAAATTCCAGTGTGTAGGATTCCTATACAATTTTCACTTTGTTCTTTGCTGGGAGCCTGGGTTAAATTGACCCTCAAAGTACTTCTCCTGCAATGACACAGCTCTGCTCAGCCAAGTGTCTGCCCTCATGGTGGTTTAGCTCACTGATCCCTCTGAGGGACTGTTCTCCTGGTGACAGGAATGGTAGGGCTGTCTAGTGTCTGGGTTCCCCCACATATCTCCCCTTGGCTCGTGGCATGTAAGGAATGTATACATTTGACTGGGATTTACAGAAAACAAAGGACCAAGCTGGAATAGCTTCTTCCTCACACGTTCCTGCTATGTGAGGATCAACTTTTCACCATATGTGCGACAAGGCTGATGTTTTTCAAATCTCCTGGATATGTGTGGTACAAGTGGTCTCTGTGCACATTAAATACACAATCGGGGTCACCGTGGACCATCTGTGCACCACACATGGGGAACCTGACACTTTCTATCATCATTAAGCATGATATTCTTGCAATACAAAGCACAGGCTTAAATAATGGTCAGAGCAACTAAAATGAAATCAACCCACAGCCATCCGCACTGTTTCCATGCTGGGATCTACCTCAGAAATCTCTTCTTCCCTAAGCTGTGAATAAAAGTAGGTTTCATTTGACCATTTGACAAATTTATTTGACCAGAAATATGCACTTCTGGGCAATTCTACCCCTCCTCAGCAGCACATTAAAATAGGTCAGATGAACTGCTGCTTAAGATTGCCTATTTCTCTCTTTTTGACAGAGAGCCTAAAATGAAAACCTAAGCAGTGAACACCCACCTGCCAAGAGCCATTACAGCTGGGTGAGAGGCATCGCACTAAGCGTCTTTCAAAAAGCTTTTAGCTGAATCTGTGTCCTTTTAAAATGCCCTGTGCCTTTCCAGGGCTGCCTGCCTTTGCATCTGTCCTGCCTTCAATCTGCTGGCCACTTGCAGCAGCACCTTAGGGCAAGCCCGAGGCCAACAGCAGGAGCCGACTCCACTTCCACAGTTTTCCTACACATCCACCATCTGGCACATGGACTTCTGTGGGTATATACCCAGACCTTGTGTACCTCTGCAAGGCCTCCTCAGCAAGCCTTCCCTCCCTAGATCTAATTGCTTAATTAGCAGCTCACTTCCAACCCCTGCTACCAGCATCTTGAACTGACTGCTTGGGCACTAGCATTAAAGGAGAAGGAATGCAGGAACAAGTCAAATGAGATGATGAGACTGCATTTTGCACTTGAAACAGGGAAACCAAAGACTGTAACTTCTAATGATGAAATACATCCTACATTCATTTTAAACTACCACTGGTGATGCTATTATTTTTCCCTCAAATTAAAAGGAATTTTTCTTGGGAGAAGTATTTTGCCTACTGTCAAACTCATGGATCTGGACCTTTGTTAGAGAGTAAAAATTGTGCCAGGGGCTCCTCCACCAGCTTTTCATCTGGGGGAAGTGGAAGCGAAATTTCTCTCAAAATTCAAGCTTGCATTTATATGCAACTTAGAACTTAACTACTCTCTCAAAATGAGCATTTACACTTTTCAAATCATTAGCATCCCCTTGGATACCAATTGCAGTAAACATTTAAAATGACAGCTTTTCTCAGAATTTTCATTACTATAAGATGTAACTCAAAGTAAAAGTGCCTGTAATTTCAGGCAGATCAATGAAATCTACCTTATGCGAATCTACTCAAGAATGTACTCATTAAGTACAATTTAGGAAAAAAACTGTTCATTCTCCAGAATTAGGCTTCTTAAATACTTCCAGGTACTTCAAGTTAAATGTTGCTTAGTGCTGAAGAACAGACCTGTTTCCTGCTATATTTTTGAAACTCTACAATAGCCTTTCATCTCACATCTGTGTAACTGAAGATTCAGGTAGGCCTATTATGTATGGCCCAATCTCTGTTCAACACAACAGGAACTTTTCAATGATCTCCACGGCAAAAGAAATACTAAGAAATCAGCACAAGAACTAGTCACTACATTTCTCAAGAATCCTTTGCTATCAAAGGTATGTTAAACGTAGTCTGTTAAGTCTGTTAACAACTTATTTCCCATTTAATTCTTCCCTCAAGAGTCATTGTTCTTTCATATGGTCTCTTTATAAAAATAATATACCCATAAAGTAATTAACATATGTAATATAATGTTTATGCATCCGATGTTTTCTCTACAGCAAGCCATTCTGACATACTCCCCTCTCTGGAGGTCTCATGAATTAGTAATTAAGGAGGACTTATTTTTGAAGTTTTTCATTTGAACAACACTTTCAGACATGTAGTGTGATTCTTGGTGTGTCTTACACAGAGCCAGGAGTTGGATTTGATGATTCTGATGGGTCCCTTCCAACTCAGTATGTTCTATGAATCTGTACTGATAATTTTCCCTCATCTCATGAGCTTGAGAAACTAAGCCTGAGAAGCTGTTAGCTTCAAGGGAGAATTCTCTCCTTTCACTGACAAATGGGATGTCAAGGCTGCTCCCCATCATGGCCAGCAAAGCTGAACACACATGCATGAAGAACAAAGTGAACAATCCAAGGGGGCTGGTAACTCTCCATGCCTTCAGTAGATCCAGACGCTCTAGGAGACATTTTATTTTGTGTCTTCCAGCTGCCTCTGTCTTTCATGGGGGCGAGCAATTCTTGAATCCTGTTCAGCCCCTGAACATCATGTCACTTTTGCTGGAGTGAGCACTTTCCTTCTGTGACAGCCTTGGGTGAAATTGGAGGGGCTCATAAGAGCTTGGTTAATACTCTGATATTTTTCTGGTTCCTGATCTATTCCTCTGTACAACACTGAGGCAACTCAAAAATATTCAGAAACCATTTATGCACTAAAATTTTTAGCCTTCTTCAACTAAGTGAGCTATATCATCAGGTTTAGTATGCTAGCTGTGGGGAATCCACCTTTTTCCCCAAACCTTTTTTCTTTATAAGGCTGGCATATATCACTCATCTATATTACTCTACATCTCCATGACGTTTTGTACATTTATTATATCACATGTTAATTCAAGATCTACATCCTGTGTTGAAGTTTTGCCTTAGAAGAGAGCTGACACAAAAGTGTTGAACCTCTCTACTACCTGGATTGCAAACACCAGAATTTATGGGGTGTCTATGGTTTTAGAGATTGACTCTTTCTCCATTGGATAGTGTGTGCCCATTTGTGCTTTGATGGGTTGGAAAAAATTGGGATTGCTCCAGAGATTTGTAAATGACAGGTAACACCTCCAGAACTGAGCTTTCATTGCTCACCACCACTACCACACAACTCTAGCATTGTTCTACAGGCATTTATACCTTTTTTTTCTCTATTCACCATTCTGCCATGCTTGGTGATATTGGTTTATTTAGCCAATGGAAAACATGCCCAGTTTCAAAACTGAAAAAATTCTGGGTGGACAACTCTTGTTTTGATCAAACTTTTCCAGACCCCAAGAATACAAGAGATAATTCTGGTTACGGTAGTGGTGGGAAAGGATTTTGAATCTCTCACATTTTGAGATTTTTGTGATTGTTACTTTTTATTAGAATTCAAGTGTTATAAAAATATTGTTGTAAAAGCATTTTGCCTTCTGCCTCATTGCTCTGTTAGTACCTTCCACTGTGTAAAGTTGCATTATATTCGCTGAAAGACATAAATGGAGCATAAACTAATACAGCAATGTCTAAAGAGCCAGGATGTGGATGTTTGAGGGATCCCATCACATATGCCCTTCTGGAGTCACTGACACAGTTACAGTCAGGAGAGATGCTGATATTTGACCTCCATTTCAGAGGACAGGGTGAACTGCTGACAGATGTTGACCTCACAGGCTTGCACGTCTGCAGTGCCTCCCTGCCATTTGTGCAAAGTAGCTCTGATTAGCTCATTTTCAGATTGTGCTTCAGTGCCCATTTGTTTTGCCTCGTTCCTGACAAAACACAGAACAATCAATCTGAGTACAAAAACCGTGATCAGTCTTTGTTTAAGGAATTGGGAAACTATTGGATTTTACACATACACACTTTTTAACATAGTATGTCAGAATAAGAAAAACACATCACAGTGTTATTTTGTATAAATTCTGCATTTTTAATAATCTTTGAAACTGAGGCTCCCTCTTTTATTCCATGATTGTAATAATCTGGATTTATTTTGTTCCTGGTAATGAAAGGAAATTGTGTGCAAATTCTATTCCCAGACCAGCCAGATTAACAACTGTAAAATCCTTCAACCCTCTAGTTGGCAAATGATTTATTGACATGACATTCAAATGTGTTTTGCTTCAGCATTAATGACAGGAGTTCCCGAACTTGTCACTAAGGTGATAAATGGATCCTTATAAGTACAGCCTTGAAAAACTGGGAATGGTGCCATTTTCCCCCTTCAATTTATTGAAAATCACTTCTATTTACATTTACAGGAAGTAACAACTTTTTTTTTCCATGCTGTAGTTATAATAGATCACTATTTTGTTTATGAACAGTTAATTACTTTATTCGACCTCATGTTATTGGGAGGGTATACACAGGAAAAGTACTCTGAAAACAGCTGTTGCTGGACTGATTTTTTTTTTTTTTTGACCTTGAAGAAGATAACTGGAATGAATAAAGCAGCCTAATGAAATATAATAGTAGTAAAACTGCTATGGCCATGAAATGCACTGATGGCACATTTCCTAATGTGTCAGGTTTAAGCATATCTATACAAGCTTATGAAAATGAGGAAAAGAGGTTCCTCTGTTTAAGGAAAAGCTGTTCCTCTACTGAGAAAAAAAAAAATATTGACACTGCAGCCCATAGCAGTTGCTGAAATATTTATGCAGATAAAAAATAACAGATTTAAACATGTTGCTATAAAAGTTGGAGCTCTCTGCAAAAGAAGGAATTGAGAAATAGTAAGTTTCACTCTTACTCAAAGTGCAGAGAGAAATTCCATTTATTTTATATCTAAAGCTTTTACTCTGAAGATTCATATGTATTTGTGAAAAAGAACTGATTTTAGTGAATTCCTAATTGGGATTTGGTTTCACAAAAATATTGTAAATTCAAAAAAACTAGTTCAATTTCCAAACCAAAGAATTCAGACTGTTCATTCTATGATGGCTGTTATTTCAGCAAACTGATTTAAATTGTAGAAAAGAGAAAAGAAATCTACAGTGTTCAAAAAAAATGAAACACTTTTGTGCAGAAAGGCTTCAATGATTTCCATTTTTTTCTTATTATTAACAGTGAAGAAGTTGAGAAAATTTTCCTGATTGACTGTTTGACCTGGTTTGGGTGACAAAAAATGCTTTAAAATAAAACCTCAGCAGTTTCCTGGGCCACAGAGACCATTTTCATTCTTGCGTATTAGCAAAATTTTGTAATAAACTCAATCTGTTCATATGGGTCATTTGGTGTTTTGAAAATGTTCTGCATTGAGATGTCCCTGATAGGATCATACTCTGCTGGTGTGGGTAGCAGTGTGACAGGAATTGGGTATTTCACAGCTCAGACACTGCACAGCCATCCAGGCATGCTGGAAGGACCCAGGTGTCAGACTGCCAGGGAGGGAGAAGGCAGGAGTGAGAATCAGTGTTGGCTGCCCCAAACTCACCTCCTTGCAGCAGGGACCATGCCAGCCTCCTCAACTCGCTGCCTTAAGGTGCCTAAACTGAGCTGCTGTTATTCAGATGAAAATTAGGGCTTCTCTGCCAAAGAAAGCAGGAGTAAGCTCAGTGTGAGAGGATCAATTGCTCTGATGTAAGGCTCAGTACAAAACACCACCCAGACTAGGAATAGCTTCTGCATCCCTAGCACAGACCATCCATTACAAACCCAACAGCCCAGGAACTGTAATTAATACAGTGCCAGTAGCCTCCAAATGCAACTGCACTTTGTCAGAACTTTGATGTGAAAAATTGGATTGAAACTCCTGGGAGAGCAAACTTCCCTTCTCCAGTGAATCTGCAGCTCTTGTGCCTAGCAATCCTCCAAAATTCATGCATCTGGAAAAAGGATAAGATGAAAGCAGAAAGTGACCTTGAATGTAAAAAGCTTAAAAGTAACAGGGAATTTACTGAACTTTGATGTACACTGAAAATGCTTAAATATTTAAATGTCTTAGAACATTTTTTATCAAACTTCTTTTTCCCCATTCGTCATAACAGTAGTACAGCAATAGCTCTATTATTGACTATTCTATAAAGATTTATCTTCATCTTGGACAAACCCAATCAGATTCATAGCTGGCATATTTCTGAATATTGTTTACTGTGGAAAATGAGGCCTGTTCCTTAGTCAATTAGATTTCCATGTAAAACTATCTGCTATGATTCCCAGGAGCTTTATTTCATGTGAAAGGTTAAAGGTAGGTTTCCCAATTCTTATAGGAAACATTCCTACTGTTCAGTAGTGCAGGATGCAATTCAAGGTCAGCATTAGTTAAGAGGAAAATATGAGCTGTTTTATACAGAACAGAAACCACAGGCCTTGCAAAATACCAGTAGAGTTTCAGTGCTGTGAGAAAAACAGTGATGCATTTTTTATTGTTATGAAATTCCTGACAAAGGTTGAAATAGCTTTCATAGCAGAGATTTAAATAAAGTTTCTATTACACTACTTCCTGGCATTTTATCAAATCAGATGGATGCAGACAACATACATATAATATTATCAACATCAATCCCACATTCAGACTCTCCAAAGCATCTGAAGACAGCTTTAGGAGTGCACAGGGTTTTTTTGGCTTATTTGTCAATACCTGTGGTGTGAACTGGAGACATAATGATGCTGTGAAGTAGCTCATTCTGATAACAGGTAACACCTTACATAGCTTTTAGCCTGTGTTGCTCACTGTTGGCTCCTTTCAGGCTGACTTGCATTGAGATGTTTGTGAAGCACTGGTGACTCGGTGTGGTCCCCAGCAAAGTTGGCTGCTGTCTTCTGTAGCCTCCTGTGACCTGTTTTCAAAAAGGAGGGCAGGTGATAAAGAGAATGGTTAAGATTAGGATATGATACATCAGCTTGTTTAGGTATGTAGAGTTCATTATATGCACTCATATATGACTTGGAAGGAAGGGTGATCGCTGTGGAAAAGATGAGTCAAGGTGACTTAGAAGTACCAGAGAGCTGAGGAGGAATTCAGACCTCAGTTACCCAGATGAATGATGGTAAGTGAATTTCATGCCTGTTGATGAGAAAAGTATGAACTACCCAAACATTGGAGAATTCTCAATTAACTTTATCAGGCCAGCAGAGAGTACAGGCTCTCACCACAGCACCATTAGGGCTCTGCTGAAAGCAGTCAATAAAAGACAGGATATGCTGCAGAGATAAGAATGGGATGATAAACTCTGCAGAAGGTATAATGCTGTAACCGAGTGTGCCTCCCCATCTAAAATACAAAGAATAGCACTGGAGAGAGGAAAACAGCAAGTTCAGGAAAGAATGGTGGAAAAATCGCCCTGCAAAGCAGAACTCCCTACAGCAGAAAGTCAATGGAACCAGGAATTTAAAAATAATTTTAATGTGATTATAAATAATGACAACAGTTTTAGGAAATAGCTAGAAAATCTCCTGAATAGGCTAATCTTTACTGGGTCAGGAAGAGACACAATGATGAGGCACAACTAACACACTTGCACTTACTGAGAAGTTCTTAAATCCTACATGGAAACATCTGCTGGACACAGGTTGACAGTATAGGTTGAGGGTGGCATTTTTAGTGTAACAATTCCTGAACTCATATATTGCTTGAAAATTAAAAAAGAAAAAATGATACAGAGTGGCTAAAATAGTTACTCATAACTTTACCCCTAAAATACCTAAAATTTATTTTTCAGAGTTCCCTTGAATTTCTATGAAAAGTTACTCTTAACATTATTTCTTTGTGCTTGTTAAGACATAAATCAAAAACGAATATTTCCATCAAAAAATCAGCATGAGACCAACCTCTGAATGCTGACCTCTGAAAAGCAGTCTTGTGCTGCTGCAAAATTAGACACTTCTGTGTCTCTGCTCTGAATAAGTTGTTAACCTTCACCCTTTTCCCAGCATTAGCAACAATAATCATTGGTACTTATCATTGTTACTCATTGTTTTCAAAACACATGTGTTTTGAAATCTTCGCCTTGAGAAGATTTTGCAAAAATTGCATATGTACAATTAAAACTAATGGGATATGAATAAACTGTAGTTAACAAGACACAAAACCCCATTTGAAATAGTACTTTAAAGATGTGACTTGAACACAATGATAGAGAGCACCTGATGAGTGAAAGTCCTAGACTGAAGAAAAGGCATGAAATGATGGATGATTAGAGAGGAAGAACAGATGCATTTGTTCTATAGATGTACTTTAAAAATTACTTATCTTTTAATTCTATTCCCATTGTAAGCCAAAGCCAAACTTGACGTATTTCCAATTTATTTTCCTGTTCAAGGTCCACTGTGACAATGGCCACAAGGGTTTTCTGTGTGAGAGAGAGACGAGAATGTTGACCTCATGTTCAGAAGGCTTGATTTATTATTTTATGTTATATATATATATTACATTATGACTATACTAAAAAGAAATAGAAGGAAAGGTTCTCAGAAAGCTAGCTAAGCTAAGAATAGAAAAGAATGAATAACAAAGGTCTGTGTCTCAGCAGAAAGGGACACCCAGCTCTGCCGTGAGTGGTCAGTAAATCCAAATATCCACCCGAGACCAATCACAGATCCACCTGTTGCATTCCATAGCAGCAGATAACCATTGTTTACACTTTGTTGCTGAAACTTCTCAGCTTCAGCAGGAAAAATCCTAATGAAAGGATTTTAATGAAAAGATGTCTGTGACAGTCCACCGGACTTGTATTCAGGGCAAGTTTTGGAAAGTGCTCACGTTCACGGTGTTACCTATTGTCTAAACCAGGCTGGGTTTGAGCTCAGGGTATTCCAGGGTATGGATACCTGTGTTTGGCAAAGAGTCTTCTGACAGGGAATTGCTGAAGGTGAGCAGAACTGACAGTTTCTTTGGATTTAAGGGCCAGGGTGATCCTAGCTTTCTAGAGCAGGTTTTGTTTTGTGAGTCCAGAGGTAGCACTGCTTACTCCCTTGCATCTCAAAACTAGACCGAACAGAGGGAAAAATAAACATGTCTTCCACCATTTCCTAAATGCAAGTTTAGAGCTCTGCCCACTTGGTGTGCTGCCTGTTCTGAACCTCACCTGAGGCAGCTGGCACTTCTTGTGCCCTGCAGGGTGAGCTGCAGTGTCCAAACCAGGGCAGCAGATTCCTCCTGAGGAGCCAGGGGACACTGGACATTGCAACACCCCC
Organism: Zonotrichia leucophrys gambelii; assembly: GCF_028769735.1. Classification (NCBI taxonomy): domain Eukaryota; kingdom Metazoa; phylum Chordata; class Aves; order Passeriformes; family Passerellidae; genus Zonotrichia; species Zonotrichia leucophrys. The sequence goes on along the minus strand of NC_088171.1, from coordinate 115,289,015 downwards.
TAGGAACCACAGCTGCATTCCAGCCTCTAACTCAGCTGCGGAGAGCCTGAGGACATTCTGGCACTCACTCAGACTTTTGAGAACCCTCTTAATAAATAGCAACAAAAGAAGAACAAAGAGTCAACATAGCATCACTTGCATGCTTCTACCAATCTGGTACACAAAGATCATGTAGTCCATGAATAGCCTGATAGAACAGAAGGAATTATAAAATCATGTGGTCCAATGCTCAGGACAACACATGTCAGAAAAACCTCAGTCATTTCTGCATAGAGATCAAAACTTGTGTTTGGACAGAGGAGACAGATCTGACCTTGCTGTGAAGACTTAAATGTCTTCACCACATACAGTGGCACACTGTTCCAGTGGCTAATTATCCACCCTTGCTGCTGGGAATGTGCTATTTCTGGTTTGATTTTGTTTAGCTTCTGCTTCTATTCCAGCTTTTTTTTGTTTGTTTTGTTTTGTCTTTCTTATCTTATTCTCTCTTTGCAAAATTAAAGAGACAGCCACAGCCAGTAATCTTTTTCTTGTGTTGGCACTATTAAACTGTAACTGAATCACTGCTTAGCCAAATTCAGGCTGACCACCTCAGATTTCAGTGTCTACATTAGACTTTCCATAGCACAAATTATTTCTGTTGTGCTTTCTGATTCTCCTTTTGTTTGCCCTTTTCTCTTTGACATCAGGATCAAACTGTTCCTGTGCCAGACTTTATTGTCTTGTACACACAGGTAATGCCTCTCTCCCTGCTCTAGCTGCCTATCAAAGCAGAGGTATCCCTTGGCAGGATGAATATTTTCTCTTTAGCCTATGCTGAGTTTGTTGGACTGGTGCAACTGTGGAAAGGTAGGGAAGGGATGGAAATTTCTTCAGAGCAGTGCAGAAAAACAAGCTGCTGTTCCTTCTGCAATAAGGCTGGGGGTAATCCCCTATATGCATGGGACAAGGTCATTTATTGCCAGTGTGGCTGGCACCTACTGTTACTGTGCCACAGGATCTGCTGCCTGGGAAAACCTGGGGCAGGAGATCAAGACAGCACTGAGGCTGCAGCCAGCCAGCTTTTCACTGGATGAATGTCTGTGAACTTCGATAATTCTACTGAAATGTGAATGTCAGGGTTGTAAAATACATATAGTGTTTTAAGTATGTTCCTCTGGGTTTGTACCTAAAACTGTTTTCTATCAGAATTGAGAGACCCTTTATGGTTATAGTCCTTTCACTTTCTGTGCATTATGCCAGCTATATTTTTAAACAAGTGTATTCAAAATTGTTCAACAGACATTTCCTTCACATATATTTAAAACTAATGCTTATCTAAAAGAGAATTTTAAAAATTATAAATGTGCTGTCACTTATCTGTAGGTTACTTAAGTAACCTGCTATTACTTCTATTTCAGGAGTGAATGAATCACATTTTTATAAGCAGAAGGAAACATAACCAAAAGATTTCCAGATAGTCTCTGTGGTCATTAGATCTAAGTACCTGGTAGCATTAGTAATTTCACTGTGCGTTATCTGAATCTTTAGGCTTTGAATCATCTCTAAGTTTGGCTGTATGTTCCTAAGCCAATTTTGAAAAAGGAAATTAGGCTCCTAATTTTGAAAGCTGGATGGCATCAGAGTGAATTAGGCTCTAAAATCTGGCACTATCTGTGCCATGACTGCAAGGCACTGTAAAGCAGCCATGCCTTTGCAAGAATTTGTGGTTTCTTATTTCACTCTGAAAATGTTATCCTAAATACACAATACATTCAGCCATGAAATTTGCTAATGTATTTATATGCTGTTATGACTAACACAGGCATCCTTAATTAATAAGTCACAATTTCTTATTAGGTCCCTACTCACTAAGTGGCATGTGACTCAGTTAAAGAAAATCATCAGGCAAAGCTCTGGTGAGTGCTTTAGAAATACTGTAATGGCTGCACTGCAATTAATGAAGTGTTAGAGATAATCCATTGCCATCTGTCTTTATTTTGCTAAGCCACTCAAGCAGAGACCATATTTGAAGGGAGAAAAGAAAATCCAGATCTAGAAGAATACTGCAAATGAGTATTCACCAACATTTGTTCCAGCTCTGAGCAGCTGTTCAGTGTGATCATGTTCATACCTCCTTTTATTCTCTATTCATGATCATTCTCACCAATGAGGTTTTTCTTCACACAAATACCTAATTGCGAAGGAGCACGTTGCTATTCTTCTATTCACAGTGCTTTTGCCTCTCAGCCCGGGACCCAAATCACACTGTCTGACTCTGCTGGTCGACAGCCGGCTGCTCACAACGACCTGGGAGCCGCTCTGAGGTGAGGCTTGCACAAAGGCCTTTGGTACAAAAGTCCCCAGGACTCCCCATTTCTGAACCTCGAGTGAAAGAGAAAACAAATGCAGAAATGACTGAGACTGTCAGAAATATGGCTCACTAAACCTTTTGGCCAGCTGCAGAGTTTCCTAAGCTCTAAGCTGGGCTGCAGCCCCAGGGGCTTGGAAAGGCTGGTCTGAAGGTAGAAAGCTCTTTTTTTTCTTTTTAACAGTGAGATACAATGAAGGCAACTATTCTTTCAAATGGCCATGCTCATATGCATACCTATATGAACATATGTGGTGGCAGTGCTGCATGGGGATACAGATGGAATTCCCTTGTATCTGCACATCTCAGGAATCTGAAATGATTTTTTTTCTGGTTCTGGTTCTACTTTCTCTCTTTGTCATGGAGACTCACTTCTCTGTCCTACTCACTCACCTTGTGTTCATCAAACACAGATACAGTTCAATCATTAGTGTACTTGCACCACTCTGAAGAGAGCTAAGTCTCTTTTTTAAAAAGTTTAATTAGTCTTTGTCTGGAACACTGACCTACCAGTCCGTCCTATTAAACCAAACAGAAATTCATGCTAGTAATTATAAGTCCACAGCTCTCTCCAGGTGATTTTTTGTGATAATGAAGGCAAAAACTGTGGTAAAATCAGAAAATGGTCGGTGAGCACCTTTAAAACAGCGTGAAAAGCACTGACCTTTATGACTGTTTATTCCACTCAGTAAAATTGTCCAGATGAAACACTGACAGTTTTATTACCTAGTGGACTGTAATAAACCAAAATTCAATATTCTTTTTTCACTACAACTATTATTTTGGAGCATCTTGAAAGATTATGTTCTTCATGTCCAGAAACATAAAATGCAGTAATTCAAGATACACCAAACAGTTTGCCAAATAGATTTTGACAACGGTTCTTCATCAATATTTTACCGAGAATGAAAAATGAACATCTCCTTTTTATTTATTCTCTCAGGAGTCTAGCAACCTCTCACTGTGCTTCAAGGGAAAACTCAGCGCTTCTGAAATTATGAAGTCTTTCATGCAATCTTTTAAGAAGGTTCCAGTGCCACATGTCCAGAACTTTTCGTTTACTTTTAATGGGATATTTTCTCAAATTCATATCTGGCATATTTTTGAGTAGTATTCACAGCAAAGCAACACCTTGTCTGCAAAGGTATTTATTCCTGCAGAGATCTGCGTTTTGATTTTATCTGTGTGTGAAATGAATTCTGACAGCTCAGCTTATCAGTAAAAATGAAGGCTGCTTTTACAAAATCAGTCTGCTCATGCAGACTGCTAAACATGTCCTGCTAAAGAGGCTACAAAAGTTGAGCAGTTTCATCAGGGTCAGGAAGCCTCTGAGCCTGTTGGTTTCCACTTCATGATTTAATTATAATGCTTTGTAGGGTGAAGTAGTTCAAAAAGCTGAACAAAGAATGAAGACCTCTACTTACTTGTTGATAGCCAAATATTGCCCCCTTTACCATTGATGAGCATTTGATTCCATTAAGGGAAATATGCACACATGGCAGAGGGAGAGACATTGCCTTCTACAGGCCATTGCAGAATTGTAACTTAAGTGCTCCTTGGCAATTCTTGGCTCCTCTTAATGAGAACCTGGGGAAGAGGACTCATCTCCCATTTTATTGAAATTGGGGGTTCCTAAAGGAGATGAACTGGAAACTTTTCACAGCACCATGAAATGGGCCCCATGCCTGCCCACAGAGAGAATGCCAGGACAATGAGTTCTTCTCTTCCTCACTGGCATGGCTCTCTTGGAGAAGGTACCAATGTGGACAGACAGTCACACTTTCTCAGCTGACACTCAACCCTTGGCTGTCAAGTGATCCATGTCACTGCCTTGGGAGCCAGCTAGAACTGGTTATGCTATTTTGGGCTCTGTGATGGCAGAAAGTAGAACTTACAGTGTACCTTCCTTTCTGAGGGCCAGAAAATATTCTTTGACTGGCTTCAATCCTGTTACTGTGAGTGATTTGAATTATAATAATACCTCTAATAGTCTTCATAGAAAAATGTGCGGTATGCCATAGACCTCTGGAAAGAATGAACAAACCCGTGGCTCACAATGATCAAAAGCAGCTTTTGGTGCATCATTCTGCAATGGAGATTTGCCTGCAGCCTCTTTTTCTTCAGCATTTCTCTTTAAACATTTTCTCAGCATCAATCTGTTGGTCATTCCATCACCAACAGATTGATGCTGAGAAAATGTTTAAAGAGAAAGAATCCTCCTTTGCAACCTGTGATGAAGATGCAAGCACGTATAAAACATCTTAGATCATAGAGATTTTCTCAGAGTGACTGATAATCAGAGAGATAAACTGCCAGGGAGATAGTTGATGTAGAAGTAAGGCCTTGACATAAATCTTTCAAAGGAAAGAGAATAGGCAGTAAAGAAAATGAAACATAGAATTTCAAATATTCACAAGGTTGGATAGAAGTCTAGGGTACAGTGCACTTGCACATCCAGAGTACCTACTCTGAGAGTAAAAGTAAATCACAGCATCTGTTCTCCCAGCATTCATGTTTCAGTATTGTTTTGGTGCATGCTCCTGCTTTGACAGGGTCAGCCATTCATTGCATCTAAATGCATGTTTGTCGCCTTAAATGATCTTTCAGATCATGTTTACTTGTTTACTTCAGTCCTCAGACAGGGATGTACCCAGTGAAAACTGGCTGCTGTGCACTTTGATGCTACAAGATGCAGAGCACTGCACATCCCTGTATCTGAGGGCACAGCTAAGCCCTCAGAACAGCTGAATTGTGTCTTTGTACAACAGGGGATTTGATAATTGGGCAGATGAAGCATGAAGGAATGAAGCTGGAGAGCTGGTGGCCCAAATTCCAGGCTGAATCCAATAAATTGCATTGTAAGAATGATTTTTTGTTTTAAGAACATATTTATAGCAGGGCTGTAATGGAGATAAAGCAAATGTTATTTACTGCTGTAGTATCATTCAAATGTCATTCTTTTAGAAGCATGCTATGCTGCTCATAAGCAGGCACAGGGCTGCAGTTGAGTCATTGTGCTGTCTGCATTTGTAACTGCTCTCACTGAGCAAAATCCTAAGGCTATTCAGTGCCTGCATGACATGGAGCAGGGGCATGCCAGAAACATATCCTGTTATGTTTGGGGGGCAGTTAGAGATAATAATAAGTTGGCTTATAGTTTTAATCAACAATGATTAGACGCATCTCTGCCAGATACGTAGAAAAAACATCTGTAATGTTCATGTCAGGGTTGCATCCAGATTCCTTAGTCAGTTGTGCCTGGGAAAAGGAAATATTTTGAAATATTGCCAACACATGGATATTAGGTTATTACTTTAATTGACTGCATCAGCAAATGCACACAGGTATCACTTACCAGACAAGTTTCTCTTGGTTAGTCTCTGATAGTGGATTTCTGTCCGCATAAATGGAGTTTCTAGAGCTTCTAAGGAAAGAAATATGAGGAACAGACATCCCATTTATCATCTTCAGGCCAGTGGACACTGAATATTTTAACTGAGTTTTGACAAATTGTGTGTAAGTTGGTGATCTAGGAATGAAGTTCTGGAAACTATTGGCTATACATTTGTAAAAACAAGTAGGAAATTTAATATGTTAGGAGCCAGAAGGAAGGAATATGCCAGTGTCATGCAGAGAGAAACTTACACTTGAGACAGGGAATAAGCTGTAGTTATAATTACAGAAAAAAAATTTGGCTGTACTGAAGGATGTTTTGTCATTGATTTCAGAAAGAATAGAATTTCATCCAGAGAATGTAGGAGTGAACAGTATTTGTTAGGATCATATCTTTAAGACAGATGCAGGTATAAACTAAAGGACAGATGCCCCAGGGAGAGCAGTAACAGTTAGGAATAAAATTATTTTTGTCCCTGAACAATGAACTTTGTGTATGGTTTTGTAATGATTTTTTTTTGCTCTGCAGGGCAATTTGAGAAAATATGTTTTGTTCCTTCTTCTTTAAATTTGATGCTTTCAAGCTGGTTTATGTGAAAGGGAAAAAGAATGCAATCCTTAGGTAAGCACTTGCTGCTCCAGGAGAAAGCTTTTGACATTTGCCTTATGCATGAATGTAGAGGCACTGAGTGCCAACCCTAGAAAAGAAGTTTCATATCAGCACAGGGATTGACAGCACTCTGTATGTTGATGCCAACTTTGTGCAGGGCTGTGATCTCTCACTGGCTCTATACAAGTGCCACACTGCCCCTTCTTTCCAGACATGTCAGCAGGTCCTGAGAGAACATTTCTGTTAGCTGAGCATTCCCATGGCACACTGCTAAAAAAAGCTGCTTTTAGTTCCTGACCTGAGATCTCAGTGCTTTCTCACACCTCTGGTTCAAAACCTGTAGGAAGCATTCCCATTTTACTTCTTGTACAGATCTATTGTGCAGAAAGCAAAGCTGCAAGAGGAACTATGTGGACACAGAACATACTCTGCCACCGGCAAAACAAACATTATGAACTTCACTGAAGTATAAACCAAAGTTTGTTTTTAGCAGTAGGAAAAGCACTAAGGGTACATTCTATTCATTCCAGATCTACCTGGGATCCCAGACCTTCACAGAAGTGAAATTACAACAGTTTTGTGATGCCAGTGCTTAAGAGACTGTCTTTGCCCTGGGTGACACCTGATGAAGAGGATGTTATCTCAGCTGGACATTATCAGCCATGTAAACTCAAGACTTGAAAAATTTCCTCTTCTAAGTGCATCATTAAAAATTAAAGGAATCTGGCATCTCCTGAAATACTTTGGCATACCTGCAAAGTTTTTAACTTCCCTACTTCCATTTCCATATTGAAAATCAAGAGTGGGGGAAAAGATTTTTACCCCTCTCATTTTACCTGTTATTCTAGCATTTTGAATGCAGAAATTCAAGGACCACAGAATATAAATGTGCAATGAAAGAACTGATCTGACTGCCAGAACCTCAGCCAAGATTCAGTGCAGCTGTGGCTCAGCAAGGGGAGATAGGTCGGGAAGTGTCTGTATCATCCATATTGGTCTGGTTGTTCAGAATATCAATTCTCCTCATTGCTGTTGGATTACACACAGAGGAGAAGAGGAAAATTAACTTGCTCTCTGGAATGCAAGATGAGAAATAGTTTTGCTGCCCAGCCTCACATTTTTGAGCTAGGATTCTGCTGATATCAGCAGCTGTCTGCTGAATCATCTTTCTCTTCTGCTGTTGCCTTGATCCTTTTAAAGGAAGAATAACCATGGTGAAATAAAATGGAGTAAAATACAGCTGAACTTCAAAGGGATCACTGCAGTAGGGACTGGAGAGCCACAAAAAGGCACGATAAATATAAAATGAACATAAACAGATTCTGCTATTTCCAAATGTGAGTTTCAATTGTTTTGATACAAATATTCCAACCAAATATAGAAATGGAAGCTCCAGAATAGCACAAAAATGATAACACACATGAAATGACACACACATAAATACTTCCAAGCTTTCTGTTACAGTGCCAGACCTTGGTAGCAGGAGATTATTAGCCTGTTTTTCAGAGTTTCAGGTATAATTTTTGTCTGTTTTCTAACAGAATAATTTCACTGACTTGAAGTGATACATTCCTCACTTTTCCAAGGATACCACATATAGGCTGGAAAAATACATGTAACTTAACCACACAAATAAATTTCCAGATGCTTTTCTGCTTTAAGTGAAAAACTGGGGGCTTAATCTTCCCTGTCTGAACATAACAGTAAAGATTTGTTTGCTTTCACAAATGAATAATATTCCAGATTATTTTTTGTGTCTTTCACTTGCTATTTTAGCAAATATACGCATATTTTCATTTGTCCTAAATTTTCTACTTTTTCCAATAAATAGCAAACCACAATAAATACTACTGGCACTGTTTAATAAAGTATACAACAGGGTTTAATCCATATCATAGCTTTAAGACAAATTTTCCATTTAGAATTAGTATAGTACAACTGAAAGCTCATAACAAAGTATAATGTTTAGAGCTGCTATGTATTTATCACAACTGAGGAAGTGCACTTCCATATATCCCTTCAATTAATTACCAGTTCTCCTAATGGAAAATTCAATTTTAAAAAAAGTCTTCTCTTATTTTTTTTTTGTTAGTATGTTTTGCTTCATTTTGGTTTGTGTTTTCTTTGTTTGGGTTTTTTGTGGGTTATTTTAGATAAAATGTCTCTGTTTTAGGATTTTGAGTCCAATCATCCTCCCCAGCCTTTAATAGTACCACTTGGGTGGCAGGAGAAGTGCTCATAACTGGGCTTTGTTTAGTACTGTGCATGAACACTTAGCCCTGGGACATATGTTTCTCCAAAAGCTGATTGAAGAAGGCAAAGTTGGACTTCTGCTCTGAATCTCTCTTCCAAAAGACCATCCTCCTCTGCTGATTCCAAGATAATTTCAGTTGCACTTTCCAGGGGAATATTACCAAATGGATAAGGAAATGGAGAAGCTGTTTAATATTCATGTGCTTTAGGGTGGTGTCTTTGTCGGCTTCTGGAATGCAATAAGGTGGTGCACAAAAGCTCTAGAAAGCCCTGGCTGATGACTGCAGGACTGAGAGGAGCAATTCTAGTGGGATGGCCCCAGGGTGACCCAGGGCAGCTCACTAAGCCAGCAAAACCCTACCCTGTTTTTTCCCTTAGTCCTCTGCTGATTCAGGGAGTTGAATCATCTCCCTGCGAGGTCAGAGCAAGGTGAGAACGGAGAGGAGAAGGAAGAAGAGGAAGTGCCTGGCCCCTTCAGCAGCAGCAGCAGTCTCCCAACAGAGCCCAGCCCTGCTCAGCTGATCACTTTTGGCTCAATCCACATGAAATATTGAGATAATTTTAGAAGAACTGTTTGACACTCAAGACCTACTCAAATATCAGTGAAGAACAGTTTATGCATGCAGAATTTCCAACCACTTTGTATGTATTTTAACAATAATAATCATATGTCTGCATCTTGGGTTTAGCCCTGCTCAACATGAAACAGATTCTCAGTCCCTGTCAGGTATGCAATTCTCTGTGTGGGTATGTTCAGTGTGGTCCATTCAGCAGGAACTAGTTAATTTACTTGTGAGTTAATCCGGAAAACCTCTGTGGCAGTCTGAAACAAAGAGGGATTGATGAAAAAACAGACACAGCAGTCATTTATTTGGTGATGTGGTCTGAATAAGAGACGAACAGTAATGGGTTATTTAAACAAGTCTGCTTTATTGTCTTTGTGCTAACAAGATTCTGTGACATTACAGAAGGGGATCATCAAAAGGTCCAGTAAAGTTCCCTGCCCTTTAGTGTAAAATTTCTCCAATTTCCTCCAGGCAGAAACAATCTGCTGACTAGCGGCATCTGCCCTGTGCTGCACAGGGTGAATGAATTTGTGCTTCCTTCCACTTTTAACTAGGGGAAGTGAAGAAAGAATTGCTTGCCGGATGTATACGCATGTGCTTATATATAACACTACATATACATGCACGTACATATACTGGGGTATGTGTACCTGTGTGTGATTGTGTGCATTATATATATATATATAGAGAGAGAGAGAGAGAGAGATGTCTATGGGTACATACTGGCAAAAAAAAGGCCCAAAATTTTAAACTACACCTGCAAATATCTGACTTAGAATTGATCAAAACAGCAAGGCAGGAAGTGAGTTAGTACATTTCTGCTCCTGCAATCTCTCTTCATGTCAAGTACGCTGGCAGTAGAAAGAGCAATGCCTTGTCAGCCTGTATCTGCAAAAAGCAAATGCATTCTGGTCAATGCCATCTGCCCCTTTAATGTGACTTAGGCACACAGGGTGGGTAATGCCAGAATGCTTTAGAGGGGCTGTCCTGTTTAAGGCAAGTGAAGATGTTCAGCATTTGATACGTGGAACAGTTGGAGATATGGCAGAGTGGACCAACAGAGATCCAGAAACATGACTATGAGGAAAGATTAAAAGGCTTGAACTTGTATATCTTAAAGAAGAAAAGATTAAGGGGAAGACAAAGTAATAGCTTTCAAGTAAAGATGGAAAGACAAAAGGAATAAATTGTCTCTAGAACCATGATAAATCAGATAAAGGGGGGTAAAATCAGATTGTATCAAGGAAGATTTAGGTCAGACACTATGAAAACTTTCTGCAGGGAGCAAGTACATATGTAAACACAGAGGAGATGTGACTGCCTGCGCTGAGGTCTTTGAGAATAGAGCAGAAGAGAAACTATGTTGAGGGGCCTGGATTAGTGTTTTCTGTAGAGGGCTGGAATTCTTAAGGCTCCTGCCAGGCTCATTTTCTGACTTTTTGGTAATTTTCAAGCTATTTTATCTGGTTCAATGATTTCTGACTAGAAAATTGAATCAGTATGTATCAGGGACCCTTGGGATATGTTAGGGAAAGACTAAGACATCTGAAGATCATGCATCTGCTACACAAGTGTGATATGCCCAGACAAGGAGAACACAGACTGAGAATGGATCTTTTTGGTATATTAGGTATGATAGCTGGAGACACTGAAATTGGCTTTGTGTGCACATGCAAGGGAGACAAATGCTCCTTTATTTCCCAAAACACAGAGAAGTGCATTAAAACAAACGTTCTGGGTTAGGATTAAGCTTGACAAATCCAGGAAAGTGAGAGTTAAACTTCTCACTCTTTCCCACAACTGAAAGCTGTTGTGCTTGGTCCTTGATGCATAGCTTGAATTTTTGCATAGTTTAGTTAATTTAGAGGATTTAGGAAGGCTTGCTATAAATATTATGTAACAGTAACATTCTGTTGTATTAAGAATGAATACCAAGGACTTTATCAGAGGCTGGAGATGAAGTTAAAATCACGGCAAGGGAATATGGAGAAAATGATGTTAAAATAGATGTAGAAGCAGTTCAAGCATACTAATATATGCTAATTTTTTTATCTTCAATTCAGCTTGCTTTCTCCTGACCCCATTTTCCAAAGGACCAAACTATGTTGCAAAACCAGAAAACCAAGTACTGCATAATACTTTTTGGACTTTCTTGGATGCATTAACTTTAGGACTGCTTATGACTTCAGTGGATTTGAATCTTATGAATGCATGATTGCAGTGTGCGGTGATAATATAACCAGCAACATAATTTATGTTCATAGTTTTGGAGGAGGGAGTGAAATCATAGAATATGCTACTTTGAATAGCAGGACATCATTATACCATAGCATTTCACCCTTTCAGCACCACCATCTGTCAAGTTTTGAAAAACCCAGATAAAGTAAAGTAGGGGATGAGGCTTATACACACAAGTGACAATACCCATCAACTCTTTTCCCCCAGCATGCCCACAGATTGCTTGTGAGGTTGTGCTGCTACCCCTGCAACTTTCCAGTCAGAAATTTTGCAGGAAAAAAAATCATTAGAAATAAAAACAAGTAAAGAATGTGAACAGACAGAAAGGGAGCAAGGGAGAAAGTGATTCTTTAAGAGCAAGACTGCTAGCAGTGGTGGAAGGCAGAGAGCATTAGAAATGCTCTCCACACATAGAGCAGTATTTGCAATTGTCAGTGACACTGATTGTGTGAGGCTTGAGATGCTGTAGGTGTTAAACCACAGGGAAGGAGTGGTTTGCCATCAGCAGAGGGATCAGCCAGAAGCTGAGGAAACCTCCAAAGTACACAGTGTCCTCACTGACTGTCCTCTAGCAGGCAGAGCTGGGTGCTGGTAGCAGGGTCCATCAACAGCATCTCCCCCACCCAAGAAGGGAAAATCCAGGATCCATCCAGAGACACCAGGACTGTAAACAAGGCTGGTGTACAGATCCAAGGCCTGTCCATGAGTCTGGGTGAAAGGCAAGACCAAGCCTGAGCTGAAATAGGGCTCCTGATCCCAAGGAGAGAGGTTGGATAGTACCTGAATGGTCCCTAAGCCACATGGTACTGTGAGATGGTGACCAAAATGTTGAGGTTTATACAGCATTGTCCTGCACAACCAGAGGGATTTATAGCCCAGTCTTGAGGAAAGTTAGCAAAATGGAAAGTGGGCAATTTGGAATAATACCTAGATTTCCAGGTGGACTGTATTAGTTATTTGATTATCCATAATTTAAAGCCACTTCCTTTCCTAAGGAGTACACTTTCAATGGTCATATTAGATAATGTCACTTATTAGATCCTCCTGGAACCCAAATCTTGCCCAATTACCAAAACAGACAAGTTTGTGTTGGCAGAAGCCTGTTACTATGCAGTAGAAAGGGAGGGCATGGAATACTGGAAAGGTTAATATGTAAGTAAGAAGCAGTCCCTGCTGCTTCAAATTGCTTGCCCCAGTTCTGACCTGACAGAATGACAGAGAAAAGAAAATATCATTAAAAAACTACAGGTACTGGATTTTGAGTTGCATGTGGGCTAAACATAGCCAGACAATGTTTTCTTAGCTCTTTCCACTTGTTTGAAGCAAGCTGTGTTCCTGTGAACTTTTCTGAGCATCAAATGTCAAGCCAAATCCAAGATTATTAAGTGATATGCATTTACTTTAACCTGACAGAGCAAAATTAGGTTTGGATTGGCTACTTAACACTGTGAATCAAGCTAAAACAAGCATTGCTTTGTTTCCTAGTCTCAGGAGTCAGATGGTAGCACATGTCCTTGCACAGAAAGTCAAGAGAGGGCTTTGCACCATCCTGCCTTTGTGTTTATGGAGCCAGCTGATGCTTAGCAGTCACTGGCCCCTTACCACTGCAAAATTCACATCTTGGTGAAAATCCTTAAGACAATTCAAGAGGCATTCTCCTATGGCTGCAAGAATCACAAAAGTGATTCTCCAAATAATGGATAAGTTAGTGGAAAAGAGGTCATCTGAATTGTGAGTAAAAAGAGCTGAGCTGGGGTTTGGTACATTCTATGCAATAAATATTTTCATAGCTCATTCTGTTTCCATCCAGGAAGTTGAATCCTGTGCCCCAAGTTGTTGGCTTTTGGGGGTTTTTACAGTGACAAAACACCAGCAGAGTGGGTTTGATGACAATTTTGGGCACTGCTGAGATCCCTGCCAAGGGTCTTGCTGAAGTTCAGCAAGAGTTCTGCAGGGTTCTACATGAGTTCAGCAGTTGGAAGTTTCAAAGAATTCTATATATCATAGCTTTGGCTGGTATAAACCTTCCACCTCTTGTGAAATGTGGCTAACAATATAAAATCAGATGGGAAATCTTGTGTTGTTGGCATTCCACGGAGAAGTCTTAGCAGGGCTGTAGCTCCTGGTTCTCCTTGCATCTCCAGTACCGCAGTAGAAACCTTCTGCCTTGTGACAGAGCCTGACTGTGGTCATCACAGCCTTGAGGACCATGAAGAGACACAGGTAAGGGAGTTGTAGGGGAACTAGCACCCTCACACATTCCCTTCTGCTGGAATTCCCCAAAGGGCCAAATGGGAACAGCAGATGAGAAATCTGATCCTCCTCCACATACACGCCTTCCTCTGCTTTAGTCACAAGGCAGAACAATGGAGTCCTGTTGTAGTATAAAAACAATATTGCAGGAATAGCTGAGCCCTTTTTATTATAAAGAAAGATTTGTGGGGAGGAAAGTTTCTTTCAACACACAGGATGGGATGTTGCATTTCCGGCATTTACAGATACATATTTCTAATTCAGCTAAAAGTGTACGTATTTCATCAGAATTCTGTCTTAAATAAATCACAGGAAGAAAACCTCAGAAGAGCAAACATAAACTGTCAGCACACCTCTAACACTGAGACACTACTACATGTTCCACACTTTCCTGTCTATAGTGGACTGTGAATGGATAAGGAGCAAGCATTTGGAGTGGGTTCAGAAGAATGCCTTACAAAATAAGGTCCCTGTAAGATCACAGGGCTCTTCTTTGTTTGTGCTGAAGGAGATGGAAACAACACATCTCTCTAAGAAAGCAGGAAATCTGTTTCACACCAGTGGCAACAGCTGTCACCTTCCCAAGTAGGTGAGAGCACCTGGAGATGTTACAGGACAGCAGCCTGTTCACACCTCCTGGGCTGGAGCTGATAGAGTGCTTGCTGGAAAATTCAGCAACTCCCACTGTCAGTTTTCATGCTGATTTTCCTCACTGCTTGTTCCTTGGCTTTTCAGCAGGCTCCATGGGCATCAGAGCACACGCTTGCCTGGCACTCAGCAGCAGTGTCTGCAAACAGGGCACTGACCCGTGGTGAAGCTGGGGTGTTGCTGGCTGGCTCCTGGACTCGACAGCCACTGCCACTGGACTCAACTTCCTGGCCCTCAATCCTCCTCACCCGGATGGGATTACGCACAGTGCTCCCAGTACTTCACTTACTGCTCTCTGGGTTGTGTCTCCAGGTCTTCTGATAGCAGCTGAAGAGTTTACTGACAGGAAGGCCACCAGTCTGGGGTGGCAGAAGGGGCAGGGAGAAATGGTGTTTATTTCCAGTGTCCCAGGCCATTCTCCTCTTTCTTCCTTTACCTCATGCTCAGCATACATCTTGTGGCCAGGTGTAATAGTTTTTTATTATCCCTTGCTTTAATTTCATATTGGGCTGGGGTTGAAGTCACCTCCTCCCCAGACATTTCCTATTCCTGCATTTCTGCAGTGGCTCTGAGCATGGCACCTATTGCTATTACCACCATCAGATACCCTGGGGAAAACTTTCAAGTCTTAAAATTCTTGAGGCAAGCATGATTATTTTATAATTAGAGAGTAAGTGGTGCAGTCCAGAGTATAACTTATTGACAGAGACTATGACTCAAGGCTTAAATTTGAAGCTCACTTTGATGACCTGGAGCAAGTCTCTGGCCTCATTTTTTTCACCTCTTGAGATGTGTAAACTTAATAGTCTCTTACAGTGTGTTTGCTCAGACAGACTCTACCAGATCCTTTTTTTCTCTTTGGGAAACAATCTTTGTAATGCAAAACCAAACAGTTTTATAAAGCCAGAGGAGACCCCAGCAATCAGCAGGTTACCATACACAATAATAAAGAAAAGAATAAATATTTGAAGAAGGTGAAAAATGTTAAGTTTAATTTGCCTCCATTTGTACTTCTCCCTTTGGACTGTGTGACACAAAACTCTTGTTCCTTACTTAAAGAGGTAGAATATTTTAGGGGTTTGAGTGCAAAAAGCTGACTTACTGGTACTATACTTCAAATGTCACCTCAGAATCTGACACTGTGCAGCCATGAGTAGTTACAGCTGGGATATTTCACAGCACAGCAGTTATAAAGTTATTCCTAAATGCTGGAAAGTTGGATGAATGAAAACTTTAAAAAATATTAATGAACCTGCACATTGTGGATTCCTCTCTCCTATGGCTGAAGTCAAGGTGAGAACAAATAAGAACATATGCTGGTATTTCTCCTTTGAATTTATTTTACCAATGTCCTTTAAAAAGCCTGGTCATTTCCAAGAAGGTCTTAGATGGAGCCCAGGACAGAAATCAAAATTGCTTTGACATTTTAGAAAAATCCTTCTGAAGTATCCAATTTTCCCAATGTTTTTAAAGCTGCTTTCACAGTTCTTTCCAAGCCTTACAACCTTGTGGTACCTTGATGACCTCTCCATCAGTGGATAATTAAAAGGCCATCAAGTTCTCATTGGCTGTAATTGACAGATGTCCTTTTAAACAAATGGTTGCTGGGTAACAAGACCTTACACTGCATTCCTTCCTTGAAATATTTGTCCTATTTTTTAATAATAATTTTTTAACACGCCAGAAAGTGTGTCAGCATTCAGCCAGTGTGCTGGAGGGCAAAATGCTAGCTTGAGCTTTTTTTGTATCATGTGGTGCCTCCTAAAAAGAAAAATAGCCAGAACAGAAGAGCTTGCACGCATTGTGTGGTGAAGGGTTGTATCAACTTGACTTCCACTTTCATACCATATTTTGCTGGCTGAATTGTTGTTTGAATGGAAATGCTTAAGGACTTCACTCCCATTTAGCAGTTTGTCCTCTTGAAAAAAAAGCCACTGAAATCCAAAGCACTGTTGGGTATACAGTGATGTGGCCTGACATGCCTGAATGACCTTTTGGATCATAATAAAGGATATTTAAAAGTTCCAATTTCTTGCGAAGGTAACCAATGTATTGTGGAAAAAAAGAAAAAAAGAAAAAAAGAAAGAAAGAAAGAAGGTGAAATCAAATGGCAACCATGCAGAGTTTAGCAAGGATTCTGCAAAGACTGCTTCAAGTCTCTTGGGTACACTCCAAAAGCCCTTGAAATACCCCCAGGTCCCCCCACTCCATCTTAATAGCCTGCTGTAGTGCCCTTTGTGTGCATATCTTATGATAGCCTCTATTTGGCTGACTTTTCAGAAAACTTTGGTCCACTTACTGAATAAAAAGAAGAACAACAAACAAGCACAGAGAAAACTGAGAAAGCCCAGAGAGTAAGAGGCATTTGGGGACAGAATCTGGACTTTTTCAAATAACTGGGAATTAAAAAAAAAATAAAAAGAGGTAGAGCTCTGTCATGAGATGCTGCACTTACAAGGATTAAGCAGCTGACTGTACATCTTTATACCAGTAAAGAAGAGAGATAAAGAAGCACAGTATTTGTTCCAGTAATTCCCCCAGGACTTTGTCTTTTTCATAGTTGTTTTGCTCTCAAGGATTGTTTTTCTGTTTTTTGCTCTACCACTCAGCCACTTAATGAACTTGTGAGAACAAACTAAACAGTGAATAAAGGCTGAATACTGAATCTGTTAAAGCATCTAGCAGATAACAGGATGGAATAGAATTTCAGCTTCAACTACATCATGAAAAGCCTAGCAAAGTGGCAGCTTATTTCTGGCATTTTCTGTTTTAGAGGAGCTCAACTTTATGACTTTGATGCTAACAGTCTATTTGATATAAATAATAATATGGAAATAAACATCATATTGAGAGGGAGAATGGGAAGGAGATCAAATGCATTTGCATACAAGGCGTATCTAGTGTAGCCATCATAATTTAATATATACTGTGAGCTAAATTCCATCCTCAGATACCATGGCACAAAAGCAGATCAATCTTATTGACATTGATAGAACTAATCTGGATTCACCATAACCAATAAGGGGTGGGAGGATATTTCTATGGAACAGTTTCTTATGAAAATTGCTGCTAAGTTTGTGTTATTTAATCAAGGTCTTCAGTGAACGAACGAATTTCGAGCCATTTCTATCAAAAGCCTTTAAAAGACTTGTTTCTTATTTGCTTGTAATCAAATAATTTGTCAGGGAAGCAGCAGATAATGAGAAAACCTACTGCAGGAGGAAAACATGTTTTACAGCATTAATGAATAGATTTGGGGAATATATCTTACTGATGGTTGCTACCCTGATCCTGCTCTGAAGAATACTTGCCATAACCCTCAGGGGCTGTTACTCTAGAGCTGAGTATTGTGCAGCACTCAGAAGAACATGCTCTTCCTCCATATTTACAGCATTTTTTTTCTCTCCCTCCCCATGACACTGGTCTCAGATACCATTTGTGATGCTTCAAGCACTTCAAGCACAGCTCAGGCCTTTCTCTGACCTTCCAGGGAGGGCTCTTCGGACACATGGCAATAATTTTAGTCTTCCAGATTTTCTCAGGTCCAGATGAACATGCAGGCAGCTCGTGCCTAGTACTGGCTGACAGGGGCTGCAGAATGACTGCCTGGAGAAGGGAGAGCAGATACCAACCTTCACAGCTGCTCTCCAGATCCAGGGTGAGGAAAGGGAGGGGTGAACAAGGCAGATGAGATGAGGGAGGTGCTGAAACCAGCCACTCTGCTCTGATCTTGATGGTGATATGTTACAATCTGAATTCAAACACTGATCGTTTTTCGTCATTTCTGCATTTCTTGGTCACTAGGGGAAAGTTTGAATGTCAAAATGCAGTTTACTAGGATTTGCAAAGGACTTCAGATTAGTAAATGAACTCCGAATGGGCTTATTTAATTAATGTCACAAACGTGAACTAAGAGATGACATTTAGAGAAACAGTAATTAATGCTGTGGGTATATGGGTAAATGATGTGATTGGTTCCAGATTAAGTTTTTCAAGTGAAAATTTCAGTGTTTGTGAACAGATCCTCTGCTTTCTCATGTAGCTCTAGCTAGTTAGAAAAAGATTGGATGAGGGAACAAACTGTCTTAGTAGAAACTAAGACTGAGCTGATTTTACCTTCTGCAATGAAACCAATTTAAACTCTCTCTCAGCTTTAAGGGAAGTGAGTTTGTATCTCTCATAAAAGTGACCTAATCCCAGAATTACTGGTGTTTTGCTGAGAAATTCCCTGGACTGTCATAATTTCTGTTCCTAAGGTTGCTCAAATAACCCAAGAATTGTGCTACTGTGGTAACCCAGCAAAAGAGAAGCAGAACAAGAGGTAAGATTGCAGAATAGAATTAGATGATGGTCCACCATTTGAGCAGTGGTTTGGAGTTTTTTTTTTTGACTAAAGAAGTAACAGTCTTCAGGACTCTAGATAATTTCTTCATATTAAAAAGGCCAGACTTTAAGTTCTTAGTCTAAGCTACTGAGATGGAGGTTGTAATGTTCCCTGTTTATATACCCAGGCTTTGTTAAGAGTTAAAGGCCGGCTGCAACTTGAAAAAATGCTAATTGTTTGGCAAGTTTTGGCTTGCAATTTTTTTTTTCCTGTGAGAAATGACCCTTCTAAGAAAAAGATTTTCAATCTTTTTGTTCCTGGATTTACTTTGCCAATTAACAGAACAAAAGGTTCTAAAATCACCAGGATACACAGCCAAAATCTCGCCTCTGGTAACTGTTTTTTCCCTTCTGCTGGCAAGGAAGACCAATGAAATTTCCTTTTTCCCCTTTCATTCTTGTCCTCACTTGCCCTCTTTTACCCCTTTTCTGGTTCTTCCCTTCACCTCTGTTATTTGAGGGTTATTCACCCTCTATTTTCCTTGCTCAGTAAGAGTCTTCATGCCTTCTGGGCTGCCAGCATCAAAGAGGTTGTAGCAGCTCAGCAGAGCCTCGGGAGAGCAGAACAAAGATATTAGGGCTACAAGGATGCCACATGCAATGATCCTGGGCCAGCTCCACTGCAGCAAGCATGGGAGCAGGGATGAAAAGGACACTTGCTTCCCAGGGACCAACTAGGGCTCATTTTGCACCCGAGTAAAGTACACAATTATTCTGAGAATAAAATATTTACACAATTGTCTTACTTCTGTTTTCTTTCTGGCTCTTCCCCTTATAGATTATTTTCCAATTACTGCCTTGAAAGCTTTTCTCATGTTCAACTTCTACAGTCAGTGGAAAACAAGATAATAAACATTTGTTATTGGATAACATAATAAACTGTTGGTTTTTCTCCACTGTGTTTATTTAATGATGCGACTCCAAAAGATCCAGTCCTTTGGGGTAGGCTTTAAGGGATTCATGTCTCTGCAGAAAAGTTACTGATTTCATTTATGCCCTTACATTGGAAAACCAGGGACAGCTTCCATATGAAATGGAATGTCCCAAATGATGGTGTGTAACAGAAGAATGCCTTAAGGACAATGCCCTTTACTCTGTATCGGGCATAAGAAGACCCTGGGTGGCTCTTTAAGACCCTTGAAGACCTGCAGAAGTACAGGCTCATCATCATGTAAAGCTTCAAAAGGGGACAGATAGCAGGGACTTCATAACTCCCTGTGTCTCTCTCTTTACATGTTGCTGTAGTTGTGGGTGGTCCTTGGGGAGAAAACAGCAGTGAAATTTCATTGTCTCCCATATGTATAGTGTCAATAGGCCTACAAGAGCCAAAAGGAGTTCCTACTTTCTCCTCAGATTCTCTGTTTTACTCAACAGGTTCTAGTTCTCCAAAGTGGGTGTGCCAAGACCTCAATGGGAGCAGGAGAAGGAAATTAACTGCTGTGTCCCACATTCTCCTTATTGGGGGCCATGGGAAGGATTTGTGCATAGAAGCTCTCTATGAGAGAAGGAGTAGAAGGTGGGAATCACAATCAGCTAAAACACGCAAGAACTGTGTTTGAAAAAACTTCTTATTCAACCATCATCCAGCATTAATCTTGAGTATAACCTGGGGTAGATTGCACCATGTTGTGGAATAAACAGCATTGAAAGCAATAGATTCTGCAGAGAATATGAGATTAAATATTTCTTCTTTAAAAAATTAATAGAAAAGAAAGCATTTTCAACGATTCGGTGAACTTGACAAAATTAAGGACACTTTATGCAATTGCAATATTCCTTCAGTGTATTCTGTTCTTCTGCAACTTTCCTTTCTCATACTTGACCCAGAAAGCCTTAGAGATACATAATTCAGTGGGTGTTTCCTGTGGTGTTCTAGATGCAAACACAACGCAAGACTGTGGCAAAGTAAGAGGCTGTAGGATTTAATAGAAGTTAAGAGATTCATTTAAGTTGACAAGGATACAAGTAACCCAGATTCAATCTGGCCTGTATACAGATTCAGCCTCTCAGAAGATAAGATATCTGCATTTTTTCAGATAAGAATCACTAAAGAAAGAACAGTTAATGGCTGTATTCTTCACTCTTCCTGACAAGAAAGTGCCATGAAATCTGACCATAAATCAGAGAGTATAAAACAGGTGCAAATATAATAATAAAATATTAAGGAGAATAGGAAAAATTTAAATTTCTAATTATTAGGTAATAATATTTTATTTGGTGTACAGATAGACATGTGCTCAGCTCTAGGCACACCCAGCCCTTCACTGGATTCTCTCCAGTATATATCTCTTGTATAAGAGATATATACTGGAGAGAACCCAGTGGAGGGCTGCAAAGGTGTTTAAGGGACTGAAGCATCTCCCCTGTGAGGAAAAGCTGAGAGAGCTGGGACTGTTCAGCCTTGAGAAAAGATTGCTCAGGGGAATCTCATCAATGTCTGTAACCACCTGACAAAGGGATGAAAGGAGGATGGAGCCAGACTCTTCTCAGTCATGCCCAGTGACAGGACCAGAGGTGATGGGCACAAATGGAAGCTCAGGGGAGTCTCTCTGAATGTCAGGAAATGCCTTTTCACTCTGAGTGTGACTGAGCACTGGCATGGGTTGTTCA
Organism: Zonotrichia leucophrys gambelii; assembly: GCF_028769735.1. Taxonomy (NCBI): domain Eukaryota; kingdom Metazoa; phylum Chordata; class Aves; order Passeriformes; family Passerellidae; genus Zonotrichia; species Zonotrichia leucophrys. Next base: position 115,267,711 of record NC_088171.1, on the reverse strand, counting down.
GAGAGTCTGTGGAACCTCCACCCTTGGAGACAGTTGAAACCTGTATGAACATGGTCCTGGGAAACTGCCTGTAGGTGCCCCTGCTTGATCAGAGAGACTGGGCCAGATGGCCTCCAGAGGTGCCATCCAACCTGAACCCTTCTGTGGTTCTGTGAAGGGAATTGTAGCCCTGCAGCTCATTGGAGCTGAACTGCAGACAGAGTGGAGGTTAAATGAATGAGTGGAATGCTATGAAAAATACAAGGCTCTTTTTCCAGTGAAGTCAAGCACGTCTTTTCCAGCCTTTTCTAAGATTGTTTAGTAAAGACCAATCTGTAGAGCATTTTTCCCCTGAAGCTGAAGAGTAACGTGACAGATGAGAATCTACTTGTAGAAGATTATAGTTCACACAGATGACGGATTTTCCACCCTGGAACATCATATTTTGTCTTGTAAGTAATTTCTATCATTGCTGCTTTCATAGTGAAGGATTTGCAAGGGAAATGTGAAAGTCAAACACTTACCATTTTGCAATCTACCCTGAAAAAAATTCTGAGCTGTTGGGCAATGGCTCCCAGCTCTGCCTTGCACACAGACACCACTTCAACCATTCTCCCTGCTCTCAAGGGTGTCATTTGCACAGCCATTGGTTTCACTGCATTAACTTACCCTTTAAATCTGCAGATGATAAAAGTCTGTAAGTGGAGGTGGAAACCCTGTAGATAAGGGAAAATGGTGGGATTTTCTTTAGAAGCATTGATTCCCCTATGCAGGCTGTAAAAGAGAGACACAGGCCATACATACTCTAAGTTGTCTGAGGGATGTCATTGTCCAGATTTCTCTGCACTTCTGCTGGGAAAGCACCATCCAAACAACCCATAAATTGTACTGAGTTTTCCTCCTATTTTTGGAAACTTGTTTGTTGTGTAGGAGAGCACTTCAAAGATTTCCTCAGTCTCCATGTGCTGTATTCCCGCAGCAATATAAAAGACAATTTTTCCAAACCCAGGATGGGACAGCAGCCTGGGTAAAGGGGCCTGGATGAAGGTTGGAGATGCACTTTCTATAGGAAAAAGAAGAATCCAAAATTCTGTTCACTCTAACCCCACTATGTGGGTGCCAGGATCTCTGTCTGCTAGTACCTGCTTCATGGGTTTCATAAGGAATGCCAGAATATTCAGGAAAATTATATTTGTTGGGTACTGGATAATCACAGCAAGAAGGAAGAACAAGCTGAAATTTTAAACACAAGATTTCCAAGTTCTTTAAAAATCAGATTTTTCTTTTCATCCAGCTGTCTGCTGGATTTTGCCTTTATTTGAGTTGGAAGCAGCAGAAGTGTGATTCTCTACACTGTCAGATTGCAGTTGTGGGATGCTGTGGAATGAAACCCTATGGCCAAGAACAGACTGTGCTGTGTGAAGGACTGAGGATGTTGGCAGTTCTCACAAATGAAGAAATTGTGACTGGATTTCAATCAGGTGATCAGGTGGTGCATGGCTTTGGTAATAATTTTAAAGTGTGATGCTTTAAACAGAAACCTACAGGCTTTTACCTGGAGTGAACTGAAAATTTATACATTGAAAAACAAATCACTTGTCTTGTACCAAGATAAATGACAAAAAAACCAGTGTCAAGCCACTGACATTTTGGGCAATATTTTGCCCTTAAATTACTGTCCAAGAGTGCTCCTCCTGCATCTACAAGAGCACCAACTGGAACATTAGAAAGTGCATATTATGGATTTTTGTTTCACAGAAGGCTTTTTTCAACTAGATCACAAAAGGAGGTTTAAGAAGTATAATGCCACACAAGAGAAAAGGGCCTCTTATGAGAAGCCCCAGGAAACTGCACATAGGCAAGGGAGAGTAGGCACACAAGGATATTGAGTGGGATATATAATACCTGATGGTGTACAGCCTAAAGATTAATCTTATGTTTTGAACATAAGCTGTTTGGAAATATGTTTATTAAAATGACATAAACAATCCAAAATTTAAAAAAAACCAAAACAAACAAAAACCACCCCAAAACAAACAAACCAAAACAAACTCCTCTAGTTTAATAATGGTCAGATAACAGATTTTGTTATCAATGTTATTCAATAAAATGTTGCTTTCATGCATTTTCTCTGTCTGGTTTCTATCTGACATACCAGTACATTTGCCACAGAAGCTCTGATAGCACAAGTTGATCTTGTTTGATGTATTGGCTTGGATTAAGGCAGACTTCACATCAGTTCCTGATACAGTTCTAGTTTTCCATAGTCAGTGCATGCCTGAGTTCTCCAAAGGATACTTTGAAGTGATAGTACAACAACACTGCCTTTGTCTGATGTGTCTGACAGAATTTGGCACTCTTCTCTATCTCACACACAGTCTGGTCTTGCTAATAAAAATAACAGCCAACAATTCTATCATGTTCTTAATGCTGATGAAGAAAATCTCTAAGATTTGTAACCGAAGATAAATTATGATCGTTATAAACAAGTGGAACAGAATTCCCACATAGGTTCCCTGCTCCCAACAAAATGGATTTTAGATTCATCAAGGCTTCATTTCACTGGATCACAATATAGGGTCCATTCAGTCTGGAATGAGTGTTTGCTGCACATCCTCTAAAGCCCCAGAGTGACATTTGCCCTGCAGGCAGACTATGGACATCAGAGACAGTGCAGGCCCTGTACTGGCATTTGCAAAAATAATAGGCTATCCATCAGAACAGTAATTTTCTTCACTCCAGGGTCCCAAGCTGGGAAAAGGTTAGTCCTACAGGCCTAAGGCAAACTGCAGAGCACAATAGAGCTCACACCGCCACATGATTGTTATAATTCCATGAGCTGATAAACACTGCTGCTGTTGATAACCATCTCAGTTTCTGAAGAAATATTATAAAGTGAGCTCAAGGCTTGGCACTGAAAAAGGTATTTATTTTTGCAGAGGTACTACATAGCTTTATCTGTTTTGCTTTTGCAAGTGCTAAATTAAACATGATAAAGGCAGAATCTTGAACCCTCAGGCATCTATGACAAAATGCAAATTTCCTGCTGCTTAGCTACAGCACCACAAACTCTTTGTTGGGAGCTCTTCATTCTGTAGAGAATACAAAACATTTGATCCTCCTTCCCTTGATGTCAATAGGGCTTTGACTTCATAGACAGCAGAGGCAGGCCCATAATAATCTTGTTTGATCAAGTTATTCCTAACAAATTTTAGCATGGTGTGATGAGGTTTCTCTGCCCCTGGAATATCTCAGATGCTCAGGAGCTCTCCCCAAGGCCAAGACACTGGTTATGGACAGAACTGCAAAGCAGGTCAGTGAGATGCATAACAAACAGCTTAAACTCCAGGAGCAGCACACTAAATTACTCACACCCCAAGTGCCTCATCATCACTGCTTCTTGCCTTTGCTCTATCTAGCTGCTTTTTCTCTGTCCTCAGGAGAGAACAGAAGGTAAAATGAGTGAGTTTGGCAATGAAGTCACAGATTCATAGTCTTAGGTACAGAAAGATGAGAGCAATTTCCTTATTTTCTATCAAAACTGAATGTTCAGGTCATGTCTTTCATCATGGCCAAGTGGCACTACAGGATATCAAGCCCATGGGTTTTTGGTTTCTTTTTTTCCAAAATTTATTCATGATTTTTATGCATGTTTAAATTACTTATCTTACATATAGAGCTGCATGAATTCTGGGCATCTTTTCTAATTGCTCATGTACTGAAACATTTGGTATTGCAATTTTTTTTTTGTTTTAGCTTTGGGTTTAAAAATTACATTTGGGCAGGATTCCAATAAGAGCATTTACTAATAAAACCCATAACCCTTTGAGTTCTAAAACAATTTGGCTACCATTATCTGCTGAGTTGACATCAGTTTGCAAAAACTTTAGCTCCAGTGAGACAGGCCCTTTGCTTGTTTGGAATGACTGTGGCTTGTTTATTAGTTCTGGGCAGCTCTATTTCCTGAAAGTTTTGGGCCAATAGATTTATATTGGTCTATTTGGTAAAGCTGGTGAAATGAAAAATATGCATTTTTTGTTCAAAGATTTTTTCTTTTTTGCTCCAGTTTCTTGCTTCTTGGATGATTTCTATTATGTGATTTACAAGCTCATCAGCATCATATGGCCATGAATGCCATATCCAAAGCAAATCCATATCCTCTGTGTTTCATGGTTGCCGAACTGTGGCAGATGTTTATGCAAAGCAAATACTGAGAACATAAAGAAGACATATCACAAACAAGAAGTTATTTGTGCTGCAGAACGTGTCATTTTTCTTTTACTCCAACATGCTGGAGGAGATACAGACACAGTATGTAAACCAGAATGTATTGGTCAGCAAAGGTGATGGAAACATTTGTTGTCCATTCCTGTTTAGCTCCCATAGTTTGCACCACTCTAAGTGCATTAAAGGACACCAGCTTCAGTGTGCATTGGAATTCCAGTGTATGTTGGTTATCCATGACGCTATAGGCTTTCCAATGATAATACTGATTTTTTCTTCTTTTTGTTTGTTTTGTGTCTTTCTGTTTGTCAATACTTTGATGAAAACAAAATTTGGGTGAAAAATTATTTGGATTAGTCTAGTTTGCTATCTAAACTTAACAATGCCCAGCATAAATACTCTTTGTATCACAAAGATACAAAGCACAGAAGATACACAGCACAGAACACAACCACTGCAAAAAGCAAGAAACTGTACCTATACTTTATGTGTGAGCATTTACCACACATGCTGTTGGAGCAGGGGCTGAATATTCAGAGCTGCCCTTGATAACAATATTCACTTTTTGCAGAAGGGGAAGGGGAGCACAACTTACACAGCTGAGGGACCTCCTGTGGTCAACCACCATGGATTCACAGCCAGGTTTTACACAACAAGTCCTGCAATCAAATCCCAGCTTATTCAATCATGTATTCAAGAGGCCTTCATCTTTCTTTGAAAACCAAATATTTCTAGTCTGGCCTTGTAAAGAGAAATTCAAAGCTCAACGCTGCTTGAATTGTCAAGGATTTAAAGATAGAAATCAAGTGAAAAGTAGCAAAGAATTTGCCTCATGGTTGTAGGTGTTTGAAATTGGCATTATTTTCAGTTTTTTACTAATCTTTTGAAAATAATGATGTCTAAAGAAATAGCTAAGATTCGGAAACCAGAAAGATTTGCACAAGTCTCTGTCCCCCTTTGTTTATGTGGATTTCCATGCCTTCAGCTTCAGCCTGGAGATTCATTTACATTTCCAGTTGCTCCTTAGTCTCCTGCCACTTTGTCCTAACACACAACAGCCTTTACTGCAGTCATGAATGTTCACATAAATGGCACTGGTCTCCTCCTGCTAAGAGTATGAGGAAGGAGATATGCAGACATAGGAACTGCCTCAAAATAATCAGTAGGACTCCTATGGTTTCCTTTCAGTATCTAAAAGCTCTTTGCCAGCATAGATTGAAGAGCAATAGGAGTGTGGCTATTGCATCATAAAATGTGCTTTCTGGCCTATTTCCCCCATTTAGCCTACCATCCCCAGAAGGCTTGAAATGATTCTTGCTTTTCTTCTTCACACTTTCAGTTCTTAAAGAGAAATCCAGTGGCATCTTTCTTACAAGAAGTCAAGAGGACAAGGGAGGGAATACAAGTGATGCCAGCAAAGGAGCCACCAATAATCAGGGGAAATGATCTTGCAAAGAGATTGTCTCCTGTCTGTCACCACTGTCTGTGAGGAAGAAAGCAGCACTAGCAGAAAATGACCTGCTAGATTGTTTCTGCTTCTAGATCAATAAATAAAGACTCTGCAGTTCCCCTGGAAGATATCCTGCTGTCATTGCAGTCTGACTCTAACACATTCAAGTCAGAGTGAGATTAATATCTAACAGCAGCTACTTAATCATGAGCAACAACAACAGTCACCCTGTCTACCTTTGGATCAGGTTTTTAAATCACAGAGCAGATAGAGCTGCTGAGCTTTTCACCCAGAATGCAAATTAAAGGTAATTTATTAACATGGATTCAGATCTAGAAAAACAGAGAGTTATCTGATTATTTCTCCATTGTGGTGTAGAAGATTTCTGCTTAATAGAGATTCTTCATTGCACAAAGTAGGGAAAGGCAATTGTTCAATGCCCTGAACATAGAATCAAATGTAGTAAAATCCACAATTAAAAGAAATCCTAAAACTCTTCACACAACTGATGATTTCTGTTGACATTGGTTGCTTACTCCCTCAAAGAACTTCCTATGCAGCAAATCTTGTCGTGGAGGAAGGAAGGAAGGAAGGAAGGAAGGAAGGAAGGTAAGTGGCGGAAGAGGAAGTGCAAGTGCGGAAGGAAGTGGGAAGGAAGTGGCGGAAGAATGGCGGAAGGAAGTGGCGGAAGGAAGGGAAGAATGCGAAGGAAGTGCGAAGGAAGGGCGAAGGAAGTGGGGAAGGAAGTGGCGGAAGGAAGGAAGGAAGTGCGAAGGAAGTGCGGAAGGAAGGAAGGAAGGAAGGAAGGAAGGAAGGAAGGAAGGAAGGAAGGAAGGAAGGCGGAAGGAAGGAGGAAGTGAAGGAAGGAAGGAAGAAGGGAAGGAAGGAAGGAAGGAAGGAGGAAGGAAGGAAGGAAGGAAGGAAGGAAGGAAGGAAGGAAGGAAGTGGCAAGGAAGTGCGGAAGGAAGTGGCGGAAGGAAGTGGCGGAAGGAAGTGGCGGAAGGAAGTGGCGGAAGGAAGTGGCGGAAGGAAGGGGAAGGAAGTGCGGGAAGGAAGTGGCGGAAGGAAGTGGCGGAAGGAAGTGGCGGAAGGAAGTGGCGGAAGGAAGTGGCGGAAGGAAGTGGCGGAAGGAAGTGCGGAAGGAAGGAGGAAGGAAGGAAGGAAGGAAGGAGGAAGGAAGGAAGGAAGGAAGGAAGGAAGGAAGGAAGGAAGGAAGGAAGGAAGGAAGGAAGGAAGGAAGGAGGAAGGAAGGAAGGAAGGAAGGAAGGAAGGAAGGAAGGAAGGAAGGAAGGAAGGAAGGAAGGAAGGAAGGAAGGAAGGAAGAAAGAAAGAAAGAAAGAAAGAAAGAAAGAAAGAAAGAAAGAAAGAAAGAAAGAAAGAAAGAAAGAAAGAAAGAAAGAAAGAAAGAAAGAAAGAAAGAAAGAAAGAGAAATGTATAATTGAAATCTGCAGGCAATCAGGATTTTGCCTATGTAGTTGCATATGTGGAAAAACACTTTTGGAATCCTCTAGCTGTTGACTTTTGTTTTTTTGTTTAAGGTTTGAATAAATAACTCAGAGAGATCTGAGATTCTTTGGTGTCTCAAATCTTATTAAATGCAGAATTTTCAGGAGAATTGATCTGACAGTTTTGTAGGACTATTTAAATAAAAAAGCTGAGAAGTTGTCTTTTTGAACTTGTGAAGAGAATTGTATCTTTCAGTGCTGAAGAAGTTTGATGCCAAATGAACACAGACTAGGCTCCACAAACACAATTTAAATCTCACTGGGGAGTATGAATATTTGGCACCTAATTTGGTCAAGATATCTATTTCTGGTTCCTCCTAAGAGGGATTCAAATCTTCAAAGTCACAAGTTGTCATGGTTTGAGCCTGGCACAGAGCTAGTGCCCTCTATGAAAATGCTCTCACCTTGGTGTCTGCTGTGAGATGTGACTAGGAATAAGCAAAACAGGCTTTAGCTTAAACATAAAGAACACTTTATTACTTAAACTACAGGAAAATAGGGAAAAACTATAAGGAAAAGAAAAAAAAAAATTGAAAACTTTACAAAAAAAACTACTTTCTTCTTCCCCACTACCTGAATTTCTCAATCTGATACATTTTCCCAAATCACCAACTGCCCAGCTTGGCACTACACTTTAGTATACTCAAACTTCAGTTCATGAAGAGGAGAGGAGTCTTTCTTGTTCTATAGGCTTCTTCTGGAAACACACTGAAACTTCGTGTGCTTTTTGTCACTTCGGCACTACCCGGAAAAAAAAGTCCTTTTGCCGCTTGTGACATCTTCCTTCTATGCTCAGTGCTCTCACTACCGTGCATGGCTAGAGCTGCTCTTAGGGTTGTCTTTCAAGGATGCCTTGTCTCACTCTAAAAAGGCACAGTCTCTGCTTTGGGACATCTGTCCCCCCCATATTTTCCCAACTTCCTGGGGCCGGGGGGTCCTCACGATGAACCTTCTTGGTTCTGAGCCACTGCTTCCCTCTAAGTGCAGTCTCTGTGTTACAGGAACAACTGAGTCCATGGCCACAAGAAAAGTTTAGCTAAAAGGCCACTCTAAATCATCTCTCCCCATCTAATCATCTCTACGTTCTTCGGGCCAGGTCTTTGTCTCATCTCATCTCATCTCTTATCTCTTTTCTTATTCAGCTTCGAGGAGGATTAGCATTTTTTGCAAGGCCCCAATCATGAAAGAAAGGGGTTAAAACTTTCAGTCTCTGTCCCGGAACGATGATACTCCCACACGTGCTGCTGCTGCGGCCAGCCGGGCTGCACCCTTCTCTCCCCTTTCTCTTCCTGGGCCGGCTGCTATCACATTCCGTCTCGCCGACTCTCCCTCTCTCTCCCTCCTGGGAAGGGAGAATGGCTGCCCGATGTCTCTTGGGGCTCCTCCACCCTTCCATCTTTGAAGGCCTTCTCACCCCCATCTCTGTCCAGGCCCCGGGCCTACCACGTGGCTGCCCCTCCCCCGCCCAGCAGCAGCGACTGGACAGGGGAGGGTGATCTGACTTCTTCGCCGCGATGTCTCAAGAGAGCCTGCCAAGGCCAGAGGCCTTGCTTTTAACCCCTGTGTATTCTCGGAGGTGTGTCCAAACTCCACTGGCTACACTAGGTGCCAGTCTCAAACTCAAAACTTTCATTGGTTTGACCACAGCTTCTCAGAATTCTCACTTCTTCCTGGTCAAACCACCACACAAGTTTACTCTGACTCACACTATGAACCCTCTCTCTTTCCACTGCATTGGAAGGTCACCAATAGAGAATAACCTAATTTTTGCATCCAAGTCATGTGCCCAGCATGAGGACATTCAGATGATAGACTTCTTCGTCTCTTTCTTAATGCCAATTATCATTTTTTAAAATTTTATCCTGTGTAATGGTTGGGTACAATTACAACCACTTTTTCAATCAGATAATGGGTGGCCTATTCGAACTTGTACTGTTGCCCAGCAGTCTACCTTTATTTTCAGTGGGAAAATGATAGTTTGCACACATGGGAGCATCCGGGCCATCACTGCATCAAGTAGAGACATCAGGGAAAGGCTGTAGAATGATTTACCAAATAAGTGATTGCTAAGGATATTGTCATTTTTCTAAGTAATGTAAAAGGACAAAAACTGATCTGGAAGTTTTTTTATATTTTTGTCTTCACTCTTAGGAAGTTGTTTTGGCATATTTACATGGCAATGAATTGTTTAGTAAATTCTTTCATGTTTTATTCTGGTTTTGTGGTTCTTTGCAAGTGATTAAGCCTTTGTTTACACCCAGCACAAGTTTCAGTTGCCACCTACTCCATCAGTTGAGTTTATGGAAACAATAGCTGGAGAATTTGGTAAGATACTCATAGGCTGTAAAACGCATTACAGCAAGCTGGCAGTTAAGCACTAAATCAAGGAATGAGAGATGCTTTCATAGACTGAGAAGAATTAAAAACTGAAAAGAAAGAACTGATTAGAGAGCAAATTGAAATCAGAATTTTCTAAGACTAATGCCAGCATTAAAATTCACTATGGGGTGGACTCAGATGTAGAATTGATCCCAGACAGGGCAAGATGATTCATAATAATCTTTTAATATAGAGCTCTCTCTAAATCTGGACAGATTCCATGCATTGTTGCAACCCCAGAAATCCAAGTAATAAAAGATGCACAATGTTTAATTGGAGTTGGCAGTTAAACAAAACGTAGCAATGCTGTCACATTTAAATTGATGTCATTTTAAATGATTACATGGTAAAAGATTTCCCACTGTTTATCAGCAGATATTCTGCAAAAATAAAGAAAAATAATGACTCCCATGACCATGGGGCATAGATTGCTATTTTTTCTTTCTATTTACAGCACAGACCATGGGAGGGAAATTATGCAAGAAAAGCAGCTCATCAGTTTTCAAACCAGAGGTTTCAATTGCAAATGCAGTGTGACAGCAGACATTTTCCTCTGTCAAAAAGTAACAAAGTAACTGAAGGGGAAGGAAAATGGGGCCTGCAAACAAATTGGTGATTCAGGAAATAAAAACAAATGACAGAAGTAGGAGTCAGTGACCGGGAAGCCTGGGGTATCGCTTTGTGAGATGAACACATGCAAAATAAGAGGGCTTGGCCAATGCCATGCTTTTGGTTTTAATTTGTTGGCCAAATGGATGTTTGGGGAGTAGCACAGATGCACTCATTTCTAATGGTCTGCATCCATCCACTCCTCATCCCTCCTAATTGCTCTTACAGGTGATACAGGCTATTAGAGACACAAGAGCTCCAAACTGTCAGGGCGCCAGAAGGGAAGGGCAGCTCCTCATCTGCACTGACGTGCTGGGATTGTGTATGTAGCACTTGCCTGGCAGGAGGACTGTCTGGGAATAACACTCTGAAATTCAATCTTATATCTCAAATTACTCCTCAAGGGTCTCTTAAAATGTTTTCATGAAGTTCTAGGACTCCTCAGTAATGCTTGTGGTCTCTTCAGTTGCCTTCTTATTTGTGAATAATACATGGCTCACCATCAGTCTAATTACCTGGGAGTCTGAAACATCTATTTCTATCCAGATGATCTATTAGTTTCATTGTTTCTTTTTGTTAGCATCCTGCATACGTCTGAGATGTTTATACATAGGCAGAGAAAACTGCTCTCGAGACAATTATGATGGAAATAATTGTTACTGGATTGAGCAAACTCCTGATCCAGGCAGCCACAGGAAAAAAGGGAAATATCTTCCCTATTATTCATCCAGATATAGCAAGTGATAGCATTATAGTGTCTTTTTAATGAAGATAATTAATGTTCTAAGTTCTCCTTGAACAACATGCAGCCAAAATGCCCCTTTGAAACATGTTTCTCATCAAGAGGCACGAATGCATCAGAGAGTAACCAGATTTCAGTCCAGGTAAACAATGGCACTTCTAGAACTTGACAGCTGATGCCCACCTGATTTGTACTTCAAAACATTTGCACAGTGCAGTAACACCAGCAAAGCCAAGCATCGGATCAACTCCATGGCTTTAGTTCTTTTTTCAGAACTAGAAAAAGGCTTATCAAGAGCTGCTTCTCCTTGCCAATGGACAAGCTGCTCAGTTGCCAATTTTTTTGAAAGAACTGGTTATTCTCAAAGATCTGAGAGGGGGAAAAGTCATCAAGAAGGAGGTCACAGTTTCATCCTTATCTACTAGACAGGGCTGTGGCTGGGTAAGTAATCTCCCTGCCTTGCTCTGTTGCCCTGACTACCTGGTACAGGACAACATTCAGCAAACTTATATTGTAATGTCATACTCTAATATACCAGCTGGTCCTTTAACAAGTTACACAGGAAGAAGGTAAACGTCAAGCCTTTCCCATGTCTGTGACAAAATTAGAAGCATTCTGTAAGGGTTTACAAACAAAGTGTGCTGACCTAATTCTGGCCCTGCTCTCTGTGAGACTGCAGTGGCTTAATTTACCTGAATATGTGAAAAGAAACAAAAAAACAAAAAACAAGCAGAAAGACAAGAATGGGCTGAGATAAGCCACTTCTCCACAAACACTTAAGAGTTGTTAAAAGACAATGCCAGGACAGGAAAATGCCTGGGGATTCAAAGATCTAAAAAATAAAGTTAAAAACAAATCTGGCAGACTTTAAAAGGGAGGTTTTTTTCCAAAATAAATATTCTTTGGTTTTAAAAATGTTTTTTAGTTATTGAATACCCCTGACTTCTAACTTTCAAAAGAAGAATGGCCAGGGCAAACATTGTCCAATGTGCTGCATAAACACAACAGATAAACAGGACACTGAAGTAGGAAGAGATTTGAGAATCTCATCTTGGCTTCAAATGTAAGTGCCTGGTTAAAGAGAATCTAATAAGAAAGCAGAAAAGGTGCAACTGAGCAACAACGACCTGTAAAAAACTGGATTTGTTGCTCAAGTATTGCTGCTTTTCTAAGGAAGGCTCAGAAATCTGTACTAGTCAGTAGAGTGAAAAGGGATGATGACCTTTTACTTCATGATTTGTATCTAAAAAACTGGTATATAGAAAGTAATAAAAATATTTTAGTGTCTAATAAAGAAATCTTTCTTACATTTAGTTTCTTCACTTTTTCACCAGATTTAGTTATTTTATTCTTATAAATAAGAATAAAAATAATACAACTTATTCTAGTACACAAGTATATAACTCTTGCAAAAAATTGAAAACATGTAGCTAAGATACAAATAGTAAAATCCAAGTATTGCTTTTCTTTCACAACAGCCTTTCAACATATATATAAAATAATTGTAATCACAACCTCCATCTCCCACCCAAGCAGCCTCAAGGATGACTCAGTCCAGTTTAACCCTCCTCCTCCTCTCCATTGTCTGCTCAAACAAAGGAGATTTACAGTGGGCAGTCATAAGAGCCTGAAATAACCTGATACCCCTCCTTTGCTGTCTAACTTCTCCTTGTACTCTATCTTGAAATGAAGTCATAGCGCTACATTTGTGACATCCCATTCATTTCCATGGAAACAGATTACCAGTTCACAGGCGTTTATGGCTTCACTGCCACATAAAGAGAACGAACTGATCTCTGTGAAAGAAAGCTCTCCCTGAAAACAGCAGCAATAGACGTGGTTTCTGATAGAAATAGACGTATTATCACATTTCTCATTTTCTTTTAAATTCCAATTGACATGCCTGAGACTGGATGCATGGCTGCACTTACATCCTTGTAATTAGTGATGCATTATTCATAGCGATTCATACCCGCTCTGAAAGATGTTATTTCAAGGCTCCATTCTACCTTACTTCCTCTTACTTCTGGATTTTCATTTTTACCTCTTACACAAGATATCAAGTCAGAAAGCAAGCATCCTTCCCCACCTTCCATCTTAATTTTTCTCCCATCATCCATCTTGGCTTTCAGAATCCACTCCAGCATTATTCATCCTTCATGTCTTTCACGGATCCTTCACAGGTGTCTGTTTTAATTTTGCATCTTATGTCATTTTTCCTAGTTTACTAAAAAGCAGTAAGATATTCAGAAGGAGTAGAGGCCTGCCACAGCAAACAAAATGAACTAGAGTCTGCCTAGTTCAGTAGTTTGGAGTTTGACCTAAATCTTTTAGTCCTGGGGATTATCACCAGCATTTTCCTTGGATTTCTCTTTCCATCGCTTGGTTACATTGCCGTGAATTAGGGCTGCCCTCAGGCTGTTCTGATTTGCACTCAAGCTGCCACTTGCCCATTGAGCTGTTTGGAAACGTTGATGTTGGCTGCAGCACAGGCTCACTCCAACTGTTCATCCACATCTTTTCATTCAGAAGCCACAGGACACTGAATGGGAACAAATGTGAGGTCATTTGTCTTCATAATTGCTTATAAAGGACCTTGGTGGTCCTGTGCAAGTGTTTCAAAAATATCTCCCCTTCCTGAGTGACTCCAGACCAAATGGCCTGGTGTGAGCTACACCTGTGCACTCCTTGTGTGCTTCTGAGCTATAAGAAGGGTCTTTTTCCCCCATTTTCCTTTCTGCAGCTGTTTGTGCTGCTGATGAGGAGTTCGGCAGGGCAGGATCTGCAGTTGGTTAAAAGGAGACCCTAAGTGACCTACCCTCACAGCCAGGCTGTAGACAGGATGGACACTTTTTCTGAGATCTGACAGAGACTGCAGAAGCAAGGGACATGAAAGCATTGATCTAATGAGTCTTTCATCTGAGGAAAGCTGCCCAGTGGGGAGACAGACTGGGGTGACACAGAATCAAAGGAGTGTCTGAGCTCCAGTTGAAGGCAAGGGAAAGGGGATGTTTATGCACCAGGAGAAGCTGCACAGCCGTGCCTCTGAGCTGAGCACACCTGCCCCTGAGCCATTCAGCAGGATGTACATCCAGGGTGATACTCTGGGATACTCAGTTCAAGGCAAGAGTGAAGTCTGGCTGCCATGCTACCTGCCTTTCAGATGGCAACCTTCAAAGAGCTCACAGACACAGTGAATGCATCCAAAGAAAAGCAGGGAAGTGGACGAGGGGTCTGGATCACAAGTCATATGAGGAGTGGCTGGGTGAGCTGGGGTTGCTTTATCTGGAGAAAAGGAGACTCAGGTAGGACCTTATTGCTCTCTGCAACTGCCTGAAAGGAGGTTGCACTGAAGTGGGGATTGGTTTCTTCTCCCAGGTAAAAAGAAATGGTCTGTAGTTATGCCAGGGAAGGTTTAGATTGGATATTAGGATAAAATTCTTCACTGAAAGGGTGGTCAAGCATTGGAACAGGCTGCCCAGGGAAGTGGTTGAGTAATTATCCCCAGAGTTATTAAAAAATCACGTATGCATGGTGCTTAGGGACATGGTTGAGTGGTGACCTTGGCAGTGCTAGTTTGACTGCTGGGTTCAGTGATCTTAAAGATCCTTTCCAACCTGAATGGTTCTATGATTTATGAGGTAGACTCAAGGGTAGGGGTAAAAACAGAAAGAGTGGAAGAGCAAAGAAAGTCAGATATGAATGATCCATGTAGCTCCACTTGTTTCTCCCAGGAACGTGCATTTTAATGCAGCCAGTACCAAAGATATGAAGATCTGCTCTAAGTCAGAACACTTTAAAATATTGCCCTCTATAAATTTTGGAAAACAACTTTAAACAGAAGATAAAACATATACTAAATTAATATATAGACAGAAAATGAAATAAACAGGGCCAGGAGACTTCTTCTCCTTTATAATGCCTTTATTAAAAGTGATGAGCTCAGGATTGCGCGGCTCGGCAGGGCTGCAGTCCCCGTCGCGTCTCCCAGGGCGACTCAGAGGAGGAGGATATGCGCAGCTCCGTCCACTAGGGGCAGAGCCGGGGGATCCAGTCCTCGTGGGAGCTTTTTAGGGCTTGATGTCCCCTTCAGATGTTGCGTTGTCAGTGCGGTCCCCCTCAGTCTCGGCGCTGGGGACGACTCCCATGGTCAGGGCGAGAGGGGCTCCGCATCTCTGCAGGCTCAGCACTTGGCTCCTCACATCCAGACATCACCTTAGTCTCTCAATTCGTAATTGGCTCGTTGTTTTTGGGGTTTTCTCATTGCATTTCAAGTCGAGGTCCCACAAAGCATTCTGGACTTTGGAGTCACTTTGCATAACCCCCCCCCCACCCTCTCAGGTGTCTTCCCTATGTTGTAAGAGAGCACAGCCTCGGGGGAAGGGTCCACCGCACCCAGCCAGGCTTTTTACTAATACAAAAGAAGAGATAAGCCTCAACGACCCGGTATTACAATAACAAAGCACTAAGTATCCTGGCAGAGACCGACCTGATGGCGTCCCTGCAACTCCCTCTCACAAAAAAAATATTAACTGAATTTTTGTTCATAACAGAAAATATGATTATAAAAAAGACCATTCTGTTGGTATAGTATTTATTAATACGTCACCATTATATTTTCTGAAAAATCCCCTTGCTCAGGATTCTTCTCTTGTGAAGCTGAGAAGCTTCAGAGAAAAAGGAAATCCATATTATGTCATTTGCTTCTCCTGTGTTTTGCTGCTTTGGAATGTGGTTTGGAGATTGTTTATCCAGCATGTGGTTGTTTGATTGGTTTCATGTGAGTTGTTTTGACTTAATGAACAATCACCATCCAGCTGTGTCAGACTCTGAAGCGAGAGTCATGAGTTTTTCATTAGTAGCTTGTTAAGCCTTCTGTAAGTATCCTTGCTCTTTAGTATAGTTTTAGTATTGTATTCTTTTAAAATAAAAGAATATTATTCTTATAAAATAATAAATTAGCCTTCTAAGAACATGGAGTCAGATTCATCTTTTCTTCCAATGATGGGGACCCCAGAAAATTCCACAATTAATATACTGTCGGGTGGTCTTCAGTGTAAAAGAATGGCTTCTGATCATAAAAATATTCCCAGGGAAGGCCATGGCACTCCCTATCTGTGTAATGGTAGTAGGTTGGTGCTGTACTTTGGTAGCAGACTATCAGGAACCTTTGTTTGTTTCATCAACTAATTCATTATTATTTGTTATCATAAATAATTCATGGATGTAACATGAAAAGTACATTTTCATTTTTCTGGGCATCATGGAAGCTTCTCATGACACCTTTCACCTTATATCTTTCATTAGATATTTCCATCAGCTGGTTTCACAAATTACAAATATAATATATGTGGCTTTGGTTCACCATAAAGTCCTATTCTGAGGCTGCATGCCCATGCTATATCCTATATACCTGTAGTTTCCCTATCTGAGGGGTTAGGTGAGTGGGGCAGAGTTTACACCGTACCTAAAAGTACCTAACATGCAGGTTATACCAGTGTTCAGACAACTGCTGAAAGTCTCCTGGCACACATAACTTTTGGCATTATCTTATTTCTGAGAAAAAATCCAGAGCTGTTGATGCTGTTAAGTAACACCTTTACTGAATTTGCCTGGGGCAAACATCAACAATGATACTACATTACACATTGACAGAAACACAAAAGTGTACATTTTAAAATAAATAATCGTCTAGACTAAATTTGTCCCTTAACAGCAGCCCACAGTAGCATCAGAAAGTAATACAGAGTGAGTTAGCACTTGGCTTGCCTGTACAGACAAGCTGGGCATCGCCAGGCACTTTTTAAAGCCAGGAGAAGCAAAGAGATCCAGACCAATGTTCTCAGTCAGTGTTAGCTCATGTACTTGCATCAGAAAAAACTAAATGGAGGTTGAACTCCGCATCTCTCCTACAGTACCTGCAATACTTTTCCAGAAACGGTTCCCGAGAACTTCTTGCAACTCAAAACACCTTGGCTGTCCCTCACAAAGTACAGAAGACATCTGCTGTCACTTGAAGCACCCTTTAAATGCTCTTCTGTAAGCAGTCTGTATCACTCATTCAAGTCTCTTGTCTGTATCACTCATTCAGGTGATCTTTCATGACCTAGGTTTGTTTTTTTTTTAACCCAGATTTTTTTTTTTTTAATCCCTACAGTTCACTTCCTTGAACAAAAGCCCCGACATAAATCACCTGCTTTAGTAAACTGTTGGACATCTGTGATACCTTGTTTACTTTGGGTCTGCCTGAACAATCCCCTTTTCGTCATTGGTGTCCCTGTTGAGGAAGTTTAGGAGTAAAGAGATGTCGTAAAGGTGACTGAAACTACATCGAAGAGAAGAGAAAACATGACCAGCCACAGCAGGGGATCCCTGGTAGGTGGAAGCCCTGCTGAAACAGGGTTCTCTGGACAAACAGCAAAGTCTGCTTTCTGCAGCCTACTGCAGTTTTGTTCTCCAAATCACACTGTCAATTCAAACTGGGAGATAAGTGCAACAGGCAAAATATAGGGCCAGGACTTTTCCCTTTCTGGGAAGCATTACACTTAATAAAGAGGTTTTTTCATCCACATAAACACCTAAACAACAAAGACCCTTATGTTGGTAGGAATTAAGCTGTTCTAGCTGCAATCTCTTCCACTCTGTTGCTGTGGAGCTAATCCTAACACAGGAGAACAGATCCTGTCTTTTTGCTTTATTCCCTGGACAACCATCCTATATAAACAAACTGCTACCTCATTCCCATTGATATAAAGTGGCCCTTACCACTTGCGCCAGAAGGGCACAATTGAGCCCGTGCCAAAAGAACAAATGGTGTCAGCACATTTCTTAAGAATCCAGATGACAACATCACAACAACACATTAGCCTTGATATAGAAACACAAAAACTTCATTAGAATTATCTGACAGAAATGTGCACAGAGGCAGATTTGGTTTCTGGGTCATGAGGGGCACAACACAACATGGCCACAGCACAGGCTGTTTTTAACCTGCCTGTCCTCTGCCCACAGCTTTCCTTCTCTTTGACCTAAGTATTTGTCTTCCTGCTGTTTTATTCTTTCCCCTCTGAACTCCTCTCCTCTTTTACAGTTACCTCCAGTTTCACCAGCTCTTCAGTTCTTTACGTGATCTCCCTTTCCTTTAACTTGCATAAATCTATTTGCAAGGTCAACAATATCTTTCTGCTTCCTTTCATATTTAAAATGAAACTTATCTTTGTCCCCTTTCTTTTTTTGTCATCTTTGATTTGTTTCTCAAAACTACTGCTCTTCTTTTCATAAAGTATCCCAACACCAAGAGAAAAAATAGCAATACAACCTGATCTTTCTCATCTTACTTCCATTCCAGTTCACAACTCTTTCCTCCCTCCCATCCTAAGTTTCTCTTCTACTGTTTTCTCCTCATATCTGCACTGTCATAGTAGCTCTGTTCTATGCATTGTCATAACCTCCTCCAAGTGGTTTTTACCCTTTTTTATCATCAAATATTTTTACTTTCCTATTGCTTTTCCTCCCTCCTACTACAAGGTTTATTGTCTTTCCCATATGAAAAATACTCTTGACATCCCCTTGCTCCTTCAGCTACTGTTCTATCTTCCTTCTTACTTTCATCTCCAAGCTCACTGAATAATCTCAGGTCGCATATTTCAGTTCCATTGAAGATTTCTTCTCCTTTGCATTCATCTTCAGACACACTTAATGTGCAATGTCTTCCAATCAAAATTAGAAGGAAAATACTCCATCCTTAGATATGCCCTTCACTTCTGTTGGGGCAGTTCTAGTCTTTTTCTTGAAACTGCACTTCTTCTCACCAGCTGTTACTCTGGTGTTCCCTGGTCTTCTTACTCTCTTCAGCATGTATGAATCATATCCTTGACTTCCTTTAGACCTCTGTGGGGATCCCAAATGTGTCTGTCCTTGCTTCCATTCTCATTCATCTTTATAACTTGCCTCTGTTTAATCTCATCAACAGAGCACAAATTCAATTATCCTCTCAATACAGATGATCTACAAATCTCTTCTCCCGCCCAAGACCTTTCCTTTAAAATCTTACCTGAGTATCATTGTTGCACCAAAGTCTCATTAGCTGTAATACTGTTAAATCCTGTTTGTGAGTTCTTCTCTGCCTCAAACATTAACTCTGTCCCCTGAAATCTCATCATGAGGCAGCACTTCCCCTTTTTTTCTGTCAGTGTGATGTCTGTTTGCTCCCACTTCCAGCTGGTTCCTGGTATCACTCTGTGGCATTCATTTGTTATTGGTGACACACATTGCAATTTAATTTTGCTAGGAATTAAAAATCTGAGTATTTTTAGAACTAGATTTAAACTTGAACATGCTTATGAGCTTATTTCCCAGCTGAGCTGCAAGTTATGTAGCATTTCAAAATAAATATGGTCTATTTATTATAAGAGATATATTAAAAATATACATCCTCTGTCCTTTAAGATACTACATCTTACCAACTATCCAGTACAATAACTTATATCTCAGCCAATTCAATAAAACTTTCTTCAGCAAACGTTTATCATTGTCCAGCCAGATCAGGTGTCCATTTACCAAGTACAGAGCCCCTACTTTGCAAACACTTACCTTGCTGCCATCTCTGTCTTCCTCTTCAGATTCTCTGAGCCTACTGCCATCCTACCTGTTTTTGATTCTAATCAGCCCGAAGCACTTGTCCTTTCATCATCTCCTTGTTCAAATTCGAAATGAACATTTCTATGCTGTCTTCTACACAGCCCCTTATACTTGATAGGCAATCCACAAGTATGTGCAAAGGATATTAATTTTCTCTAAAGCTCTAAAACATTCCTCTCCTAAGCAGCCTTGAGAAAAAACACTGTAAAGCAGAAGTCCTGTTATGGTAGGGCTACTGGCATAGACCAATACTTTTTCATTGTTTGTCAATTTGTTGTTCTATTTATTGTGTCATGACCTATAGCTGACTGAACTTTTTTGGATCAGGGATCATCTGTTCTGTCCTGGTACAGGCTGTTACAGAACAGCATAGACAGCTACCACTTACCATTTGTAGGAACAGTAATTTTAGCATGTTGTCCTGAAATAAACTGTCAACTTCCACTAATATTATTTGTCTTGTGTAGGAAAAACAAAGAGCAGGTCTTATAGCAAGTGAATTTGCAGCCTCTGTAAAAGGAAAATATGTTTAACTGATTTTTCTGTTGCTGCCAGCAGGCTCCCCAAGACAGCAATCCTGGGTGTGCAAACACTGTTGATTAGAGGCTGGTGGTGCATCTCCAGCCTCTGCCTCATGATGCACTCAGAGGTGAGTGAGAGATTTCTACCTATTTATTGTGCAATCAGAGGTGATAATCGCGAATCCACTTGTAAAACAATAAATAGATATTTAGAAAGGAAAATGTTGTTTGTAGCAATGAAATAGCTGGATATTTGCAGCAACATGGGTGTTTTTTCACAAGGGCAGCCAAGTGTACCAGAGCCACCCAGAAACCATTATGCTCAATGTTTTTAATGGCATTCAGTCAGTGGTCTCCTGACATTCAGTTATTGGGGTTTGTTCTAATAGCTTGGATGGCAAATGGCATTTTTTAAAATGTGTATACCACTATGATTTGGCAGTATGCCCAGCAGATTCCACCAAAGATAAGCTGAAGAATAGGAAAGATGGACCTGGATCTGTATTATATTTTCAGATAACAAGAAACATGATTCCTCTGAATCATTTCAAATATATCAAATAGCTTTTTTTTTTTTTTTTTCCATTTAACAGGAAAAAGAAAAATGACTACTGACCTGGGTCCCTAACTCTATTTTCCACACAGGGACAGATATTCTGGGGATACACACTTCTTAACTCTGTTCTACAAACCCTCAGACTAGTACCAAAGAAGTACTAGTACCAAAAATGTGCTACCTCAAGTAAACACCCACAGCACATATTTCTCTGAACTGGAGATGATTCAACAGTGGTTGATAAGAGGGCAGAGCTGTGATGGCGTCCCTGGCACGTGTTGTTGAGCATCTCCTCTATGGTTATCAAGCTTTTTCTTGTATCAAATTAAAAATTAATTTTTAAAAAAGCATCTGAGAAAAGCTGTATATATACCCATATGTGAAATTAGATTCAAAAATGAGATTAGACCTATAGGATAAGTCTATTTCAGTCATTTGCCACTCAGGCCAAATTATTGGCAAGCCTAAGACAGTGGAACTCCAGCTCAGTGCACACACACATTGATAAATTGTCTCCAGAGAGAAGAACTACAATGATAATTTGATATTTCTTTGTATTAATTATTCAAATCATCCTCTCAGCCCATTTTTTACATTACTTTCCACCATAGCATATTTATAAATAATTCTGGCTCGTCCAATATATTTGAAATTTTTCTGTCTATCTATCTATCTATCTATCTATCTATCTATCTATCTATCTATCTATCATCTATCTATCATCTATCTATCATCTATCTCCTAATTAAACAGTTGTCAAATATGCTAGTTAGCTTAACATTAGTTTAACATTAGCTAAAAAACTAGTGTTCATTTTGGTGTTTCTCTGCAAGAATTTCAGTATGAGATATTTGCTCCTTGGGATATAATTCACTTGATTTCATGCTAAGAAAGACAATAAAATTAAGTAGCATCTGGTCATTAGAAGCTTATATATTTCATATTCAGTACACACATGCTTCTTAATCCTAAATAAGTTATATTAATCACAATTTAATTATGTGGCTGCCTTATTAAATTAGAATTTGGGGCTTGAGTCAACAATGAAACTAGTCAGAGTTTCACTGTCTGCAGATCAGGCTTTGCATGACCTACTGGGTATTTTTAAAATATTTTAATTTTAAAAGTAGTAATCACCTATGGATATTTAAAACACCACTGAGAGTTGGTATTTATCCATGATTAATGGGTAACCAGGGATCCCCTTCACTTGTCTGTGTAATTCAGTCATCATTTAGTGATAAATTGGGGAAAAAAATGTTTTGTTCCTTGAGTAAAAATAAACAGCGGTAGTTTCTGATATGGAAAGACGCTGAAGACTCATATCTTGATACTGTACACACAGCAACCTTATCTCTACATTGGAGAGGTGCCAATTTCACAGATAGACAACCCAGTGAATAGGGAATTGGCTGTATTGTTGCACTCCAAGTGTTGCAGTCAATGGCTCATAATTCCAAGTGGAGGTTGGTGATGAGCAGCGTGGCTCAGGGGTTGGCACTGGGACCAATGATGCTCAGCATCTTTGCTGATGACATGGACAGGGGGGTCCAGTGCACCCTCTGCACGTTCACTGACAGCACCAAGCTGTTTGCTGGAGGGAAGGGATGCCATCCAGAGGGACCTGGACTGGTTTGAGAGGTGGGCCCATCTGAACCCCAAGAAGTTCAACAAGACCAAATGCATGGTCCAGAACCTGAAGCAAGGCAATCCCAGACACAAACACAGGCTGGGCAGAAAAAGAATTGAGAGCAGCTCTGAGGAGAAGAACTTGGAGGTGTTGGTTGACAAGAAGTTCAACATGACCTGGCAAAGTGTCCTCACAGCTCGAAAAGCCAACCCTGTCCTGGGCTGCATCAGAAGTGAGGCCACCAGGGTGTTCCATCCACCAGGGTGTCTCTGCTCTCATGAGACTCCACCTGGAGTCCAGCTCTGGAGACATTGACCTTTTGGAGTGTGTCTAGAGGAGGGTGAGGAAGATGATCAGAGGGCTGGAGCACCTCTCCTGCAACAACAGACTGGCAGAGCTGGGGTTATCCAGCCTGGCAAAAAGAAGCCTTGGGAGATACCTCCCAGTACTTAATGTGGACCTGCAAGAAAGCTGGAGAGGGAATTTTGACAAGTGTTGATCAGACAAGGGGCAACAGCTTTATACCGAATGAAAGTAGGTTTACAATAGATATTAGGCAGCAATTATTTAGGATTAGGGTGAGGAAGTAGAACAGGTTGCTAAGAAAGGTTGTGGATGGAACATCCCTGGAAGTGTTCAAGGCTTGTTTGGGTGGGACTTTGAGCAACCTTGTCTAGTGAAAGTTGTCACTCCCTGTGGTGGGGTTTGAACTAGATGATCTTGAAGGTGACTTCCAACCCAAACCATTATTTGATTCTGTGATCTTTCATTAGAAACCTGGGATTTGCAAACATACGTCAGTTCACACAAGCTATTTCTAAGCAACGTTCAGATGCTGAATATTGAAGTGGCAGAAGTGAGTGCATGTTTTCCATATACGGAAGTTCTGATTCTGTCCTCAGACAAAATGCCCATTAATTTTCCTGAAATTTTCCTGAAGTGAAATCTAAAGGACTAGATGATGCCTCTGCATGCCATACCTACATGATCCTTCATTAGCTATGAGCCAATTTTGGGGGCAGTATGGGATTTTAGCTTCTGGAAATAGCCAGAGATCCATGTGGGAGTGGCAGGTATCACTCAGGATGCTATGGGAGAAATGTGTCTTTCTGAAGTGGCAGCTAGAGATGAGACTGCACACCTTGAAGCATATCAGCTGGCAGTAAAAACTTCAGATAACTTGAACCAATTCACATTTTCTGCCATGTATCCAGACAAGCATTTTGAAAGTGTAAAATATGTAAAATAGGTAAACCTTAGCCTTTCCCCTTGTAAATTGCACCTTAAATGTTTCTGCCCAACTTCACATAGTCAGCTGTCCTTTTACAGCAGTTTTGCACAACTTTGCCCAAAGCTTATTCCCAATTCCATTTGGAAGCAAAACTGGAACTTGGAAAAACTGTTATGAGTGAAATATTCGGCAGTAATTCTCAGTAATTCCTGGTATGAAATGAACCTCGCAGGTCAGGAAAAAAGTTCTCTTTCCCTTGACTGTACACCATTATTTTTATTACCACTCCCTGCTGAGTTATACATCTCCTTCTGAAGGCTTAAATGAACCTTAAATTAGCTTTAAATCATCTCTATCTCTGATGAGGGGATACTGTTAAATTTCTGTATGGACAGGAATATTCTCACTTCTCACAAACTGTACTTACCATGAAGGGGGAACCAAGCATATATAGGGAGGGAAGTGGTACAGATGTTATTAGTCCATCTCTCTTTTTCCATGAATTACCCATAGGATCTCCCTTAGGCCAGTCACAGCTGCTTTACGACCACCTAGTGACTGGAATAGGGAGAGAGAATACTAGTTAAAAGCAGCTGAAAACCTGGAAACTAGGTACTTGGGATCATCTTAAGATAAAATAAAATGTGTGGGCACAAATCATTAAATTGTACAGCTGGGGATCAATAATCCTCAGCCTTAGGAGCACAAAATAAATGGAGGCTGAAAGCAGGGCTACAGCATCATTCAGCAAACACTTGGCAGCCATTTCCATTTGAGAGCCAGGATGTGATACTTGGGGAGCATTCCAGCTGCACGACTGCTTTTATTTGTATGGCCTTGGTAGTGTAGCTCCAGCAGTCTGCATCCCTCATTCCTCAGTTTGGTTGCTACTGCTTTGGTGGGTTTGCTAAGGAATCTTGTTCACTGCTTCCAAGTGCTAGATGATCTGTCTTCAGTGAATGTCAAAACTCTCTTCTACTTTTGTCCCTCATATATGTGACCATACAGCTGCCTGTGGCTGCTCTCTTACTTGTGCTCTTATATTCTGAACCAAATAAATACATTAAAGCACATCTAACTAAGACATTGTTTTAAGCTGCTTACAGGGAGTAATCATCATCATATTAGATGGTGGTCAACTCACTCTGAGACAATGTTGTGGGGAGACAGAATGTAAGAGAATAGTGCAGAAGGCAGTCTCACACCTGAGGAGTTGCAGTGGTAGTAATCACCAAGGATTAGGAGCAGGCCTGCCCTTAGTAGGCCACAGTTCTGTCCAATAAGAAGACAAGTGCTACAAAAGAATGGGTTAGATGGTTGGGGAGAGAGTTGGAGTTTGTTGTCTGTGCTGAGAAGATAGAAGGAGTCAGTGCTGCGAGGAGTTGCCCATGATAAATCACCAAGAAGTTATGGAACTTTTGCAACAAGATGACAATGCAATGTTACCTAGCATTGGCTTCTTGACAAATTTGCTTGTTAGTTTGCATCTAGCCAACAGGCAGATCAGAAGGAAAAAGGCAACCACATAAATGTACAGACTAATAAGGGATTTGGGAGAACACTATCTTGAGGAAGAACACGATTTTCCTGGAAAGTATGACACTACAACTCAAAAAATATATGAGCTGCTAAATGCATTTTAAAAGCTTGCATGAGCATGAGACCAAGACATGATACAATTAATATCTCTGGATCATGTGACATAGGGTACTTCCATGACGTTTCATCTTTCACTCCAATTTGATGGACAGCCCCAGGAAATATTTCAAGGAACATGGAAGAGGACTTGTGGTACATGCAGAAAAGCATCCTTTGGATTTAAATCTTATTACAAGGCTGCCAAGGTTAAAGATCTCAGTTCTTTCAGTTTTGTATTGTTAAGTGTTTTTGCAGAGTTTGGTGGGCATGCATTGGAACAGAAGCAGTTTGCAATGGATGTAGACAAAATTTGTTTCACTGTGAGGAGAAATGTGCATTGGAACACACTGCCAGCAAGGCTGTGTCATGCCCATTGCTAGAGACCCAGCTGCAAAAAGACCTGAGATACTGGGCCTGCCCTTACAGATGGCCTTACAGATGGAACAGGAGGATGGACTAGAGATTCTCTGTATGCCGCCCCACCTGAGTCACCATGTGACTCTTTGAGTCTGAATTGCTTCTTTGAGGTAATATTTTAGAAGCAAATCTCTTAGAAGGTTTTACATAAGGTAACTGGAAGGACTTGGAGAAAAAGTACCACCAAAAAGCAGTTAGCTGGAACCAAGGAGTAGTCAGAGGTGAGAAAACTCTTTGCTTGTGTGAGACAGGCACCTCTTCTCTCTTCTTCCAGTTCAGTTACTCTTGCTTTATTGCATTTGCATTGCTCTCAGATGAAGGAAGGAAAGATGAATCTGGCTCCATGTTCTCAGAAGGCTAATTTATTATTTTATGATACTATATTATATTAAAGAATACTATACTAAACTAACTAAAGAATACAGAAAGGATACTTACAGAATTCTAAGAAGATAATAATGAAAACTCGTGACTCTCGCCAGAGTCCCAACACAGCTTGGCACTGATTGGCCAAAGAGTAAAAACAACCCACATGAGAAACCAATGAAACAAGTGCTTCTTGGATAAACAATCTCCAAACACATTCCACATGAGCAAAACAGGAGAACAAATCAGATAATTATTGTTTTCCTTTTTCTCTGAGGCTTCTCAGCCTCCCAGGAGAAAAATCCTGGGCGAAGGGATTTTTCAGAAAATGTGAGTGTGATTGCTTGTCATTTTAATTACTGAGGGCATTTTCCTGTAGACAAGTAGAGAAGGTCCAAAACCATTAATTTAAAGATGGAGCTCAAGAAAGAGGTACTTTCTCTTTGTATCAGTCTTCAAACAAAACAAAAACATTTAAGACAGGAAAAAAAATTATGAAAACCCCAATCATTCTTCTATTGTTATTTTATAGAGTGTTGTAGTAATGATTTACAACAGCTATGATCTCTGGGAAGAGGGTGAACACAATTCAAAGTTTGATGGCAATTTTTATTGTTATATGCAAAAGGATGTCAATGAATCTTAGCTCCAGCTTCAGTCATCTGATGGAGTAGAAACTCTTGTTTGGCTTTCCAACCCATTTCTCCATGGCCCAGATCTGTGCTGTAAGATGCCTAAAGATAAGATCCATAGCCAGACAGGACATTAATTCAAGGAGCAGCCATTAATTTACATGCTTATTTTATAATTATTTTTTCTTTCTTATGTATATCTCCTTTTGAATTTTTATTAGAGTTTTATTATTATTTTACCACTCATCCCAGCATTGTACTTGATGTACTTGTTTTTAAAAGACACTGCCCTACAGCCTGTGTAACTCCATCCACTGGAAGTAGAGCTCAGATGGCAGAGTGCTCACCCAGCAGATGAGAGATTGGGGTATTGATGCCTGCATCCTACATTTTCAACCACTCAGTGGATAAAGAATTGGCTGGATAGTCATACTCAGAGTTGTGGTTCACAGCTTGATGACCAGGGAGAGACCAGCAGCAAGTGTACTCGCCAGGGATTTGTACTGGGAGCAGCATTATTTAACATGAGTGACATTTTACAAGGTCATGTAGAGACAGGATAAGGGGTAATGATTTTAAACTCAAAGAGAGTAGGTTTAACTTACAAGGAAGACATTCTTTACTGGGAGTTTGGTGAAGCACTGGAATAGGTTGGCCAAAGAAGCTGTGGATGCCCCAGCCTTGAAATTTTCAAGGCCAGGTTAGATGTGACTTTGAGAAACCTGGTCTAGTGAAAGATGTGCTTGCCTATTGGCAGGGGGAGTTGGAACAAAATATTCTTGAAGGTCGCTTCCAACCCAAAACATGCTATGATTCTATGAATTTGCTTTAAGATACGGATGTTTGTATGTCCATAAGCATTAAGAAAATGAGGAGATGTGAGACAGAGACTAGTTGAAACCTTTTATAATGCACCCATTTACATACTTTGAATATCCAGTAACACAAATGATTAAGAGCTGACTTCCTTGGTGTAACAATCCAGCAGACTAAGGCATTTTTGGCTGCAGTGGGTACTACCTCTTGTGCAGTCTGGTCATCTTCTGTCTCTCTGATCTTGTGAATGTATTTTACATGAGTACTTTATGTTACTTCCTCATGTGAAGGATTTTCCACTTGCCTCAGTGCAAAGGATTATTGCTTTCCTACTCCTTTGGTGTAAATCCATCATCTGAAGTATAACTTATATGTACCATCTTCTGTAGTCACAGAGAAAAGAGGAATTTAATTTCCCTGGACCAGTTTTTTTCCGACATTCCCTCAGGTACACCTCTGCTGAGCAGTAGCAAACGTGTTCTGTGTCTAATACCTAAAGTGGAGATTTCCAGTCCATAGTCTGTGAGCACAGATAGACTGCTAGGATGAAAAAGGAAGGCTTTCTCAATATTCCTCTTGCTTTAAACTTCCAATCCCCCAGTTCTGCAAACAAATAAAGACAGAAGTTGCAGGACTATTTATGGATCTAAGGCTAATTTTTATGGATCTAACATGCACTAGAAAGAATGGGAACATATGGAGAAATGAATATCTGCAGAAAGAAACCTGTGAATGCACAAATTGTTTGAAGTCTTAGAACTTTATGTGTGTAATGCCCTTCTCTCCACTAACTGAAATGGGAACCTGAGAAGAACTAGCTGTTAGAAACAAACCAGGAATTCCTGAAGGTACAATAGTTTTCCTACTTTAAACTTAAATACATTCCCACCACAAACAAAGAATCATTGTTTTGCTTCCAGAAATAGCAATCAGCTTATTAGTGAAGCTGGTTATGCAAAAGGCGTGCTTGCCTGAGACTGATGCACAGTAGCTGTGCATAATGGAGCTGAGGAAGTTGCCATATGGGGAGAAATCACTGGAAGCCTGGCACTGGGTGTGAAGTTCTGCTGTCATATGATAACTGAGATGAATTACTTTTGGGAGAGAGAGTCTTGCAAGCAAAGGGTCAGAATTAATGATGCAAATAGCGGAACTCCTGGCAGGCGTTTAGCTCCTATTTAGAGAATTTGCTTTACTAAACCAGAGTTAAGCTAGTGCAAAATCTTACATAGCTGCTGACTTTTAATTAATTAAGGCATAGGTTATTATGGTTATTAATAAAGTCCTGTATATATATGGTCTGTCTGTACTTAATACTAAAATTGCTTTAAAGTGACAGATTGTGACTATACAGCACACTTACTGCTAAAATTGTCAGCTTCAAATTCAAACTGAAGTAAAACACTTCTAGTATTTGTTATACTTTAATGGCAATACATTTCTAGAACAATACAATGCTAAAAAATAGTGTTGATTTAGGCTTGATGCTGTTCATGGCCCTTGAATAATTTTAATAAATTTTTGTAACAGAAGCAATTAATGAAAAGTGCATAAATGTTGAGGTTTATAACCTTTTTCCCAAGCAGAATTTCCTGGACAAATTGCACTTAATTACTTGAAATTACTGATCTCTAAATTTATTGAGCTACACATTCACACGAGGGAGTTAAGGGTATGACCTTTCATGTAATGCTCTTCAGTGCTAAGCATTTACCAGTGTGGGACATCCCAACAAAGTCCAGAAACTGTAATTAGATCCAAATTTGTTGTAGAAAATAAAAATAATCTGAAAATAAACATCCCCTTCACTGAGACCATTGATGAAACCCTTCTTCCAATGAAGCTTATGTATAGTATAGATAAACTAAACTTCCAGAGACCACACTGAGGTCAGGATTTCACCCTAGAATGATCTTTTGCCGAAGCAACACATTTTCCAGCAATATCTTCAGCCACAGAAATTTATTTGTATTTTCAAGCAAAGGGCCTAACAGACTTTTATTCCTCTCTCCGACACGTTCTCTCACTTTCTTTTTCACCATCTCTCTATCTCTCTTTTTTCTTTTTGAATGGCTTCAAATATACGTGAGTGAACATTTCCTACTGATGCTCCAAAAGAGTTCTTTGGATAGCAAACCAGAGAACACAAATAACTGTATTTACATTAAGCTAGTGAAGAAAATGTCTCTTGTAATACCAACCCCACCCCAAAAACCAAAATATCAACACCCCCTCCACATCCCCAAAATGTTTGCTTTTCTTGTTACAAAAATCAGCAGGTTGAGTAAAAAGAGTATTTTCTAAATAGAAATAATTTGGAGAAAGTGTATTGAAGTGCATTTGTTGTTAATCTGGAGTCCTGGATAACACTGAATCCTTGCAGATTTCTGGAGTTCAGAAGTTAAATGAATCTCTATTAACATCTACCTCCTGGGAAAAAATAATCAGATCGAAGCTACAGTAATTTGAAACTTTTTTCAGCAAAATGTTGGATCAGATTAAACTCAAGTATCTGCTCTTGTTTTCATACTTACCCAATGCTTCAGTAAGGTTCCCCACAGTTTATAAAATTTTTAGTTAACTTGGATAAAGTTTTGAGCAAACCTGGGGTTAATTATGACTTCATATAGAAACCATGATAAACACTGTGGTTTTGTAGAATTTTGATTCAAAACCAGGCAAGATTTGTGGGTTTTGGCTGAGCATCACTGAGTTTCAGTTGTGTGCTAACCCAAAACTGGAAACAAAATTGCCTCTGGTAATATTTAAAAAATCTAGGGCATTGAGACTGCACACAACTGAGTTTAATACCCTGCAATTTGCAGCTTGGCAAGCTGTCTCATGACTTTCTATGAACACCTGGTGACAACTCTTCACGACAACAAATGAAGGGCAATGGTGATGCAGGGTGGGTTTGCCCCCTTGTGCCTTGAATGTTGTGGGATTTTTCTGTTAATATCCAATGAGCACAACTTGTGCGTTTGCCTCTTTGTGTTTGACATACATACCTTTAGAAAAAAGGTTTCTCAAGTTAAAGTTCTTTCCCTGCTCTATGACACCTGCTAATTCTGAGGGAGAGGGAGGGGCGTAGGCAAGGCAAAGATCTCAACATTTCCAGAACAGTTCCTAATATCTGGTTTCATCACAACCATATCTAGAAGAATTTGCTCCAATATAGCTCCCAGCTGGAGCTGTAATCAAGTCCATTTTTTATAAACAGACTGACTGACAAACTAACAAATAGCAAATGTTGGTGAGGATGAGACTGGTGAAAGCCAAAGAAATTATCTAGCGCAAATAGAAAACTGAGAAATTACTTGTGCATAGCATTTGTCTAGGAGAATCTAGAAATACAGCAGTCCAGAGAAACCATCTCTTGAGCATATATTCAACTGGAATAAAATTTCATTTGGAATAATTAGCCCGAGTTACATAAATCTTTATCTAAAGATATCTAAAGATATCTTTATCATAAATCTTTCACTTCAATGAAGGTCTGGGCTGTGCTTCTCTTGCTTAATATCCTTCATAACATTAGAATTTATTTAAATTTTACTTGGAGTTTTCATATCTACATTAGCACCATCTGCCTAAAGTGCTCTTTTTTTTAACATGCACTGATATGTTCCCTCTTTCTTCTTGCATACTGTTAAGAGCTGATTGACTTTGTTTTGCTCTTCACTTTTCATGTAATAAAAAGCATCAGTAGAGTTTTCTAGCAGCAAAATAAAGATGATAGGCTTTTGCAGGGTATGGTTTTCATCTCTGTGGCTACGGCTTCATGGCACGTTCTCACCTGGGACAGCTATGAGGCATCTTTCTTGTTCCAGTGTCTCAATATAATGCCAGACTAGATCCTAAAATATTTGCACTTACATTAGTGTCATGCTCTGATACAGTTAGCAAGCTCTGAATTTTTGACTGAAATTATTGTTCATGACCAGTTCAACTGGGTATCCCTGTACAGCTTTATATGACATTGCAAACTCCTTCCAGCTTACCAGCATTAATTACCTCCTGTCATACCTGGTTTCACATCCTTGACATTACTGTAACACAGTATATTCTAAAGACTATAACAAAAATTGGGACCTGTTGACTGAAATGGTATTTTTATCAATTTAAGAAGTGCATTTGTCAGTGCTGGCTTTGACTAACATCAAAATGAACCATTCAGGGTCTAATAATTATAGGAATGTAAGTATTGATACAGGTTTTTCAAAAGTCATTAGTGGGTAACTTTTAGCCAAAATGTGGTCTCTTAATCTTGAGTTAGAAAAATTAATACATAATATTGGTGAGATATGGTATCAAAGGAAGGAGATGTTGCAGGAAGCACTGGCATAATCCTCTTCTACTCTCTGATCTTACCACAAAACTCCTTTTTGTTCCACTCACAGCTTCATGCACCATCTTCCATCACTAGACAATATCAGAGTATTAGAAATGTGCTTTCTGGCTGCCTGGATGAGGACCATTTACCATTTCCCCTCCTTGACACTTGCATGTTTAAACAGTGACAAGCATTGGTGGTTTGGCTGTGATTGCACATCGATAATGGGTGTTTATGAAAAGTATCCAAGAAGAGGAGAAGATAAACAAAGGGAAAAAAAATAAGCAAAGTGACAAAAACAATAGCAAAGACTTCATCCAGCTGAACTAGAGGCAAAGGATGTAAATATCCCAGTGGAGGAACTCTGCAAGGGCTTGTATCTGTAGGAGGGAGAAATTAATTTATTTATAAAAGGATGTGTTAAATGCTAGATGCGGGAATCAATTGCTTTTTTTTTTCCCCCATGGAAAAGCAAACTAACATGTTACTTGCCAAGTTTTTTATTTGTGTGGATCTTAACCTTTTTCTGTGTGTGTTTCTTGATGAAGTTTTTTAAATAACAAAAATATTCCCCCCAAATTCCAAACTAAACAACAACAAAAACCTAACCAGGAATTAAAATGTTATCTCTTCTGTACCCTATGTTTTTACTAGAGAAACAGGCTTGGCTCAATTTAAAAATATTCCACAGAATTATCTAATAATGTTTATGAGATAACAAAGAAGAGTTGAATTCAGATGTTGCTCTACTTTCAAAGAACGTTATCAGAAAAAATAAAAAGACAAACCAAAACTCAAAGGCATGTTGACCACCCACAACTGCAGCCCGATTCCAGAGACCACACTCTCCTCCCTCCTCCTAACCTCAAGGAGGAGAGGCAAGGGGGCAAAGGATGACACCTGTTAGCTTTGTTCTAGTTAGCTCCTAGAGGTGGATGGGCAGCTCAACTTTAGATCCTGAGCATTCAGCCTCAGCTTTGCACTGATCATGGTTCTCAAGAGTAATCGCTGCTCTTGGGTTTTTGAGCCTTTGGTCCTGTACAGTTTAAGAGTTTAAAGTCTCTGTAGCTTCAGCCCAGAAGCTGCTGTAGGTTCAGCCTATGTTTGCTGTAGCTGACCTCTGCCAACAGCAGTTGAAGGGAATTCAGAGAGGGCACAAAACTTGGCTGCATTCCCTGGCTCATTCCTCCTCACCCAGCACTCACAATCATGACTTTATGGATGTTAGAGGATGCACCTTTGTCTGATCCCTCACTGTCTCTTTGTGTTACTCTGTCCCTTGTTGAACCTGCTGAAGATTCTGTCTTTGTCATACACCCTCTCAGGAATAGGAAAATCAGATTTTATTTCAGAGTGACACACTTTTCTCCTGAGAAAAGGAAATACAAGACTCACCTAAAAATTGTCAAGCTGGCATCCAAAAATAAAGGGCCTAAAATTGTTTCTAGTCACTTAAACAGTGAAAGAACATGAAGAATACACTGGAAATAAAGTGCCTGAAGTCTGGGGTCAGTCCTTTTAAATTGTGTGCAGCTTAGCATAATGCTCAGACCCATAAACTTCAGTCTTTTCTTCCTTCAATATAAACACCAGGACAGTTTTCTGGGCCCATGTCTCAAGCCAGACAAATAAATTCTCTTGAAGATTGAAGGACCAACCAAAGCCACCTTGTCTTTCCATCTATTTTTCCTTTGTTTTGCCTTTTAACATACATACAGCAGTAATTTGACATTGGACATTAATCCAAAACAAGCAATGAAATGAAGGAATTAATTTCATCTATCTTCTGGAGATGATAAACAGGCAAAACACACTTAAAACAGCAATTGTCACAGCTGTATCTTATGACTCCCCTTCTTTTTAGAGAGTGTGATGCTCTTGAGCCCTTCCCTCTCATCAAATATGTGTATACCCCATGCCCTTTTCTGCTTCAGATCCTGCCTGTTCCAGCCCCTTGCAGACAACCTTTGCAAGTCAAGCTCCAACAAAACCAACTGTGAGCCCATTCAGCCTAACTCTGTCAATTCCTCCATTCCAGCTTAGCCTTTGCTGGCTGCCACATTAGCTTTGAACTCCCTCTGCAACCATCCTCAGATTTGCTCAAAATACTAAAGGGAAAAATCTCTTTATCCTTCACCCCACCCCAGATCCTCATAGCTTGGTTCCTGGCTTGTTTTAGCTCCTACTGGAAGGGAAATGTAGTAATATTTTCCTCCTACCCAAGCTCAGTGTGGTTTACCATTTTGCTGGGAAAGAAAAAAACTGAGCTTGCAGGCAGCCAGCCCCTGCCTCACATACCCAACATGGTCCAACTCAAGGCACTGCCTTCAACCATCCTCAATTGCCATCACCATTTTGCCTGCTAGAATAAATATTATGTTCCCTATAAGGCTCCCAGGTAGGAGGGAACTACTGCATTGGAGAGGAGAAAAGGTGAGCAGACAGAAGACAAAAGATGGATGAAATTTTTTTGATGACGGCTTATCCCTCAGTTAAAGAGGTATTTTCAGCTCCCCCAGGAGCTTCTGACTTGTTTCAATAGTCAGAAACCAGGTGGTTTGAAGTATGCTTAGAAGGTAATTATCAAGTAAAATATGGAAAAATAAAAAAGAACAAATTCTTAAGGAACAAATCCAACCAAAAAGTTAAAAATCGTTAAACAGAAATACTCAAAAATCTGACTAGTTTAGACTTAAATTTAAAGAAGATGGAAATCACTGTGATTCAGGCATGAATGAGAGAATATAAATACTTTTGGTGGGAGATTTTTCATATGTTCTATTATGAGCTATTTATGTTACATTTGGTACATGAATGAGATGTCTTATCAAAATAGCACCCTTGATTGAATACATTTATCCTCAAAGATAAATGTGTACTAGAAGGCAAGAGGGTGATCAGTACTCTGCAGCTTGGAGTCTCCTGCTATGATGGCTTGCGCCCCTTCCCATCCAGCAAAATAGGTGGCAAGGAGAATTGCCATGAGATCTGAGATGCTTCATGGCCAGAAGAAGTTGTCCACCATGGGTTGAAGTCCAGCTGCTGTTTCAGTCATCCTGCGACATCAGATATAATACTCGTCCTCTCATTAAAATGATTGTGCTTTTGCAATTAATTTCCTTCATGGCAGCACTGCCCAAACAAGACAAAAGTCGGACAGAACTAAATGATGTGGCTCAGCAGCAGCAGCCAGGAGCAGATTATGAGAGAGAGGAGTCAAAAGATGGGAAGCACATGCAGTAGCAGTCCCCATATCATCTCACATCTGCTGCCATGGTCTACTTCAGAATGCAGCTGAATCTAAATCTGCAAATATCTCTTGTGTGTGCAAGCATAACAGTGAACAAATGTTGCTTTTCTGTGAGTTTAGCAAACATCATGGGCACTCTGCTGTGAAGGAGGAGAGTTTTCCTCATCCACAGCCAGACAAAGTTCATCATAGCACTCTTTATCTTCTGTTAAAGCCTTGAGTTTTAGCTGCTGTTACAAACCAGTTGGCAGGGGTTGGACCATTTGGCTTTCTGTAAAAAATCTGATACCCTTTTCAGGGTAATTTTCCACACATGGAAATGGTTGTTCTCAATGAGAGCAAACCAGACACACAGGAAGCTGTGTGAGTGCAAAGAGCTCATGTAGTGTTACGTGCCCAGAAAAACTCCCTCAGCATCTGGTGGTCTATGGCTCAGGCAGCCCTGGAGATGGAGGTCTTTGTATCCAGTGGCCTCCAGAAGCATTTCTGGACATGAATGCCCCTAATCCTTTTTGAACTAATGTGAGCTTTTACAGTCCACATCACAGAAAGGAGTTCCATAGTTAAACTGCTCATTTCATGAAAAATATTCGTCTTGACTTCTTAAGCTCGGCTCCTACCAGCTTTGTAAGACATCCACCAATCCAAACATAGAAAGAGACTGTGAGTCATGGTTCTCAGCTTTCCCAGCAGTTATCATAGGTTTTGGTCATCTTTTCCCCAGGCTGAAGAGAAAGATCACACCATATCCTGACAATTTTGATCTTTTTTTCCCACTTCCATGCTTCTCCTCTAATCTTGCTATTTTCCTTCCTAGAAGACTGAGTGAGCAGAGAGGACCACAGTGTCTAAAACTTGACTGCACCACAGAGTTATAAAGTAACATAGAGTTGTTTTCTAATTGCAACCTGTTAGTCTCATTGCCATAATTCTTTTTGTTTGTTTTGCGTTGAGTTGCTAATGTTTTTAACAAATTTATCGATTTATGATCCCAAATATTTTTTATGCATTAGAACTATCAGGTCAGACTCTTTTGCTGTGTGAGTGGTGCTGAAGTTCTTCCTCCCCTGTGTGTACCCCTTAAATCTCTTTTTATTCAAATAGTACAGGCCTCCATTTCTCAGGTGAACAAATAATTTATTTTTAGACAAGTTTTTGTAAAGGAAATTATGTGGAGTAATAAGAAGCACAATCAATCCTAAGTAGATGAGTACAAATGGGAATATTTAGGACTGTTGTCACTCCTCTTTGTGCCTCTCTAGGAAAATTAGTCTTCAGGATCAAATTCTGATACATAAAGACTATAAAATTGTTGCCCAAAGGTGCAGGTGCCTTTCTTAAGCCAGCCTTTAAAAGGGCACTGCCTATACATATATATCCCACATTATAAAACAGGACAGAATAAGATGAGATGTTATTCTGTTAACTAAAGTCAATGTAAGTATAAGACAGGAATTTTTTCAGACACCACTGGAAATGTCTACAAAGTTCCTCTATGGCCAAGAATATTATCAGAAGTACAGCACAGCAAATCCTAACTGAGAAACCCTAAATCAGGGCAACAGCTGCTCAGTTTAAGGTTGCATATCAATATTACAGGACTAAGTATAAGCATGAAATTTGGAGTATCTGTTGAAAAGGACTAAAAATGAAAGAGGCATCCAGATGACTTTCAGCTATTTAGTGAATTCCTATCCTGCATCAATATTGTCTTTAATAGCAGTTGATAGACTTGTCTTTCAGTATTGTGCTATCTCATGTTGCAAAAATGTTTCCCATTGTTTAAATTTTATGGCACAGTGCTTCTCTTTTTCCAACCCAAAGAATATCATGTCATGGAGCATCCTCTAACTTTTTTATTGGGTCCTTACACTCTCACACTATCTTTAGCACCCAGAAATTAGGTGATTTGAACAGCAAGAATGAATCAAGACACTGTTGTATCAGGGTTGTATTCTGTGACAGCTGGACTGAAAGCTGAGATAAAATGGTCTGATACACAAAAGCATGAAGTGTACCAGTGAATTATCAAAGAAATAAAAGCAACCTGGTACATGTGGAAGATGTCCCTGCCTATGGCAATGAATTGGAACGAGGTGATCTTTTAGGTCTCTTCCTACCAAAATTTTCTGTGATTTTATGATTTCATGCTTACTTTTAAGCAGAAGTTAAAAGCTCATTATTTTAGGAACAGTATTTCAAAACACATATTTAAAAATTAATCCAAGGACAGCAAGGAGAAACTAGTCTATATCATGCTTCCAACATTATTAAAATAGTATGACTATTTAATAGCAGTTCTCTTTACTTTCTCTTTTCTCCATTTCATTTTTTTAATATTCTCTAATGCATTTGCTTGGCTGAGCAAAAATATGCACCAAATTGAATATAGCAACCAAAAAAACTGTCAAGTGAGAGCTGTGATAATTTCTGTCCAAAAACTTATTTTTCTCCTTCATGCCATCTAAAAAGCATAAGGAGCACCTTAGAAATCCTTATATGAGGAAGGTCTTGGGGAGATTATGGAGGACAAGGAAAGGGGCCAAATGAAAATCTGTGCATCTGCCATCCATCAGAAACACGTGTTTCAGGTGGCCATAATAGATGGTTATGCATGCATCTAGAGAAATAATCTCGCCTCATAAACCCCCAAACTGAAAAGCTGCCTAAGATATAGAATAATTTGATACTGGTATATGCATTTTTTACTGTCTTGAACTCATTGTAAATCATCATGCTGTGTGCACTGAGAAATGAATGGTGTTCAAGGTGAGAACTCATAGACATTAATTTGATACTGTATCTAAAATATTGCACCCTCATCGCCATTAAATGATCTATAAAAGGATTGAGTAGTTCAGCCAAATAACCTTGGTTAACTATCACAAATTATTGTTCATTCACTCGTCTTATGGCCGAAGAATAGAGCTGAGTATCTTGCTAAAGATCTTTAATTTGCAAGAACTGTGCAGACCCTGTGCAAAAGGCCATTCCATGGTACTCAGCAAATCACTTCTACGCTTGTGAAAAACTGCAAGATCACTTTTACCAGCGTGTGGATGGACTTTTATTTGGTCTCAACTAAAAGGCAATGGGAAGACATGGAGACAGATAACAATCAGCTCCTCAGTCTACAAAAAATCTATTAGTCCATTTACCATTTACCATAAACCCATCAGCTGGCTTAATATGTGAGATAGGACACAGTGCCACTGACTTTCCATTTTGGCTTCTTCCATCACTAACATTCTTCCCTGTTAGCAAACAAAATGGACAACCAGTTTCCAGGCTGGCAATCCCAACACCTAGGAGGCTTTGGAATATGGCTTCCATCTCCACTCACTCTGTTTCCATAGGAGGGAGTAAAAACTGGGTGTGTATTAGCAAACTGTGCTGGAATGGAAGTGCTTATTTACCACAGGTAGGCAACTCCTGGTGTGCATCAAGAATTTAAAAGACCATGTTTAAACCACAAAATCATAGAAATGCTTGGGTTGGAAAAGACCTTCAAGATAATCTGGTTTCAACTACCCTGCAGGGACACCTTCCACTGGTCCAGGTTGCTCAAGGCCCCATCCAGCCTGGCATGGAACGCTCCCAGGGATGGGGCATCCCCAACTTCTTTGTCCAACTTATTCCAGAGTCTTACCACCTTCCCAGTAAAGAATTGCTGCCTAATATCTAAGTTAAAGGTACTTTTGTTCAGTTTGAAACCTTTCCCCCTTGTCCTGCCTCTCTTCCAATGGAGAAATATTTGGGGCAGGGGAAGGCGAAATTGAAGGACTAATGGAGAACATTATAATGAGCAACACATGTCATGACAGCAGGAAGGGATGAAGGGGATAACTTATTTATTTATGTTTATTTATGAATGCTGAGGTAAAGAGAGTATTAGAAAAACAGTAACCCTTCCAAGATCTGCATCAGGACTTGTAGGACTATGAAATGAAATGTTTAAAAGGACTTTTACAATTGCATCACACAGTAGATTGAGCACAGCAGTTAAAGTTAGCAAAAGGACAAGATGACTTATATACTGCAGATCAAGAGAAGAACAGTGAAACAAATGGCAAGTTTTTGGCAAATGTTTTTGATACTCAGAAAGGACAAAAATAGTGGTGTTAGAGGACAATTAGTTCATGTTGCTCTGAGTTCTAGCTAATAGTCACTGGACTGTGAGCCATGCTCACTGCAGTTAACAGCAATAAAGAATATCTTAAAGAGCTTATACAGCATATCTACTATTAATAAGCAATTTTTGACATGGCCTCAAGAAAGGTCATCCATTTCAGAGAAATGTTACCCAGCAACCTTAACAAAAAGATGCCTACCAATCATCCTAAGGGACAATGCAACAAGTTCATGCCAAGGCACAGAAGAGTTACTTCTCTTTTTTAGAGTCAGATGTTAACCTGGGGCTGGAAGGGACAAAAGTTCCTTAAGGCTGTGTCCAGTCATGTTTTGAGTATTTCCATGGACTGAGACCTCACAGTTTATATGTATACCTGTTCCAGTGTTTGTACTCCTTTTCTGTGAAGCACCAGTAATCAGGACAACAGACAATTATCAAGGCTGGCTTTAAAGACATTTAACTGTGAAGAAATGGAGAACTTAAGGCTTCAGGCTTCTAGCAGAAGGGATTGCCCGATAAAAAAACATTATCTTTTGCTGTTTACCAGTTTCCTGCCATTATATAGGAGACATTTGCAGTATTTGAGAAATTATTTTGGGTGTGGATTAAATGGTTGTCCTCTTCTGGTGATAACTGAAATAACTTGGTTTTCCCCATTGCATTTACTTCTTGATCTTATCCTCAAAGAAGAAAATCACATCCCCACAAAAAAATTAGATGTTTTTTCATTGTCTTCCAGCACTGACGCACCTGGAAAATAAACTGCCACAGAAGCAAAAATCATAACAAAGAGACAGAGCCAGATTCAGCAAAGGATTCCACAGAAAGCAGAACTGTGTGAAAGCACTTGCTTGGCTTCATTTTGTAACTGACATAAAATTGTCCATCTTGGAAACTGAATTCATGAGAAATCCAGACCATGCTTGGGAAGGAATGTTTCATGAAAATGAAAAAGGACTTCCCTTGTCAGAACGCAATTTTGTCCTGGGGACTGGTTGACTGAAAACTGCAAACCTGAGCAAATCTGATGGAATAAAGTTTGTACAAAGAGGAAGGAAGAAAGGAAATACACAAAAACATATTGCATCTTAGGTCAGCAATTTTTGTGAGCTGGGATGATGCTGACTTCATACCCTATTTGCCTCTGTTATGCATGATCCATGGAGGGAGCAAATGTGCTGCATCCCTGACTGAAGCTTTTGTTGTACTTTTGCAGAAGCAACAGCTGCCCAATTTGCCAACCCTGCTGCTATGTGATTCTACCCCTGGGGACTCAGGACAGTGGTAAAAAAATCTAAATAGTATGCCCTAGACTGCTTTGTAAAGAAGGCAGTGAGACTGCCTTCTTTGTGAGACTGAGGGCAGGATCACAAAACAGGGGACCTAATCTTTAGTGCATGGAAAATCACACAGCTGATCCCACCACAAGTGGCAAAAAAATTGCACTTCTCTTTCCCTCCCCCTTCTCTGATACTACATAGATCCTCTGTTTTTCTGGTGTTAACAAAAACACGACCTCAGGTCATGTGAGGAACCAAGTCCTTTATGTGATGGGAATGATAGATAAAGTCCTGGATATAAAGTAAGCCAAATTAACAAAGGAAACTATTTTGTTTCAGTAAAAAATAGCAATTATTCTTTTGTTTCTTAAACCACACATTTATATCCATTCTTTTTCTTTCTTTCTTTTCTTATTTTTAAAATTGTATTTTAAGTGAACTTCTATGCTAGTGGTTATTACTTTGCCAGTAATGTCTGGTTCTGCCTGATAACATCAAGCTTTGTAAAACAATGTAGTATTGTCTGCAGTCCCTGCTATTATAGTAAGTTAACAGTTACTGTAAACAGAAGGGCTCTTCGTAGAGAAGATGAACCAAAGATATATTTTGAATTAAGCACAAAGCAAACACTCCAGCTGGCAAACATTGCAGGAATAGTTCATTCTTTCAAAAAATTGCATTGGGTTTGCACTGCCAATAGTATACACAGAGTCATTGTTTCAGTCTCAGCAAGAGGGTTATTTATACACTTTGAATGCGTACTGCTTTCTCTTAAACTTCACAAAAGCAGTCCATTAAAAGCCATACCAAAAGTATGAGGGTTTGCCCTAATGTTTAAGGTTCATTTTCTCTGGTGGGTGTCACTAAAGCTCATTTTAAACAGGTCTTGAGGA
Source organism: Zonotrichia leucophrys gambelii (assembly GCF_028769735.1). Lineage (NCBI taxonomy): Eukaryota > Metazoa > Chordata > Aves > Passeriformes > Passerellidae > Zonotrichia > Zonotrichia leucophrys. Next base: position 115,226,487 of record NC_088171.1, on the reverse strand, counting down.
CAGAGGGGAATATTAGGTCACACAGTCAGATCTATTGTGTCTCATAGGCCATAAAATTTATTCCAGCTACTTCTACTTCTGTGTGGAGCCCAATGGCTGACATTTGGCTCAAGTGTGTGCCTGGAAGGTTTGCAGCCTTGGATCTACCACTTTCTGATGTAACTGGTTCCAGCAGAAATCAACCTCACTATTAAGCATTTGTATTGTACTTCCATTTGATTTTCTTTGGCTTTGATTTCCATGCTTAGGTTCCTATTGTGCTTTTCTCTGATCCTTTAAAAAGCCCTTTAATAACTGTTATTTCTTTACCATCCAATAACCCTGAACCATCTGAATGCTGTGTATTTTTGGTTCATTGGTACTTCTGAATAAAGCCAAGAGGGGAAAAGCAGAGAAGCAGTTTTAAGTGGAAGCTAACTAAATTTTATTTGCTCTGTTTGGGTTTCTTTTTTAAAAAAATAAAGTTATTTCAGTTTAAATTGAAATGATTTCTCTTCAAATGTGTTGTTTCTACTTGAGAAAACTTTCAGCAACTTTCAGTTTGGCATAAGGTGTCCATCCAGAAACCCCTTCCCAAAATGACCCCCAAAACCCAGAAGGAAGTCCAGTAAAATTCGTGTTAATTTTTTACCTTATCCAGTCTACGCTTTTTGCTAGAATGGTTCCACGAACCTATTTTAATCAGAATTTACATGTGAAAAGCACTTCAATTTTTAGTATTATTTAGTATTATGATTACTTCCCTAAAGCGTACCTGCTACAAAGCCCCTATCATTCTTCTTAACTGAATATATTTGATGTGGAATATGAAATAACCATTATCAAAACACAGAAACATTAGCTGTCTTTACTGTTTCACGAGAACTAGATGTCTTTTTAGTGCATCAGAAAGAGTTTCATGAGGATGTTACCCTGCATTTCTTGAATTAGAGTGTTTAAAGGTTAACTACATGTTCAATCCAAAAAAGCTGGCTAGGAAGCAGATACACATGCATTTGAATATGTAGGAATGTCTGTTTTCTCTGTGTAGTTCTAAACACATAGTACCTATGCATCAACAACTAGGCAGAAAAATATAAGATGAAATTTACTATTAATGATCTCTAAAAAAAATAGCTCCTTGTGATATGACAGGACCACCATTAAGCAAATATTTGTGTTCCAGAAGATATAATTTTTCCATGCTTCTGGTCTCATTTTCATACGTGTTGCACAAGCCACTATGAATCTTCATCTTTGACTTCCCATTCTTGCTTTCATCTAGGAGCTCAAATCTAACTTGCATCATGGGAGTATTACAGGGCAAAATAGCCTCTACAATTCTATCAATGGCATCCATGCAATTTAATGGAAATATAAAGAGCAATTGCCATCTTTTCTGCCCTCATTAGGCAAATAATGATATTTTCACCTCCACTGAGCTGTTAGTATGCCTTGCCACTGGCTTTACACCCAACATTACCATCCCTTCACTTGTGAAGGTGATGATAATACATGACTAGTGAAACTTTCATTTTAGCCAGCATCAGCACATTGCAATCAATAGAGTATTATGTCTTCTGTGATCCTAATAATTTTACTACTGGACTTATGTGGCAATCAACAAAATTAGAATGAAGACTAGTCAGTAGGGATTCTCATACACTCTAAAATATTTGCTTTAGGATCAGTGAAAAAGTAGGAAATCTGCCAAGAGTTTTCTGGCTGGCAAGTCCTTGGAAGCCTATGAAACTTCCCAGACTTCTCATTTTTCAAGAAAAAAGGGCAGTTTTGAAAAGTTTAAAAAGACTGCAGGCTTTATGGAGCTTTGTGATAACTTTTAGAGGGCACAATTTTTTATTGGGTAAAGTGATGCAGACAACTTTCCAGGCAACTTTCCTAGGCCACTTAAAAGCCTTCACTGTACCCACCCAGCTCTGCCATCCTCTGACATCCAAGTGGCCAAGTTCTCTTGTGCTTCATCAGAGATGGACCCACCAGACTTACCCACCTGTGTTTCTCAGGAAAGGCAGGCTTTGCCACCTGATGGGGGCATTAAGCAAGCCTAATGTTTCACCAGATTGGAGAATGTCTTTGATGGTGAAGAAAATCTTAACAATGATGTTACATCACATTCCTTAATTATGGAATTTTGTATTTAATCTCTTTTCTGTATAGAAATAAAACTGTTGAACAATGGAAAATGCTGCTTCAAGAAGGAGAATAGATATGTCGATGAAAACAAACAGGTGACTTTAAAATGTAAGAAAAAGATGACTTGCAAGCCTCATGCTCCTTAATGTATCTACACGGTTTATGAACTTTATCTGGTTAGTAACAAAATAGAGACCAATGAAACAGAATTCCCAGAACTTACATGTACATTTTGGCTTTATTTACAAGGTTACATGTAATATCAGCTGCTTGCTTTTTTTTTTTTTTTTGACAAAATGAAGCACCTGAATACACTCTAACTTCTACCAGCCCTTGAAATACTGAATGTTTTTCTTATAGTCTTATGAACTGCATGCAGAAATCCCTAAACCTGGAAAATTCCAAGACCTCACAGATGCCAAAGAGAGTTTGAAAAGATGAAACAGCTGAATGAAAAGATTTCAGCCACAGGAAGGGAAATAAGAACAAATTTACTTCCATCCCATCCCAAATAATCTTACTGAGAGAACTGTAGTAGTTTGTTTGGCTTTTTGGAATAGTGGATGGCAGCAGTACAATGCAGCACTAGGAAATGCCTCTGCTCTTGCATCTGTATAAGGCAAGCAACTGAGCAGCCGAGCCAACATTTCTTCTATCCCTCACATTAACTGAAACTAGAATCTGGCATGGCAAATTGAGGTACCATTGAAACAGAGCTGCTATGAAAACACAGAGGAAATCCAGTCTCAGGCTAGTTCTGACACTGCAGAGCTTTCACTTTTTACGTAAGATTTTATATAAAGTGTTTTTACCATATAAATAGACAGGAAGAGACACAAGGGAGACACGAGAACGTTTTAGTTATTCCTAAATAGTTCCTTTTCCTCTTCTTTGTTTTCCTGATGCATTCCCCTGATACCAGGCCGTCAGTAACACTCAGGCTTTGCTCTGCAGTCAGATATGCTGCGCAGCACCACAGTGCATGAAGGCTTTTGAATTAGTGCCTGAGTCGAGAGGTGACCCAAGAGCGAGTTGGTGAAGTCCAATCTCCCTTCCTCTAAGGGTGCTAGTCCTCCTGGACAAATTGCTTTCACAGTCCAAACGTAATTTCATCAATTAAGAGCAAATTCTCCCTCTACTAAAGTCTTTTGGGTCTTTCTCATGTGGTCCATTATGGCCTGCTAAGTATGATGGCAAAACTAGCAAAGTCATTATCCACACAGCAGTGGAAGCTGCTGGAAGAGCATTGCAAGGCAGTCTCCAGTGACCGTGTATGCTGTGCCAGGAATTCCAGTGGGATGGGGCACATCCCCCAGGAACAGGTCACAAGCCTGTGTACCTTCCACATCTCATAAATACAACTGCTATTTTCCCTCCTGTTGTTACCCAGTAAGAAATTGCTTTACTGGTGATAAATGCACTCAGTGAAACTATTTAGATAGTAGCAGTTGATAATTTACTAGAACAGATTCTTAAAAAAAGACAGAAAAAAATCAATGGGGGTATCTCTGGTGTATTGATTAGCAGATGGATATTCATATTATGAGAGATACAAAGCAATTTAAGCAAAGGAGTGAGAATTGAAATGGATTGGTATCATTAGTTAAGCTGGATAGGATGATGCAAGAAACAAAATGAATTTTGAGCTTTTTAAAGGAAGCAGCGATGAATGTTCTAATTTCAAAGAAGAAATAAATGGAAATTTAAAAAAAAAAGTTTCAATAAGTCTGTTTAAAATTGCTTCAGCTTCCTGGAACAGAATTACTACTATGAGGACAGAGACTGGATGCCTCAGGAAAAATTTGTTTTATAGTGACTTCAATCAGTATCAGAGTGGCCCAAATATGCTGGGACTGTCTGCCCTGGTGAGCCCCAGGTGGGATGCCCTGAGCAGGTAATGGGCTGACAAGCCAGTGGGGGTGAAGCTGGGAAGTGCAAACAGAAGGTAGCTGGTCTATCCTGAGTGGGATCCATGCTGCAGATGCTGGGTGCTGCATTCCTGCTGTGAGAAACTCTGCTTCCCCTGGTGAAAGAATCCACAAACCTCCACTTTAAAAGCCAGAAATTCTGAAATCCCCTCTTGAGGGGTTATCCTGTAGAAATATGACAACCTAATAAACAGAGCTCTGATGAAATATGGTCCACATCTGTAGTCATTTTGTAGTTGACCAAATGTGCAGCCTGGAGTTTGTATTTGCTAGAGCTAAGATAATAACAGGCCTGAGAACTCCCAGTGGTTGTTTGCTTTGATTTGCAGAATATTTGTTACACCACATTATAATCAAAAATTGGGTATATCCGCTGGTAAAAAATCACATGAGTAACAAAACCAAAACTTCTGCCAATATTGCTTTATATTAAAGTAAGGGGGGGAAATGAATAGATTTCTTATGAGATAGTGAGGGTTTTGTTTTGTTGTTTTTTGGGGTTTTTTTTGGCTGAAACATCCTATGGCCTGTGCTAGGACTCAGTAAAATAAACAAAACCAACAAATTAAGGCAATAATCTACAATATGCTTATCACCTTGTTATCTGTGATTCAGGTCACTTAAAAAATGTATCCAGAATGTTGTACTCCTTCCAGAAATTAAATAAAAGTAATGTTGTACGAGATGAAGAGGAAAAGAAGAAAGTCCATTCCATAGTGTAGGTAGATCAGAGGATCAAGGTATGAGCACCAGGAAATTTCAGGAGCTGAAAGAGTGAATGCCATAGGAAAGGGCAGTGGCAGATTTACTTTCCTAGCTATCCATCAGTTCAAAAAGTAACACTGACCCAACTGGCAAGGTGTTCACCCTAGTTTGTTTTAAAGAGGGTTTGGAAGTTGCTGTACTTACAGCAGGCAAATTTGAAATTCAGCTACACTTGAGGAGGAGGCTGCAAATCTGATGGAGAAATGTATGTAGAAGAGGCCTTAACAGGATTGAATTAGCATCAGAGAGAAGCACACATAAACAGTAGAATAAGGAGCTGGGAGTCCAACAAAGTAGTCAAGGTATCTGAAATGCCACTTGATGGCCATCCTTGTTTTGTGTGCTCAAAAGGAGAAAAACAAACAAAGTAATAAGGTTAAACTGTTATGCTAAATTTTCCTCAGGGATAATTCTTCCCCTGAGGAAAATTTGGTAAATGTCAAAAGAAGGGTAAAAGTAGGGTATACAAGAAAGGATGCTAAAGAAAACAGCATTTTAAAAATTTAACTAAAGGTCTCAAACAAACAGAAAAGCTCAAGGGTTTTTGTTTTGCTTTGCTTTTCTTCTTTTTAGAACTCAATACACTAGAAACAGCAAGGCAACAAGTAAGGGCTCAGAAAATGCAAGAAACAGAAAAAGAAGTCAGAGAAAGACCTCAAAGAAAATCTATTACTTCACAAAAAAGCTCAGAAGTCAGGTAGTAAAGTGAAAGCTGAAGTATGGAGAGTCTGCTTTTTTTCAGGCTGCAGGAGGGAGATTAGTCTTCACCAGACACTGAAACAAAGTAAATAGGGAAATGGGGCAACACAGACCAGAGCTGGGTAAAGAGTAAATTAAAGAGTGTTTAGACCGTAGAGATGTATTTGAGTCAGCAGTGCCTGACAAAATCCATGTCAGTGTACTTAAGGAACAAAGCAGCTGACAAAGATCTGAGATCCCACACAGACCGGGGAGGTATGGGAGGACAGAGTCTGAAAAGAAGGAAAAGGACTGGAATTCTAGGGCAACCAGTCTAATTTTTTTACCCAAGAGAATTGTTACCAAAACCCAGTGATTTACAGACACCTAGGGAGTAACAAGGCACAAACATGAAGCGGCCTACAGTTCACTTCAAACTGCAGGGCACACCACAATGAGAGCTACAGGAGGTCTCTGCTGCTTAACACTTACTTTACATTTTCTCTTTAAGAACTTACTGCTCCAACAGAGAACATGTATCTGAACTACCTGAGAACAAGCAGGCTCAGGAGCATTGTCAGGATTCAAATTCAGCTCATTCTTGATGAATCCAGGGATGAGTGGTCTGGAATATTTCAGATTAAATTGAATTAAGATAGGTGCAGAAAGCTGTGCTGCTTGAAGAGAAATCAAATGTGCAAAATGTGGAATAACAAGCTGGGAAAAACCTTGCAGGGAAGCAAAAAATAAAAAATCTGTGGCACCTACAGGATACCAGAACATATCTCAGAATGGAGAAGAATTCCAACCAGTCCAAGATCTTGTTAAAGCCTTGCTAACATTTACTCATGCATGTAATTTAAGCATATATTTGAGAAGAAGATTGAAACTGTAGGCCAAGACAGTATACTGTGAAGAAATAGAAGTCTCCATGCCACATGACCATGGAGAAATGTTACAGAGCTTTGTTGAAGAGATCTCTCAGGAGCATCTAGAAGCACATCTCAGCTGGGTGCAGCAGCTCCTTCGCCATTATTCAATCAATTCAGTAAGTACAGGTATTCTCTTCCATGACAGACCGAGAAAATTAATTTAAGTCAATGCATTGGAAATACTTCTGCATTGGAAGCATTTTCTGAAAGGACTAAAGAGCATAAAACACAGGCTTCAGGCAGGAAGCAGGTTAGATCCTGCAGCATGGGCATCTCTCACAATCTGCTGTGACACTGGACATCCATATGGACAGACACGGTGTCCACTACGAGATCTCTGAATAAAAGATGCTGGAATTATGTTATGTTGGTATGGGGATGGGGATCTCAGTCCCCATACCATGCACACATTACCTGAGATTCAATGTAAGGGCATGTGCAGGAAAAGAGAAACCTGAACACTTTAGTCTGAGAGGTATGAGCAGAAGTGTCACCTGCAGGATCTCCAAAACAACTGTTCTGCTCTGCTGCCTGCTTTAGGAACCTGACATCATCTGCAGGGTCCACTGCAGGTTGTGCACCACGTCTCAGCAAGTACACGACAAATCAGAGAATAAGGAGGAGAAAAACAAGTAAGAAAAGGAGATTGGAGGAATGAAGTTTTGAGGAAAATAGAGATGTTTGGGAAAGCAGTTACACCATTTTCTTCCTGTGCACAAAATGCTTTCAAAAGGCAATGGAGATCAGTTCTGGCAATAAAGGACAGGGCGTGATTTTGTAGCAAGGTCTATTGAAGGTGATATGAGAGTAAGGTCACCAAAGCCATAGGATGACATCTCATGACAGTTCCCTGAAGAAGAAATAGTGCAAAGGACCTTGCTGTCATTTACCAGCTCCCTTCTCCCACCCTTTGAGCCCTTGCCCAGACCAATGCCTACATACAGGGATAACTGAAGGGCTCCAAGTGTTTGTCCATCCACTCCATCTGTGTGTCAGTCAATAGTGGTGCAGAGGGGGAAGAAGGGGGAGTGCAGGGTTTTCTGAGTGACTGACAGGGAGGGAGAAAAGGAGACTACACCTTGATGGTGAGACAGTCAGCAGTGATACAGATGCCTCTTTTTCAGATGGTCACTGAATCTCTGCCACTTAATCGGTTTCCTTCACTCGGTATTTTTCCTAATTCACATTTCCATCTCCTTTATCCTTTTTCCTCTCTGTTTCCCATAAATTTTTCTCTCTTGCCTTACCATTTTTTTCCAATTTTCCTTTAATTTTTTTCCTTCCCAGAATGAGACCCTACATTTCCAAGTCACATTTTGATTGTCTAGTTGTGGTGGGTTTTCTCTCCTGTGGCTCTGTTCTGTAGCTGGGCTCTGCACATATTTTCACTGTGGAGCTCTTCTGCCAAGGAAAGCATGGACTTCTCTGAACTGATCAGCACTAGAAAAGACCAGGCTAAGGAGAAGAATGATGCTGAAAGGGAGAATGACGGGGAAGTGTTCCTTAACATGTAATATACCTGATTCAAGTGGGAAACTTGGCAGACTTGACCAAGGAAAAGCAGGACCAGACTGCCTAACATCTGCTCAGAATTACCTATGGGCCAGCAATCAAGAGGTGCTAACACCCAGCACAGACTCTTTATTTCCTTTCAGCAAGAAATCTCTTCAAACCCTGGTGGACAACTCTGGTGCTGTGTCTTCCCACCAAGGCAAACAAGTCACTAATTGGATCACCTTCTTGGAGGTCTGATGAATGCATTGATGTGACCATTTTAGGAATTTCAGCCTGAAGGAGGAATTTAAAGAAAGAAAAAAGTAATTTGAAGAGTGGTGTTGCATCCACTGAGTCTCAGGAAAAAAAAAAGGAAAGTGAGAAATAGGTACTATTAACAATGAAAGAAATCAGATATGCTATTACAGAACAGTTCAAATGGTCAGATAAAAGGCTGATTATGTGGCTCTTAGAATGTAATTTCGACCATTACCAGGCACTTTCTATCACAGCAGATAATTACTACTTGTGAGACGTGACCAGAATACTTGGTGACAAAGATATCTGCAGTCCAGACTTCAATTTCAATATTAAAGTGGTCTGTTTTCAAAAATCACACATCATTTCACAGAGTGCTTGGACACAAAGAAGTCAGCCAGTCAGATGCCTACAGTGAAGCTGCTCCCTGCAACTCCAATTCTTTATGTAGCCAGATAGAGAAAGCCTCACAAAGAACTGCAGCTCATTTTACCATCGAGTGGCTGTCCTACACACAACAACAAGGCAATCCATTCCTCTTTTGCAGGTACCAAAGTGATTGATGACCCAAAGGAGAGCTGGAAAAACACCCTTATGCCTTAAAATGCATAGTCTGAGGTGATCTCTGCACGCTGACCATGAATGTTTTCTTTGTTCTCTCACATTAAACAGATGCATAAACAAGTATCAGAAACAAGAAAGTTATTATATTAGTTATTATATTAGTTATATTTATAGTTAACTGAAATGAGACAGTTATTAAGAAAGTTTCTTGGATATAGGATTAAAAGAATGCTGATTGAATATAAACATTTTACTTATTTTCAGCCTTAGGATGAGACAGTGGAGATTCAGATTAGATATTAGAAATTTTTTTTCACTGTTAGAGTGGTCAGGCACTGGAATAGGCTACCTAGGGAGATGGTGGAATCACTATCCCTGGAGGAATTTGAGGCATCTGGATCTGGCGCTGGATGATATGGTTTAGTGGCTTAGGGGTTACAGTGGTAGTGCTGGGTTGATGGTGGGACTTGATAATCTTAAAGGTATCTTCCAGCCTTGATGGTTCTATGAATAATGCAGGCATTTGTCAATAGACCACTATTTCTACTAGAGCAAGGAAAAAAAAAAGAGGCAAGGAAAAAGTAAAATGCACTCTGAGTGCATTTTCAATGTAGTGTTGATGGAGAAACAGGACCTCCTAAGAGCAGTCTCTTAGTTTGTTTTCCATAAATCTGTTGGGCAACTTGAATCAATAAAGTCTTCTGGAACACCTGAGGGCTGTTAGAGCTCTTTTCCATCATACACTGTTTTATAACAGCTCAGTTTATTCAGGCTGAGTGTGTCCGTTTGCATATCTATCCTTAGAACTAATCTGAAATAATGATGTAATAATGGTTTTAAGGATAGGCCTCTGCCATATAAATCTTAGGTTTTAAATTATACAGAGGCCCAGTGGCCCTTTAGAGCTCTTGCACTCCCTGACTGATAAGATTTAAGTCCCTGAGGTCCAAAATTAACTGTGCTATAGCATGCATTATGGCTGCATCACAGAGCAATTTTATCAGCAGTAGGAGACAGCAGAACTGCACAAGTCTGGTGCTATCAATAGGAAGTGATGACTCACCCAACTAGTGCTTTCAAAGTGGCAATATCCTATACACTAAAAATACCTTTTGAGGGTGATAAGTGACCCCATTGCCAGGAATAGGTGAAAGAATGTTAGCAGCAAGAAGAAGGAAAAAAAGCCTTTACACATCTCACCCTTTACTTCTGATACCTGTGAAAAAAGCTCATTTAGGCTGTGAGTTTGACCATTAAATTGAGTGAGCTTTTCAAGCTTTATTGACTTGATTTTTGAACTGAGATGTCATCCTTATAAAACAAGTTCATGTCAGTCTTCACAGGGCCCACTGACAATGTTCTGATCATATAAACACAGACAGAGACAAGGCCTGGGACGTGTTCAAATAGCGCTGTGATAAAAGAACAACCTGACTTGAATGAATGGTGGATAATGTTTAGAACAATAGGTGAAAGGTGCTCAGGGAAGTTAAAATAAAGAGTTCTTAGTGCTCAGAATGAATCCTAAAGAGGAATGATATGATTTGGTTGTGTGTAAGCCTATCTATCCTGCCATTCAAAGATTTTGAAGACCATTTTTATGGAGTTCCAGAAGCAGTGTTTGATAAGCTTACCAGTCCATGTGGCACCCTTCCAAATCTGCATGAGGCAACACGAATTCAAGTTGCTTCCAGCTTTCTAGAGAATAGATTGGATGTTAAGTAGAGCAAAGCAAAGCAGGTTTCTGCTATATGTCTAGACATGGATGGTAAATGACTTTTTTGAGGGTGCATTGATTAGAAAAATGACTGCTTGCCCTTGAGTCACTGCCAAGCTCAGACTGGCTCTATATCATTGATGAATACTGATGCAGGAGGAATGAATAAACTTCTGCAATAACATTCAGTCTACACTGTCACTGAGAACTTTTTGAAAGGAAGAATGTGGGTAATCTACTTGTGTAAAGGAAAAGTAAGAAACAAAATTGCATTTTAAGCTATCTTAATTTATAATATGTAGTTCAGTGGGCTGTAGAAGTTTAATGGCTTCTTATTTTATGTATAATCATGCATTTTCTTTTTTAGCAGACTGATACTGATTTCTAAAAGAATATAGATGCAGGGTAAAGATTCTTGGGTTTTGTGGTCTTTACTAGGGTTTTGTTCTCTAAAGTTCCTCTGGTGTTTAGCAACCTGTGTGCTCCATAGGAGAAAACCTTCCCCTAATATCCAATTTTCTTTATTACCAAGTCATTTTTCTCCTTCTATGAATCTCACAAGGATTTTTATGCTCTTTATGAAAATTTCAGACTCTTTCATACTTGGCTGATGTTGGACAATGAGTTCAAATATCATCAAGTCCCTGGAAAGCCAAACACATAAACACAGATTGAGAGCAAGTACATTTTGTATCTGTTAGAAGTCAGCAACAAAGGGACTCCTTGAAATGCTGGACTTGCCCCTGGCTTTTCGCTGAAACTGCTCCTCAGCCACTGGATTTCTCTCTAGTGAAACAGAAAAATGATGTAGAGAACTCTAATTCCTAAATTGCAAACACCAAGTGAAATATATGTACAGGCTTTATGTTAGGCACCGATAAAGGTAGCAGACTTTTCTTTGGACTGGAGCTTTTAGCAGCTTGCTTGTAATCCATTATGGAAAGGTCAGTCAAAATCTTCAGTGCTCATTCCAGACTCACAATTCAGTTGTGTCTCCTTGTCCTCTTCTTGAAGGACACAGGAACAATAAGAGCAGAAGTGGAAATCCAGGGAAATGACAAATATATTTATTTAAGAAAGATAGTCAGAGAGTTCCAGCAAGATAAGAGCAGTGCAGCAAATCAAGATGAGGCAAATACCAGGTCCTAGCTCCTACTGAAGCCACCTAAAGGGCAAACTGGTGCTGTCAGAGATATTCATGTCTCCTGATTATCTCTGGCTACACGTTCCCATCACCAGTTGTGTGCCAGTGCCTCTGACACGAAAGAATCAGAAAACTACTCTGGTCAGAAACCTAGCACTTTTTATTATTTTTGGACTGGTTTTCAGGCAGATCAGTTTACTGAACTGGCTCACTGGACATCAGGATGAATAGTAGAGGTGGCAAAAAGGAGAATTGGGAATGTATGGCCAAGGTTAGGTGAGACAGGCTCCACTTCTGTTGACTTAGGACCATCATAAAATCACAGCCTAAGCTGTAAATACTTGAAAAGCTGGTAGGTATTTCTTTCAGAGTGCAGCTCTGCAAGACAATTCATAGGCAGTGAAACATATGGAGTTCTGTATCTCAAATAAATGTGTTCACAGGGCAGATACAACATTTTAGCTAAATAAATTCTCTTTGATATTAAATAATAAATAAATTTAAGCATCAGAAGCTATTAACAGAAACGTGATTTAAATGATTAGCAGCCGATATCATTTGCACTAAGGGAAAAATATCCAGAACACACTCTATTCCTACACCTTGACAGAGGTGGTCTAAATTTTAAACTCAGTAGAAAAAGACAATAAACTCCCCAACATTAACTTCTTGGAAGGTCAGTAGTGCAGAATTCAGAGAAGGTTTGGTTCTGCAAAAGTTTTAGCAAAACACTGCTTCCAGGGAACTCCAGCTAGTGGGACAGCAAATGCAACCTGAAACCCAGTTTGTTTGGAAATGGCTGCATATGTACAAGTCTTAGGGGAGTGAAATTAAGTAATTTCTTCCACCAAAAAACAACAGAAAGCCGCAGGATAAGTTGCCCAGGCTATGGGACATCTTCCATATAACTGAGGAAAAGCTGCAGATGATGACAAATTACTACATAGCAGAGCGATAATGCTGCATTTTTTTTCTTTCTTTTAAGATAACCCAATATATGCACACATTTGATAAATTAAAACTGCAGTTTATAAGTAGCATGAAATTCTGAAACCAGGAAACAAAGGTAGTTCCTCTTTCAAGCTGCTTCTTCGGTGACATTGCTATTACACTAACAGCTCAATTTCCCTTTCTTTGACAACCAAGCATCTCTGACAAGGCAGCTTCATTGAACATCTTATTTCTGAAGACTGCATTTTTTTGATAAAAAAGTGCAAGATACCAGGAGATATATCCATATTAGTAAATTCAATTTCAATATCACCCATTTCATATCACCCATTTATTTTCTGGGTATGTGTTCCTCCATATAAAGAAACAATTGTCAAAGCAGGCTTAAGAATATTCTACATCCAAGGAGGATGAGAAACAGTGTAAAAAAAAGGATCTTTCTGCTTTGGGGGAAATAGAGATTATGTGATTCAATTTTATTTGTTTTTCACTTTTATAAATTTTAATTTTGCCATTTGATTGAGACAAATCCTAATCTATCCAAAGCTATTTTGAGTTGGTGTTTTCAGGGTGAGTTTGTTGATGGAGGTTTTACTTTTCTTCTTCTTCCTATATACTATGCAATGTGTGTCTTAAAACATGTGTTCTTCCACTCAAGAAAGAACATCCTCAGAGACAAAAATTCCATATTTAAAATTTATTGTATTTTGATGCCTCATCCACCTGGCTGATGATGGAGTTGAAATACTACATTGTGCACAAGCTTTTGATCTAAATATAATTTTTTACTATCATTTTTCCCCTTGGGAAGAAATAGAACAAAATAAAAATTTCATCAGTTCACCTTGAGGGGAGGTATGTTTTATCTTGGGTTTTTTAAAACCAGTTGCATGACATGGAAATGGTCTTAGGTTTTGTAGAAGGTTTCGTTTTGTTTTGCTTTCTCTGTCTACTTTCCCCATTTCCATTGCCTCCCATCTTTTACCTGAATCAAACCTTCTTTCTCTTTGATAATCAAACTTCCATTTAACTTCTAGCCTCGTCATCTCTGTAGTTAAGTGAAATAAGCATAAGAGTGCATGATGCCTCAAAAATAATGAACTCGTAAATAAGCTACCTCTGCAAAAATAAATATCTACATGAATAATGGTAGGGTGATCTCATCTATGTACACAGGAATTCCTTAATTCCAGATTATTACACATTTGTCCAAACTTACTGATTGCTTTCAGTATCTAAAAAATTTTGAGAGCCCAAGTTGCTCCATGTTTGAAAACTGATGAAAGCTTCCTCTTAGCTGAATTCTCAGGTGTACAGGAAAGACCATTTTATGGCCTTTTTACAAGTTAATACCTGGGGTGGTCTTACTTTGGGAATTAACATTAGAAATGGAACAGTTTTGATTTTCCCCCTGTTCTGCTTAATTCACAAATTGCAGATGAAGGTATTTGTCTTAGGCAGATATCTCTTGGGTCCCCATCCCCATTTATGAAAACTGCGGTCTGGACTCAGTCTCCTGTGGCACCTTTCTTCCCTTTTGCCTGGTTTCCTTCCAGAGGATACTGGGCTCCAGAAGGATAGGACATGCTTGGTTCTGAGCAGGGATTTCAAATGCATGTTTTGGAATCGAGGCATGAATGTTAGCAATTCAGTGACAAAGGGGGAAAAACTTCACAGGGAGAGAGGCTGTGCTTTATGGAGAAGAGAACAAAGTCATAGCCTGGTTATGGTTTCTGTCTAAATCTGTATGACCAGAAAATGACAGAGATAAAAAGCACAGCCTTCTTCCATTTCCCCAGGGAAGGCCTGAACCAGCCATCAAGATATTTATCACTATCAGGTGAGGGAAGGGTGGGATTTTTATCCTGACTTACATCTGTCATCTGAACATGACTGTCCTCACTCTCAGTGGAACATTGCTTTCCCAGGCATGCAGGAGCAGATGAAGCTGCATGCTCTGCCCTAACTCTGAATAGACAGTACACATTGTAAAACCACATTGCCATCATTTTTTGCTTTGGGTGAAGTGCACACCCTCTACTTCAGTTGTAGAGACTGCTCCAATGTAGGCTAATGTGTTTGTTTTATGTTCTTAGTGCTCTGTTTCCTGAACATCTCAAGATCTTGATCATAAGAGATGTTGTAACAAAAAATCTATTTCTTTTTAATGACTACAATTCCATTGAGACACAATAACACAATACTCCAGGTCTCTGAAGTAACACATGAAAAAATTACAAGAGAAGTCTCAACAGATTTGGGATATGACTGGTTGCAAGTAGTTCAGTCGTTGGTTGCAACTAAAATATGGGGCTTGCTCTTAAAAACTTCTTTCACTATTAAAATAAGATGCTTTTTAATTGGAAAAAGTTTTAAAATCCATCTATCTATGCATTTCTTGGCCTACTTGTGTATTTACCTATCTACTTACCAAGCAGCCTGCCTATCAGTCAAATACATTATGTTGCAGAGGCCCCCCTTTGTTAAGAAGGGAAAAAATGTGTGCTGTGTGATGTTCTGTGTCCCTTGGTTCACAGAGGTCTAATCAGAGATAGATTCAGAACAGAATAGCAAAAAATGAGCTAGTGAAATCAGAGTGGCTTTGGTTGAATAACAGAATAAGGGAAGAGTCAACAAAGCTGACTATGCAACTAAAATGTACATCAGCTTGTAATACTTGATGCTTCTCAACAGGAAGAGTTCTGCTATAGTTATGGGTAAAGCTACATTTGAGAGGCTTGAATTTCCAGACTCTGAATTCATCAATCAGATTGTGCAGTTCACAAAAAGGACAAGCCTGAATATCATGTTACATGAAGGTGAGACAGCTTTGATGTCATGACTCTCACTGCAAGATGTCTAGAGCAGCAGTGCTTGGGAAAAAGTGCAACGGAAGGAGCCTGTAGGCTCTAGACAGCTTTGGTTTATTGCTGCCTATCTGATGCCTCAAGAGGCTACCTAGAACAGAGGCTAGACAGTGTTAAAGGAACAAAATAGGTATTTATTAAAAAGGCCTTCAAAGGATACACCTTGGGCAGTAGAAGAACCTGGCTGTGGCTCCACCCAGGATGGACAGCAGGTCACACGTTTTCACACTTTTATAAGTTTTGGTCCGTTTACATATTTGGGTTAATTTTTCAATTACAGATTCAGGTTATGAAGACCCATACTCCCAGATTGCTCTCCTCAATTCACCATTGTTTACACTTTTTGGGCCTGAAGCTGCAACTGTGTCCTTGGTTCTCAGGCTGGAAAAGGATTGTTTTGTCTAACTAAACTGTGAAGAGAACTTGCTAACACTTGATATGAAGTTCAGAGTTATATGCTAATGCAGTACAGAATCTCAAAAATATGAAAGCTAAAACTTTTGGCATCACATCAGCGTACAAAGTTGCAGGAATGACCTATTCCTTATTGAGAGTAAGGTCTGACAGAGGCAAGCAAGGCATAGATGGATTTCAGCAAAGAGTACTTCTGTCGAAGTTCTTCCAGACTGATGGAGGTTCAAGTTAGGAAATGAGACAATAGAAAATGGAAGGTAAATTACAATGACACTGGGTAAAGCAACAAAGAAAAGGAGCAGCAGTGACAGAAAAACAATTATGGTCTATGTATTTTATAGCTAGAGTGAGTAGGAGTGTTTCTCCCACCACACTGGCATGAAAGCAAGAAGAGCATCTCTTGCCAGGGGAGTAACAGACAGAGCAGCTATATTTCATGATAACTTATGTTCTGGGACTGTCAAGCTGCTGTGGGAGCTGCTCAAAATTTGTATGTCAGCATTGCGGCAGCTCATGACTTATATCCCAAGGACAAAAAATCATTTTGGGTTGTATTATATACAGAAATACAGGTTGTCCTTTATTCTGTGTGAGTTGTTTTATTACCTTCTTTATCCCATGTTTAAATACTTTCTGGAAGTGTTTTACCTAATCTCTGACATGTGTGAGTCATGTTCACATCCAGTCTCTAGAATAAATTATGTGTGCAATACATATTAGTTTCCTGTTACATTTAAAAATGTTGTCAAGGAAAGTTTCCCCTTACATGACAAGAGGGATGTGGGATATTCTGCAGCAGTTCATGCTAGCTGGGGACTTTTGGACAGCTGTTGTGGTGCAACATTTCAGTCTGACTGAGGAGTGTCTATCACATTTGTAACAGGACAGCTTTCTGGACAAATAAAAATGGCAGATATCATCCTCAAATGCCTTTTCCATGTGGCAAGCTATGGTCTGTGAAAACTCCTGAGTGTATGCTGGGTGATCAATGTAGGGATTTATATCTGCACACACAGGGATGGTGTTATGGCCACAGCCCTTCAGAGTGCTCTCTCCTTCCAGCATGAGCTGAAGCTTCATTGCAAACACCTGATCCCTTTTCATGGGCAGGCTGAACTTACCCAAGCAATGGGGCACAGTGACTGTGTGGTAGCCCACATGTGATGTAGATGGCAATCCACTTCCTGCCTACTGACTAATTTTGGTAAAGAACTGAATCCACATCGTACAGGATCTCCTGACACTCTGTACAGTGCAGGCTGGAGGCACAGACTGCACCTAAGCACAGTGCAGAGCTGAAACTTTTTCAAGAATTTAGACAAACAGCATTTTACTTCTGCTGAGCTTTTCATATGTCCATGTTTGAAATGTCCAGGGTAACAAAAATAGAATAAAATAATTTTCAAGGTGGAAAGAATGCAAACAAAATCTTTAAACCAAAAATATTTTCTAAAATACTGTCTGGATCTTAAGCCTAAATACTTCAAGGACAATTAGCAGCTTTGTTAAGAAAATACAGGGCTACCTACAGCACAGGTCAAATAGCAGCTTCAACCTGTCTGTCAACTTGCTGAGGAGCAATTTTCACATCCAGTTCTTTGATAGATTATCAAATTATTTTTTAAAGGAGGAATTTATGCATAATGATAATGGCTAGTCAAATGACATGAGCACAATTTATCAATGACTTTTTTTTTCTTCTTGTAGAGGACAGTCTCAAAAGCCTACACATCTCCTGCAACAATTTCAGTTGAAAATTGAAAGCAGCTTGAAAATCCAACCATCATCTTTCTGTGCTTCAGTAGGAAGAAAGATGAAAAGTTTTTAAAAAGTTAAAATATCGTGGAGATCAGGAAGCAATTCTGTTTATTTAGCTCATTTTTACTATAAATATTTAGAAGAGAAATGTAGAGAGAACAGGATGAGATAAAATTCCCCATACAGTTTAAAAAAATTAAGAGCAAATAGTCAATGACAAAATAGCAGAGTAATTACCAAGAAAAAACTTCTACAAAAGCATACAAAAAGCCTGGGCTAGATGTGATCATATTTCAGCCTTGGACACATGCTGTATTCTTAGAATACAGGAAGCTCCTCATCATGCCAGCTTTCAAACAAAGGAAACAAAAAGAGAAGCATTGCTTTAAAAAGCTAAAATACGTTCTATTTAACAATACAAAACCCTCAAAGAAGAAAAGACAGAAATATCTCAAGCTCACATTTGGCTAAAATTCCCTTTTCAGCAAAAAAAACCTCTAAAGATCAGTTGAATTTATTCAAAGAAAAGCATTGATGTGGAGAATGATTTTGCATTACTCTCATAACATGAATTCTGTGAACAATAATTGTTCTTCATGGCCCACTAGTCTTAATAATGTAATTCGGCTCAGAAATTTGCAAATATATTATACATTAACATGAGAAAAATGAGATACTAGAACCAATTGTGAAAGCTGCAGATTTTTTTCAGGTTGACAAACTGAATAACACTAATGCCATTTATATATATGTTTCATGGATCTTTTAAATATTTAAAGAACACAATAATTCTAAGAAGTATTGTTTATTAATGGGTGATTAAGTGAGCACTGAGCAGGTGAGCTCCTCATTCTCATTAGCCGTGCAGGGCACGGCTTTCGTCCAGTGAGCAGTGGACATCTTCTTCTATAAGCAGCTGGAGAATGTTTCAGGATCAGCAGCCCTTGCTCTTGTAGGTGACTGTAACCTACCAGACATCTGCTGGGAACATATTACAGCAGAATGGAGGCAGCCCAGGAAGCTCTGAGTGTGTGGAGCACAACTTTTTGTCTCATCTGGTGCGTGGGCTCACCACGGGAGGGAGAATGCTGGAGCTGTTGTTTGCAAATAGAGATGGGCTGGTGGGAGATGTGGTGGTTGGAGGCCGCTTGGAGCACAGTGATCGTGAAATTATACAGTTCTTGATATTTGGTGAAACAAGGAGGGGCATCAATAAGACTCTTACATTGGACTTCCAGAGGGCAGACTTTGACCTTTTTAGGAGACTTACTCAGAGAATTCCTTGGGAAACAGCCCTTAAAAACAAAGGAATCCAGGAATCCAACTATTCTTAGTTGTTTGGGCATGCTAAAATACAGAGATCTTGAGAGCACAGGAACAGACCGTCCCTGAGTGCTGAAAGATGAGTCCCTGAGGCAAATGTCCAGCCTGGATGGGTAACGAGGTTTCAAAGGAATTTAGGATTAAAAAGAGAATGTATCATCTTTGGAAGGAGGGTCACTTCTCTCAGGAAGTATTTTGAGGGGATTGCTAGGGCATGTAGAAAAAAAATTAGGGAGGCCAAAGCTCAGTTTGAGCTTAATTTGGCAACTTTTGAAAAGGGTAATAAAAATGTTTTTACAAATTTATTAATGGGAAAAGGAAGGGTAAGATCGACCTTTGTTCTCTACTGGATGTGGGAAGAAACTTAGTAACTGCAGGTGCGGAGAAGGCAGAAGTGCTTAATGCCTTCTTTACCTCAGTTCTCAGTGGGAAGATGGCTTGTCCTAAGGATGACTGTCCTCCTGGGCTGGCAGATGGTGTCAGGGAGCAGAATGGAACCCCTGTTATCCAGGAGGAGGCAGTCAGAGAACTGCTGAGCTGCTTGGAATATTCATAAATCTATGGGCTCTGATGGGATCCATCGCAGGGTGATGAGGGAACTGGCAGATGAGCTCTCTCCATCTTTTACCAACAGTCCTGGCTCACTGGAGAGGTCCCAGATGACTGCAAGCTGGCCAGTGTAACACCCATTCACAAAAAGGGTGGGAAGGAGGATCCCGGTAATTATAGGTCAGTCAGCCCGATCTCAGTACCTGGTAAGGTAATAGAACAGTTTCTACTGAGTTTCATCCCGTAGCACTTACAGGATGGCCAGGGTATCAGTCACCGCCAGCATGGGTTTAGGAGAGGTAGGTCCTGTTTGACCAACCTGATCTCCTTCTATGACCAGGTCACCCACCTGGTGGATGCAGGAAAGGCTGTGGATGTTGTCTATTTGGACTTCAGCAATGCCTTTGACACTGTCTCCCACAGCATCCTCCTGGAAAATCTGGCAGCCCATGGTTTGGACAGGAGCACTCTGTGCTGAGTTAGGAACTGGTGCATGGCCGGGCCCAGAGAGTGACGGTGAGCAGTGCTGCATCCAGCTGGGGCCTGTCACCAGGGGTGTCCCTCAGGGTCTGTGCTGGGGCCAGTTCTGTTCTGTATTTTTATTGACAACATGGATGAGTCTTTCATTAGTAAATCTGCAGATGACACTAAGCTGGGAGCACATGCCAATCTGTTGGAGGGTAGGAGCGCTCTGCAAAGGGACATGGAATGGTTGGATGGATGGGCAGAGTCCAATAAGATGAAGTTTAACAAGTCCAAATGCTGAGTCCTGCATTTTGGCCACAAAACTCCCTGCAACATTTTAGGCTGGGGACGGTGTGGCTGGACAGTGCCCAGGCAGAAAGGGACCTGGGGTGCTGGTCAAGAGCTGACTGAACATGAGCCAGCAGTGTGCCCTGGGGGCCAAGAAGGCCAAGGGCAGCCTGGCCTGCATCAGGAATGGTGTGCCCAGCAGGAGCAGGGAGGTCATTCTGCCCCTGTACTAGGCACTGGTGAGGCCACACCTTGAGTGCTGTGTCCAGCTCTGGGCCCTCAGTTTGGGAAGGACATTGAGAGGCTTGAGCACATCCAGAGGAGGCAACAAGGCTGGTGAGGGGCTGGGAACACAAACCCTGTGAGGAACAACTGAGGGAGCTGGGGGTGTTTAGCCTGGAGAAAAGGAGACTCAGGGGTGACCTTATCACTCTACAACTCCCTGAAAGTGGTTGTAGTCAGGTGGGGTTGGTCTCTTTCTCCCGGCAGCAACTGATAGAACCAGAGGACACAGTCTTAAGCCGTGCCAAGGGAAATATAGGTTGGATATTAGGAAAAAGTTTTTTCACCAAAAGAGTGATAAAGTACTGGAACTATCTGCCTGGGGAGGTAGTGGAGTCATCATCCCTGGATGTGTTTAAAAAAAGACTGGATGTGGCACTCGATCCAATGATTTAGTTGAGGTGTTAGGGCATGGGTTGGACTTGATGATTTTGGAGGTCTCTTCCAAACGAGTGATTCCGTGTGATTGTGTGATTCTGTGTAAATGAACTCCGATTCATACCTGAGTATGAAATGACACGACTGCCATACAGTAAGGTCCATTTTATTTATTCTAGGCATTGAAAGAATATGAAACTCTTCCTTGTTTTACTCTTCAGAAAAATTCCATTTAAACTAGCAGTGAGGTGTATAATAAGGATGAATGTTCCTCCAGGAAAGTAACTTAGGAAGTAATGTTGAATTGTTCCACTTTTGACTCTGTGAACTTTAGATTACGACTTGCAAGAAAATAGTTTAATCAGCTATTGAAACAGAACCCACAACAAAACATGAAGAAGACTTTCATTTCTGAAATCAACAACAAAATTATTGATATTTTCATCCTACTCACTTTGTTAGATGTGGCTCTTTATCATAACATTAAGATTTAGACAGACAGTCAGTACCTCTCCAACATTTTAATCATCTGAGATGTTCACAAAAATCTGTCAGGGGAGTCCTTCCATATGAAAACATTATTAGTTGTATGATACTTAAACAGAAGTTTAGGGGTAAAAAAAGCCTGCCTAACATATTGAGTTTGGGTTTGAACCTTTGGCAACCTGTATAATGGAATAAAGCTGTAGATGGTCAGGGCTGATGACAGTGAGAAGTAGGAGCAGAAACCACTGTGCTGAGGCTGTGACTCCTGTCGAGACAAAGCTATGGGGCAGGCTCTGTACAACAAGCCACTTCAGACCCAAACTGTTGCACTTGCCTTTTCTGCTTATTTTTTTTCCATTCATCAAGAGTTTAGGCATCCTCTTATATCCTATATGTATTAGTTTATGCATACATTCTGTATTTGACACATAGTGTTTTGAAAAACATTCTACTGTGTTTGGAAAGAGAAATAATTGTATTCTCATTAATGTCATACTTCTGCAATCTTACCAAAAGGTTAATGAGAATCAGAAAAATGTCTGGAAACCAGGATGGCTGGGTTGTATGGCTATCTTCTGTGTATGGTACAGCATTTTTAATTGTTTGCACCATTTTCAGAGACTACTTTCTTAAGTTCATTTAAAAGGCTGTAGGGGCCTGAATCTGTGCATATTCCCCTCTCAAGAACAGACCTTGAAAAGATAATTTTGGGTTTTCCTGTTTTACTATCTGATGGTCTGGGCAGTTTTTTAAAGCTTTGTTCTGAAATTATACAGGAAAATACTGTTCCACATCCCTTGGATATTAATGTTGTTGACAGGACACTATTTCAGAGTCAGAACTGAATTAAAATTCAGAGATCTAATTTATATGAGTTTGGTGTTTTGTTGTTGAACTTCAGTAGCAGATGCATTTGTGATGTAAAGTTAAAATTAATTTCCATTTATTCCTTTCACAATTGATCTAGAACTGACAGTCCGTTTTCTCCCACAATCTCTTTGGTTTTCTCTTTGAAGTTACAGCTCTGTTAAAGAACTAATGGAATTTATTCATGTGTAGTATAATATTTAAAAGAAATTACTATTTGCCATAGAGAAAATAAATGGGTTCTGAGAAATTGTCTTGAACAGGCTCATTTGAGAGGTTACATAATTGATATTTACTATTATTGTCTGTACTTTCTTGAATTCTTCATATCAAATTCAATCAACAAATGAATAAATAAAATGAAATTAAAGCAAACTAAAATACAAATAAATCCACTACCTGGCAGTTCATGTCAAAAGGTAGTAAGGTAGTATGTTCTCAGTTTAAATATTTATACAAGGAGATTTTCTGAGATAGCAAGTGTTCTTAAAAAAGGTCAATTTACAGCACATTTTTTCCACATATAATGAGGTTCCTAGAGCTTAAACAATTTTATGAATTCATTTATTTTGACATGTCAAGAAAGCAGTTAATAATAAAGAGATGCCCAAACAAATCTACCTACGATGAACTGAAGAAAGTGTTAGTCTGGGTTTGATTGAAGAAATAGGAGACTCTTTTCCTATGTAAAAAGTAATTTTATTTTCATAAGTATTCTTTGTGTGCAAGGAAAAGTGCCAACTTCAACCACTTGGTTGAAGACAAGCATGTCCTGCAACCTAGTTGAAATTAACAGCAAAATTTTTTCTGATTTCAGTAAGAAAGAACCTATCTCAAGGCCTTCCAGTGATGTAAGATGGCTGAAATTATTTAGGCAATTAATAAAAAGGGGGAATTTGCATATTGTGTCTCATCAAGGCATGATACATTAATTTCTGTGCAAACATATTAAATCCTTGAAGCACCTAAGTGAGACCATATGTTCTTGTATATACTAGAAAAACTCAAAACTGTGAAAATTATAAAATTACATTAACAGTCCAGAAATTACTCTCTTGCAGAAAAATGGAAGCAGAAACTGTGTTGCTGTAAAAAAATATTCCTTGTAGTTATAAGAATAAAATGCAAACACCTTGCCCTTAAAGACAGAATAATTCATAGCTCTTTTTTACTCATCTTCCTTAAATGTCATCTGTGCTAAATATTAAGCAAGAATGATGTGGGACACATTTCCCCCTTGGAAATACAAAAAACAGTCGGCACCAGGTTTCCTATCTCATTTTAGATATCAATTAGTTCAAGATTCTCCAAAAATTTTTATTAACTAGAAGAAATTAATTGGTTGGGAGAAGGCTGTGCATGCTAAATAAATAGAGATTTAATAGCATCATACAAAGATACAGATTATTGAGTTTTATATATGTTTTATATGCTGCTGTCAGCCCAAAGAGGCACAGCTGTCTGGTCCTTCCTTCTAAGGCTCATTTCAATTACAGGTCTCTCTCTGTGCTATGGGTTGTACTGTGCTTTGTGGTCTTGTTTTTTATTAAAACATAGAAAAATTGTAGGAAACTTTTCAGTATAGAAGAAGCCACCATCAATGATCCTTCCTGACATTTTGAGATAATACAAATCAGCATCTAATCATGAATACAATGCAGACAAGTTAACCCTGGAACAACAACCTGAAATGGATGGGAAAATAGCCATGTGTCATTGTCTGTACCAAAGATGGGGAATCACAAGGGACTCTGTGGGGTGTAACAGGCTTTGGAAGACAGACCAGGTGGATGCTGCCTCTCTGCTCCTTCTCAGCTCATGGGCAAGGGAAGATAAATGATGAGTTATTACTAGCAGATGATGAGATGTTACTAGCAGAGATATGACTTGTCCTGTTGGAACAAGGGGCCATTTTACTCAGGAGAAATCTCTTAGACAGATAAGACATGGAGGAAAGTAATTACTAATGATAAATTAAGCCAAAAAACCAGCCATCTAATTGAGTGCACAATGACTTGCAGGGATATGGAGACAAGAAATGTGTAAGATTAGCAGAAAATTAACCTTCTAGGGGAAAAAACCCACACTGTTAGGCCACAGTACTAAAACCTTTGGAAAAACTCTGTGCTCAATATAAAATTTAACTTTTTTTAGGAAAGATAGGACAAGTAGAAAGGCAGAACAATGTTATGTGGAGACTTCAACACACCCTTGTTTGCCTCAGAGTTATTAGTAGTATGGGGGATATGGGACATTGAGCATTCACAGACCCCTTATGATTCAGTAACAAAACCTGTGGAATGTTCTGTAAGCTACAAACCAGAGCAAGTTACTCAACAAGTGCTTCTCAGTAGTATAAGAAAAAGAAATCACGTTAGTAATGTCATCAGTCTAGGAAACATTTCATGAAGGGTTTGTGTGGGGCCCCATTACTCTCCCATGATGTTTAAGACTGGAAATTACAAAGTAAGGGAAAAAAAAGTGCTTTTGCTAAAATGTAGGGGCTTTGAGACACTGGTAAACAGCAATGCAGCCAGAGAAGCTACACAACAAAAGCTCTCTTAACAGATGAGATATAACAGAATGCAGAACTGTACCCTGAAAAGCAAAGGCTCTGTAAGGAATTAAAATTCACTGCAGGGGAAACAACCTAATTAATGCCTCTCAATGACATGTATTAGTGAAAATGACTGTTTGGACCCTGTAATCCATGAAGTAAAAGTAATTTTATCCCTGTGTGAAACACAGGTGAGGCTAATACTGAACTACAGCATGCAATTTTGGTGGCTGCATTTATAGTGGGGTTTAGAAGTCTCAAGAGAGCTCCGATGATAACCATAGTACTTATTCTATTTTCTGGAGAAAACACCTTGCTGTTAAAAGCTTAATGCTTAAATCTGGTTAGCTTATTAAAAGGGAAGATTGAGGAGTGATTTGATTACAGAGTATAATGTCTTCACAAGGAGAAAACAGAGGGGAGTACGTAGCCTTCTATGTAGTGAGAAAGATGTAAGGAAATCTAAGAAATTGAATCAGATAAATTCTAATGGAAATAAAGTACTAAACAGAGTAACACCCCAAAAGATTATTTCCTGAAGTAAATTGCTTAGAAAATCCATCATCTCCTAAACCCTCCTCATCCTTAAATCAAAGCAGCACAATTTGTTTTGAAGATGTGCTATCGGAACACAAATCCATTGGATCCAGTAGAAGTAGAGTAGCAAGCATGTGGTATGGGATACAGGTGATCAGCCTAGCTGACTGAGGGCTCCCACCACTGCTTGTTGGAAATCCTTTGAATCCAGCAAATAATCACTTTCTAAGCCCCTCAGTTTACGTCTCCTCATTAGGTACTGGAAGAACTTTAATGAGTAACTGGCGGGACCACCCCTCTGGCAGTGAGTGGGCTCCATCCAAACACAGTCCATGAGTGGCATCCCATCCCTCATCCAGCTCTTGAGGAAGCCATTCCTTAGAACTGCAAAAGTGCAGTCTTTGGACAGCTCTTCAAATTGCTTCCTGTCCTTGGAGAAAAATAAGGTGTGGGACAATACTGTAAAAGAACGTGATCCCACACTCTCCTGCACTGCAATATCTTGCCATGCAGATGCTTTTTTGCAGTGAAAAGCAGGAGGAATCAGCTCCTCAATGCTGCAAGGTGTTACATGGGTGTGGGCTAAGAGACCAGGGTGGGTTGACAAGCAAACCTTGCAAAAGAGGATGAAAATGTCAGAGGAAGAAAGATCAAAGCAAAACCAAATGTGAACATGAATAAATGCACTATGTGGAAACAGAGAAGGAAGTCAGAATGCACGTAGCTGGAAAGTGAGGAGCTAGGACTGCTGCATATGGAAAAGGGGCCATTTCCATGTTGAGCATCCCAACTGAAGCCACAAAGCCTACTGAAATTCTGAAATTCATGGTTGGGAAGGCTGCAGGAAAATTGATAATCTGTACTAAAATAGTCCACAGGACTAGATATCAAAAGACACTGTCAATAGAGGATAAAATTGTGATTTAAATATATGGAAACATAATTTTACGCAGAAACACTAGACTTATGAATTGCTAAATACTGTGAATGAGAGCACAATTCCACACAAGGATGAAAAAGAAAGGGAATGCTTCATAAAATATATTTTATACATTCAGAAGGAGCAGCCTCATTTCTACTGGAATAGTGAATGCTGCAAGATAGGGGTTCATCCATACAGTCACAAAAATGAAGTCAGCAATGAGATTGCTATTGCCATGATTCCTATTGTTGTAGTTGCTACATGAGCAATAGCTCTGCTATTAAATCTCCAAGCACAGAGGGAAGTTCTCAGCAGAGAGTAGTCAAGGGGGGCTGCATGTTGCATTCTGACTGGTTCATTTTGTATTTAGATTCACCGCAAATTTATAGGGCAAAAGGATCGTTCCATAAAAAGCCTGAAGCAAAGAGGAAATAAGAATGGAAAACCAGGTGCTGTGGAGACCTCTCCTGCCTCCTAAAACATCAGTGAGTAGTTTAAAATAATTCTTGTGAGGCAATAAAAAAAGTAAATAGTACCTATATCCAGCAAAATTTGCCCTGCTTGTAAAAGCTAGGATGACTGCCCTTCCTAACGCACATACAGCTTCTGTGTTCAATTTTCACTTCTCAGTCAGTTTTTCCCTCTGTTCCTCAGATCACTTTACCTTCTGGTCCGAGCTGCAAGGCACACTTCAGTGTCTAGGCCAGAATGTCAGTAATTCTGTTTGTGAAGCTGCTTACAGAGGCAAGGGGCCTGTACCCTCTGCAGAACTCTTCAGTGCATGCTTTTAAGGCTTCGCTGTTTTGTGGGGTTAGACTCCTAAAGCTGACAGCTTTAGGATTAAAGAAAGGGTTAAAAAGCAGCTGTTAGAACAAAACCTTAGAGGCACTTGGAAATCTGCAAAGAATCAGAATTGGTGAATCATTATCTATGATATTTGAGGAACTGAAACACCTGAAAATGTGACATGAATCATATTTCTCTTTGTCACCACCATGACTCACTGTTTCCCACTTGAAATAAGATGCTCTTTAACTTTCTTTCTTTTATACATCAGGCACATGGGAAATATCCCTCATATGACTGGGATGATTTTTCCTGAAAAGAGGCAATCATACCTATGTAAGGAAAACTCACACAGCAGCAAGAGAAGTTCCAAGGTCAAGATTCTTATATGTATCATGTTGCATATTAATTTTTAAACATAACTTAGAGCATAAGTGTATACAGTCTCACCTCAGGGGATGAGGTACATGTGGCTTCAGAAATGATAAGTAACAGGTGTGGAAATTCTCCTAAAAGCTTGTTGACAGCTCTGAAGAAACCACCTGCTCCCAGAAGCCAGAGAGCTGACTGTCACACCAACAATTTGCCTAAGTTATACTGAAAGTCCCATTAGACATTAAAAGAGAAGACAAAAGAGAACATTTGAAGACATCCAAGAGCTCTCGGATAGGAATACTGATGAAGGATGAAACATATTGGGGATTCACCTAGAGATAGCCCCTGGAGGTAGAAACAGCATCTGGATGCTCTGAAAAGCCCATCTTTCTCAGTTCCAGGCAATCATCTCCCTGGCCTGCACCCCAGTGCCACTGTGCCATGCTCCTCTCACTTCCTCTGTAGAATATTTTCTTGCCATGACTTCTTATGAAAGGTGAGATTTATCTAGGAAAGAATTCAAGCAGAAATCTCAAGAAATAAACATCTCAAGTTACCATGTACTCTGATAAATTCACTTTCTAAAATATTTCTTTTTCATCTTAGGAAGCTTTTCTCAGATATTGTCTCCAATGATCACTTTAAAGGTTTATTCGCCTTCTTTGTATTTACTCTTCTCTTTGGTTTCCAGACAGGACTGTTTGAACACAGTATTATTTCATTCAGCTCTGCTATCCATTCCTAGAGAGTGTTTTCATGGGTATCTTGCCCTCCTTTCAATTTTCTCAAACTGAAATCACCTTTCTCTTTCACACTATTGTCTTTGATTTATAACATAATACTTCTATATTTCCTCTCCAGAAGAGGTGTTTGCTGCTATCTAGGTCCCATATTACTTATTGGAGGACATTATATCCCCAGAGGCCAAAAAGAGCAGCACCAATTTATCTAGCATCTCTTTCCCCAGAAACAAAATGAAGTCTGAAGTTTCTCCCAACAGCTATGAGAAACATTTTCTTTCTGGGATTTCATCCCATCCATTAAGAGTATATTTAATTAAGCAATAGAAAGAAAAATAGAATAATGAAATAAATAGAATTAGCAGTGAGTTAATAACCTAATAAAGCATTTCTCAAAGCTTGTGTCCTGATTAACAACACTCCTGTACCAGGGTTGTGCTATGAACTAAAATCTGGCACCAAGATATCTGATATCCTGATAGTTTGTTATTCAAGACCCAGGAACCCGGGGCAGCGGGAATGGTGCCAGTGGCATTTTTTTCTAGCAAGAATGAGACTTACTGGGCGTATGGAGGCTGTTCCAGTACAGACAGATGTTACACAAGTGTTCTTGAGATTGCTGTTGAGTAAGTCAGTAAATGCTCCCCAGAACATGGCCATAAACCCCACATGTATCCTCTCACACCAGCAGGGAGGAGAGCAGCTTTGGGTGCCCCCAGGACACTTATTTTCAATTGTCATAGGGCAAACTTGGATTATGCAACATGGGGGTTTGGGTTTTTTTTCTAGAGGGAAGCAGGCTCCATCTTTCACAGAACACCCTATTTTTATCTTCTTTTTCAATAATGTTATTCCATGTTATTTGATTAGGTTGTTATTCCATGTTATGGACTTCATAGCTCTATATCTGTTAGGAAACATTTTTAAAAAGTTCATTAAAAAATGAGAAGGTGTACAAGAAATAGGAAACGAGAACTCTCTTGATTCCCAATTTACAAGATCTTTTAGTTAAATTTCAATGTTTCAATGACAAGATGTGCACAATCCTTAAATGATAGGAGGTAGAACTTTTTCAGATATTTTCATCTCCTTTGGGATGTTTGTTGATACACATCTTTGAACGAGCTTTTGGAAGATAATTTAACCTGACAGGCCTGTGTCAGACAAATTTGTAACATGAGCATTAATGAAAGTATGTATAAACCTAGTTTATTGATTAAGAAAATACATAATTCTTATCGGCTTACATTGTAAATGATGGGCTATTTCTTGTGCCTTAATTGTACACCACAAGTAGACACTGAAATGACAAATTTCTGATACTTTAACAAGCTCAGTTTACCACTAGGAGGATATTCAAAGTCTGTATAGATGATTTTTTTGGAAATAAGTCTTAGAAATATCAAAGCAAATTAGTTTTAAAATGTGTCAGTCACACAAGACTAAAAAATTTTTCAGAGAGCCTGAAACTAAAGGTCTGAATGCTCATTACCAGCTCAGATCTGCATATGGCAGAGTAAGAATTATTATTGTAAAATCTCTGAAAGTTTTTGAAATAGGTTTTCTACCTTTATTTTAGGCTTTCACAATAGAAGTGATGACATGATTATCCTCCCTCTGCAATTTAAATTTCAGTTTTACTGATATACTAAAACTGCTTGAACATTATCTCAACCTCTGCTGACATTTATATCTTCTGAAAATAAAATAACTTAAAAATAGACTTTTCTTCATTGGCGAGTAAGCATAATCTGACTATTTAAGTGGAAGGTTGAGTTAAATAAGCCCCAGGAGGACCTGAAATGTAGCTTAGTTTCTTCCACAAGCCATCTGCTGTGTCCCTGTTTCTACAGAAAAGAAAACAGACTTCACCTTATGGCTGCTTTGCAAAGAACTGCAGGCAATGAAACGCTGAGTCACCGTGGAAAAGGTTGGGTCATGCAGCCTGAACTAACTCCTGCCAAATGCAACTTGAAGGTTAGGAGAAGGGAAGAAAGTTTCCTTTTGGGCAAATGGTTTCATAATTGTTCACAACAGGTTTTTTCCTAAACATTTTTTTCTCTCCAGAACCCTATATCTGATCCACAAGTGATGCTATGTTAGAAGGGTCAAGCAAAGCTAGGGATTCCTGGTAATTGAAAGATCTGGATCTGAAAATTATTTTTGTCTTCTTTTGGTGATATATTTTCCTGTGAGTGCTGGGGGCAACAAGATGGCTCAATTCATAAAAAGAGCTTAAAACTAGACTTAGCAGGGGAAGGAGATGTAATTCTAAGCACTTTAGAGAAACCAGGGGCTGCTGAGGCATTAGGAAGCAACAGGGAATTGACTTAAGGGAATTTGGAAGAATTCTAAAAGACGAGTCTCTCTATTCCTTCCGTTTTTAAGATTTTTACGATTGCTTGCCTGATTTTTCAGTAGTCCAAGGATAAAGTTTGACACATGACGGACGAGACAGAGTGCTTCATAAAGAACTAAAGTGTTTCTTTCTTATTCAAGTCAAAGACTTTACCTCTTTTTTCCTCTCGTGTCAGTTGCTCCTGTCACCTTTTCATGTTGTTGTTTCTAGACTAAGGCCTGGGAAGCTGTCAATGCTCAGATGTTTTATTTCAGAAAAAAATATCAGCAAGAAATGTTTTAATGCAGAACAAGATTTTGGCACCTCTCTGATATACCTGGCTTTTCCTATGTATATATGAAAGATTTCTTGCTGGAAAACGAGAGGCCTTATGTTGATGTATCTTTCCTCCATATATAAGAACTGATTTTACTAGCATCACATGGAGGTTTTGAGGTTCATTTTTAGCAAGCTTTCCTGTTCTGCACCACTGCTTGAGAATAGACTTTCCTTTTCTCCTTTTCTCCTAGCTTGCTGTGAGCATCGGAAATTAGTGATTCTTCTAACTGTGAGTGGGCAGTATATAGTGACAGAATTAAAATTTATTATTTTGCAGTGCAGTACCTGACACAAATGCAGTACCTGACACAAATGAGCTCAAATGGGGTGCTCTTGATTATTTATCCTTAAAATAAATCCTTCTTTTAAAAATATCACATTAATTGTTGTTCAAGAATCAACACTAAGTTCTTTCTAACCATGTCAAGTCACCTCAACTTCAGAATGACTGACGTAAAGTGAGAGTAGTCTCAGCCATAGTTTCCTTGGCAGATACATGAGCATCTCACAGCATTACCATAAGGACAGTGAGACAGGTAGACCAGAAAAGTTTTGAATGCCCAACTTTTGCAGGTATTGAAGGCCAGGTGAATAGGGCCCAGAGTAACCTGGTCTAGTGGATGGTGTCCCTGCCCATGGGAGGGTCAGAAGTGTGCTGTGGCAACCAGGAGGGCCTGTGGGGGTACCAGGTATTGGTACCAGTTATTGCTTTCTCTGGGTCTGGATTGAAGGCACTTGAGACAGTAGTTCATGTTTGAATTCAGATGTCTATTATTTCTTATCAGTAAAACAGTCTCACTACTATGAATTTGGCAGCTTTTCATTAGAAGGCACAAAATGTCCCACAATCTTTGTTACAAGGTCTTTTAAGACTTAACTATCCAATTAAGAACTGACACCTAGATTATTTCCCCTTTTAACCCAATAACTGATCCCAAAGAGCCTGCAATGACGACTTTTCTGCCCAATTACAAAATGCCACCCAAACCCATGAAGAAGAAGGAAGAAGAAGAATGAAGAAGAAACCCAGGATGACACCCTGTGCCCTCCATCTTCCTTCTATCTATGACATACTAAAAATTCCAAAACCTAAATTTCTCACCAAGTGATGCACCTACACTACTCTCTATAATCTATTTCACATTTTTGTGATTCAAGTCTATCTTGAAGCCTAGGAAACTTTCTCCATTAATGAGGGTCAAAGTCAGGGCTCCCCTGGGGGTCAGGGCACTCCAGAGCAGACGGAGAAATATTCCCAGTGGTCTGGGTTTCCACAAGGGCCAACCCTGTCCTGGGGTGTATCAGTCACAGCATTGCCAGCCGGGCAAGGGAAGTGATGTTCCTGCTCTCCTCTGCACTGGAGTGGCCTTACCTTGAGTGCTGTGTGCAATTTCAGGCATTTCATTATTAGAAGGTTGTAAAACTATCCTCCAATAGCTTTACAAATTTATAGTGTCCAAAGGAGGGCTACAAAAATGGTGAAGAGCCTTGAGGGGAAACCTTATGAGGAATGCCTGAGGTCACTTGGTCTGTTCAGCTTGGAGAAGAGGAAATGGGGAGACTCCATTGCAGTCTACAAATTCCTCATGAGGGGAAACAGAAGGACAGGCACTGATGTCTTCTCTCTGGTGACCACTGACAGAGCTCAAGGAAAAGGCCTGGAGCTGTGTCTGAGTAGGTTTACATCAGATATCCAGAAAAGATTCTTCACTCAGAGGGAGGATGGGCACTGGAAGTGCCCAGGGAAGTGGTCACATCTCCAAGCCTGACAGAGTTAAGAGTTTGGGCAACACTCTCAGGCACATGATGTGACTCTGGAGGATGTCCTGGGCCAGAAGATGTATGTCCATGATCCTTGTGGGTGCATTCCAGCTCAGGATATTCTGTGATTCTGTGATTCTAACTAGATGATCTTGAAAACCCCTTCAAACCCAAACCATTCTATGCTGACCTTGCTCATTACCCTGCCAAAATTAATTTCAATGGGCAATTGAGGTGTTCTCATTATCAACATTACAATGGGCAGCAGCTAAATGAAATCCTCGTGGTCACTCCAGGTAAAATAAGGAATGGGTCTGGAGATCTTCCTTCAAGTCTGTGCCTTTACCACCTGGAGAAAGAAACATCATCTACAGCCAGCTCTGCATGGGTACAGACAAGTGCAGTGACTGCATAGGAGTGGGGAAGATGCTAAATAGAAAAATGGTGAAGCAATTTCACTTTATTCAGAAAGCCTGCCTTTTATTTATTTTTTTTTAGAGATAGAACACAGCAGATGTGATTTATCTCAGTCCATATACCTTAGCCAGTTACTCTCACTTCCTAATTTCCTCTTACACGTATTAGAAGCTTCACCGCAATAGAGACAATATTTTGTGAAATGAGAACAGTCACTTAGGTCCCATTGCAACTTCTGCAATCATGAGTAGAAGGATAATCCAGTTTACACAGAACAGGATCTGAGCCAAATATGGTCTTATGTCTCTTGTCCCAGGATTACAGCAGGCAAGTCACAAAACTCTGCCTCTGTTTAAAATGGACATAATTATACTTCATAACTGCTATTGTAAAAATTCAGTATGCTGTCTGAGCACACCAAAATTATGCATGATGCAATCGTGTATGTTACATTTTTAGGTGAAGTAGCTGTACAAATCTTTATTAAAAAAAATAAACAAAAACCAGTATATGTTGGTGGCAAAGAAGGAAACTGAAGCATAAATTGTTCTGGGCAGGAAAGGTTTCTTGTCTGTCCTGTGCTGTATCCCATTTTTCAGTTAATTTTAAGCACATTTGTAGTGCCTGTGTGTCTCCATCTTTTCTCACTGCTTCAAGAAACTTTAATATCCTGGCCTGAGGATATAGCCCTGGATGAAACCAGAAACCTTAGGGAGTTAGTTGAAATCAGACTAAACAGGGAAATAGGTTTCCCAAGCACACATTTCCTTTTATTTAGCCACAAAACCTTCACTTTTGATAGCCTCCCTGAATGTAAACATGACCCTCTCTTCATTTAGGCTGGACATACAAGCCCGTAATTTGATTTGTTTAGCTAACATTTGTAACCTTCACTCCCTGTGGCTTGCTATAGGACAGGCTATAGAACAACCCTTCCTACCCGGGGGAGGGATGAGTTCTGGTAACTGAAGGAAGGAACTGGATGAGCAACTTGCTGCCTCCAGGGAAAATGAGAGATGAGAACCTTCCCGGTCCACCCTTCAAAAGGGAACAAAGTACAACATCCCCATTACAGTGGGTTTCCTGAGTGAGGCTCTTGGGATAAAGCTGAAAGATTAACCCCCCACCTACCTGCCTGCTGAGAAACTGCTCTGCAGTGTAAATTATGTGCTACCCAGCCCCATTGCACAGTTATACCATGTTGTGTTAATCATTCAGGGAAAGAGTTACAATCCAGCTTTCCTGAGGTTCAGGTGATGCCTCTAATTCATAAGCCAATTGATTGCTCTTTCCTCTGTAGTGAATTTTTTTTCTCATTACTTGTGAGCAGAGTGCTGAGAGGGAACCTGAGGATGTAGATCCTTCCTGGGGCATAAGACTATAGCCAGAGGATGGAGCATGGACTGCTGGGGTTCTATGCAAGAGGAGTACTTATGCTAAAGGTGGGCAAAAACCCTCTCCTTGCCTTTGGAGTGATGGGAAATCTTTTCTCTCTTTGAAACAAAAAAATGAATCTAAGCTTTTAATTTGGGTCTGAGGTGTAAGCAGGGAACTCTTAGTGGTGTTTGCATCCCTATCCCAGAATAAAGTACAGAGATTTACCGGAAGAAATTCCTCTGGTTTATGTAGCTTTAGGTTCTATCTCTATCTCTCTGTTAGTTGCTGTGTACCTCGCAGGAAACTTCCATATTAATTCTGAGCCTTGTGCAATGCCAAGGGCACTCTTATGGTCTACTCCTTGTCAAATGTAAATACTCAAACCCTCAAGATGATCAGTTAGGGAGTTTCTCCCCCCTTGCAGAAGAGCTCCACCATCTGTGCTGGACATGTACATCCATTTACGGATCCAAAATGGAAGATTTTGTCTTCATACATATCAGCGAGCACACTATGGGTATCCCACAGGATGTATGTGAGTGTTTCTGATAGCAGCATTAGGTCCAAAGGGCTTTACATAATTTTCCTTGCAATTGGGAAACATAAAAATTCAGTCAAATTACATATGTGCACATGAGAATGCAGAGGCAGCAATCATTCATGCATTGGTAAGTGGTCAAAAGAAATTGTCCTCATTTCCTCCACACATTTCCAAACACAATTGCATATATTGAAGTCCTTACTGTAAAGAGCCTGGCACAAGCTGAAGACAGATAGATCAGAAGATGTTAGATTATTTATTTTTCTCCTCCACTTAAAATGGTGAAACCTAAGTGATGCTCAGGTCCTTCAGGCACAACCCTAATACTGTTTTCAATTGCACTGTCAGACAGCATAAGCATAATGATACCGAATCTCCTGCCTATAGTATTTGCACTCCATTAATGCCTGAACATGCAGCAGTTTCAGTCTAGTAAAAGAGACCCTGCCTGAGAAATTTTTAGTTTAAATAAGCAAAGATGGAGGAGCTATTTCAAGAGACCTCGCTGAGGGATTAAGGGATGTCAGACTTTCTGGCTGGAAGCCTGTGGGAGGTCAGGGAACTGAACCGAGGGCTGCAAACCCCCAGCAGCATCAGTCTCCAAATTGCTCTTTACCTGGCAGCTGCCTGCCAGAGGGATGTGGTGGCTGCTAAATGAAAAGCAGATGGAGTTAAGTTTAGTTAAAGTAGACAGTCATAGCAACAAAGAGCTCTCATCTAATCACCCAGCAGTAGTAGGGCTGAAAATGCAATCAAGTTGTTTTCTATAAATCATTTTCACAAGATAAGAGGCCTGGCTATACAGCATGGCTCACTAAGTATTTACACTGTAAACTTTCCTGCCCTCAGCACCACCCCTTTGCTCTGAATTATTGCTTTAATGAATTTAATCATGAAATGTAACAGCTGGATAATAAGAACCCTATAAACTTCCCCCTCTTTTCCTTTTAAATTAAATTATATACTGGTAGTAAAAACACGATTATTTGAAGGTTGTGTTTATGAGAATTCTTGCCCTCTGAGGAGGGTGGTGAGGAAAAAAAAAGAATTAAAGTTTTTACTTACAAGAGAAAACAGCTTGTGGAAATAATTACACAACTTGTGAGCCTGCACAGCATCTGTATTTAACAACTTTATACTCAAGCCTTTGGAAACAGGCAAGTAGTCTGTCTTTCAGACAGCTGAATATATAAAGTGTCTCAGTTATTGTACTATTTTACTAACGTAATACCAAGATAAAGTGATTGAATCTTCTGAAGAGGAGCGGGAGGACGCTGATAATGTCTATTGTAATGAGGAACAATAATGGGCATAAAAGTTTATTAGCTCCACAGGTCACTGCACAGCAACAGCAGAGAAGCAATAAAACAGAAATTCAGTCATGTTCTGTTGGAGCCTTCAGCATGCATTGAACCTCCTCATTAGGTGGGTCACAGGCCTCCAAACAGGAAAGGTCCCTAGTGGATGGGAGAGTCAGGGAACAGAGCTTGGCTCCTTCAGCTGCACCTCAGCCAGGGTTCCTGACATTCACACAGCTCTTCTAGTTTCCTCTGAATGGGGTTTTAAAAGATTTTCAAGATTAACATGTTTTGGTTTACAGTCCATGTTCCCATTCACTTCTAGGTTCTCACAGGCTGGCCACACCAACATCTTTTCCTGCAACCCCAATCCCTTACTGAAGGAAATTGAAGAGAATGGTTCACTCCAATATTAAATAAACTCCTGTCCACTTAGGTCACTGCTGTGGCCTCTGAAGGATTTAATGTAAATAAAGGAATTAGATGACAGTGTATTTTTTACTTACTTTGTTTAAAGTTGTGCATTGTTTTTCTGGAAAGACAAAGCACTTTCCCTTATTTTGAGTTCTTGCATTTCAATTATGCTGGAAAACAGTGATGTTTGCCAAGCTGGTCTGTTTCCTGCTGCCAACATCTTCCTAACAATGTTTGAATGACTACGGGGACAGACATGTCCCAGAGCTGCCCTGCAAGCTCAGGTCTATCACAAGACAGAAACAGGACTGGTACTTGTATGAGCTCTTTCAGATGAGTTTTTCTTTCTAGCTCATACAGTAATTTTAATGGTACAAGTTGCTTGCGTGCATACTTTCAGGTGTTAGCAGCAGAAGTAAAACAGCAGAAGAAAGTGAGCTATTTTAACAGGGTATTTTCTGAGGATTTAGATGCTTCCCTCATTTGGTATCTAGCATCTTGTGCCTGTTTAAATAGTTGATTTGACAATAATATTTTAAAAGTCTTTGTTAAACCCATTAAAAAATCTCTGCAATAATGATATTCAGCCATTCAATAATAAATACAGCCTCATTTGGTGCAGTAGTTTCTATTTTCCTCTCCTACAGTTTGAAATCTGACAACACTTCAGCACACAAACAGCAGATGGGATTGTAACAAGGCTTTTAAAGTAATGAATATCCATAATTCTGCACTAAGGCTCAGTCTCTGCCCTTGGATGTCATCTAGGGTGCTGGTAATGCCACTAACAAAATAAGGCAGATTGCTGTTTGTCTCTCACACAAGTGAAATTCTATCAGTACAGTGTGCAGGAGTGTGCTGATGTTGAACATCAAGCTCAGGCCTTTGAGATGGAGGAGAGGGGGAGAAAGGGAAGTTGCATGAAGATATCAGCACAGTGCTGGGCCAGAGTGTAAATCCTGGGGATGGGATTTATGAGCTGTGGGGCTCTGTGGTGTGTTACACACTCCCAAGGCTCTTGGGCAGCCCATGGAGGGGCCTGAGAGAGGTCTCGAGTTAGCTCTGAGCCCAGAAAGAGTGAGCCTGCCTCTGTCCAAAATCTAATGAATCTCTGTCACTCTGCCAAGACGAAAGGAAAGAAAAGTTAATAGATGCATCAAAGTCCAGTTCCCACAAGCATCCCCCTGGGATATCAGACCAGCTGTGAGAAACACTTCAATCAGTCATGTAGGACTTTGCTCCCTTCTCACAGGGCTTCTTGTAGATTTTATCCCAAGCAGATTTCATATGAAAGGGGTATTGTTCAGGCCAGCCAAAGCCAGGGTCTTCTCCCCAGTCCTCCAGACCCAGAATAACAGGGTCACTCTCCCCCAGGAACTCTCTGAGTGATCTCCTGGGTCCTGCCTTCTTGATTGCTTCTGTGTTTTAACTTCCCAGCTGCCAGAACCTCAGCAGCACAGAGCACCTGTGCCTGGCCACCCTTGGGGCACAGGGTCAGATGCCCTCATGCCTGTACCTGCAGGGATGAGCCCCTGGTTGGGTCTATCAGGGTCTATCACCAGGTCTGTGAGGCTTGTTGTCTTCCCAGGACCAGAAAATTGTCAGAATAAACAAGGGAAACAACAAACTGGCCAAGGTGACTTTGTGACTTTGCAGGCTTGCAGGCAAACCTGCCTTGCCCTAGGGGGAATTTAAACAATTATACTCAGCAAACGGGGTTACTCAGCTAAAAATTCTCTGTGACCATGTAAAGGATGGCAGCTAAAATGGAGGGAGTGCATCTCCCTGCATTATTAGAAGTTACCGACTACTTTGGATTTTTTTTTTTAGATTTACTTTTACTGTTTCCTTTGCAAATTGTTAGGCACTTCTAAACACAAACCACTTTTTGCCCTTTCAACTTTCCTCACATTACAGCCCAGCTAACTCCATTAGCAAATAAAGTAAATAGCCAGAGCACTTATGAAAGTCTAAATTCCCTGAAGGTAATAACTGTATAAAACACATGGGAGTTGTTATTTCAAGGCAAGGAAATGGAAAGCTTTTAGTTTATCATTAAGCTG
This sequence comes from Zonotrichia leucophrys gambelii, assembly GCF_028769735.1. Taxonomy (NCBI): domain Eukaryota; kingdom Metazoa; phylum Chordata; class Aves; order Passeriformes; family Passerellidae; genus Zonotrichia; species Zonotrichia leucophrys. The sequence goes on along the minus strand of NC_088171.1, from coordinate 115,187,781 downwards.
GCTCAGTATTTTGGTAGGCCTTGGCACTATTTATTAACAATTTATAAAGTCAAACTGGGGTGAATCTACGTAACCAATACATATTTCTGTACTGAGATGAGGGACTTGTGCTATTTGTCCTGAACTCCATGTAAACAGTGCTTAATAAGCTCTGACTTGGCTTTTCCTATTAAACTGTTTGCCTGTGAGAAGTGAACTCAAGTCACTGCATGTTCCTGTAAGAATTATCTCTCAATGCAGTACTGATGTCAGGAAGCATCTCTCCAGGCTGCCATTAGTTCAAAATGCAATATTTAGAAACAATACCAGTTTGAGGAATCTCTGAGTTCCCACAAAAGTATTAGAAAGTATTATCCTTATGCAGGAAGGGGCAGGGATGAATGACTAAGAAAGAAAAACACCCCACAAAGGAGAACAAGAGAAGACATTGTCACAGATGTGATCCCATGGGAACCTAAGTCCATCAGCTTATGTTGCAAGGACATGCAGGTTCCAGGTTTTGCCTGGCATATTTTCTAGCTCTAGCCTGACTTTTCTGGTCCCATCTTTTAGTCCTTCAAGTCTTTGTTCCCCTGAATGCTCTTTCCTTTTGGCAGTTCTAGTGTCTCAATGGTTAGACCAAGCCTATATTAGTTCTTCCATGGTATTTGCAACGCTCAGCAAAACTGTGAAAACATAGAAATAAAAACCTCAGGTACTAACTTTTGTCACCATTTAGTAAGATGGGTACTTTCATTTAGAAAAGCTCTGCTTATGAGATGCCCACCTGTCCTGGATTTGCCAAGAAAATTGTATTCTATTTGCCATCTGTATGGCAGTTGTCTTCTGTTAAGTGGGCAGTTTTCCTTATCTCTTCCACAACCACTCCTCCCTCTGGGGAGACATCTGCTGATAACAGGCTACTGAATGTCACTGCATGACTGATAAGAACTAGAGCATCCCAGTGTAAGATGCTCCGCCCAGAGGGAGGGGCCAAGCATTCCTACCTGGATATAACCTTGAGTTCTGGAACACCAGCATGGCTTCTCCACTGGATTTCCCAGAGGAACTGCTGCCTCTTCCACTGGATCTTCAGAGGAAGACTATACCCTTCTACAGGATCCCTGCTCCAACAAAACCACACCTGACACTCCAGGAGGACTGCAGCCACAATTGCAATTGGACTGCTACCAACACCCTGACCAACAGGGTGTCGTGTTCTGACCCTGTCAGTGTTGTTTTGGTTTACTGCATTGTTTATTTTATCTTTTTATTTTCTTCCCTAGTAAACAACTGTTATTCCTGCTCCTGTATTTTTGCCTGAGAGACCCTTAATTTAAAATTTATAGCAATTTGGAGGGAGGGGTTTACATTTTCCTTTTCAGGAGAGGCTCCTGCCTTCCTTAGCAGACACCTGTCTTTCAAAACCAAGACACCACCTGAGGCCTCATTCATTCTGTTGCATACGTGTGTTACCTCAGGGGAGGACACCGGACAGACACCCAGATGTGCACAGGGGTTTTCTTCTGACATTCCTCTAGGGCTCATGTGCTTTCTATAAATAGCCACAAACTGACTGACATTGCTCAAAACCCCACCAACTTGCAAATGATGACAAAATCAAGTTACTAGCTGTGAAGATCATTGCATTAATGTTATTTAAGTTACAACCAGACTGGCATTTTAGCTCACTGTTTTCCACTCACTAATCTCCTCTGATAGGCTAAGGGCATCTTAGCTCTTTGATAATTTGGGCACTCACCATTTGTGGTATCATGCAGAATCAGAGGCTATGGGCTTAATTCTGTGGGCAGCCCTTCTCAGTTTTCCTGTCTGCAATGCATGCTGCTGATACATGACCAGTATCATTCTCCAGAGAATGTAGGGCAGAATTACCTTTTTGAAAACTTTTTTTGTGTGTCTGTGTTGTCAGTTTGCTGAGGCTCATATCTTGATTTTGAAGGAACCAGAGCCTGGAAATGGATGCATTGATAGTGGGCCTGAGAGAAAATACATAAAGTTATTGTGGGATTGCATACAGATTAAAAAGAAAAGATAAGCCAACTGCCCAAAAGCTTCCTGATTATTTAATTTCTTATATTTTATACTCTGTGGATAGTAAGACTGCTCAAGCCTGAGCTGACAATTATGAACAGCAATTAGTGAAATATGCTGCCTGTTAACTTTGACACAGCCTCTATTATGAATCACACTCTTCATATATGAGGAAATAAAGTAATAATTTAGTATATTTTGTGTGGCAGCGTTTCTGCAGTAATCCATTTCAGAAAAATAATAGAAGTGGGATTAGTAGAGAGAGGAAAAAGCCCAATCCTGTTTGTCCTTCCTTTCCCATGGGGCACAGGGAAGGGAGGAATTCTCACTTTTCCATGTTTAGGTATAATGCAAAACTTCTCTTTCTATTAGAAATCTCAATTTTAAAAATCTACTTTAAAAAATGAATTGCAAATTTGAATTGCAGCTAAAAAAAAATTAATATTGAAGGTTCATAATATTACTCATTGCCCATTTCTCTCTGATGACTGCTCAAGGAACCAGGATGATTAATTCAGATGTAGAGATATGCACTGTAACTCACAGGCTTTCCACCTTCCAGTGAAATGGAAAAGATTGGGCTGAGTTCACTGAAAGCAAACTGTCTTCTCCTGTTCTCTGTTACTGACTGAACCAAGATTGTTCCCCTAAGGCCTTCTGCTCACCCTGAGAATTGGCATAGTTTTGTTGATTTTTCTCTCTTTTTAAGAGTCCAATTTGTAAAGTAAGTCTCAGTTTGCTTGTAAACAGGTTTATTTATGTTTTTATCAATATCTTCTATCAGATTGTACTCTCCTAAGGGAACAGAAATATAATTTCTTTTCCAATCTGCTGTGCTAAACAGCCTTTTTTTCTTTCCTTTACTCATTCAAGGTCAGTCTAGAACCAGATATCTGTTTTTAACATCATATTTTGTATGATGCTTCTCAGATTACACTCTGTGGTAGCAAGAGTGGGTGGGACATGAGCACTTTACAGAGTATTTAAAGAATCAGTTGCATCTTTCTTGCATGTTGCTACAGCCAAGTTCCCAGAAATCTGTCCATTTCCAGCTCAAAGACCAGAAACCACTCTCTTTGGAAATGTTTGAAATATGGGTTACTTTGGTACTTTGCCCTTTACTGCAAATGTTTTCCTGATAAAATATCACAGACTTTCCATGAATACACATAAACTAATGAACTCAAAGCTTTCTTTAGTTCAGGAGCTCTATTATCGTGATTGCTTGATGGCTTTACATCTTTGGACTAATAAATATGTAATTTAGTGTTCACAGGAGATAAGTAGTCATAACTCTGTTTATGATTGTATTGTCAGCCAATATGACATGCCTACTTTTGGGTACAGATATGGCACACAAAAACGGTCATCACCTTCCTCTTTGCTCCCCCTCTACGAGTGAATACAAGACTGACTAGCTAAACCACATTAAAACTGAGTTCTTTACAGTACTCTGGTGTTTAGAGATAATACTTTGGTGTTCTAAACCCCATCAGAAAGAATACTAAGCCTGGAAATTATCTTAATCTGGGTAAATAATTCATTACAAATTTGACTTGATTTCTTTGTTAATAAAAATGATACTATTTTCTCTTGACCTGCAGTCTTCTCTCCTGACCTCCAGAGCAGCCACCTGCAGTTCTGCCTCCAGCCTGGCTCCCTGCTCTGTGGGGCAGGGCATGATCCCCTAACTGGGGCCCTTCTGGAGCAGAGCACTGCACACTCTCCTGCACTCATTTGGCATTCATGCACCCCAGTTCTCCTGCTGTGAGGGTCACATCACATCACATTATGATATTTCTATGTTTAAATGACAAGGTAATGCTTCTGAAGTTTGATGCACAAAGAGTCAGAAGACACAAGCCTCAGTGCAGTTTGGCAGCACAAACATCCTATAGAGCCTTTATGAGGACTAGAAACCCTGCAAGGCAGACTCTGACTTACAATCCCCCTTTCCCATCCTGACATTTCTAGCTTGGCTACAGTAGTCATGAAATAATTATGAAGGGCAGAAAGACTCCTGTAAGAATTGATCTATATTTACATGAGATTCTGTTGCAGAAGAGGAGGTTTTTCAGATTAAAAATCAACTGTACTCACAGTGAAACAAAATCATTTATTATTTAACCCTGGGATGGCAGAGGGGAAGAAAGTCCATAATTATTATTTAGTTCTTAGCTAAGAAAAATATGTACTAATATTGAAATTTATTTTCTCCTTTGATACATCTTCCCCCATTTGGCTACCTTTTTTAACATGCCTGTCTTGATGTCAAATCTTTTATCTTCCTGTCCTATAACATCATTAACAAGAACTGAATCAGAAAACCCCATTTGCTACACTGTATGTGTGGTATTTTCAGGATCCCCCTTTTTCTTCCCCGTTATGGGGAAGAAACATGACTCTGACTCCATGTTCTTAGAAGGCTAATTTATTATTTTATGGTATTGTATTATATTAAAGAATGCTATACTAAAATTATACTAAAGAAAAGAGAAAGGATACTTACAGAAGAATTAACAAGATACTAATGAAAAACCTGCAACTCTCTCCAGAGTCCCAACACAGACGGAGCGTGATTGGTCATTGAGTCAAAACAATTTATGTGTTGGATAAACAATCTCCAAACCACATTCCAAAGCAGCAAAACACAGGAGAAGCAAATGAGATAATATTATTTTCCTTTTTCTCCGAGGCTTCTCAGCTTCCCAGGAGAAGAAAAAATCCCTGGTGAAGGGATTTTTCCAGAAAATATGACAGTGACACTGTATGCATATGAATTAATATGTTATATGCACTCCAAATACAATAACACATTATACAGACATGATATGCCATAATAATTGAGTGGCCTTCAGGATTTATAAAAATGCCAACTTCTTTGTAATTATTGGCAGTAGTATCTTTTATATAAAAAAGTTATGATGCTGTTTTGCAGCATCTGTTTGGTCCTGGGAAGGAAGAAGGAAGGGGGGAGAAGAAATGGACACTCAATAGCTTTTTGGGCAGAGTCTCTAGCTGCCAATCATACACGACATCATCACTTTTGGGATGGTAAAGACGTGGAAATATCCTCTCTGTGGTGCTTGTGGGCGTTTGTGCAGATGTCCAACTGCTCTGTTCTGCTTCAGTCTCAGGTAGATACCTTTCACACCCTCCACTAATCAATAGCAATCACAAATGCCATCTGCCAGCTGCACAGATTACACAGCAGGGAGGGCACTTTCAGCAGTGCTGGCTGAAGCCACACATCACTTGTGTCTCTGGAAGTAGGTGCTCAGCACCCAACACTTCCCCTGAGCACAGTAAAACCCTGTGCCTTGCTGCAGTGGCTGCCATGTGGTGTTTTGGGCTTCTTGCCAGCCTCAAAGGAGTCACCTGGCTTCCCAGAAGCTTCCCAAGCTTTTGCAGTGGAAGTGTTCTCCAATAGTATCTGGTGCTGCTCAGATATGCCACTGACAGAAATACAAACAGGTATAATGGCATTTTTGGAGCAGGTCTCTGTTTCCATAAATGAGATGCAGAAGACCTATCTGCAAACATGGTATTTGAAGCTCCTAAACCTTCAGCCTGACCTGCGAATAACCTGTGTTACTTTAATTCTTAAAGAATTACCAACACCTTAAAGCAATAAATATAATTTATGAATATATTTGAGACCAGAATTCATAAAGTTCATCCAAAGTCCTTTCAACCTTCAGCTTTTCATTTTTAACAATTTTACAAGACATTTATATTCCTGCACATTCTGCAGAGATAAGAATTTTTTGTTACGTGGTGTAATTCTGTAATTTACAGGATCATTGTTCAGCACATCTGGGTTTCCATAATTGTGAGAGTCCAGAATTTCTTGTTTAAAGGTTTCATAACTTCATTTACTATGATACTCAAATTTTACAATGCACATTATATGCAACTTTGAAGCACTGCATAAAATATTTATACCATGCCTAGATGTGGCAGCTACATTTGCGATTACATTTTTATTCCTGTTAATTATAAATCAAACATGAAGTGGTGATTGCTTTTTTTATTCCCTTGGCAAGAATGTTTGCAATAAAACTATCTCTGTGCAGAGTCCTTCTGACAGCTCACCAGCGCATCAAACTCCAAATTGTGAAGAAAATTCCCATATAAAATGCATAAGATATTATTCTGTGGAAGTTTTCAAGGTCTCCTTCAGGCCTACCACTTGACTTTGGCTTTGCATAAATTGTAAAGCTCTGTCTGAGTGGTGTTCGTAACAGATAATGGCATCATAACTCTTTATCAGTACTTTTCTAGAGCATCCAGTTTTCCTGCTGGAGGCTGCCTGCAGCTCAGTCATCAGCAATATGGCCTGTGTTCCCTCAAATATACACTGACACAAAAAAAGCGCAAACTTTTGGTTGAAGGCTGTGGCGGTGTTCCACTAAACACATCACACTCTCTGCCCCATCAGACAGTCCATGAAATGTAGGATAGTCCAGATCATACACTATGCCTCTCCATCAAAAACCCAAACATTATCTCCAAAACAGATTATATTCAGTCAGTACAGCCACCAGATACATTCTTGTTTCACTGAAAACTAACCTGCTTGCTTTGCTAAGTAAAGTAGGGATTGTGAAACTTTCATGTAGAACAGTAATCCTGATTCTCATTCTGCCAGCCCTGACAGCTCAAACCCAGCCATTCCATCCCTTCTTTTAAGTATCTGAGGGGCATTTACCTTGTTAACACATATAAATCATTTTGTTTTGCTATCCTACAAGTTAAGAGTGGTATGCTGGTGTAACTTTACAGTCTACTCTCCAGTTATGACTGATTCAACCTAACAGAACTGCAAATTGCTCCATAAATTATAGAGAATGACATCTGTGGTAATGCTGGTGTACTTGTTATAAGTAAGCCAGCTGAATTCTTCTGCTCTGGCTTCAGTCCTATTTCTCCTTGGTCTAGCTGCACATTCTCCATCTTCACACTTGAACAGCTGCAGAAGAAATTGTTTAGTCAGATTTGTGGGTTTTTTTCATTTTAATAAATTTGTACAAATGGACCACCCTCTACTCACTGGTGCTGAACAGCAAGTACATAATTACTGTAACAGTGCTTAAGGTATTGATGGTACACGTATGTAGGACTGGATGTCATAATTTTAATAGTACACACTGTTTTATGTATCATTAGCACTTCAGCTGAAATCCTCATGTCTTAGAGGCCAGCTAAAATTGTGTTCTTTGTGAGGTTGAATGTCTTATTATTTTAGGACATAATTATATGAGTAAAATAAACTCCTGAGCAGCTTTTTTAATGAGAGCTTCCATTTAATTACATTAATTTTGTTAGTAACTGGAATTTTTCAGTAGCTCATTTAATTACTGATATAGATATCATTCCTTTCTTTTTCTTCCCTAGTAGCAAATTCCACACACATATTGATTAAAAAAAAATCAGTTAATGATTTTTACACACAAATCATTCATCAGCAATTCATTATAGATGTTTGCTACTTCAAAATCAAGATAGCAGTTGCTTTGATTAGAAACATGAGCTTCTGTACCATAAAAAGCTTCTGAGCCTTGATAGGCTAAGCCACGTTCCTAATGCCATGTGTCATAAACAGATAGTAAATAAAAAGCTCGTTAGCATTCATGTGATACCTTAATGGATTTTTTTCTCCCCAAATGCTATTTTAGTGTTACTGTAGGTAAGAGAAAGGGCAGTAAATAGGTGCCTGGTATAGGGATACTCCTTTCTGTATTCAAATACATTCAAAAGATGAAATTCCATTTCTTATCCTTTTAAAGCTAAAGAAAAAAGGCCTTGTACAGCAGACATCATCACTACTAAAAACCCAACAAACCCTAACTCCCGCCAGCACCGATACACTGAGAACTATTTGGACAATTCAAAGAGCAGTCTCCAGTGAAGCCAGCTCATGATGTAACTACAGTCTCTCCCCAAATCCTTCATAGTTTTAGGCTGAGATTTCCAGAATCCTAAATGACTGTGCAAATGGGAACAGCAGACTCACTGCAAGCATTTGACCAAAATTCTCTAATGCAAATCAGTGATCCAGGCTGTGCTGCTTTTCAGCTTGTTTTAGGAATGGCTTTTAGTCAGGCTCTAAAATAGACAAAAATCATTGAACCAACTTTTTCTTCTCAGTCTCTGAAATAATGAGTTGGTGTTGGACTGCAGATTTATGAGCAAGTATCTGATAGGCAGGAAGGGCTGCAACAGATTATAAGCATTTATTCCTACAGAGAAAAAAGCTCCAAACTCAACAACAAAGTCTGTATAAAAAGATAAATAACCATGAATTAAAATTCATCTCCCAGAGGGATCTAGCTCCTCAAACTCCCCTTTAAAAGCATGATGTGTGATAATGTTTGATCATCAATAAAAGCAATAAAATGCAGCATTAACAGAGTTTTGAGTCCTCAATCCCAAGTTCAATGTTAATTTTTATGGAGAAATCTAGGTGTTACTTCTTGATTTGCTAAGTCAATATTTTTACAGACAGAACTACTCAGGAAAAAAAAGAGACAAATGAAAAAGCTCACACTTGAAAGATTATTTTGAAGTGTCAAGTCAAGGAAACTTGCAGATGAGGCAATCCCAGCTGTCTGTGCAAGGAGTGCACCTCACATAATCTCTGGGATGCAGTCAGAATGGAAAGGGTCCAGGAGGACCCCAGGCTACAGTCTGTGCTTGTTCCTGTCTCACATTGATGGTTTTCATTAGGTCTCCCCACCCAGACAGGCTGGGAGACAGAACTCCAAGGTTTCCCCAAGACTTTCCTGCCCCTGCCTATGCTGAGCAGTGCCATGGCCCAGAGAGTATCTTAATAACATGGATTTTACTGGGGAAAGGGGTTCAGAAGTGTTTTAGAACAAAAAAAAAAAACCACCAACAAAAAAAAACCAACAAAAAAAAAAAAAAACCAAAAAAAAACCAACCAAAAAAAAAAAAAAAAAACAAAACAAAAAAAACCCCAAAAACAAAACAAAAAAAAAGGGCAGCATCCTTCAGGATGTCTTTCCTAGCTGTTGTGCTGCTGCTCATGGGTAGAACTCACCTCCAGGAATTGTAAAAGTGCTGTCTCCACTGAGGTCAGAGTTGTGCAGTTAAGTAGAGAAACGAATCAAGAATGTATTCTGTACCTGGAAAACAAAAAAGACCACAAAAATTAAATTCACTGCTGGTAAAAATTACTCTTTTAGTATGGAATTGTCTTAGCATTTATTTCAGTTGGGAGCTTCTGCAGCTATGCTGTGAAAGGTCAGGATAATGATAACAGCATGGGGTTTTACCCTCTGCTCATGTTTCCAGCTACTGCTTTTGCCTATCTGCCACATTTATAATGCTGAGAAAAGGTGAAACTGTTCTTAAACAGCTGAGGGAAGAGTGCTAGCTACAGAAAATGAGGCATTTTGCACAGTGGTTGCACATTATCTTGGGGATTAAATGCTTGAAGGGAAACTTGTAGCCCAGGTGTCTGGGTGGGTAGAGAAATGACAACCACAGTTGTACAGGGTTCCAAGTGCATGTCATTCTAAGAAAACAGTCATGAGTATTATGACAGCTGCAGTACTGGAGAGCAAGGAAATCTTACAGTCCGGGTGACAAGTGGAACCTATACTTTCCCTTGCAGAGGAGAATGTCTGTTCTTATGACAATTAATTCCTGGATTTCTAAATAATAACTATATTATAGAAGAGAACAAAAAAAATCTCTTCAATAATTAAGTAATTAACATTTAAAGTATTGAGGGAAATAATAGAAGAATAGATTTCTGAGTCAGTTTTGATGTCAATTATTCTGGTGGGAAAAGGAGGTGGATGCTCAGCTTTCAGAAAAGCTCCACTTGGGATTTCAGTGTGACTGTTCCTGGTCTTCCACAATGGCCAGCAAAAGGTATGGCTCCAACAAAGCCCTCCAAAGGAGAGGCAAGCAGGCTTTGCTTTTAATTGCAAACTCATACATTTAAGTCTTATATATTTAATCTATATAAGATTACTTAAATGTAAGGGAAGTAAACTTCCTCTTTCAGGAAGGCGAGATGCACAATCAAAAAACTTTGTGCTCTGGAAAAGGGTAAGTTCCCTAAAGGAGGGGAATGTTAGTGAGGAGAAGGCTCATCAGCGCAATTCTGCTCTGCCCTCACCCCAGGCCTCCATGGGTGTTTTCCACAGGACAGCTCTAGGCCACAGTGTCCATTGGTGGCACACAAGGATGTGCAAAGTCCAAGCAGAGAAGGATTTGAAGTCTGTCTGATCTGCTAAAACTTGAATAAAAGGACAACCAAGAGCAACAACCAAAATAACCTCAAACTAAGTGAATCGAAGTCTCTTGACCTTGTGAGAGGTGAGGTAGGGGTAAGGGGATAAAAGCAGAGCTTATTGGTACTTACTGTATACCAATATCTTTGCCAACAGGGTAATTTTGCCAGCCATTCCTAAATTTATCTTGAGTGTAAAGAGCTGGACCATATTCCTTTCATGGGGACAATTTGCTCTCCCAAGCTCTGGCTGTCAGTCACATTTTGGCTAAGCTGTTTCTTGTAACTCCCTTTCAGAAAGCTAAAGTCCTAGGAACAGCCATTAAAGCTATGTGTGCCAGCACTTCAGAAAGGGAGGACACCTGTGAGCTCTTCAGCTCATATTTAGAAATCACTTCAGCCCCCAAAAGCCTCCTGTTATCCTGCCCAGTAAGTCTGACCTGCTGCCACCCTGGCCAGCACATCGTGTCCCTTCCTCCAGCGTCTGTCCTCTTTTACATAAGACAAGGGTCTGCAGTGCCAGTGCTCTGCAGCATCACAGGGACTGTCAGCCAAAGCTGCTCATCTCTGCAGCCCCCCCCACATCTCTGGGATCTGCCTTCCAGACCTGCTGAAAGGAGGCTAAGAGATAAAACAATGCCAGTGAGAGCAGGCAGCACACAGAGGCTGGTGTAATTTGTATGACTGTAAACACAGGAGTCTATATTTCACACATTGCACAGAACAAATCCCTGAAAGGCAATGAAAACAAACACCTCCAAATAGCATTTTTGTTCTGTGTGGAAACATCTCCATTGCAGCTATTTTGATATATGAAACTGTCAGCAATAAATATATTTTTTTCAAAGAAAGAGCTTTTCAGGTTAATGTGGTTTTGTCTGCAAACTCAGATAAAGGAGGCAGACACCTCCTGATACTTTTCCCCAGCACAGTATTCAGTGCTTATTAGTAAATCAAAATTAGGTGCCCCATGATTTTGCCATCTCCATTATTTCACCTCAGAGGAAAGCAACCCATAGATTTCTCTGTAGCATCATGTTTTCGTACAGTATTGATGAATCAGATACCAGTGATGAAGACTGGACAGAGAATAAACTGGAATGCCTGTCCCTACAAGGACCTTGACATTCCCATTAAAAGCGGTGGCTTGCTCTAATATGTCATATCATCATACTCTTCTGAGTTTTGCATCTGCCACCCAAGCCTGCTCCTCCATCTATGAACAGAATTCATTTTCCACTGCAAAGTCTGAGTAGCGGACAGGGACATCAGAGCTTTGTAATGGAAAGGGAATCTTATTCCTAGCTGATTGAATTATCCAAGTAGAACGCCAAGTCAGTGTTTGGTTATCCACCTGTAATCATCCAGCCAATACCATTCCTAGCCCAGCCTATATGAAACAGAGGATCTGAGAGGGCAGCAGAAGACTGGCAATCTGGGGAAGAAACAATCTTTGCTCTCTGATGCATGGCACCTTGTTACACAGAGGAATAACACCTTTTCTGGGAAGGGACTTTCTAATAAAGATAATGGACTATTTCAGGTTGCTTTTATAAAGAGGCATTGCTGGAATGGAAGGTACTTGGCAAGTTCTGTTTATCCTCTGGAAATTTACCCCAGGCAACAAGTTTCCTTGATGCTTATCATGAATTTCCCTTTTGTAGCACAGTGCAAGTTATTGATGCCCATAATCCTAACACAGCACTTTGAGAATTACTCCAGGCCTATTAATTTTTTAAATGAAGGATGCAGGGTATACAAGAAGTTTTACCATACTAGAATTTGAAAGTTCTGATCCAACCTATTTAGTTAATGAAAAAAAAAAAATCCAAAAACTGAGAAGCAACTGGCTGGGCTGTCTAATCCTCTACTGTCATTGTCTAGAATCAAGAATTGCTGTCCACCATGTATTACAGAACGTTAATTGCATATCTAGAAAAGTAAATGAAATCTCACAATACCTGGGTTTACAAAAGATGCCATGAGAAAAATTGAAGGAAACTGATGAACTGCAGAAATATCAAAATGCAAAGCTGTCCTCTAATGAAAGAAAAATAATTCAGTTATTTCTGTCTTTTTAACTGTGTGGCTTTAATAAACTCCAGGATGCTGTTGGGGAGGGGGAGCTATCTATGTGCCCACACAGCTTCAAGCTTATCTTCCTGTAAAATAATGAATTGCTTTAAATCCATCCCCTCCAGCATGACCCAGCTACCCAGTAACAAGGTAGAAGACTGAGTGGGTTTCCTGTGCTTGATTGCTTCTTAATCATATTCTGTGCACAAAATGCCTTCAGAAATCTATTTTACTTTGTATTGTATTCTCTGTTCAGAATGAGAATTCATTCAGCACCAAATTATTACCTGAGCAAATCAGAGTCACAAAGCCCCCTGTATATAGCAGTGCAGACATACAAAGCAAAAAAACCAATCAACATATTTTGAATGTTAAGTCCCACGTAAGAAACTGGAACAAAAAGTCATTCATTATGTTGCTTCAGAAGAACAAGTAGAAACTTACCTTTTCAGGTTATTAATTCTTTGAAAAAAGGAAAAGAAATCTAACTTCATTACCTGATACATCCTCTATTTGTATGGTTACAGTTTTAGCTCTTAATCTGTGCCTTTTCCAGATGTATTTCAAGAAAAAATGGGAAGCATCAATCATCTGGCAGTTAGCTGTGAAAATTTTCCCCAAATTTAACAGTAATGGTAAGATAGATACATCTAATTGGTGTAAATGTATGCAGGACACCAGCTGATTTAGGAGTGTTACTCTTCACAATATATCCATTCAAACAGTATTTCTTAGGTATTATTGAGTGGCATTAAATTGCTTAAGAACTTGACGTCCCTCAAGACCATCATAAAAAGCATAATTTCTTTTGCAAAATGTGTAGTACACCATTAGTAGAGTTTTCTTTTGCCTTGCTAGTTGAAGTAAACTGACTGGTGTTCTATAATTGTTTTACTTTTGTTTCTATTTGTTTTTTTTTCTCTCAAGTTTCAGTCAGATTAGCTTTGTTTGCATTGAAGATTCTGATGATAACCCATAGACTGGAAGAAATAGGCAGTCTCCCATCAGGACTCCCACAAACTCCTTTCTAAACAGAGTACAGCCCATCCCAGGGTGACAGCAGGTTCTGTTCTGTTCCACAGAAAAGTGGAAAGGAATGAGCTGGGCCTGGCATCAGAAGACCTGACTCTCAAAATGGCACATGAGTATGTCCTTTAACTCTGATTTTGGTCAAAAACTATACGCCAGAGAGAGACACTCACAAAAGCCTGAGCTGTAAGTAGAATCCTAGGAGTTTTCATCCCACTGCTTTTCCCAGCAGGAACCAAGCAGAAACAAGAGAAGACAGGTCACCTCTTGCCCCAGGGCTGCTGTTCTTCCTTTCTTGTGACAAACACCTGAAGGCCTCCAGTGACCATCCTGACAGGGGCAGTGCTTTAACAACAAATCCTGTCACTCTGCTTGACAGAGCTCAAAAGATTAAGAGGAAATAAGAGTTAGAGGACAGAAGGGAGGAAAATGTTTTCAAGAGGGGAATACCTGGCTGGGTGGGGAGGAGGGCAAGGGATGAAGCAGTTGCTGAGATGCTTCTGCACAACTCTAGTTTGGAGGATATTCATGAGCATGGGAGGGATGAGAGGGACACAGATGCTTTAGATGCTTTTACATCCATTTCTTAAAAACCAGAATTCAGGCAATTGCTGAGTGTCTTTCAGGTTCGCAAGGCGTCTTCTTTAACTTCTCTTTTCCCCATGAGATGATGAAGAGCTTATAGGAGTTTTAAACTAGGTCAAGAAGGACTTAGATGTAGAGAAAGTGTCAAATTAACCTGAGTAAAAGAAAAGACTACACTTTGGATGGAGGATAAAAGTGTCATAAAAAATATATCTGTATATGCGCGTGTGTGTGTGTCTGGTGCATGTGTGCCTATCTATATGTACAGATATATGCAGACCCATATTCATTTTATAGGCCCTACAGTGAGCCTGGGAGGTTAACGACATTCTTAACCCAAAAAGCAGTCCAGGAGTTGTGGGTGTAATTTGCACAACCTCCTCAATATGGACTCAGTGATGATATCTGTGTTATCAACATAAAGCAGTAGCACACAGGATTAAAATAAACAAAAAAACAAGCAAAAGAAAAGTGAGATTAAAGAAAACAAGAGACAAACTAACCCACTGAATGATTATATTCTGGAAGGAATGAGGAATGGAGGTAAACCTACTGCAAGGAGAATGCTTGACTGTAGCAAAAACACTCGCCAGGTTCCCTCATGGGTTTTATTTTAATAATAAATTAAATAATTTGTAGCCTCTGATTTCTCATGTCAACTTCCTTACTGTCCTAAGGAGTTCCTGTACACAATTGACCCATCTCAAGACATCTTTGTGTCAGCTGTCTGATCTCACTCACTGAGATGGCAAGGGCCAACTTAAACTTACAAGTTCTTGCCATTTCCCTTATCTGTGGCCACCTTCTTCTGCCCAAATGCTGTGGTTTGCTGTCCCTTGGATTTTCTGGTTACAGTCCAGCTTCTCAAGCATTCAGTAAACACAGTAAAAGCAGGACTTCAAGTAATTTCACATGGAGAGGAGGTAATCTTTGACATCAAGGTCAATGTATATGTATAACTGAATGCTCTTAGTTGCCATAGAAAAGGCATGTTAAACATGTCAATTATTAACTAAAGTGCAACACTTGTGCTGAAACATTCCCTCCTCACACCAAGCTTTAAAAATAAACATAACTGCGTGCAGTACAAAATGTTCAAGACATGTACTGATTCCTAGCTATTATAAATATACAAAATTTGACAATCAAGTATGGCCAAGGAGTCTGAAGGTCTTAAACCCTCTCACATATTCAGCAGAGGCCCTTTTGCTAAGTTGCTGCATGACCTGGAACTCAGGATTGGATTTTCTGCTTGTCTCATGTGCTCTCACTATGCTGGGCAGTTAAATGGGCACTCAGGAGGATTTCTGCATGGAGTTTCTGAGGTCCCTCTTGGACTGCAGACTCCCTCCGACACACAGTCTAGAAGGCTTCTTCTTGCTGACCTTCTCTGCTCTACATATGCCTTAAAAGCCCTGTGGTGGAAAAAGCAAAGTGATTTGCAGAGTGAGAGAGTGCAAAGGGCTTGGTGGGGACAGCTGGAGTGCACAGCACTTTAGGCAGTCAGCAGCTGCTCCCTGATGGCTGGAAGGTGTTTTGGGGAGCATGGGAAAGCAGTCTTCACAACATCTGATACTGTCTTGTGAGAAATTCATAATGCAGTTTTGTTGGATTGTAAAACCCTTGTTGTTTTTCATAGAATTTTCATAGTCTCAATAAATACTTCTACTAATGGTGCTGTACCTTTATTTCATATCTTCCTACAAAAGCACAGGAAATTAAAAATTTTATTAGATGATGCATCCTTTACTCCTTAATTACCAACAAAAATATAAGGACATTCTGGAATGTTGATTTTTAATGAGATGATAAAAAATATTCAGGTTGCATCAGCCATTCCAATATTACAGCAATGAAAGCCAAACATCCTCCGCTAACTTTTATGTAATGTATAACTTGTACATAATGTATCAGGTGATATGAAGCCAAAATACCTACAGAAGACTGTTTTTTTAAAGCGTACACCCTCAGACTTAACCCCTGATGAACATTTTAACAGTGCCACCCAGAAGAAACCAAAGGAATTGTGCTAAAACTCACCAAAAATCCCCACACAGTTTTCTGCAAGTTTCTTTTTATTACTGAAACCCTTCCACACTTAAATATTCTAACAGCCCCAGTGAAATAATGTCAAATCCATTGAAATCATATTGGGAACCTTTGTTTCAAACCTTTGCTGATGAGGAGGAGCAGCATAGGAGCCTCTGGCCCTCATAGCAATGGCATCAGTCTGCTAAAGTTCACAGATAACTGAACTCAAAGTAGCAATCACATGAGTACAGCAGTGGCTTCCAAGATCCAAAACAATAGACTTTCAAACTGTAAAATATTTTTCTGCAGAGAAAAGCTTTTGGGATCTGAGACTAAATGCAACCTGCTGTTGTCCTTGGAGAGGTGTATTATGGAGTGGAGGAGGAGAAAAAGGGTTTCCTGTTTGGAGGAAAAACCTGCATCCATTCATCTGCAGCTGCACTTGCTCACAAAACTAGATTACCTGCCAATAAGATAAATTCATGGACTGGTGGGCTGAGAGAAAAGGCAGTAGTGTAAAATCCAAGATAAAAACATGATATTAAAAGCATGACATTATAAGGAAATTGCTGTAAATGAAATGGCTCTGAAATCTGCTGTGTTTGGAGAATGTCTTTCTCTAGCACAGCCACACCTTTATGTAGGAACTTGTGTCCACCCTTTCAAAGCCCCACAGCTAGGAGCCAGATGAAGAGGTCTCAGCTTGGTGATGGGGCAGATGCCCTGGCTTCAGCTGAGATAGATTTAGTTTTCTTCCTAGTAGTTGGTATAGTGCTGTTTTTGGATTCAGTATGAGAATAATGCTGATATCACACTGATGGTTTAAGTGCTTATTCTAAGTAATCATTATTATTATTACTATGATTATTATTACAACCTTTGTTGTAATTATTAAGCTATTCTTGTCTCAATCCATGGTTTTAACCTCTTTCTGATTCTTCTCCAAATCCCACTGGGGGGTGGGTGGGGAGCTGAGCAAGCAGTTGTGAAGGGCTTAGTTGCTGGCTGCTGTTAAACCCAGACAAAAGAGGTTTAAAATTCTGTTGAAGGAGTAGGTAAAACAAGCTGGGGTAAATTCCACTCAGGCAGCATTAAACCTTTTGCACTCTTAAATCCCATATAAAATATTATCCTTTAAGGGACCTAAACTCCACGGCAGCCTCTGCCATGCTTTGGCATGTTCTCGTATTAACAGCAAGAGCCACACAACTCCACTCAACCACCCATTTAACTGAAGAGCTGAATAATATATTAAAAATTATAAAAAAAGCTGCACTGTTGTGAAGGTGGAGGAAGAGCAGATCCTTCAGTAAGTGCTAATTGTCCCAAAGAAACTCTTTCTAATGTCTCAAGGCAGGAAAGTTTATTAGCAGGTACAGTAAAAGCTGGCAGGAGGCACTTTATTTCATGTTTCCATCTGCCAGTTATATTTCATGAAATGGAAGATTGTCCTTTCACCCCATAAATTCACCTTTTTTACTGCATAAATTTTACATTAAATACTAATAACATTGTTTCAGGGGATCAGCCAAAGAACATAACTGGCAATTAAAGAGCACCAATTATATCATAATTTTCTCTGTTGACTTATTTCAACAGATTACTGAATTTCTATTGAAATGGTATTCTGAAGGGGCTTAGAAATGTTTTAAGCATATGTTCCAGGGCTACAGTCCCAGCACTGAATACTAATACTCCAGTTTGAGATGTGTGCTCTCATGTGTCACAGATATCATAGTTTCTGTTCATTTTCCATGAATTATTGAAATTAAGAATTACTTCCTGTTTTCTTTATCAAACTAACACTTACTACCAGCAGAGCTGGAAGGAGTAAAATCCAGGAAATGTGCTGTAGTAGATAAGAATTGAAAGCAGTGTGTTGAGGATGGTACCTGCATTTACATATTTGTATTTTATTAAGTAATTGAAAGAGCCTGCCCGTGTTGTATAATTCATGCATCATAAATAAACACAAACCAGATAACTGGAAGCAAAGGCTCACACAGTAGCAACAATTCATTCCTCCCCCACAGTGACTGTCTGGGCAATGCTCCATTTTGTCCTGCAAAATTCCCACTACCCACACCTTCTAAGGATTGTTTCAGCTCACTGGGAAATACTATACAAGGTCTTCTTAGGGTCAAGAAGTAAAAACAAGAGGTATGAGAGTGCACACAAATGCAAAAGTTTAATTTAATCTTTGGAATTTGATTTGTGTACTGCATGGATTTCTGAATAGCAGGAGTATGAGGAAAAACAGTAGTGAATAATGTCAGTTTCACAGCCAGTGTAAATCAGATTGTACACAGGTCCAGAGGCAATATGTAGCTATTTAAAGGTGTTCATGGGTTTATATCACCTGCCAGTAACTTAAAAAGGCAGCCCAAAGCTATGAGTCTAAAGTAGTATGTAGCAATGTAAATCAGTGCTTTTTTCCAGCTTTAGGCACCTTGAAAAATATGGAAGTATCTGTGCAGATTTATGTAAAAAATATGAAGAACAGAAAGAGTTCAGAACAAAACCTTGCTCTTTGCATGGAAGGTGCCAAGAGGTAGCAATTGATGATCAAGTTGTCCAACACTTGCTCAAGACTCCTGTGTAACGCAGCTGGGGGGTTTGGATGGAGATGGACTTAAATTACTGTGGAGAATTCCAGAGCTCTCTCCAATATGCACCACAGTGTTTGAGCTCTCCATACTGTTAATACCTAGGCAAAATAAATTAAAATACATTTTCAATTAAAAATCTCAAACAAAAAAAATCTCGCTTTTTCCTTTAATGCAGATTTACTGCAAATTAGTTTCAATATTACACGTGAGCTTTCACATATTGCATATACTCAGAGAAAAATTATGTTGAAAATATCCAAATCTTCTGTCAAAATTTCAGAAGAGCCAAGCTTAGAACCTGAAACCAAAGCATATTAAATTGATAAAGTGTTTTTCAACAACAGTTTTCCTTTCTAACAGTTGTCTTTGATTCCCTTATTTAGTCTAGACTGCTGCTATAACTACATCATGTGACATCCAGAAAAAAAGGGCAAAGACAATTTGCTTTCCTCTCCCAATCTGTCAATGAAAACAAGATACTGGAAGATGAGGCACACTAACTAGAATTCTGAAAATTATGGCAACAGGAAGGAAAGGTCTCAGCTCTCTGAACAGCAGTAGAATCTAGTTAATAAACAAAAATCATTAAACGTAAAACACGGCCTGATATACAGAAAAATGAATTTATCCCATATATTTATTGTACTTATGTTAATTATTTAGGTATATTTTTAGGAATTTTATTTATATCTATATTTTTGTAAGCTTTATGGCTTCAATGTCTAACAACTTTTACCTCTACCAATAATTTTCATACTGCAAAACTAAATGAATTTTTTTTTCCAGTGAGTGTGAACAGCTAAATATCCCAGATCACAATCTTATCCAGACAATCCAGATTAAATAAACTATGCATCTTGATGAGAGAGAACAATTTTTAACAGTCTCTGGAGGCAAGAAGTATTTTTCCAGGCTGGTCTACATGGTGTAGAACAGGTTAAGAAGACTTCCTCTCAGACTTTCAGTTTTGTAGGACTGACATGTATGAGTCTGTGCTCCCTTCATTTTTTCTGCAGCCAGTATTTTTGAAAGCAGGTTTGTTTCAAATGGTCTCTAGGTCTCAGTTTTCTCTTTTTCTAAAAATATAATTCCCATTTTTCTCACCCCTCATTTACAAAGTCTGACTTGCCATTTTGCATTCGTTCATAGCACAGCATGACAAAGAACTGCCAGCAGGAAACAAGGATTAAGGGCTTGACTTTTCTCAAGTTAGCTAAAAGTGAATATTTTATTTTTCTCACTCCAAAAACCCCCAAGCGTCTGATACATACTTTCCAAGGACACCAAAATATTTCATTATGTATTTTAGACAGCTATAAATATATTTTACTTACCAAAACCAGTGGATGTTTCTTCTCCTAAAACCATCCTGGGCTCTTGGTTAAGTCTATATTCAGATATTCTTTAAAGAACCCTTTTGATTCCCTTTTTTAAAAAAAGAAAACTTATTACAGAGTAAATGTTTGTCCCAGTTGCTTCATTTAAGTGAGAATTGTGTTTGAGTACAAGAATTCATTCTAATACAACCCAGCAATTTGTGTTTCAGGGGATATTTTTTGAATGTTTTTATTACATTTGCATAAAGAAGCTGGGCCAGCTTTACAGACCTTGGGGCTTAGAAAGGCAAAAATAAATATAAATAGTAGAGACAGAAAATGCCTTTCTCTGAAAAACTAGAGAACACCTAAAGTTTGACTCATATCTCATAACACAGGGGTGCATAGAAACTTCAATTAAACCTTGCCCTGGCTCACACGAGGGTGACACCACAGCAAATCCTGCACATGGTCTGGTACTGCTGGCAAGGACAGCTGCCCAGGCAGGCTGGCTAACTGGGAAAAGTCCATGTCCCACCAGTAAACCCCAGGGGCTTTGCTGTAGGCTGGGGAGCACCACACATCATCTTAGCCCAGTGAAAGGCCTCCATGAAATGATTGCTCAGACACAATGATCTCAAGCATTTTGCCATTTCTGTGCAACAGGAGCTAATGAGGCCAGATTGGATTTGGATCATATAAAGCCAGTAATAAAAGAACTAATCTTGAAGGTTTTCTCACAAAAGCCCAATTTACCTGAGAGTTTTTTTGTGTAAAAATAGTTTATTAATATTCTACAGCAGGGAGTTTGAGGTACATGCAATCTCTGCAAACAGAACTCATTTATTTTTCACAGAGTGAAGAGAAGTCTAAAGAAATTCTCCAGTGACTCTGCTCAGCTTCGCTGGAAATACAGAATTGACTTTACCAAGTATGTTTCTGGAATAGAACTAAAGACGACGTTTGAAATTAAACTGGTGCCAAAAACCTAATTTCACACAGCCTGTAAGTCTGAACTTGAGAGGTTTCATAATTCTCCTGTCTCTTTTCAATACAGATTTGGTGTGTAGATTCAAACTGTCTCCTGAGCACAAGGAGCAATATTCAATTTGTAGCACCTGAATATTCACTTCTTCATATCCCAAACACCTGTGCAACTCAAATAATTGTTTCTCACAGGGATGTGAGAGAGTGGTACCTTAGTAGAGTTAGTGGGACAAATGAGCACTTGGACACAATGTACCAGTGCTGCTAAGATCTTGACTTCCTAAGTGCTGAGCTAACACAAACTGATAACACTGCCACTTTATCACTTGGCAGCATCTGCACACCTAATGTTCCACAATGCCATAAGTGATGATACCAGTCACCAAAAATAACATTCACACAACCAGCCATGAAGACAACACATTCGTACACCAGGCTCCTGAAAATCCAAATGTGGTTTTGAATATTTCCCAGCCTTGGAACCAAGTCTTGCTGTTGGTTATAGAAATAAACCCTGTTTCTGTTTGGTATGATCAGCCAGTGCCAAGCCAGAAGTCACTGCTTATCTACTGCGCTATTTGATTGGTGAAATGTGGGCAATCCCTGAGGATGGGCCACTACAGGCTACCAGGGTTCTCAGAGAGCTTTAATATGTGAAATTACTTCATTTCCTGACCTGGCTGCTGCTGACCCAGACAGCATATTCTCTGGATAGGCAGCTTCCCTGAGGCCCAAGACTGATAACAGAGAGACATCTCAGCAGCACAGCAAACCTGGATTTGCAGCTCAACAGTTGTTTCTTTTCTCCATTTGCCAGGGTCAAGTTTCAACCTCAGCTGGCTCAGACTCGCAGATCTAACCCACAGCATCAGGAAGCCAGCAGGCTTGAAAATAGACTCTGAATAGGTACCTTGGATTTTTTCCTCCTTTCCTAGCTCTCACAGATGGATCCTCTCCATTTGCTTATACAACAGGGCTTCTGAATCCAGGAAGCATTAAGTCATTCCTGCTTCACCCTCAAGATGTAGAAGCTTGGCCAATTTGTTTGGTCTGGTTTTGTTTTTTTATTTACTTTATGAGTTAACAAATTCTGTATGTGAGCTTTACAGCATCTCTTTATTAGAGGTACATAGTAGTAATACATCCATAAACACAATTTTTATATATTATCATCAAACCACAGGCAGCTTTGTAGTAAGTCTTACAAAACCCCCAAAAAGCTAAATGCCAGTGTTACATTTTTAATGAGAAAGACAGTCACTTTTCGTCTTCCAATTTTTTTCTCTTCTCTTTTTGAAGGATTAATATACTAGAATGAACTAACTGAAACATCCCCTCTAAGCTATTAGGTTGTGAGACAACAAAAAAAAGCATTATGAAAGCATTAGCTTAGGCAAATAATATTTATACCACAGATTAAAAGTTGTTTTAATTTCCTATACCCAAGAATAATATTGCTGGTCCTCATTTTTGGACAGAAAAATAGAAACATGTGGCTTCTCAGGATAGAAAGAAAAAAAGACTCTTCCAAATGCAATGTTCATTTCAGGTCTAGCCATACCAAATAATAGTTAGTGATTTATTGTCAGTTTGATTTATGGCATGAGCAAGGTCCTGCCAAATTACCAGTTCCTTGAACTGCAGTTTCCATTCAGCTCCTCCACAGTTCACAGGAAAGTACAGCTCAAAAGATGTGATATGGTGCCTAAAGGGACTTGATGTAAGAGAAACCAGGAGATAGCAGAGAGCAATCTGCTAAGGAAAATGTAGCTTGGCAGGAAATGCCCGGAAAATGTGAAGCAAAGGAAGACTGAATCAGACTGGAAGCCAAGGCTGTTATTTATGAAATCAAGCCTAAATTACTGCATAATGTTGTCTCTTCCAAACCAAAGGAGCAGCACATGCAAGGAAACTTGCTCAAAATAACCTTGCTGTCTTGTTGGAGACTTCCTCTCCTGAATCCCCTACTATCCTGAGCTAGGGGGTAACCTGAGGTGTCAAACACACACCCATGCATTGTGATTTAGAGCCATGGCTGCGTTCCTTTGAAGATTTATCACTGTTTGATGGGAGAAGGATCTGCAGTTAAAATCTATGTCAACAAGCAGAAGTCAAATGCAAGGATGAGGTCACATAGATAGAAGAAAACATCTGCTTTATACACTTTACAGAACATAATGACACAATGTCTTGGAGAAACAACTGTTTCACTTAATTTCACAAAATAAAAGAAGTAATGATGACTGAAAAGATGTAGCATGATTCATAACACAAGGAGAGGAAAGAAGAAATTGTTTCTAAGGCAGTATTAAGACAATACTTTGCCTGAAGCCCACGAACCACTTTCACAAACTTGCTGTTGCGAAAATGTATTTAAAAGTAAATAAATGTTTATGTGGAGTTTGGAATCTGAGCAGATAAAAGCTGATAAACAAAGACTATATTACCAATATTTAAATTTTGATAAATCTTACAATCAAAATGCCTGGGGTCCTAATTATAAGTAAATGGTGGGGTCCTAATTTTAAGTAATTTTAGTTCACCTTCACATAGCAGCCAGAAATAACCTGCAAGAAAATCTGGTTTCTAATTGCACCAGCCCATTTTTGTTGTTGTGCTGCTTAAAGTGATCAGTGGGGTTATGAGAGCACTTAGCAGTTGTAAGGGACGTGCTCCTGCAAGAGTGAAAGACGTGGCAGAAGTCACTCAGCAGAAGTGACAGTGGCAGCAGGTTGGGAACCCCATTAGAGCAGGTCCAGAGGAGGGCCATGAAGGTAAACTGAGGGCTGGAACAGCTCTCCTGTGAGGGCTGGCTGGGCCTGCTGGGGCTGGGGACATTTTGTACCAGCCTTCCAGTACCTAAATAAGGCCTACAGAAAGGGAAAGAGAGACTTTTTATGCAGGCATATGATGAAGGGGTAAGGCTTTAAACTTAAAGAAGGCAGGTTTAGATAGATATTAAGAAGAAACTCTTTACTGTGAGGGTGGTGAGGCACTGGAACAGGTTGCCCAGAGGAGTTGTGGGTACCCCATCCCTGCAAGTGTTCAAGGGCCTCTGAATAATCTGGTCTGGTGGAAGGTGTCCCTGTCCATGGCAGGGGCATCTTTGAACTAGATGATCTTTAAAGTCCCTTCAAGTCCAAACCCTTCCATGATTATACGAACCCAAAACCAGGAACAAACCCAGACACAGTTCTCTATGAAAAGCTAACAGCCTGATGTCAACTTACCCATGGTTCAGCCAGAGTTGAACAATCAGCCCCTCCCTGACAGATAACAAACTGGCAAAGGATCTGACAGAAAGTGCAGCAGCAGTATCTGCCTTTCCTTGAACTAAATTTACAAACGGGTTTCCCATTTCCTCACTATACATGTAATTTACAACCCCAACAGCTTTGTCCCTCTTACCCTACTTGTTTTATTAGTTTTTTGTTGTTGTTGGGTTTTTTTCTCTTCGGGTAAGGAATGAGTTGTCCATTTCCTTTTTCCATTTTTGGTTCCCTCATACTCTTCTTGCACCATAATTTAGCTATGATTTATTTTACAGTCCTGTTCCAAACAGGTGTCTGTTTTCTGGCTGCCCCTGCAAATATAGTTCCAGAGAGCAGATGGTAATAGTTAGCTGCCTTCTGCACCTGCATGGATGAGCGCAGATCTGAAGAACCTCTGCTGTATTTTGAGCAGCTCAGAGCAATATTTAGACAACTCTGTGGTTAAAATAAGTAGCCAACCGTATCTGGCTTGGCACTGAAACTGTGCTGATCATTAGTGGAGCTGAATTTAAGATAGAAAATGGGTTTGGCAAACTAATTTAAAGGGAGGACAATTTGGCACATCATCAGCCAAAAAGGCACCTCAGGAATGCCAGCATGAATGAACAATACCTGCCCACATCCTTCCTGTCATGTTACAGGGTCTCTTACTGCAATCACACAAATAAACTCATTTACTGTGTTTCAGACCAAGTCCAAGTGACAAGATTCAGCTAAGGATTTGGGGACATCTTAATTAAGGCCAGCAAAGCAGTGTTAATTTTCCAAACATGCTTCAGTTGGTCACTGGACCGATCTAACCTATAATGCTCTGACACAGGATAAGGAAGGTGTGGGAGAGAGATTTGAAACCTGAGGTTTTTGAAAGAGGTAATCAGCCTGAGAACTAGTGAGCTAAAAAAAGAGGGGGAGAGGGAAAAGAGAGAGAAAGAGAGGTGAGCGCGAATATTCTTCAAATCCATGCAGCATAAATGTGGGAGGCAGTTACTGAAAGAAACAAGAGAGGGGTTGGATGGGGCTTTGAGCCACCCCCCCTTCCCCCCCAGAAAAAAAAAAAAAAAAAAAAAAGGCCAAATCAGTGAAAAGTAAGAAAAAATCTGGAAATCATCATTAGAAATTTCAGTCCAGGGAAGAGCTGTACACTGAAAATATGTTTTGAGACACAAACTGAAGGAAGATATTTGTCTCTGATTGGTGCAGATCAGCAGCAGTTCTAGGCACCAGGTCAGGTATGCAGCTGCACAGCAGAAGAGTCACGTTCAAGGGGTTGGGAAAGTCCCATGTATGAACCAGATCAACATAATTCACAGGAAAAGACTCCTACCTCCACAGGCACTTATTTCTCCATGGAAGCCTTTGCCAGCTCTTCTGTGCTGAACGTTCAGGAGGTTCGTTTCTTGGTGGGATTTCTGCTCCTGGATGCTTTTCACCACACTGTAGAGCTTCCTGGGAGCTAGCACCAGTGTTAGGTACCTCACTGGGCTCTCAAAGTCAATGATTAGAGGCGTCAGGTACTTTTCCTGGGGGAATAACAAGACACCAGCATGTCAGTAGCTCTATGAACAGCATGAAGGACACTTCCTTTCTGGCATATAATTTTTTGTGATTAAAAAGAAGAATGTAGCATTAAAAAAAAACCCAAACTGTCAAATAAATAAAAACACACGATCTTTCTAAGACACTACAAAACATCAGTAGCACTCACTGGCAAAAGTGTGCACAGATTCATTAATGCAGGATTGAACTTTATATTTCAAAGGGCAATTCCATAAAAGCAGGTACTTTCTCCTGACTGCTACACTTTAGAAATTCACTGCCAAAGTAATCGCTCTTTAGATTTGAGACTCATATTATTCAGTGGGAGAGAATAAATCTCTCTAAGAGTTCTGTTAGCAGAACGGAATTATAACTCTTTAGAGGTATTACTGATTTCAATATTAATAACGCTATTCCACAAATCTATTTTTCTAATAATTTTCTGAATCTATGATCAAAATTTTTAGTCAGGTATTTCTTTTTAGACCCCACAGTTTTCTAATTCCAGGGAGAGAAGACTCTAATAACACTTCTTCAAATCCCTGTTAAGAATCACCTCACGTACAGAAAAAATAAGTACCTTGTAAAGACTGGTAGGCTTAAGTAGTTTTTCCTCTATTAGAGTTGAATAATATTTAAGACTTCCTTATCTTGAAGTTACTCTATATAATAGAAAATCTAAAAACTCATCCCTGCAATTCTATTTTGGTGGAAACAAGCAATTTCACTCAAAATTTTCTCACACGCTCTAAAACCTACGCATTTTCCCACTCTTGTTATATATAAAATTAATGGTCATTTTTAACTTGCTGATCACTTTGTTGGCACATTTGCATTGTAGGACTTCTAGTTTAGGGTTTTTTAAATGCTATTTTTATGCCAGAAAGCATGGCTTGAAGGTAGACACTGCCCAAGAGTGATTTGATCCTTGTGGAATTTATAAAAAATATTATTGGAAAGGACAGGATTCTAATACATTATAAGACTCTGTATAGACTGGAAATAGAACTAGTAAATATGTTAAATCTCAGACTCTTGGAAAAGGACCAAAGGCAAAACAATTTATTCCTTTTAATTATTAAGAAACTACTTGAAATACTTTTTTTTCCTCCTTTGCCTTGTGCTGACAAGAAATTTTGTGATGTAATGCAGCAAACTAAATCTGAGGATTCATGTTGTCATGGAAAATAGACAAATGTGAGCCAGACCATGTATTGGTCATGGATTAAACCAAAGGGCTATTTTGCCAAGTGCCTCTTGGAAATTGTCAGCAGAAACTTTTGGAAGGACTATGAGGGTGAGCGAAATGGCCTGTCATGCATCTTCAGTACATGCATTCAACAGGAACCTGGAAGTGTCTCTTTAAGAGCGCCCCTATTAATGTGACTAATTTCATGAGCCTTTGAATAAACTCATCTCCAGTGGGGAGTAGCTTTTTATCATGCATTGCGGGAAATACTAAATAACAGTATCATGCAAGATAATATTTGTTATATATCTGCAATAACTCCACTTATCTCTAGCTCTGTATTGTTATGCCTTCTCTGTGTGTGACTGACATAAAATAGTCATATGCAATTTTTAGCTCTGTAGCATTTGCTTCCATTTTGGATGAGCAGGCAATATAAAGCTGTGTGTGATTGGCCCTCTATTGCAGGGTTACTCATGTAAGAGAAGAACAAACAGGTCATCAACAATTGTCAAAAGAGGTGCACAATAGAGGGGAATAAAGGTGTAATGAAGTTTGGAAGAGTCCTTTTTCTCAGAAAGCAGTTCTTCCCCTTATTTTCTTCTTCTCCCTCAGCATTATGCACTCTTTTTTCCCCTCTTCTGCATCATAATCATGAAGATCTGTATACCAAGGATTCAACATTCAGAAGTAGGAAGGATAAAGCAGAAGTTATTTATCCCTCCTATTTCAAAGTGCAGAAGGGAGGTTGGACCAAAACCCAGAGGCACAGCTGCCAGAATTATCTTAGGCCAATACTTTAGGGAGCCAAGGGACATTGGAGGCACTGGCACATGCCCTTACCCCTTCCCTCCCCACAGGCCTTTCCTGGCCAAGGAACACTTCCCTCCTGTTCCAGATGAGATCTTACTATCCATCAGCCTTTTCCCTCACTCCTACAGCCCCTTCCTCAGCCAACAGGCTCCTGAATACCAGCTACTCCTCACTCCAGTTATCACCATGCTTCAGCTATGAGGGAAACCATTCCTCTGAAAGACGAGGCACTAGAGGTGGGTGAGAGCACCTAAAGTGTTATAAAGTGTTTGGACACAGCACAGACCAAAGTGCATTTTCCCATGGTGCTTTCAGCCTAAAGATTACTTTTGGCTGAACCAATATCAAGTGAGATCTATTCAGCTCATGTCTGCAGAGCTGCTCCAGGCTGACACTGGCAGGCCCAGAAACAAAATTCAGGGCCAAATGTGTACTTTTCTGGCTGAAATTATTAATTATTTAGAAACAAGTCTATCATAGGCAGAGCACTTCAGGAATAAGACTATCACAGGCAGAGCATTTCCTTCAATTAATTCAAATTAACATTTTGTTTATAGCACAGAGTAAGCCTTTTCCTTTTCATAGTTCAAAGTGAACCCTGGGGGTTCTAAATATGCCTCCTGGTGATTTAATTAAAAGATAAATATTCATTCAGAAAAGAAAAAGAAATAGTACGGAGAGAAGAAAAGCTACAATTTAAAAAGTGGTAACTGTGAGGAAAAGGAGCTCACTGAACAAGAAGGAAAAGGGAAACAGAAGTGACTAACAAAAGTGTATGGATTCAGGCAAAGAAGAAATGAAGGAAAAGAAGTTCTGAGTGTGGAGTTAAAGAGCAAACAATGCACAGGGAATATACTGTTTTGTACACAGAGCTGACATGACCAAGTGTCAGCCCTGACCACCAGGGTTTGCTTTGCTTTGTAGGGTGGAGGAGCAGAGCTATGATCCCACAAATGTCTGCTGTGCCCCACAACACAAGACTTCAGCATACAACAAATCCCACCCTATTCTGGGCTAAAAGGCTAACCAAAGCAAGCTTCATTACAGGAGTCAGGATCCAGCTGATGAGCCTTTGGAAGCCAGTGCCAGATCCTGATGGGGGAGCAGGGAAGCAGCCAAGTCTGATGTTTTTTGTGTGCATGAAAGCCTTGTGCATTGATGGCCTCTACCACACAATGATAGCAGTAGAAGTGGAGTATGAACTGAAGTGGATGTAGATTGCCAAAGACAGGAGATGGGATGGAATCTCATCTGAGTGAAAGCTACAGGGTGTGTCCCAATGCCAAGGTCTGTCCCTATGCCAAGGTCTGTCCCTGGGGCATTGCACAGGGCACAGGTCAATCAAAGACCACCACAGTGCTTCCCAGCCCACTTGCTGAGCTCCATATGCTTGTGAGGAAGCAGGAATGATGAGCAGCACCAGCCTCACACTGCTGTGCTGAGGTAGATCTGCTGTTGTGCTGCCTGAAATCTTGCCCACAGCACAGCCTGTACTGGCAGCAGCATGGGGGGAGAATCCCTCCTCTTCTGCTTTGGCTTCCTGGAGAGCTTCAGGTGCTCCATCATGATACATTTTCCTGCTGTCAGAGCTCCACCACAATAGTGATGCTGCCACTGAGCCAGCCTTCAGTTCCCTCTGGCATGTAATTATAATTGCCTGTAATTTCAAATGACTACAGAAAATTGTGTTTCTGTTGATGATACAGTTGTGAAGCAAGTGCTCTTCTAGCTCACATTATTTTAACTGCTTAGTTTAAAGATTTTCATCTATTAAAAACCACATCTGATGTCCTATTATTTCATACTGACCACCGAGTGTTCACAAAAACCTGTTCCATTTCACAGCTTCCTGATGATACAACTCCCTGATATCCTGTGTCTCCTTTTTTCAGTCTCCAGATCCTAATCTTTTCAACTTTAACATGGAGAAATTATACTGGCGCAAAAAGGAAAATTTTCAAGGACCAGTGGTATAAACAAATATACACCCAGTTCAAGAAATTATGACTGAAATATATTTTGCCTTTCTGTATGGTATTTGCTACTGGTTGAATGAAATAATGAATTGCAATTAAAAAAAAAAACCCAAAACCAAAAAAACAGCAAATGGAAGAGAACAGATTTATTGTCAGTATTAAAGTGCAGTGGTAAACCTGAAATTTAAGTCCCTGCCATTTAATGCAATCACTCATTTTTAAGGATGGGGGTTTCCATCCATCACCATGTCTACGGATGTCAGTGATCAGATCCAGTGCATGATGATGAGCTCTGCTGGGCATGCTCCCTTTTCAGAGTAGCTGTGTTAAATACGGTGTGAGCAAAACAAATGGGTCCAATGGATTTAGAAAGCTGAGGTATTTCTGGTGTTATCCAGTGAGTGCACACTCCATAACTGGTTTTGGACTAGGTCAGCAAGCAAGCTGATTTTCTCATTGCTTCTCACAGCAAGAAATGTTTCTTCTAGAAACGCAATAAAAGCTTTAACAGGAAGACCCCGCCTAGCTGAATATTCCCTTCTCTAAAAAATTCTTCCACAAGGACACTTCCACATAGCTTCCATTAACAGCAGGGGAAGGTAAGCACATATGGAAATATAAAACTATGCAGCCTGAAGAACTGCAACATGCATATACACTTACACAAAAATATACACCTCCACCCAGAAAGTGGAAATTTAGTAGAACAAGGATATTAAAAATCCTAAGTGATCATGTCAGGAACTCCAGACAATTTTAAATTCTCCATCTCCTGGAAGAGAGTATTAGGAAACAGTTTTATAACTTGGGTGGGGAGAAACTGCTGGATTGCAATAAAGATTCTGGGCTGATGAAACTGCTCAGCATTTCTGAGTTCCAGTCTCACTGGTTATGATGAGGTTCTGCTCATGAGTATCCCAGCTGAAGCTCAGGAAGGCAGCAATAAGTTTCAAAGCCTTAGGGTTGTTGCCAAGGAATTGGAGCATTCTCAGAGAGAAAGATGAGAGAACATAGCTGTCTCTAGTGCTCACATCTTCAGTCTTTCTGCTGTGACTGCAGGAGCTGGTGGTATGTATGGCTGTACCCAAGAAAGCCAAAGGCTGGGCCCCACTTTGAAAAGTTTGGTTTGGGCATGAGGGATTAATATAAATGTGAGGCTCAGATGTATCTGATAAAGTAATTAGTCCCTGAATTGCCCAAACCTGAGTTTCCAAAAAAAAGCAAATAAGATTTTAAGAATTTTTTTTTCACAGAAAATGTCACTTTTTCATCCAATAAACAAAATCTTAAAACCTGGATATTCCAAGAGAAATTGAACTTTAATTCAAGAAAATGGCAGTTTCAGTAATTCAAGCTTTTATTTGCCTAGATGAATCTAAATCTTCAGTTGAAATATGTTTCTCAGACATCCTGTGAGATTCTCTTGAAACATATGCTCCTTTTCCCCTAAACAAGACAGTGTTGCATCAAATAATTTTTCTTCTAAAATTTTGACCTGTGGGAGGTACAGTAAGCTTTTAGGTATCTGAAACAGACCTCTGATGAGCCCCATCAAAATCTTTTATCTTTCCACCAGAAGGCTGGATGATCAGCTACACAGCACCTTGGAACTGTTCAAAGGCTTTTGTTAACTGGTAATATAAAGATCAGAGCCAGTTTGCCTACAATCATATTCAAAAGAGGAGATACACATCAAATCCAGACAGCTGGAAAAAAATCTCTAGGCTGTATAAGTGGAAGCTGCAATGCCTGAAGCAGCTTTTCATATCTTTCACCTCTACAAAATTTTCTTGTCTTCAAAACTCTCATATGCTGCAGCCCCATGGAAACATTTACTTTCAAATACATATTTATATACCCACCCTGCCAAGGATAATGCTAGGCCTCCAAAAGAAATGGATAATCATACAAGTTTGAATTCGTTGCAGTCTGTTGCAAGCATGAAAAAGCAGCTTTCTCTTTTTTTGCCATTGATGTTCTGGTGTGGTCCGGGGTAGAGTTATCTTTCTTCCCAGAGTCTGCATGGGGCTGTATTTTGGGTTTGTGCTGATGTAACAGGGGACGTTTGTTATTGCTGAGCAGGGCTTACACACAGCCAAGGCCTTTTCAGATCCTCACCCCACCAGTGAGGGGGCTGGGGCTGCACAAGGACCTTGGAAAGGGGGGGACACAGCTGGGACAGGGGACCCCAGGTGACCAGAGGGACATCCCGGACCATGTGGCATCATGCTCAGCATACAAAGCTGGACAAAGAAGGATGAAGGGGGAACACGGAGTGTTGGCATTTCTCTTCCCAAGTCTTCTGTACATATGGTGAAGCAGAGGTTTCCTGGGGATGGCTGAACACCTCCCTACCCAGGGGAAATGGTGAATGCACTCCTTGTTCAGTTTAGCTGGTGTGCAAGGATTTTGTTTTCCATATTCATTCAACTCAGGAGTTCTCTCACTTTTACCCTTCTGATTTTCTCCCTCATCCCATAAAGAGGGAGTGAACCAGTGGCTGTATGGAGTTTAGTTGCCAGCTGGGGTTAAACCACAACAATTATGCAGATCTTTATCAGAACAATGGTATTTATCCTGAAGAATCAAGGTATCACTAAATACCAGCCTTGCCTTCCTTTCACATTCACTTCCCTGAAAAAGCCATGGGATTAGACATAAGGAAAAGTACAAGGAATCTTCATAATATGTCAGTGATTTAAAACACCTATAATGTACTTTTGATGGTAGAAGTGAATGCTGCTAAAAATTGCTTGCACATGATGTGTGGGGATACTGCTGAGTTCTGCTCGTCTGTGACGGCAATGCAAAGTGTTCAAACTGCCTGACTCCTCTCAAAGTGATTCACTCTATTTAACTAAATCTGAAAGAAATTGTGTGGCAGTACATGCATAATAGATATTTGTGCATTGAAAAAAATCATGCATATACATTACCTAAAAGGCAAACACACATCAGCCAAGCAAGGCTAACAATGATTAATCATATTCTCATTTCCATCTATCTTCCAACTTAATATGGTGGCAACATTGCTATTATCTGAAACTGAGCTAAAGTCCACAGCACTGCCTGCTGTGATTATTGATGAGCTGTGGCCTGATAAATATTTTAAGTCTTGATAAAGCCCAGTGCACTCTGAATTTTAATAACACTCAACCTTTCTCAAATCTTCATATGGGCAAGAAACTGCAGCTCATGAGACTATGCACAAAGTCTGGTCTACTGGTGAGACACAGCCAAAGCAGTGCAGGGCAGAAATCTGCTTCACAGAAATGCCACAGCCTCCTCCAAAGATGATGTAACTGGTAGCACCTTGAAAAGGACTACTTTGATCACTATGCACAAATCTTTGTCTAAGTGCTCCGAAAACGTTTTAATGCTTTCCCATTACCTGGATGGACAGAGAATTAAATATTCTCTCACTTCAGTGGCAGCTGTGATTACTCCCCAGCGCAGTGAGAGCTCATTTTCTTGGCCTGAGTTGCTGTAACTCTGCCCTGCTCTTTTGATGTGAACATTTTGATACTTGGTGAACATCCTGGTAGCTTTCTGCAGATTGCCAGCTAGGGACCATCATATTCCTAGCCTTGGTGCTGACCTCATGGACCACTCAGTAGCCTGAGGAAATCCCTAGTTGGAGCTCCACTTCCAGTCATCTCTGTAGAGTGGTACGGTGAAAGAAAACAAACTGAGCAGCTCTAGGGAAGTTTGGAAACATGTTTATGCCTAGCTGTGGCAGATACTGCTGACCAGGTTTCCTTTCAGACTCCCACAGCTCTTGAGTAACGTGCTTTGTGCTGACCACATAACATGCTGCAGGCACCCCCTTCCTTTACGAGTTTCTCTGTGAAATCCTTTGCAAATTTCAGAATTCCCTTTTTTACTTCCTGTCTCTGCAAGCAATGTCAGAGGCCACAGAAATAACTTGCCATGGGTCAGGGACCATGACTTTACACAGTGAGTCTGCATACCTAAATAAAATGCATACCTAAATAAAAAATAACAAGCAGCCTATGTGTGTGCCCAAGATGCATCAGACCAAAGCTGATTTCCAGAGGAGGGAATTGCCCTGAGGGAATGCAGGTTAATTCTGGAACAAAAAGTACTGTGGGAAAGTATTATATCCTTCCTATGGTTTTGCATTTTTTTCTGAGGCCTTTCTAAATGATGGGATATTGAAAAAGACTGGTCTGATGCAACTTTCTTCCATCACTGCAGGCTGGGGATGGGTGATCACATCTGATTCTCCTATGGGGAAGGACTGCAGGTCCCTTCTGACTGAAATAGTTCTATTCTATTCTATTCTATTCTATTCTATTCTATTCTATTCTATTCTATTCTATTCCCTAAAGGTGCCTACTCTGGAAATTGGTGCTTGTCTGTGTTTCCCCTGGCTGATTTGCTCACAGTCTATGAACCTCCAAACTGTGCCACCACATAGCAGGACATTATTAATGCCTCTTCTTTCTCCTGGAAAGGGAACTCATTCTCCAAATTCATGTATTTTCAGGCCAAAGTCCCTCAGTTTCAAAAATCAGAAATGAACCTCAATCAAAAAACAAAAAGTGGAGATGCAACAATCCTACCTAGTATGCAGCCCCAAGATCAGATAGCAGCCTTGAGCCCCCATTCTTGGCACATCAGTTTTGTAGTGTCAACCAGAACTCATAAGAAACACTCCAACTGTCATAACTCTTCCTCTTTTCTTTTCTTTCCCAAGGGAATTTAAGAGTTACCCCCCACCAAAAGTTCAGCTTGTAATACTTCAAAGCATTTTATCTTCCCTGCTTTACAGGGACAGAGTATGCCACATTTCCCAGTAATATAAACTAACTCCATCTAGCAAAATGAAGTATGTCTTCAGTAAAAATAGGAATTTCCCTTTGCTCTTCATTAATCATCTGAATGCTAACCAAGGAATCCAGTGGTTTGTGTAAAATGGGGTAATGATTGTGATTTGAACTCTGTTTCCATGCAGCTGGAGAACATCTCTTTTTCTCATCCAAAAAAAAAAAAAGAAAAAATCAGAAATGCCATCTCTGTTCCCCTGTTTCTTTCAGCAGTCATTCCCATTTGTGTTAGCTCTAGCTGACTTCTTCAGCAGGGTTCAAACAGCACAGCTCCAGCTAATTTCATTATTCAAAATGCACTTACAAACTCCACTTTATTCAGATGACAGGATGGGGCTGTTACAAAGTATTTATTTAGCCTTCTAACATCTATAACGCCATGGTGGCATAGGACCAGCACTGATAAATCTGTGTGACCCCAGTTGCTGGCACAAGAGTAAAAACTGTCAGGAAAGAAGTGTTGCCAGACTCTGCTGCTCTCCAACAAAGAGATCTAGTCAGCAGGGTTTTTTGTAGAAGTGTCTCTGAAGAGAAAATATCTTTCTGAAAATGACTGGAGAGAAGTAATACTAATTTTTCCATGACTTTTTAATCTACCAAATTTTCCATTTGTACTCAGCATTGTGGTTTAGATTGATTAAAAACTAGCATGTACCTGCATGGGCTACTGTGGTGCAGAACAGGGACAGGAGTCTAGATCCCCTAATATTCCCCTTTTCTCAAAAGCAGTGTTCAGGGGAGGATTCAGCATAGATTGCTCGGTCCGCCAAGATGGAATGGGCATGAAGAACCTGAGCTACAGCTCCTATGCAAGTACTTAAAAATGGTCTAAACTCAAAGCAGATATTTAAATACAATTTTTAATTTTTTTCTTGAGACAACTGCCTTTTTATAATTTTTTAACAGAATTTTTTACTCCACTGATACTTTTACAGCTAATTTTTGCATTTTTCACAACTCAGGGTTACATAGGTATGTTGAAGTATGAGGGCATTTTGTTTCTTACAGAAAAATCCAGTTTGCAGATCTGTTGGAAAGTCTCAGCTTCTTTACAGTCATTAAAGAGGATTGTATTTTACTTAGGTCACAAATTATATTCCTTCAGCAGCTGTTGAAATCAGGAGATCATCTAAGTCGCTTAAAGATATCCTCCTAAGGTAAATTTTCTGTACTGAGCAGAACTGAATAGCATTTTAATGTTGAGTATAACGTAAAATGAAAAAGAATCAATCCTACTGACTTTTTTCCCCCACAAATATGCATGTGATAGCAGCACATTTCTCCTAGTCTAGCTGTTTTCCAAAAATAAACAAACAGTTTCACACTGAATCTGCTTTGAATTTCAAAGGCAGTGATGGAAAAGAGAGGAGAGGACTAGATACCATGTGGTTTTGCGCAGAACTGGTTGAACACTCTCTAAGGAAAATAAAGTTATGTCATTAGGGATTTCTGCCCTTGAAAAAGATATACATTTCCGCCATTTCTAAATTTTGCTTATGTCCCAGACAGCTCCAAGGCTTAATATGCTCATTTTGTTGGAAAATAGGTTTTTAAACATGGTTTAGTAATGTCAATCCGTATCCTGACTGGCAAATAAAGCTATAGGAACAAAGTCACAGATTGAGATAAGGCAAGAGTTTTGAACATGAGCAGATATTCCCATTCAGCCAAATCATTTAATCCACCAGAATTCACATTTCCTCTGTCTCTGGAACAGCTGATGATGTGGCTAACTCAAAATTGTTTTCACCAACCGCATGAACACTTTGATTTGCCTTCAGAACAACTCGAGATAGTTATGTGTGAGTGTCCAAAATATACTCTCTTATTACTATTAAACCATATTCACATGAGGCAATTTCCTTGAGTCTAACTGGATACAGTCGTCATACGAGGTATTAGGAAGTACAGCTGAAAGTAATGGTGTTAATATAAACTGAAACAATCAACCAGACATCACGCCATTTAAACTTATTTTCTTTCCTGCAAGATAACAATGCCACAGGAGAATCCAAGAGTTTTTCATTGAGGTGACATTAGTGGGATGTGGGAGTTCAGATTTCAGACTTCTCATCATAACTCTGCTAGATTTATTTACATCATGGGAAAATGCAGGAGCACTAAAGGTCACCTAGTTAATTTTCCTCCTCAAGCAGTGTCAGTTATGAATTAAATCAGGCCAGATCACTCATGGGTTTATTGTGTTCAACAATGATTAAATACTGTGCATAAGCTTAAAGAAAAAGAAAAATTAATCTAATTGAAAAATCAGATTCTAAGAAACTAAAAGAAACTCAAACCCAGAAAATCATGCCAAAAATTTTAAATCATCAATTTCTATTAAAAGAGGTGTTCTTTAAGGGCTGCTGCCTCTGAAATAACTTTGTGGTAATGCCAATTGCCATTTCTTTACTGTCAGTGATGGCAGATCTTTTGCTGTCTGTGAAGACTTAAGCTACTTTTTTTCTATGCTGTCCAAGATCAGCCACAAATAAGATGCAGCTGAGTGGTGTTTCTTGGGAAAACAGCTTGAATGATGCTTACAGAATGAGAATGAAACCAGAAAATTACATCAGAAATGCAGCACTTTGGAAACTTCTGATAGTATTAATTCAGTTTCTGTAAGTCCTGATACTATTCAAATCCATACTGAGTAGGAATGGACCAGAAGCAAAACACAGATTCCTCACCAAGCTCATTTTGTAGAGCATGGGGATCTGAACTATGAACTTGCTCTGATTTGGAATTTGGGGGTTTCTAAAAGGTGCCCCCTTCCCTACTTTGGTCAGAACTGACCAAACTGATTGGCCAAATTGGCCAATCTTGCAAAGTCAACAACAACATAAATGTTTAACTTCCGGCACTGTGCTCTGGGAAGTTACCAGGCTTACTTCTGGGATATCAGAAACCTAATTCAAAACCTGAATTTCCAGTTTTAGTTCTCATTTGTCCTCAGCTTAAAGCCAAATGCCTGTTCAGCTCTAATCTATCTGAAAGCTTTAGCTCTCTTCCAAATCTTTCAGTATTCTATCCACTCCTGAAGTACAAGTTCTAGCTTCCTTGACTTGCAGCAATGATGTTGATTAAAATGTGTGTTAGACATTTGCCATTCAGTCCTTGAGGGTAAGTAGATCCTGCAGCATTCACCCTGACTTTTACAAACACAGCTTTCCTCTGTCTGCCCTAAATGCAATCCTGCAGCTTTTTGAGGCTCCAAGAAGGATGCAGCATGTGACAGGTAATGGTTTCCCCTTTGCCACTGCATGTGGGAAATATGTAAGTCTCCTTACTGAAAAAGTGTTGTGTTGTACTGTCACAGGGGATAGAAGTAAATCTCACTTCAGCCTGACGCATTTCTTTCAGTCAAGAATCTAAAAATCAGGGCTTCAGAGTGGGGCAAAAAGCATCTTTGTGCTTACTACTGATGTCTTTCACTAGCTACAGATGCACAGCTGGGCCTAAGCATCCACACCCCAGGCATTGAAGCGCCACCCTGTGTGCAGGTGCTTGCCTTGGGGACACAGTGTGCATCACCCAGCCTGGATTCTGCTGGTGAGTCTCACCAGGGAGAAGCACCCACACTGCCACTGAGCCAACAAATAAAATCTCATGCTGTCTCTTTGCCTTTTCCTCCTGAGCAGGAACACCCAGACATGGGAAGCTCAGCAGAAGGTCTCAGCACAGATGATAATATTAGCAGAGAGGGGCTCTCAAGCCATGCAGCTGGGGACTTTCTGAAGCATCAAGCACTTAATTCTGTGGTGAGAGGTGAGAAGAGCAAGTGCCATACTTTTCTCTGCTGCACATTGGTATAATAGAGGAAGGGATTTTTCTGTTAGCTCTCACTTCACTTTCTTGACAGGCTGCAGCTGTGGTAATGAGTTGATTTCAAGGTGAAGGAGGTGTCTAAGAGCTTTTGAAAGTCTCAATGAACCCTTATCTGCCTACCCTTAAAAATGAGGCCCAAGGTCATGGAGCCACCAAGCTGACAGGCTTCCTCTGGGGGTCACCTCTGAACCATACTCACCAGGCACCTTTTCTGGGGAGGTATGTGAGTGAGTGTTAGGGTGAAACCGTGGTGATCCCGGAAAAAGCTCTGTCCTACAGCAACTGCCAGCTCCTCAATTCACTTTGTGTTAGAAAACACATATTCTTCTAGCTGGGGAAAATAGTTCTGAAGTAGTGTGGTAGTAGAAATGAGTAATAAATTGTGTGCATTTGTCAAAAAGCAGAGCTTTCAGTTGCCTTGGAAACGGAACATTTTGTGGGTTGATGGTACTGTACCCAGCAGCTGAGTCCTGTGTGAGTATATCCATGGTCACAAAGGCCAGGCTCTCTTGGCTGAGAGTTTCAGTGTCTATTACAAGTTTGGTAAAATACAGCTAAATACTTCTCTGACTGAGAAACTCAGAAACCATAATGATGGGAAAAACTTTTTCATCAAAAATAAGTGCAGTTAAAGAAAGAGAACATTATTTGAAATCTTCTCTGCTTAGTCACTGATGAACTTTGTATTTTATTCTGTTGCAGAATGAAACTGTGGTCAGAATCTAGATTTGATAGTTCTGTGATCCTCCTCTAAGCAGCCAAAACACCAGCCAAACCCACTCCTTTTGTCTCTGGACAGAAACAAAAACTAAAGCAGTAATTACAGCATAACCATACCATAAGCAAGACAAAAAGTTATTAAAACAATATTTAAGAAACTAGGAAATAGTAAAGTCCTCACAGTCGGGGACTGAACCCAAAAGGCTCACAGAAAAATCACTCTTCAAGGCATTCAGACTCCTAATTTTTCCTTATAAATCCCCTTCACTTCCAGTTATCCAACAAGATGGATCTAGCCTGTGGATTAAGCATTTACTCAGAACTACTTCTCCCTCTAAGGCTGTAACACCTAAAAGCTGTCAACAACACTTGTCACCAAATATTCACTCTACTCAGAGCCACAAGTCCAACCAGTTTTAACAGTGGCCAGCAGCAGTTTGGAATATTTCTCTGAGCATAAGAGCACTTTTCCCCAGCAGCTCTACAGCTCATGGTGTCAAATAGTTTTTCCAGGCACCATGTTAAAGCCTGAAAAATACAATTTTCTTTTTCCATTTGTCTTGGTCCACTGCTCTGCCATGTTGTATTTCAGCCCAGTCTGCAGGAAGATTGTGAACCAGAAGTTTCAGTGAAATTAAGATTTGTAAGCCTGAGGAGCAAAGCATATACCTAAAGGATGTGACAGGGGAATCATTTCACAGAATATATGGATTTGGAAGGTACCCACAAGGACCACTGAATGCAACTCCTGGCCCTGCACAGCACCATCCCCAAGAGTCACACCATGTGCCTCACAGCATTGTCCAAATGCTTCTTGAGCTCTGCCAGTCTTGGGGCTGTGACCACTTCCCTGAGGAGCCTGTCCCAGTGCCCAGCCACCCTCGGGGTGAAGAACCTTTCCCTAATATCCAACCCAAGCTTTCCCTGACACAAACTTCAAGTCTTTCCCTTGAATTCTGTCACTGGACTCTCCAGACTCACCAAAGAGGAAAAAGGTCAAAACAATATTAATTTCTATTCTCCTTTTTACTAGGATATGGATGTGTCAATCCTTTGCACATTATATTTTTTGTTTTGGCAGCATGCCACTGTTCCCGAAGGAGTAGATTGGATATCTGTTCATGATGGCCACAACAGTCCTGGAATAAAGATTTCAGAGGAGATATAATGAGGATTCTCTCAGACCCAATCCAAACATACCATGACACCTTTTGCACCACATTTAGGAGAGAGAGGGGGGGACTCCTGCTTCCAGCTGCAAAGCTGGAGAACAGATGTTTCAGCTGCAGTGTGGACACAGGTGTGAGGACTTACAACTGGAAAACAATGAAGTTCAAAGGGAACATTTGTCCTAGTGAATAGAAGGTGTGGTGATTGTAGACAGCAGATTTCTGACATCCTGGAAAATTCTTGCAAATGATACTGTGTCTGTTCAGGGCTGTAAGATTACCACTAGTTTATGCCAGCTAACCTAGAAGCACCACATGATTTACTGAAAGCTGTTGCCAGGGGCAGTGCTCTGGGATGATTGCGCAGCTCTGCCAGCTCAGCCAGACCCGTCAGGTTCCTGCAGCTCCAGCTCCTCTCCTCCTGGACAGGAGTCACAGGAGTGGTCATCAGGTGCCAGGAGCTGTGTGAGAGAGGACCTGGTGACAGCTCTCATGCCTGAGAATAAGAAATCCCTGGAGCTTTTCACACCATCCTCACATCCACCAAAAACCAGTCAGACCACAGCTGGGAGGAATGGTGACTTTATTTAAGAGAAAAGGAATAGATTTCAGCTGTGTTTCATTTCTAATGCTGCCCTCCCGAGGGACTGAACTAGAAACATGAATGACAATCAAAGTCAAGTGTCTTGTGCAAGTCCCTGTAATGACAGGGAAGGGGTTGTCACCCAGCCAGAGGTGGAGCAGTGCTTGGAGATGCTCCTCACATGGCAGGAGCAGAGATGGCAGCAGTGCCCACCCAAAACCATTCACTCTGCTTTTCTAGTCCTTCTCTCACCAGCAAGCATTGCCAGAGCAAGAGAGACTCTGCCACTCACTGCCACAGACAGAGGAAGAGGATTCCCTGGGCACTTCACAGTGCTCCAAACTGAAAAAGGCACAGGAGAAAAAATCCTACAAAGTGTTTTTAAATAAATAAATTGACCAGGATCCAAAGAAAAGATAGGCTTCCTTTTTTTTTTTTTTTTTTTTTTTTTGTTTCCTCCAGGAGATCGTTTAAAAGACCCCCTGGGCCAAGTAACTAAATTTCCTTCTCCTCTAAATGCAGCATTGAAATTCATTATATAAAGCTTCAATTTTTTGCCTTCCTGTGGCTAAATCTGTATGGCATTAAATTGGTTAACAGTTCCTGTCAGAAATCTTTGCACTACAGGTGGCACAGAAATGTCAATTTTAATTCAGCATTTTACATTCAATACGAATTCTAAGCTCATGTATGGGAGAATTTTTTTCTTGTGGAAAGAATCAGCAAAACTTGCATGTGGAGGAATAGTGTCAAGATGTGTACTATGGCC
Source organism: Zonotrichia leucophrys gambelii (assembly GCF_028769735.1). Taxonomy (NCBI): domain Eukaryota; kingdom Metazoa; phylum Chordata; class Aves; order Passeriformes; family Passerellidae; genus Zonotrichia; species Zonotrichia leucophrys. The sequence goes on along the minus strand of NC_088171.1, from coordinate 115,146,143 downwards.
CTGAAAATTCGTCTCTACTGTATATGTGTGATGTGTATGTATGAATATTACATATGTATATACATGCACATACAAAGCTTATTTCCAACATTAAGGTCATCATGTTACAGTCATTTACACTTCCAAGACTGATTTAATCCTCTTGATGCTGTTTTTGTCAAGCTTCACAATGAACTTCAGAAGCCATCAGTGCCAGCTGAACAACGTTGTTGAACCAGTTTTCAAGATGAATTCAAATATTCATGCGTGAGAGGAAAACTGAGATTCAAAGTAAGTTCCTAAATTACAAGATGACAGATATTTCTTTTCATAAATAGTCTGAACATTACTGCCAAAGAAGAAAACCAAAGGGGAACTGATGACCTCTGTTAGCATCTTGGACCTTTCTTTGATGCCACATTTGGCTGAGGATGATAACCTGAATTGCAAGGTGGATTGAGCCAAGTTTCCACTACACAGGCAGTCTTTTTCCTAAAGCCCTGCAGGTCAGAAGCCTCTTTAGTGGGTGGTTTTAGGCCAACCCAGAGCTGTAATGCAGAGCACAACACAAAATCAGACTCAACACCTGACCTCAGGAATCCAAACCTGCATGCTCCTCAGCATCTCTAGGTGCTGGTGCAACTGTGAAATGAGTCATGAGTTTTCTTTAATGCATGGAACAGGACTTTTCCCATCAATTGAAGTGGTTTACTCATGTGCATTGGCTATTTTGTCTACCAGTGCAGTCAATAACAGTAATATTGAAGCGTGCTGTGTGAAATGATGTGGTTTGAGCCTTGCCTGCCACCACAGGCTCACCTGAGCTCTGGGCTGCCAGGAGCATCTCAATCCTGCCTTTTCTATTCCTAGCATTCGATTTTCTTTTATCAACTTGTCTAAAAGAGCAAATGGTTTTGCTTCCTCTTCACACTGCTCCTTCTTATTGATGTCTCCTCTCTTGGCTCAAGGGCCTCCCATGAGGGCTGACAGAAACTCACATATACTAAGAATTGTTGCCCCAACTCTTCTGCCCCCTCAGTCTTCAAGGGTGCAGTGGGCAGGGTGTGTGGCACGAGGCTGTGTGGGTGCTGTGCCCAGTATACTCAGAGCATTGGGTGGAAGTTTTCCAGATCCATGTCTTCCTTCTTCCACTAGGCAAACAGGGAGCATCTCCAGCCCTGGTTTTAGCTCTTGTGACTGAATAACACAACCTAGTGAAGGCTATTGTCAGTTTTGCACATCTCTTCCCTTTCTCCTTCCAGCTATAAACCCAAGATGACACAGTTTGGAGTGTCTTTCATTTAAGCAATGAATTTACAAAAGCTCTTTTCTTTTTCCTGACAGCAATTCAGCCCTAGGAAAATAAAATAGTGCTAGTAAACATTGAAAATTAATTTTCAAAGATCTCTAAAAACATAATTATACAGTAGATTTTTGCAAATTTTTATTGATTGTTGCATGCTACTCTGCCATTGTCTTTACAGGGTAAAAGACTGGATTTGCAAGTGAGCTACATGTCTACAAACTTAGCATGCTCAGGTGGGAAACTTCCAGATGTGATTCTCGGGGCTGCTCCAGAAAGTCCATTTTTGAATATTCTAATCAGCTTGGAAGGCTTCATAGCATGTCAGAAATGTTAAATAATGAAGAGCTCACTTCTGCCTTGCTGAAGGCATCTCTGCCTTACAGTCTGCAGAGTGAGCCTGGCAGAGTTTATTTGAGTCATTTTGTAAATAGTATATGCATCCTGTTTTAGTTTTCAGTTTGATTGCTTCTGTATGGGTACAAAAAGTCAGGTGGACCAGGAAATTTAAAAAAAAAAATTCACACTTCCTCCTGAAATTTAAGTGAAGGCAGCATCTGATGACAACAATTACAGCTTAATATATTTGTCATGCACTCATATCTGTGAGTGCTTCAGCTTAGGGCTTGAGCATCAAACCAGCTACTCAAAATCACACAAACAAACAGACCGTGTTCATAAACATGGTTTATAATTCCATTGTGTGAAGTGATTACTACATTACACAGATGACCAGATGCTTTCATGAGTGAGCATCCCAGATGAGACAATTCCCTTCTCCACAGTGCAAACTGACAGGCCTAATTCTGAGCACAGGTTGGTTTAGATATGTATTTTTCATTGCACATCCCAATCAATGTCACTGACACCAGAATGAAGGTCTAGGTTATTTTCTTTCTAATGCTTTTAAAAGTTTTGTATAAAGTGATTGTAGAATAAGCAGGCAAGATTATGCTTTGGTAGTCATTAAAAACCTGCACCCCAGTTCTGCATCTCCAGGGAGACTGTGTATGGAGCACCAAAGTTTGTAACCAACTGTGAAACAGGATAATACAGAGTGGCCACAGGAAGAAACAGCCATCTTTCATTCTGGTATTCACCTTTTTAAAAAGAGCAGCAAGACCTAGAAGGCCTGCTTGTCAAAAGCCAAACCAGGGTGTCTGTTTTCAAACTGGCACATTTCAAAATCGAGACATTTCAGCACTAAACGAATGAACCCTGCAGCAGACTGCTACATTATTGTGTGCCTGCGGAGAAATGTTCATTCCCTGCTGGAATAAGTTGGTCTAAGTCTAGCAAAGCAGCAGACATGAAAAAAGGAAAAACCTTTTTCCCTCTGAAATTGCAGCCTGAACACCAAACAAAAACCCACTTGAAGTCAAAGCTCTGAGGAAAATGGGTTTCATGTGGACTTTAACAAAAACTCTTCCTACACACAACAAAATGAACATCACAATTTGAGCAGGAACTGTTTCTTTAAAGACTTTATCCTAAGTAAAGGCCAAGAAAGTCAGCTGGATAAACGGATGTTTTGGAGGAGAGCTGCTGCCATCATTTACACAATGCTGTGCCTAGGATGGTTGTTTAAAAGAACAGCACTAGGAAGAATCATGTAGACACATGGAAAAGCAAAAAATACAACTGCTGTGGCATTATATTTGATATTTGTTATGCTGCGCTGGGCTTTGTTTAAATACTGCCTTATTTTACAAAGCACAGCGCGCATTTTTCTACTTCACCGAGCACGTGCCACCTTTGCAGCAGCGCGGGGCTGTTTGTGCAATTCTCTGTCTGGAAGGCGTGTTTGAACGCTGTCTATCGGGCCGATGCCCGGCGGGATGAGCACCTCCGGCACCGCTCGGAGCTCACGCCGAGCATCCCTCGGGCTCCTCCCCGCGGGCACCTCCGGCCCCGCCGGGACTCGCCGCGACACCGGCGCTCCGCATCAGCATCCCTGCATCAGCATCCCTGCATCACCCCCTGCATCACCCCCGGCCCCGGCAAGAGGTTTCTCCTGGGCTCGCCCTCCGCCTCTTTTGTTAAAAATAGGTTAGAAACTGCTGTAATAGTTGATAATTGTTAAGCACAATTATTGTTAAGCACAAACTAACAAAACGGTTAGTTTGGTTGTTGTATTGTAAAAGGGGTTAAAGGAGTAGTTTTAAGCGTTAGGAAAATTGATCCACAAACACCAGAGGTTTATGTCCAAGAAGGAGACGGAGGAGTCCTTTCTGGCTTTATTCGAATAAAGGGAGAGGACGTGGGGCATTCCCCTGGGATCTCTCAAATTTTTGGGGGATGCAGCCTCTTTTTTATCCTAATTTCCTGGCTGCATTTCCCTTCTCTCTTTCCCCATTGGCTGAGGTACTTGAGAGGTAGACTCCCCAATACACCTGATCCCTAAGATTTCCCAAAGATTTCCCTCAAATGTATAACCCTCCCTTTTAATTTTAATTCTTATGTAATTTAGGGGGTTTTCTTCCCCATTGTTTCTTTCATCTCTCAATGTCTAATTTTGTTTATCATCACACCTAAAGTTTATTTGTAAAAGCAAATATCTTTTTCCATTCATCAATCAGTGGAATCCTCCCATTGTTTCTTTTATCTTCCAGAGCTAGTTATATCTACCAGCAGACCCACAGCTGGTTTGTGAAGACAAATCTGCTATTCCTCTCATAAGAAATACAGTACTCAACGTACCATAATACACCTGAGTAAAGTGCACCACTCCCCAAGCAAAATGAGCCAGCCTGGACAGAACTGTAAAGCGCCTAAAACCTTCATGCAAAAAGAAACCAATCCAAAGGGACAAAAAGTAGGATAAAAAGGGGCATCTGACCCAGGGAAGCTGTGCAGCTTCACCTGGAACATCAGGGACATCGCTGCTGAAGACCCAGAGCCAGTGCTGCAGCATCCTCGATGGGAATGCTCCTGCTCAGCCCACAGGCCCCCAGGCTTTAGGACTTTCTTTTTATTATAATAAATGCTGAAATCACTTTTAGTACCAGGAGTCTGGTCCCATTTTTTACATGTTTTTTTTTTACTTTTTAGAATCAAAGAATCATAGAATAGTTAGGGTCAGAAGGGATTTCCAAAACTTCTAGTCCAACCCCCCTGCAAGGAGCAGGATCATCTTTCACTTGATCAGGCCGCTCAGAGCCCCATCCAACCTGGCCTTGGATGTTTCCAGGGATGCAGCACCCACCACCTCTCTGGGTAGCCCTTGCCAGTATTTTGCCATCCTCACTGTAAACAAAAAGTCCTTCTGTCTTCTATCTTAGGGCTTTAGTAAGGGCTGGAGTGAGGTAATGAGCAAACCTGTATTAGTCACAGATTTTTGCCACTGCTGTGCTGACAAGGACTTGGGGGTGAAACATATTACAGGCATAAATAAACAAAGGTGGAAAACGGAGGTGGGTAGGGGCAGGTATGGCTGGTTTCCTTTCCCTCATCTCCCAGGGGTGTTCCTGGGGGTCTGTGTTGGGGGGTTGCAGAGCTGGATCATCCTCTGTGGGTGGTGGAGAACTGATCTTCCACCCCAGGAGCTGCAGTAATTCACTTATTTAAAATGTAAGGTTGTTTTTAGCATATTTTAGCAGAGTTCTCAGAAAATTTGGGTAAGGATGGGAAATTCAGCACTGGAAATAAGGAGATACATTGATTTCTTCAGAAGTGAAAGGTTCAAAACCAGAATTGAGACAGGTTCACTGGCAATTCTGGGGGCACAGAGGATTTTATTCTCCCCACACTGAAAACATATGGAGAATAAACAGGAACAGCAATGGAACAGTCTCAGGACCCAGGACATTCCTCTGGCTGCCCTGGGTGATTTGAGACCCTGATAAGGTACTCAGATGCCTTGGCATAGAGTCAAAAACATCTGTGCCTTCAATTTTAGTCCATGGAAAAAATTGCCAACTTTGTGTGAAGATTTACAAGCCAGAAGAGTTTGAGTAGAATGATAGTTAATTTGTCACAGGGTGAAAAGTAGAATTTTGGGGTTTTAGAACGGGGGTTCAAGGAGCAAGATGGAGGGATCTGGGGTTTTAGAACGGGGGTTCAAGGAGCAAGATGGAGGGATCTGGGCTTGTCCTGTCCTTCTTCTCCTTCTTCTTGTCCTCCATCTTCTGCTGGGATGGTGGAACTTTTGGATTGGTTTAGAGACAGACTGTCTAACATAGGTGATAGATTTTGGAAAATAATTGTAAATAAAGTACATGCAGTTTGTAGTATAAAAAGTTAACACCACCCAAGGGCAGGGACTGTGCCTCAACCCGACCTGCTGGACAGATGTTGGCAGGTCAGAGAAAGAATGTAATAGATAAGGAAAAACAAACAACCTTGAAAAGCAGAACCGATGAATCTCGACTTTTGCTTGGGCTGGGAAAAGAGACTTTCTAATACCTTGGGGATCATCTCAACCACAGAAACCCAAGAGAACAGCAACTGGAACAGCCCCCCTCCATAAACACACGCTGCTGAATGTACAAACCGTTAGTGGTGGTCCTGTTTTTGAAAGGGGACTTGCATTTTTAACTCTATTGGTGAAACACAATATTCTTCCTTCCCACTACAGTTCTTGATTTGCTTATACCTCTGGCCTATGTCAGCTACCTGAACCCTGATGTAAATAACATCAAATAAGTTGCCAGTCACCTATAGACACAGGATCTACAAAGGTTTATGCTTTGGCAGATCTTTATGCCTTGGGTGATTAATCACTTGAAAGCAGTGGCAGAGGCCAGTGCATGATGCCAAGCTTAAGCATCAGTCTTTATTAGACCTAGGATGGTCAGGGACATTATATAAATGTACTAAATAACCTTTCAGTCCACTGAGATGGAAATTTAACAGCACTGTTTGACTGAACACGTACATAGTGCTCTGCAATAGAGAGATGACAGTAGCATACTGGTGAAAAAGAGGAAGGCATTGACCTTAAGTGTCTGTGAGAATCTGCAGATAAGTCCATGACCTGCAGCTTCTGAAGAAAACAGTATTTCAAACACAGGGCAAAATAAGCTGAACTCTGGCATCAGCAAAACAGAGATTAAATGCTTGAAAAGACAAAAAGCCTGTGCTGGCAGTTCAAAGGGAATAAGCTGGACAATAATCAAAATTCAGCTTGGCTGAATACAAAAAAGCATTACTGGAGTCTGGTACAACCTCTGAGACAAGTTTTCCAATTCCCTTTTTTTTAACAATTAGAGGGATCCAGGAGTCATATAACAGTTGATCAGGTTTTTTTTAGGTGACGCCAACAGAGGAATGTTAACATTCACATTGTTTGCAGCTTCATTGCTAAATGAGTAGTTAATGAAGCAGTGAACTTTTGCAAATTCAAGCATCTGTGGACTACTATGCTAACTAGATAGTATTTTCCAAATTGCTTAACTGCATGAGTGACTCCAAAGCAAGCTTGTGTTAATCACCTGGAATATTTTTTTTTTCCACAGACCATGCTAGACATTCATATTAATTCAGTTGGTGGTGCTCAGTTAATGTGTCATCCCTCCTTCATGAGTAGAGCTCCTGGCCCAAACTTGTTCATGCTCTCAGTGAGACTTATGTAACTACAGATAAAAGCCCTTCCTCACCAAAGTCACCATGGACAAAAATAAAGTTGTGCACCAACAGCACAAAGTGATAAATACTAACAAGTTAAAGGAGACAGCTCAGAAGAAGAATAGTGTTAAAAAGGGGAAGAAGACAAAAGTAATCAAATAGATGCACATGGAAACCAGATTGAATCAGTGAAGCAAAGGATGTCTCCACAGTTATGGACCTCAGGGCATTTGTTTAGATGAGAGCATAAATCACCCAAGGCCCCCACCAACACCCTTAGGCTGAGATGTTTGTGGTCCATTTCACAATGCAGTCCAGTTACCCTGTTGAAATAAGCCAAATAGACAGAAATATTCCTGATCTATTAAGGGAATTTGCAATTCTGGAGATCTTCCCTTCAAGCAGTCATGTCTTGCTCCCTCATTCACACTGGCTGGTTTCTTTCTCTGGACAGCAGAGGTAGAAAAGCAGTGTTTCTGGGCATGATTTTAGTGATTATGGTATTCTGTTATTGTAACTACTGAAATGTAGTTTCAAATGCTCTTCAGCTTCATGTGATTAGCAATAGCTGTTCAAAGAGCACAGGCTGGCATATTAAGGTGATCCACGACAAGAAGAAGAAAAGAAATTTCCACAAGGAACAGTGAGAACTGAACTCTCTAGATGGTCACCAAAGCTACAACTATATGAAAGCTTCACCTAAGGGAGCACAGAGAGAAATAAAATGGAGATATATTCAGGTCATGCTTAGCTGATGAAGGAAGCCTTGCTTTGTAACTTGATGAAAAGGTCAGTATCAGATCTGAGTTATGTACTCTGTTACCTCTCATGGCAAGTACAGGTAGTTTCCACTAGAATACATACTCTGCCCTCTCCAACATTCCCCATAATGGGAAAAGCCTTACTAGCCTCTGAAAAGAAACAGATTTTTAATAGTATTTATAACTACATCTATGGGCTATTTATAACTCAAGTGTAGACTTCTGCTTTTCACTTCTAGCCACAGATGTGACACTGCTGAGTGCCATTGCATGAGAAATTGGTTGGGGAAACGGATTATTAGAGACTGAGCACTTTGTGAGGATTTAATGAAAGCACAGATAATGAATAAATATCACTTAGGGGCTGTCTCATTTCTTTACACTGTGTCAGTTACACCAAGAACTGGTCAAGGAAATGTGTTAGCCCACATTCCTTCCCACTGGATTGGTGGATGGGAGTGGAAAGGAAGAGAGAGACCACTACTGAATGAAGGAAAAATACAGCACAGTATCTTGTTTTCTTTTTAAAATTGCCACATACCAAAAAGAACAGCAGACTCCAGTTCCAGATAAACATTTTTTAGGTCAGCCTTCAAGGTTTTTCTCAGGCAAAAGAAAAATCGATGCTTCAGTTTTGTCGTTCTCTTGTTACCGTTGCTTTTAGAGGCAGATCAATTTCAAATGAAAACAGTGCTCTCTTGAAATGAAAATGAGAAACTTTTTATCTAGAATATGCCAAGATATATAGGCTGATATTTTTCATTATTAAAATGTCTCAATTAATGCTTCTGCTCTTTGGTATCTTCCCCCATTTTTCTCATTTTTTAACTAAAATTATTGACTCAGGTTGAGAAAAAAATGGTGCTTATGATATGTCTATATGTGCACTTCTTTTTGCCAGGACAAAAGCAGTACATGACAGAGCCTGAGGGCCAGAAGAGCCCACAGCCAGCTGCTGAAGCCAACCCAGCCAATGGGAGCTGCCTACCAGCTGAAATCTGTGCACAAGAAGCCACTGTGACCCCCAGGCTTGGTGAGAAACAAGGCAGTGAGTGGGGGCAACACAACACATCTGCTTTTGAACCCTCTTTCTCTTTGCAAAGCTATCAGTAAGTGGAAGGAAGGAACACAAAAATACCTACCTTTGGCTACAGAGCTGCTAAAATAACTTTGCTTTGGCTAATAAGTTGTTAAGGAAAGAACTAACAGAAATATTAAAACTACTTTCTTTTGCCTAACCCTCCACAATACCTGCAGTAAGATTTCCTCTCAGTGTCAGATCATTAGTGCCCCTTCTCCCTGTGTGCTGAGAAGCCCACAGTAGCATGTGCAGGTCAAATCACCTGCCTTGGATCACATCACCTGGCCTTTTTTTCAACCAATGGAATTATTGTCTACCTCCCAACTCCTACAGGATGAGGAGCTTCCTAGACTGTCTTATGGAGGCAACAAACCAAAAACCCTGGTGAGAAGGGGGAGGAGGCTTGCCAAGGCAGACTTCTGCTACTTCTGCAAGCAACCTAAGGAATTGTTCTTTGTTAACTCACATGTGCTAAGCTCCTCAAGCTCCTTTCCCACTCTCCTCACTGTCTAAACTCAACGTCTCAAACCTTTTCTGAAGGGTTGACTTTGGTAGGAATGACTCAATTTTGCAGCAATAAGTCATGAATAAATCTCCACATTGCTTCATGGACCATGCACCACTCTTGTGAATCTCTGCAACTTTATTTCTTCACTTTAAAAAAAGAAGGTTCAAATCATAGACTTGCACACCAACTGAGCACCGAAGCAGCCTTTAATTCTGACATTCACTTAATGCTGACAAATTAGTTCAGCTCTTGCAATTTACATGAGGTCTTATCAGAATATAGTCCAATATTCAATTAGGAACATTTTTGGGGAGAGGAGGCATCATGCAGATCCTTGAACACTGTGATCAATATATTAAAGAACAGGGAGCCTTTGAAGCAGAGCTGCTCTAATTAATCTACTTTATTTTGCATTTTGCTTGTCTCAGAAAAATATTCTTTCACTTCAGTCTGCTCCCAGTATTGATAACTGATCCTGCCCCAGCATGGATGGACTGGATGAGAAACTCTCCCAGGAGATACTCAACTGAGATTCTGAGATATTCTACTGAACGAGATAACCTTGAGCAGCAACCTGCAAACAAAACCAAAACATATTGTCTCCTTGCAAATGCGTCCTGGTCATTCTGCATTTACAGGCATGAGCAATCTTGTCTGCTTTCTCTAAAGCAGTTAGTGATGTTGTACCAGCCAGGCCTTGGTCTGCTGCAGCATGTCAGACTGGGAATCCATTACAACACAACCACTAAATATATGCTAGCAGCAGATGTGCTCAGTGGCTTGAGAAAAATAGATGTTGTATTTAATTATGTGACATAGTAAAACAAAGCAGAAACAAAATCACATGTGCAGTTAATGAAAGGCAGGAAACTTAGATTATTAGATTAATTTATTAATTATTTTAGATTTATTTATTAATTATTAGATTTAAGAACATAATACTAAGAAAGTGTTTTGTTCAGATGAGACAATTTGCTGAATTTAAGTCACTGCTAAACCAGAAAAGTCTGTCTGGATCCTACACTTCTTAATACCTAGAATCAGAGTGTAGAACATTAGGGTCAGAGTATCTGAGGTCAGACTCAAATACCTCCAGAGAGGAGTATAAATAAATGGTTTAAACTTGCAGCCATCTGTGGTGAGGGTTATCATCCCTTGAATCTAAAGAGAGAGCAATTACCAGTCAGCCTCAGCAATTATGAGATGTGCAGAATGATGTTTCTTCACCACTGCAGGCTTCAGATACCATTACACATACCTGCATGACACTACAATTATGGCATCCCCAAATTGTGTCCTATGCTGCACTGGCAGCCCTCAAACTCTTCCTGCGCAGCCTGAGAAGGACAGCAATGTATGAGGGATTGCAGGAAGGGAGCACACACAGCCCCAGCACTTTTCCAAAGAAAGCTCACAAGTTCACATCCCCCTCTCTCTCTCCACTCGTGAGAGAGGGCAGGGGCTGGGCACACCAGCAAAGCACAGGTCACAATTGTGAGGACAAGAAATGGTGGCCTGTACACAAATAATGGGTTGTCACTGCTTTCTGCATGAAAATCCCAAGGGCTGCTTCTCCAGGGCATCAGTTCAGGCAAGACACTGCAGTGTGGGCTAAGCGAAATGGGTGCATCTGCATTTCTGCCTCACCATCAGCACAGGTGGCAGAGGGTTCATCCTGCTTGAAACTTCACAGGGATATACTGTGCTTAGCATGGGATAAATAAATAAAATGGTACTCCCCATCCATCTGCCTCACTGTTTTCCCCACCTTTCCCTGATTTTCCCTGGCCTGCACATTTGAGAGCTGTGCAACTGGATACAAAGCTAAGGGGTAAAAATGATTGCTGGATACAACTTTGAGCTTAGAGCATGACCAGTTTTGTCCTTTATGATAAGACTGAGTGATTTGAGAGATAGTCAGACTGTGATTATGCCATTATTTGGAAGACTCTGGTGCAGCCTCAAAAATGCAAAGTGTAAATCTTTGATTGTACAGGCAAACTTGCCTTTGGCACTACATATAAGTGCTTTACCTTGCAGATCTACCACTCATTCAGTGGAGGTCTTGATGAAATACTATTTAATATGAAAAATTATTGGTACCTGAGGACAGATAGATCAACAAATATTACTGAGGAAAAGTAAAAAAAAAAAAGAGCTCTTAGTAAGAATAATACTCTAAGCCCACTGCCCTTCACCTGTCTGGGGTTTAGGGCAACATTGCATTTACTGTATTTGCAGCCCAGTACCCAATTGCAGGATTTTGCTAGTAATTGACAATTGCCAATACAATAAAAAAAAAAAATCTGTAAGGTTTATGGAGATTGTAAGGCTTAAAAAAAAACAAACAGAAGCCATCTTCAGCTGAAGGAAAGATCTCAGGACAACAGAGTAAGACACAGTTAGAGTGAAATTTCAGCTAGCTCTCATTGTAATTTGCAAACATAAACTGAAGTGGTTACTGTATATTCTATGGTAATAATTTACTTTTAGAGATATCTAGCACTAAGCAAGTGGCCAGGAGCACTGTAATGTATTGATAATGAATTATCTTTGAGCAGCACTTTGCATCTAGATTTTGCCAGTGCACTTTCTAGATTAAATACCTGGCTCTTGAAACTCCACTGCAGCTAGAGTGATTTCAGAGAATCCACACTTCTACACTTGAGTGAAGGATGCAATAATATTTTTCTTTTCATGCACGTTGACATTCAGCCACTGGTAAACAGCTGTCTGTTAGCTAACAGCACTGCTTCATGTGACCTCAGATGATAATGGTATGAATGAAACCTGCAGGGAAATGAGACAGACCCAAATCATAAACTGAGAGTTTGCATCTGAATAAATCTGCCGGGGCCCAATTAGCAGCACTATTATTGATTCACATGCTGGAACGCATAAGACAATTATTCAGCTCTTGATTTTCCCCTATAAATCTGTCCAAGAACAGGCATTTTTATATACAGACTTGCTGTGTCCTTTTGATACCTAACCACTACCATTCTCATCACCAAACACTTCATGGTGGCAGTGAGATTCCCCCCATGTAGTTCCTTTGCATATCAAAGTCCTTATATTCATTTCACATGTGGCAGAAATCCCACAAGAATTCAGGTAAAAGTAAAAATAAAAGTGACTCAGAACCTTGTGATTAACCTTCAAGCAATTTATCTAGGATTGATCAGCCAGCTCAAGTCAAATATTAATTACTCACATCTGTTCCTGAGGTAGGTGGGCCTGCCAGAGCCCTCCAGCACGTGGATCCAGAAGGCAACTTTCCCATGTCCATGGGTGCTTGGCTCCAGTGTTTTGCCTGGGGTTTTGCCATCTCTCCTTTCTCTGACAGAAAGCTGTGCTATTATAAATAAAAAACTCCATCTGCTGCACGGGAAAGCAAATTGCAGCTAAAGTGCATGTACTTCTCTTGCCTGTGCTCAGGGAAGGGACTGCCATTCACTGTCACTGGGCTGTACTGATCCAGACTGGCTATTTCTGGGTCTTGGACTCCTCTCCTCTAATGTGTAGTAACAACAGAAGAAAAAGAGTTAGTTCTGACATGGGCAGGGTGGAGTTCTTTCCACAAGAGTAACCCATTGGGATCACCCCAGAGCTGTGTGGCCAGGCATAGGAGGGAGGGGAGGGACTGCCATGGATCTCAGGAAGCTCTGGATCAGGTCTGAGTGCTCTGCACCACTTTTCTGTGCCCCTGTTTTCAACAGTGCTTGGCACAGCTCTAGAGCTCCCACAGACCCACCTGTGGCTCATAGCCTGCAGCAGGCTCCTGCAAAGCCTCAAACAGAGGAAGGGCAATCCCTGCAGGAAGGCATGGGGCTCCTTGCTGGGACCCAGGACATTCCTCTGGCTGCCCTGGGTGATGTGAGACTCTGGCAAGGGGCTCAGAGACCTTTGCACAGAGTCAAAAACACCTGTGCCTTCAATTTTAGTCCATGGAAAAAATTACTAACTTTGTGTGAAGATTTACAAGCCACAAGAGTTTGAGTAGAATGATAGTTAACTTGTCATGGGGTGAAAAAGTAGAATTTTGGGGGTTTAGAATGGGGGTTCAAGAAGCAAGATGGAGGAATCTGGGCATGTCCTGTCCTTCTTCTCCTTCTTCTTGTCCTCCATCTTCTGCTGGGATGGTGGCACTTTTGGTTTGGTTTAGAGACAGACTGTCTAACATAGGTGATAGGTATTTGAAAATTATTGTAAATAAAGTACACGTAGTTCATAGTATAAAAAATTAACACCACCCCAAGGTGCCACAACCCAACCTGCTGGGCAGATCTCAGCCAGATCAGAGAAAGAATGTAATAGATAAGAAAAAATAAGCAACCTTGAAAAGCAGAACCGACGAATCTCGACTTTTTTTCCTTCGCAGGGCTGGGAAAGAAAAGACTTTCTAGACTTTCTTGAGAGTCATCTCAACCACAGAAACCTGAGAGGTCCTGAACAGTGGCTGGAGCACAGCAGAAAGTCATTAGGATGTTTAAGAGATGAGATGACAAAAGCTTAGAGATTTGCACTTCAAATAGCCAGTTCCCTGGTGCAACACACATCTCATGCCATGACAGCATCTCATAGCAACTCCTCATTAATTTGTCTAAATATTATTCCTGTAATGGACTCCAAGCCCCTCTGACTCCTCTCATTTGTACACACCCACCCAGAGCCCTTCCTGCAGAGGCAGGTGTGATGGTGCTGGCAGCTGGCAAGGCAGATGACAAGGAGCAAGGTGGCTGTGACCACACAACAGAGCAGGACAGCCTGCTGCTTGCCCCAGGCAGCCAGGGGTGTCTGGCACAGGGGGCCGAGGAACCAGGAGGAGGTGATAAATTAGGAGTCTTTGGGATGTCAGAAGCATGCTGGGGCATCAGGAACAAAACCTTGATGTTGCAGGCATCATATTCCCTCAATAAATCCGTTAATAAAAAAGAACACACTATAAATTTTGATAGTAAAATACAGAACTACAGAATGACACCACAGTAGCAATTCCAGACAAAACTAAAGAAATCTGTAATGCTAGTTGAGATCAACTGAGAAAAAGACCTTAACACATGATGAAGAGGGAACCTGAATCTCACATGTTAATCTTTTGCTCTGGGGTTTCAGAAACCTACCTGACATTTGGAACATGCAAAACTTAAGAGATTTCAAAACCAGCAAAATACAATCAATGAACTTTATCCAGTTGTCAAAATGTCAAAGTTGTTTTCTAATGAATTCCCCACACTTTAGCATTTGCCTCGACATTCCACTGGTTTAATATCTATTCCTGATACTTTCCTTCTGGTACACATTAGGGAGGGCACCAGGATAACTGTACTTGCATCACCAGGTTTGGAATGTTGTGATCCCAAATTAAAAAGCATCAATTGAGTTCATAACGGCTGTTCTCATATTTTACATATGTCTGAATGCCCTCATTTGATGGCAGTGTGCATAGCCTGCAATCTGATCAAACTCATGGCAAAGGGTCACTGTGTGACATCTTCAGAGCCATCAGGGCAACCCACCAGGCTACTGTGAACTCACTACTTTTCAAAAGTCAACCTGAATATCCAGCTGCAAGACTGTGACACACACCCATCAAGCCCTCTCTATTTTCCTGGGAAAGTAGTTTGCCCAAGTGCCATTCACACTTTATGGCTTTTTGTTGGTCGCTGTTCTAGAATTCATTGTCAGGAGACAGCACTTGAGAATGCAGAGTTTCCAAAGATTTATAGAGCAACCTGGGAAAAAAAGCCCACAGAACTAACTAATAAAAGCATTTAAAATAGATTCCAGAAAAAAAAATACTGCCCTGCTATAATAATAATAATACTATCTCCAAACTATTTTTATGCACAGGATCCACCCTTGCCAATTAGACTGTGTTAGATAATCTGGAGAAAATTGTTTTGTGATCATTTAAGATTAATGTCTTTTACAGAGCTATGCTTTTATGTCTGCTCTTATGTCAAGCTGTCAGATAAAGTGCTAAAGTAGAAATAAAACAAGTACCAGATTTCCTTTTTTGTCTGGCTTTAAAAAAAGTATACCAAGTGCCCCAAATAAATGCTCATTATGTTACTTTTTTAAAATAAGATTAGTTAGAAAATAGTGTAGCACATAAAAAATTCCTCTGTTATCTTAGGTTAGTTGACAGGCCCTGAGAGAGAGACTATAGACATTCCTTTTATCTGATGGAATAAAATCTTTCTTCCTGGACTGAAATGGCAGCTTTATTCATTAGTATTATTATATTTTTTCTTGTTTTTTCTTTTCTGTAGAAAAATGCTGCTGGATGAAGGAGCAGACTATCTTTGGAAGGACATTATTAACCTAGACTTTGGGAAGCTGCAGTTTGCTACTCCCTGGATGTTGGGAAAATCACTGAAATCCACACTTGCACTGAAATAAATTCCCTGAAGGAGCTGGGACATTATTTCTCCATGCCACTGCTCACAATCTGGAAAATAAGGGTCAAGTGTTTTGTAACTTTAGAGGAGACATGAAAGAATGACACTGCTTGACTCACTGGTAGTCTGGGTACAGATATCCACTAGCAAATGATAAAAAAGCATTCATCTCTGAATTTCATCTCTTCAGCCGAACAGAACTGTCACCTGTAATAAGTAGAACATTTACCACCTTGTACTGAAAAATATTCTAGCACATGTATAATGAGACATAAGGAGACAGAAACCTGTGCTTGGAGGGTTAACCTCTCTAGGATGAGCAGAGGTTGGTGCCTTTGTGATCCATGGGATTTGGAGCCACAGAGCGCCTTCCTGTTTGGGGCTTGTGCAGCCATCAGGGCAGTGAGTGTCCTGATCAGTGACAGGTGCTCACAGGCTCTGCAGTGCCACAAACAACACTGACAAAGAACAGGCTCAGAAACAATTTGAACAACCACTAATCTTCCTTAGGTTCAGAGAGATCAGAGATTTAGGGATGTGCACACAATATATTGCAGGGTTCTGATTTCTTTTCAAATTGCCAGGCTGGGGAATGTCAGTCCCTGAGCCTTTAAAGGTATGATCAAAATAAGCACACACAGAGCAGAGGAATGCACTACATTTGTTAAGTGGGGTATCATGATGTTTCCAGGAAGACATTCTGTCAGTTGTGGAAGCTTCCTGAACACTGGTAGTGTAATTTAATTAGAAATATTACCAGAAAAAAATACTTAAAATTGGGACCAAAACTATTAACTGAACTTTTGAAAATTAATGCTATCTACAAGCCAAACAGCACAGATTCGTCCATTGCCCAGCAAGGCTGATTAATAAACCAAGGCATCAAAAGTTATGTAATATTGTAGCAAATGTCACTTCTGACTTCTATGTTGAGAAACTGTGGATAAAGAGTTTTCTTTGGCAAGGCAAATCAATGCCTACTTTCAACTACAGCCCACCTGAGTCCTCAGTGATAAACACTGGCACCTTCTTACTTTGGTTTCTGCGCTAGCGATGAGCAATATCCCACAATGTGTGGTTCTCACTACCAACACCTTCCCACCAAGGGCAAGACCATGGCAGATTCACCCAACAGTTATTCCTTGCACCATCTTCATATCTTTTTCAACAGCTTTTGATCAAAACAGCCTGGAAAATCTGGATACAGTGCAAGTTGTCAATGCACACATAGCTTGAACAGTAACCATGGCATTGCTCTGCCACCACTGTGCTTTTCAGCATCCAGCCTGGGCAAAACACATGTGAAATCTCCAGATGTGGAACACAGTGCTCTGATGAGCTTCTTGACAAAAACTGCCAAATTAACGCTCTGTTAATGATTTAATCTGGCACTTTCACACTGAACTGAAATTGCATAGCTTATGAGGAGAACTAGATCAAGACTAATGTCTCAATTTTCTTATTTAGGAAAGCATTCCAACGTTTTTTTAGATGATAGGCTGAAAATTTACTTCTTTTTTCCATGTGAGGAGAGGCTGAAAGAGATGGGACTCCTCAGCTGACAGAAGACTTAGAGGCATCTGATTAATGTACATTGATTAGAAGCACCTGATGGGAACAAATGATGGTGGGGAAGCCAGACTGTTCCACTGGCCACTGATGGGACAAGAGGTAACAGACACAAATTAGTACAGATGATATTCCAACTGCACACAAGAGAACAATTTTTTACCATAAGGACTGTCAAAATCTGGCATAGGCTAGCCAAGGAAGTTGTTGAGTCTCCATCCTTGGAAGTATCCAAAACCTGATTGGACATGGTCGTGGGCAACCTTCTATTAGGTGACTCTGTTCAAACTGAGTGGAACTAGAGGGCTGGTATCAACACAGGCTGAGGATGGACAGGTCAAGAGAAGCCCTGCTGAGAAGGATTGGGGGTGCTGGTGGATGAGAGGCTGGACATGACCCAGCAATGTGCATTTGCACCCCAGAAAGCCAAACGTGTCCTGGGCTGCATCCAAAGCAGGCTGGCCAGCAGGGACAGGGAGGGGGTTCTGCTCCTCTGCCCCTCTGCTTTGCTCTAATGAGACCCCACCTGGAACATTGCATCCAGCTCTGGGGTCCCCAGCACAAGAAGGGAGTAAGGACACGGACCTGTTGGAGCAAGTCTGGAGGAAGACACTAAGATAATTAGAGAGATGGAGTACCTCTCCTATGAGGAAAGGCTGA
This sequence comes from Zonotrichia leucophrys gambelii, assembly GCF_028769735.1. Classification (NCBI taxonomy): domain Eukaryota; kingdom Metazoa; phylum Chordata; class Aves; order Passeriformes; family Passerellidae; genus Zonotrichia; species Zonotrichia leucophrys. The sequence goes on along the minus strand of NC_088171.1, from coordinate 115,128,313 downwards.
GATTTTTCAGCCTGGAAAATAGAATCATTCAGGCTGACCTAATTGTGACCTTTCAGTACCTGAAAGGAGCCTTGAAGAAATACAGAAAAGGACTTTTAACAAGGGCATGTAAAGAGAGGACAAGGGATTTGGTTTTCAACAGAAAAAAAAAAAGTAGGTTTAGATCACGCATTAGGTAAAAATTCTTTATTCTGAGGGTGGTGAGGCATTACAACAGTCCTCCCAAAGAAATGGTGGATGCCTGTTCCCTGGAAGCATTCAAGGCCGGGCTGGATGGTGCTCTGAGCAACCTGCTCTAGTTGACAGTGATCCCACCCACAGCAAGCGGTTTGAAAATGGATCATCTTGAAGGTTCCTCCCAAACCAAGCCATTCTATGGTTCTGTGATGAACTTCAAATGTCCCTATTGACCCTAATCATTCTGTGTCTCTTTGCTTTTGTTTTACTCATAAAGCATTGCATCTCAGACATTATGTACACTATGAAGGTTTCTGAGATAATGGATTATCCCAAACTGCTCCAGTAGGATTCATCACAACCAAAACCTATGTATTTCAGAGTATCTTATGGCAGCCACAGCCAGTCATCAGAAAACTTCTGAAATATAAAAAAGAAATACAGTGCCATTCTGGACACAAGGTACAAATGGTTGGTCATGGAAATTGGCTTCTCTTGTAGGTGTTGATGGAAGTATTTTAAATCTGTCTAGGGTTATAGCATTTGGTGTTGGAAATCTAATTCTCTCTGGACTCTCACATTTAGCATATCAGAAATTACTTTGCTTCTCAGACCCAGAAAGAGTTGCGGTTATCCATTAAAAATCAGATAATTTTCTGCAAGAAGATACAATAGACCACTGAATGGTGAGGAACATGACTAGGCTAGAGGTATTATGATGGGTCATGCTTCATATGTGATTCATGATAAAACCTAAAAATTGAGACCAAGAGAATGAAAATATGGATTTTCCTGACACCCTATTTCATCCTTCATTGCTGAAAATAACTCCATGTTTTCAGTCAAAATTAGTGAAGAGGGCTGAATCCTTTCCTTAGTGGGGAAACTAAGTAATATATCTAAGGATTTGGGGCTCTGTTGCTGCAAATACTTCAACTGGTAATTAGTTTTCTTCTAATAGTTTCATTACCCCTGGTCGTACTAATTATTTGCATGACTGGAAACATAAGTCAAGTTCCAGTCTATTAGTAAGGTGACCCTGAAGACACAGACTCACCAAATAGGGATGGGGAGCAAGATGGAATTTAGTTAATGTGATTTGAATCTTCATTTTATAATTAAATAAAATGAATCGTGAATAAATCTTCATTATATAGTTCACATTAAAATGTGAAATTACAACCAATAAATGTTGTTCATTTGAAAATTTATGTCTTACCAAGCCTGATTATAAGGTAAGGCTAAGTTCACATCTTAATGTTCTCTTCATCACATCTCAAATCCACAGGTATCCCTTTTTACTTTTTTAAAAAACCAACACATTATAGCCTTGGCTAACTTCAAAATAATATGTAGAGTTACAGCCACCAATTCTTTGACCCAGAACTGCAGCCTGGGAACAGAATATACACATTTTATGAGGAAAATTAAATGAAAACAGGCTAAATTTAAAAAATAAAAAAAAACCAGAAACAGTATTTTTTCACTTTTACTATTTCAGTTGTATCATCTGCATAAAAGATTTGCAAATGATAAGAGAAATGCGGCATCTGGCTGTGAACTAAAGTGTTTTTAGTAGATCTCAGAAACATATCTGTTGCAAAGGAAGACCCTCAGCTCTCTTATCCAACACTGAATAATTAGCCTCAGTAGTAAAAAACTAATTCCAAATGAATAAGCTTTTGATAGGAAATGATCAAATTTCGGTGAAAATCTGATCATGGGAAAATTGCTCATGGAAAAAAATGGCTCGACACCTGATGCATCCTTAAAAACAAGGTCTCCTTGGTATTATCTCATTTAATAGAGATATTGCAAGCAATAAAATACCCACATATTACTCATACTAAGCAGCTTTCATCTGATTAAAATGCATTAAAATTGAAATTTAAGTTTATATAGAGTTAGAACTTTATTCCATGGTGGTTGTTTTTTGTTGTTGGGTTTTTTTAATATTGCAATCTGGTTTTGTACTTCAAATTCATATTTAAATTTATGCTAGACAATAAATTACAGACCCAGGAAAAACTGAAAGCTAGTAATTATTTTGCTTTGTTTTGCATGAAACATCTGTCTTTTTAATATTTTCCCCACTGTGCAATATATTTCTTCTCCTGTCTTAATCATAGGTAGTTAATGCTGGGACCTTTTCTATGCAGACAACCAGTGGAGGTCTCATCATTTTGCAATATATAGCAGCCACCATTGCTTTTAATGGGCAAGAGTTAGGGTTAAGCACTTTTGCAGCTCTGGTCATTTCCTTTAGTTACCTAATTGCCAAAATGACTCTTTGCAAAGGCCTGCCCTTCTCAGAGTGAGAGGAAAAGGAAATATTGATGAAAAGTTCGGAGTATTGATGGGATGCATGAAGGTAATTGGAATGGAAATGCCTTCTAATTAAATATCTGGTTTAGGATTTGAAAATGTACATTGTCCTAGATAGGCCATTGATCTAAGACTATTGCAGAGCACTGTGTTCTGCAGGACAAGTTCTTGGGACAGGAAAGAAATCATTTATTCATTAAGGATTTCAAATTGCTAGGCTATAAGGAATCCATTCCTCATTCTCCTCCCACCTTCTTCAGTGCCCAGCATCCACTGCTCTCACACACCCCCACCTAAAAGCTTCACATATTAACAGATGAGATTAATAGGTCTAAATCCCCTGAACATTTTCAAAAAACATGGGAAAAAATCCCAGAGATATTTCATACTCTGTCCCAAAGGGATGAGGGTAACCCTCTTTCCCTTCTCACCTATAGAAGACATCC